>NC_138883.1:34572267-35772267 GCF_965194825.1 Balaenoptera physalus
AAGTAGTACCTCTCTTCCAGGTGAGCACAGAATACTTAAGTTTCTTCTGCAAAGAAATCCTCTACCTTTCCCCTCCTCTCTGCATATCCACGGCTTCTTGTGTTCAGTAGGAATTTGAACTTCTGTTGTCAAGAGTATTTGAGGATACCTGAGTGGTATTTTTACTGAGAATTAGGATTTTAGTTATTTCAGAAATTCCTTTCTGAGGCAAATAAGGCTTTCAGAAATATTATGAATTTATACAAATTTTAGAGATAAAAACAAATATATAGCAACTTCTGCCTATAGGTCATCATTCATCTGCTTTGACTCCGTCAGTCTGCCAATACGCGATTTTACATAGATGTTATTGATCTGTACGGACTGTTATACACTATTTTGTGTCTTGTTTTTATATATATATAAATTTATTTATTTATCTGTCTATTAATTTATTTATTTATGGCTGTGTTGGGTCTTCGTTGCTGTGCGCGGGCTTTCTCTAGTTGCGGTGAACAGGGGCTACTCTTCATTGTGGTCCGTGGGCTTCTCATTGTTGTGGCTTCTCTTGTTGCGGAGCACGGGCTCTAGGCGCACAGGCTTCAGTAGTTGTGGCACGTGGGCTCAGTAGTTGTGGCTTGCAGGCTCTAGAGCTCAGGCTCAGTAGCTGTGGCGCACGGGCTTAGTTGCTCCGCAGCATGTGGGTCTTCCTGGGCCAGGGCTCAAACCCATGTCCCTTGCATTGGCAGGCAGATTCTTAACCACTGCGCCACCAGGGAAGCCCTTGCTTTTTTAATATACATATTTTCATGCATTTACAAAGTCCATTATACTTATTATTTTAAATAATTATATCATGTCAAATACCAGTTTATTTAGCTACCTCATTTGCTAGCTTTTGAAATCATGTGCAGATTGTTTTTTGTTTTGTTACAAAAAAACACTTATACAAAGACGCAGACTTACTCGAGAATGGACTTGAGGATATGGGGAGGGAGAAGGGTAAGCTGGGACAAAGTGAGAGAGTGGCATGGACATATATACACTACCAAACGTAAAATAGATAGCTAGTGGGAAGCAGCTGCATAGCACAGGGAGATCAGCTCGGTGCTTAGTGACCACCTAGAGGGGTGGGATAGGGAGGGTGGGAGGAAGGGAGACGCAAGAGGGAAGAGATATGGGGACATATGTATATGTATAACTGATTCACTTTGTTATAAAGCAGAAACTAACACACCATTGTAAAGCAATTATACTCCAATAAAGATGTTAAAAAATTAAAAAAAAAACAAAAAACTTACACAAACATGATTATAATCAATTATTTTATAGGTATAGAAAGTATTTATGTATGCAGTTAACTCTGCCTCACTGCCCTTCCTTTTTCACAAAGGATTTAAGGTAGCTAAGCTAAAATTCCTTTGCATTATAATACAAAATTATTTTATTAAAGCTTATGAATAGTTTCATAGATTTTAATCATGTTTGAGATTTGGCTCCAGAGATTGGACAACTTTACCATACTTTTGGGAATTTGTACTTGTTTTTCTGTAGTCTTGGCTAACAGTGGGTTTAGCTATTTTTTAGTTTAGTATGTAGGTAAAGGAATTTAGAGATATTAAATTTGTGTCTCTTTAAATGACAGAGACTTTTCATATTTCCTTGTAAGTACACCTATCAGTATTTTCTGTTTTAAACTATCCATCTCCTCTATTAGTCAAGTAGATACTAGATAGTGATTATGCATTGTAACGATTTATATATTTTGGGTAGCAAACTGTTATTAGATATGCTTTCCCCATATATTTTTCCCATTCTGTGGCTTTTCTTTTCATTTGGTTGTATTATATTTCATTATACAAAATAATTTTCAATGTTTACATATTAAACTGCCCTTCTTGTCTCTGAGAACTGCTTCGCAGCTTGTGATTCTTCCCAAGAGGGTCTGTCCTTGTTACTCCTCTTGCTTGCTCTTAGGTGGAAGTCATGAAATTTAGACAGATTAAAAACTGTCTTTCGAGCTCCTGCTTCCACAGTTCACCGGCTGGGATGTGGGCCTGGTTAGGGATTCCTCCCAGCAAAATGCTGTGAGGCCTGAACTTCTGAAGCCCACACCTGTACCCCCTGGTCGTGGGTGAGAGATTGAGGTTGCACATGGACACAGTACCACTAAGCACTTTACGTTCATCTTGTCTCTGCATTTCTCCCCTTTGGAATTCAGAGTGCCAAGCCCCGGCTGGACTGCTTGATTGAAGTGTACAGAAGCTGCCAGGACATCCTGGCACACCAAAAAGCCACATCAACGAGCCCATGAGTCCCAGCATTTAGGAGGCCAGTATTGTTTTCCAGAGGAGATGACTCCTAAGCCACAGTGGCTGGTTTATTTTCTGTATTTTAAACCATCAAGTGGGCACAGTCCTAGGAACCAGTATGGATGCAGTGGATCTCAGAGCCATAGAGCAGGTGCCTGGAAGCCTAACTTATTGTGTGATGTTGAGCAAAGTATTTATGTGTATTTTAGTGTTCCCCTTGTAAGGTTTTGTTTACCACCTGAGGGGAGACCTCGAAACAGTATGTCAGGAATAATGTTGACGAAGAGCACTTTGTGAAATTCCTAAGCATGTTGAAGTTTACTTTTTGTTGAAATTTGTAGAGCAAGACATTGGGAAACTGACATCAGATCTCTTGAGAAAGATAATTTTCAACTGCACAGTACCCCTGTATAAAAGTTAAGAAAAATAGCAAGCCCTTCAGGGGCTGGTCAGTAGGAAGAAGTGTCCTACAAAGACTCGTCTCTGTCCACCTAGCTCCTGTGTTCTGTACAGGGTTAATTTATGATAATTCTCTTAATAAACAGATCTCCTTCCAAAACATACACAATTGCTTGGTTCAGACAGCCGCTTTTTATTGACAAACAAACACAATCACGGCATTTCAGTCACGGATGTCAAGCACATTAATACTCTTGTTACTCAGCGTTGTCTATGGTTTCAAAAACTTCTTTTGCCAAGAGGGATGAGATAAAAGGCCAGACAGAAGTTTGACTTTGGTTTCCAGACATGTTAAAGAAGGATAAACATACATACTATAGAAGCCTTTGTTTATAAGGCAGTTTCTTCCATATAAAATTAATAAACTAAGGGAGGATTCCTGAAGGGTTGGGAAGAAGACAGGGCGGGGGAAATAGCTTGACCCCCAAATTCAGTATGAACACAGCTCCATTCTTGCTTACTTTTTCTTTGGGATTTTTTTTTTTTTTAACTCCTGGCTAGATGATAATTCCTTATTTGCCTTAGAGACACTCAAGATATTACAAAACCAGAGCTGTAACTTCTGCCTTTTACACCAGCCCTGGAGGGGTTATTCAGGAGCCTGCGGGACATGTGACATGTGACTTGTTCGAGGTAGAAATGTCTCAGCTAAATCCCAAATGCTGGGGGAAAGGCAGGAACAGAAATGGGAGGCAGCTATAAAATTGCCAGCCTGGCAGTCAAGTTCGTTTAAAAAAGGCAGACACTCTGCTGTGCTGCTTTTTTCATCATGCTTGTCAGTTTAATGGGTGAGAGAGGGGAAGCTTACAGCAGCTGAGGTGTTCAGATAAACTAGTTCCAGCCTTGCAGTTTTCACAGTGTGCAACACGCACACACTTTGCTGGGGTTAAAGGCTTGGTTCTTGGATGCTATTGCTAAATCCATATAGTTTGTTCGGCACTTTATCGAAAAATGATAAGACTGCCTTAGAGCTATGAAATAAAACTCAGTTTCTTCAATGTTGGAAAATCAGAGTATAAATGAACTCTTTCGTCTTTTTTTTTTTTTTTTCCTGTTAAGGGAGGGCGGAGACAAGATCATCTCTGCATCCAACAGAAGGTCTCACTCGGGGATGGGGGGATATTGGCATCGTCAGGAAGGCAAAAGGTGAAAGATACTTTCAATTTCTTTAACCTGATGTTCTCAGGCTAGGACAGATAACACATATGTGTGTCTGCCCTCAAACTAATTCCCAGCGTAAGTTCGCCAGAAGTCTTAAGGAGCAAATCCAGGCCCACGAGCCTGCAGGGGGTCTTCTGTTTCTGACTCATCTTTGGTGGCCTCACAGAGCAGCAAAAAGCAGAATGCATTTGCTTGGTCTTTCAAAGAGCAGGGGGACAAGCGACGACCACCTTCTCCTACAGTAGTAAGCACAGCCTTCACTGAGCCCTGTCCAGTTGTTAAAATGAGACAGGGAGCGGTCAGGTTGGACCTAGCCCCTGCCCTTGCCTGTACCCAGTTGGGCTGACGGTCCAGTGTGAGGGAGAACAGCTTCAGTCTCGGGAATAGTGCTTTGTCCTGCAGAGACAGGTGCCGCTGCCCCAGAAGGGCACCGCCGATGCCTCCTTGTTCGCACCAGGGGGAGGGGAAAGGTGAGTCTCCTCCTTTTTCTCCAGCCCTGCCAACACCTTTCCCATATGGGAAAGGAAGTCCAGTCTTAGTGAGTTCTAAGCTTTTGTTGGAGTTCAGGTGAATTGGAAATTCTAGTCCTCTCCTGTTCAGGGATGTCGGGAAAACTTCAAGTATAAATCCCTGCATGAGGACCATACACAACATAAACATATTAGTCTCCCTGAGAGTAGCAGTGCAGGAAATTCTGACTTACAGCACTGATGCCCTCAGTAACCAGTAACAGTGGGCCATCCCTATCTGTGTCTAGAATCGGGCAGCATCCAGAGCTCAGTATTCTTGTGGAAAAAAAAGAGTGGTTTTTATACTGGGTCTGGATTTTTAAAGGTTGGCCCTGAAACATTATAAGGCACCTAGAGAGTAAAGGCTTCATGGACACTGAAATACACATTTCACAGAACAACTGGGGCAGGCTGCAGGGGGCTGTTAGACCCATCACAGTAGTATCGCACCCGAGGATACATCTCTCTAATCCCAGAGGCACCAGGTGGTGGTGGGGAAAGGGGTAGGAGAAATATTCACAGCAACGTTGGCCCCTTGGCAGCACATGGAACAGAAGCAAAGAACTGTCGTCCATCCAGTTCCCATGGCTGGCAGGCAGCAGGCGGGTTGCGGGGCGGGTCCACAGCTGTGGAGCAGTGGTTCATGTAGCTGGCCATGATGAAGGTCACCTCTGCAATCTAAGGAGAGAAGGAGAAACAAAGGAATTGAACACTGGCTTTGGCTTGAATCCTGGCTGTCTCACTCACTAGCTGTTGCACTGGTTATATAAGCTTCCTGGGCTTCAGTTTGTCCCTTAAATTAAAATACCCACCCGGGAGGAAATGTCCAAAGGGGATCGTTCCTGTGGGCTCGGAGGCCTAGTGAAATAGGCGTCTGGAGGTCCTGAGGTGCCCAGTACCTCCTGAGGACAGGAGGGCCAACATTCCGCCCTGGTTGTCTCCAAGGCAAGGCAAGGCAGCCTCCCTGGAGGAAAGGGTCTGTATATCCTCTCCTTCGGCAGGGACAGTATTGAAAGGAGGAGGTGGTTAGGCAAACTCCAGCTTTAGGGTTAAAACAACAGGGTTTCCAGTTGCTCAGAAGGGAGCCAGGAACTATAAATCAGAACTTTGGTTTCAGAGTCTCTGCAGTTGTTATTTTTGCATCAACATTTCCTGTACTGAGTAGGAACAAGGCCCTTAAAGTGAACAGTTCCTAGGACCTCCTTCAAGACCCCAGGGAAGGGGGAGCATGTTCAGACTGTCCCACTTGTGACCGGTGCCGGGACAGCAGAGCCCAAGGCAAGGTGAGAACACTTGGGCCTGCTGCAAGGACGAGAGCAGCAAGAGGGCCCCCATTCAAGCCTGTCCGGTGCTGTGGCTGACAGAACAGAGGAGGGTAACGTGAGGAGCGCAGAGTAGCTGGACCAGAGTGAGTTTCTTCTCCCGCCAGCCCCTCCACCTGCCACCTCAGCTGTGACTGCAGAGACGCCACCTGAACCCTCTGGGGTACTGATGATAGGGCCAAAAGTTTCATTTGGGGCAGGGCCCTTCTAGAGTACTGTCATAACCCCAGTTTCCTTTCTAAGCTCCGAGCCCATCTCATCAGACCACAGCAGGGTAAAATGTTTTAGCAGCTTCCAGACCCACCTTGGGAGCAGCCATCCGGAAGATCAACTTCTCAATGTGGCCTTTTCCAGAGCTCTGGTCTGAAATGGATCTAATCACAAGCATGAAGTCATCCCGGTAGCCACCAAAGGTCATCACTGAAGAGTAGGGATAAGTGACGTGCACTTGCTGTGGGGAAAGATCCAGTTAGTTGTGGAAAAACTTTCCACCTGCCTCCTGAGCTAGGAGCCAGCATGCCCAGTCTCTTCCAGACCAGGAAGGGAGAAGTCTGAAGTGGTCACACTTTGGAGATCTACATTTTGAATGTCTACAAGCTGTGTCTAGACTAGAGGACAGCGGTACTTGGGCAGGGGGTGGGGGAAGGAAAACCGTGGTCACTTAGCTCAGCCCTTTGAGTCCAGAGAGAAGAAGAAAAGACTGTTCAGGAGAAGGAGGGGTCAGGAAGCCAGCCCTCATCCTCCCGTACCATAGTGTTGTGGTCCAGAACGCTGACACCATCCTCATTCACGGCAATCCACACCAGACTGTTCTCCTTGGAAGACAGCTGTGCAGGCTGGGGGAACAGGAAAATCTCATCAGACATCCACAGCTAGGGATTCTGAACCACTAGAGCTTTCTGAGGAAGAAGGCACATCCAGGGATCTGCTAGGCAGTGATTTCCAACTTTTTTCTTTTGGAAGACGTAGAAGATGGTATTTGTACATCATGCTGGAGTAAACAGGCTGCTCGTGGCAGGAGGCACCTGGCTTGGGGCTCTGGCCACCTACTAACAACCCCGAGTATCACTTTCTTGTAGTACCTATAGCCCATCCTGCCATGGTACAGAACACAGTACACTTTGTTCCTGTTCCAGAACAGAGGCCAGCCCTGGCTGTTCTGTCACAGGCATGGAGAACAGGCTGTTTTTTCCTGGCTTTCAGAAACTGACAGCATTCCACCCACAGGCCCTCCTAAGTGCAAGCTGCATCTTGCTTCAACCAATTTCCTAGGGACTATAAAATAATTAGGAAAACAATAATGCAAGGGCTTTAGGCCCTACCAGGGAGAAAAATGACTATTTGGTGGATAAGTCCTAGAATGACTAATTTTCACTGCCAGGGCTGCAGTAGGGCAATCTATATTTCCTATCTCTCCTACCCTGGGGAGGCTAGGGAGAGAGGTGGACATGTCCCTTTTTTCAGGAGCTTCTTCCAAACTTCCAGACTAAGTGGGTCCCCATGTTATATGCCTTTATAACACCCCTGTACTTTTCCTTCATGGCACTTGTGACAGCTTGTAAAAAAATTATATATATTTTATATATACATATATTTAGAAAGAGAAAGTGTATGTGTGATTATTTGATTAGTGTGTACCTCCCCCACTAGATGGGAAGCTCCATGAAGGCGAGGACGTGTCTGATTTGCTCACCTCTTGTCACCTCAGACAACTAGCACAATGCCTGAGATACAGTAGGAGCTCAACAATTCTTTGTTGAATGAGTGAGTGAATGTCTGTTGTCTAATCTGTACCCTCAGTGAACAGGGTCATGATCCAGCTTCGAGGATAGGACACTCTGTGTGATTACGTACGAAGTTTCAGGCACACCAGATACCCAGTGAAGAAAAGTTCCAGCTGAAATTACTTTTGGCCACCTGGCCTTCAAGCAGGAGAAATTAACTGGTGCCTGAGTAGTCAGATCCCCCTGTGGCTGCACCAGGTCAGCAGAGATGTATTTGTTTAGGTTACACGTTGTTCTTTCAAACTTCTTTTAAAATAAGAACATTCTCAAGAGGAACATCATATCAAGTCTGAACTGTGTTGTGAATTAGTTGACCCTATCTTTTTTTTCAAGGGTAGGATTGGGAAAGAAGTCAATAAAGGAAAGTTAAGGATCACCCAGAAATAACCCTGGCCCGAAAGCAATGAGTCACAACTGCTCTGGACCAGGGAAAGCTGGAGTAGGCAAGAAATGGGTGGAAAGATAGTGACCCCTAGTGGTTGCGGGTGGGCGCTGCAGACTGAACTGGCTCAAACCTGACCGAATCCAGGAGAAACTTAGGGAGCTCCTGAGGGTGTGGTAACCACTCCTTCTGCTGGAAACCGTCCACACTTACCTGAGCAGCAAAGAGCTTAGCACCAAAGAGGGGCCATTTCCGGGCCACTGTCAGGTAGATGCGGATGCACTCAGGAGAGGAGCAGCCTTGCAGTGCTGCCCACTTTGTGGTCAGCTGATCTGCCAGGTGCCTGGTTTAGACGGATGGAGAGATATGGTGCCATGTTTCTGTTGCAGCTCTGAGGTTTTCCCCAACTCTGCAGCCCATGCCTCCCTACGGTGACTCCCTGCAAGACCTTGCAGCCTACCTCAGCTGTTCCAGGGGGGCCCCGTGTCTGTAGCGCCTTGGGTAGAACCTGTCTAGGACCTGCTGGAGGTGATGCAGAGCCTTGGCAGGGGGTGTGCCCCCAGGTCCTGGCAGGATGGGCTTCTCCAAGTCCCCATACTCTACCTGTGGTAGAAGCACACAGAGGGACAAATCAGGAATTTGGATGTGAATGGGGTGGGGGCCTGCTGAGAGAGGTGAAATCATTATTTCATTCCTTTATTGGTGAGGTGTGAATGGATGTGAAAAAACACTTCTTGTGAACAGACAGACCCTTTATCTCAAGTTTCACAGACACTAGAGAAACAGCCTTAGGGTCCTAGAATATTAGAGATTGTCTAGATCAACTCTCCTTTTGCAGCTGAGGTCAAGTGCCTTATCCAAAGACACAGTTAATTAGTGGCAGACAAGGGAAAACACTATAGAAATTCTGGCTTCTAATCCAAAAATATGGGATACAGGATTGAAGATTCTACAGATCCTTCAGTAGAGCTGACTGTTCCAAATGTGGCCATTAGAGTCAGATACTTGGCTCAAATCCCAGCTCTGCCATTTACCAGCTCTGAAACCATGATCAGGTTAAACTCTGTGAGCTTCAGTTTACTCATCTATAAAGTGGGGGTGAGAACTAAATAGGGTACTACATATAAAATGTTTTGCACAGGGCTCTCTACAGCATACTCAATACATGTTTATTGTATTAAAGGCCAACTGTTATTATTTCCCCCTCCTCTCCAGCTTGTAGATCCAGACTCTTTCTTATGGGAACCATGAAGGTATCCCAGATTCCTTTGGCAAGACAGCCTCCTAAAGGTAATAGGGAGAAGAGTCAAAGTCTGAATGTGTGTTCCTTTTCCTAGTTCTCATTACAATGTTTGACAGCTGTAAGTACACACTTAACCACATACATTATATGACGTACATTATCTAGGAATTATACTTAGTACAACCCTGTAGGGGCAGGCAGGGAGGTATTTTTGTTTTCGGTATACGAAAAAGGGAACTACAGCATAGACAAGTGAAGTGACTTGGCCAAGATCTCATAGCGGGAAGGTGGCTAGGATTCAAACCCAGGCCCCTGGTTTCCACGCCCAGAGTTCTGCACGTAGCCTGGATCTGCAGTGAGGCACTCTGCTGGGTAAGGAGTCAGCAAGGCCGCCCTCTCTGGTACCTCAGGACTCGCAGAATCTCCTGTTTCCGCCTGTGTGGTGCATTCCACCTGTGAGTCCAAGACGTCTCCTGACCCTCCTGGGGTCTGGACAGAACCTTACCTGGGCCATCAGTGCAGCCATCTCCAGAGCCAGCTCCTTGTTGACAGGAAACCTCCCTGCCACTATCTCTGCGCTAGTTTGGGAGGCAAGCAGCAGGCGCTCTCGCTCTGTCTCCCCTTTGACTTGACTCCGAAAGTACAGCCTACAGGGGAGAGAGTGAGAAGCCAGGGCTCAGCTGGGATCCCAAATGGATGAAGCTGTCTCTGCATCTGTTTATCTTGATTTCCAAAGAAAGAAAGAAACTACTCTTTTTATACCATTTGTGAGCCTGTTTTCCACTGCCTCCAGAAAAACTTAACCAAGCATGACACAGAGCAGATAGAGGGCCATCAGGTCCCACAGCAACAGTAGCACGTGGTCAGTTCTGAATTCACTGTTAAGACTTACTGGATTTGGTGGGGGGAATCTGGTACCTGGAATCATAGCTTATTAGGAAACTGAATGAGTTAAGATTCCAAGAGACTAATGGAAATCATCTGCCTGGAGACATACTGGGATGGAATTTTCTTAGTCAAATTGGTATTAAGTCAGGATTTCTCCTTCTGTATTTCCTGGAATTGGTATAGGAGCAATTTATTCTTTAGTCTTAAATATCTAGTGCTCGGACAAAATCTTCCTCTCCTGATGTAACACATGCAGCCACCTGAGGAAGTTGGTCTGTTTCGGGGGCAGGGGTGTGTGTGTGTGTGGGTGTGGGTGTGTGTGTGGGTGTGGGTGTGTGTGTGCGTGCATGTGTGAGTGTGCAGACACAGTACAGGGACGCAGAGCCTGAGCTGTCCAGGGTCTCACAGAGGCCAGCAGAGCCAGCCTGGGCCTCCAGCTACTGACCAGCGGGCAGTGTTATATCTCTGGGCGCCCTGCCTGTGCAGGACAGGCCTCCAGCTGGGGGAGTGATGAGTTGCACCCCAGCGGCAGCCCTCATGCTTGGTCCCCCTTGGCGGTGCCCAGGACCTGTTCTTGTACATCAGCTTCACGACACGTGTGCCACCCTCAGACTTTCCGGAGTGCAGCTCCTTCAGGGCTTGTTCCCACTTGGAGATGGCATCGCAGATCTGCACGAGGCAAAAGAGGAAAGTCAGAAAAGCCCCTGATGAAGGGAACAAGGTCCAGTCAGGGCTGGACTCGGGCAGAAGCGGGGCAGAGTTGAACGACTGTCCTCCATCAGGAGGCTGACCCGCAGGGCCTCCTGCTCCCAGGACCCAGGGTGCCTGCGGCTTTCTCACAGACAGAGGTGTAGCTCTGAGCATGGCGTGGGCAGCAAACCATGGAATGCTGCCGCCATTGCCTGGACATCTGAGGCGGCCTCCCAGAGGCTAGGCAGGCCCCAGTTCAAAACCACGGCCCGTTATCACCGGCTCCACTTCCCTCCCACCAACCGCCATTCTCTTCAACAAATATAACCGGAGGCCTACTGTGTAACAAAGCCTTACAGATGCCCGGGCATAGTTTTTCCAGGCAATGGTAAAAGACAATAGGAGCCTTTGCCCTGTCACCATAAAGAAAGCAGAAACTGCAGCCAAAACCCTCATCCTCATCAAGTGCTCCAGCACATCCCACAAACACCCAGCATGCCCCGCGGCTCTAACCCCAGACCCTAATGCAACACAGGGCTCGAATCCCACTCAAGGGCCTTTACGCACAGAAGTACCACAAGGATCTACCTCTTTAAAGTTGGTGGAACCTGTAAGCACAGCACGGGCCCTGGCAGACTGGGTAAGAGTGAGCTGCCAGCGTACAACACGACATCTGCTGGGTCCAGGCGTACAGTTGTCCATCTACGCACGTGTGTACGAAACTGGCAGCAGGCCCTGCCCGGGGGGCGCTGCTGCTGAGAAGTGCCTCCCTGTCCTTCCTACCCTGAGCTGGGAAGCGGCTTTTCTTCTGGAAGCTGAACAGCCTCTCAAGGGAGGGAGGGAGGGATGTGGAGATCTTCTCTCCAGAGACAAGGGCACAGATGACTTTTCTCTGCCTATATGGGCACATTTTAAGATGGCACAGAAATGCTGGCCTCGGGCTCAGCCCCAAACAGGCTGGGAACACAAAATCCTGAAGACCGAGGTGGCTCAGGAGGAAGCTCAGTCGGCTTACGGGGACCATCACCTTGACGCTCCCCTGCAGGCAGTGTTCCAGGTCCCTGCCAGAAGGGTCGTCCGTGAAGAGGGCGAAGCCAGAATGGGAGGACTTCCTCATGCCCGTCTCCTGGTTCAGCCGCTGGAGGAACTCGTCAACTGTGGAGGAGCCGTCAAAACCGACCACCTGCCGGGAGAGGGGACCTCCTGCGAGGGGCCCACGGGGGCTAGTGGAGGGGTCAGGGCCCGGGAGGTGGAAAGGCATGGCTGAAAGGAGCAAGGGTGACGGCAGAGGCCAAAGAAAGCTGGTTTCCACGTGCAGAGGGCGAGTGCTTAAGGGAGGAGCCCGCCCACCGTAAACTGAAGTCCCACATAAGCTCCGTTCCTCCTTTGCTGTCACTCTTTGGGAGGCCCTTTCCCATGCCACTTTCTTGGTCAGTGTGTCAGCTTCCCTGTTCACGTAGTGGGTTCAAAAGATCCTCTTCCCAGGCCCCAAAGAGTGAAGCACTTTTGTGATTCAAGCTCTGTACTCCCTCCACACTGGCACGAATGGCCCCCCTCGCTCCCTGCACCCCAGGCCCATCCTTTGGCTGGTCTGCCTGTTAAGATCTGCTGGGCCTAAGGAGGCTTAGCACCCACTGGCCCAAAGGTGTTCTCCTCTGGGATGGCAATATGAGAAGACTCAGCACAGGGAGCGCGGCAGCCTTGTCACCTGTAGGTCCCTCGTCACCTGGTAAGTCCCGTTGGCGAAGTGCACGGGGATGCTGAAGGGCAAGGAGTGGTGGAAGGGGTTCCGCAGCAGGATGGACACCACCTCCATGCGCGACGGCCTGGCCTCCCGCTCCCCAGTCTGCAGCGTCCGCTCCACTGCCCGCTGGCAGTACGTGGCGTACTGGCCCGTCTCATTTCTAAAAAGACAGGTGAAGGAAGAAAGGAAAACCGGGAATCCACTCATCCCCACCACCTTGACAGCCTGGTTCCCTACCTACACGTAACCTATAGGACCAAACCTGCAGCCGGAAGGCTGTGACACGAGCCCCAAAGACTGGTCTGGGGTGTTAATTTGTCATTCGGGGCCTATCTGCTGCAGGTTGCTGGCACGGATATTTTCTGCAGAAGCCAGAAAACATGGCAACAGAGAATGCAAATCTGGGGATGATTTGGGGGCACTGTAGCTCCACATAAGAGCCCCCACTAAATACCCACACACACGTGGATTGGTGTGCAGAGCGTGCCCAGATCTCCGCGTGCCCAGATCTTCACGTGCCCATCTGCGTACATGGTGATGGGCAAAGTCTACATGACCACTGTGCAAATCCCAGAGGGCGGGGCGATCCGATCCATCCTAGTCTCCCCTGCGTCCCTCCGGATCATGCCAGTCGGTAGTGCCAGAGTGGCAGAGGAAACGACGTGCACTCACCGGGGATCTGCGTGGCGCTGGAGCTGCTGTTTGACGTACCAGAGGAAGTGGTGCTGAGGCAGGAAAAGCGGGGCACACAGAGCCAGGAGCTGCCAGCACTGCCGGGGGGAACAAGTAATGTGGGCTGAGCGCTGGGTCCGCCGTGCCACCGCCATCGCAGTCCTGAGCTACAGAGCCTTCACCACCCTCTCCGAACCGCAGGCCCCAGCCTTCTGCAGGCACCAGGATGGCCAGCCAGGCCGGGCTTTGTGCAGAACCGCAATCACACAATCTGACTGTGTGCAGACATCCAGAAGGGGAACAAAGAAGGCAGCGGGACCTGGGCAGCTTTGAGTACGGAAGCCGCCTGCTGGCTGCCAGGCTCAGTCACCTCCTTCCACCTTTCCCACGTCCTGGGCAGCCCTGGCTGACGGCTCCCGTCGGCCGTTCCGCCCCAGGGACGCCCACCTGCATGAGGGAGCACTTCTGTGGCGGGCGGCAGCTGGTCTGCTTCATGAGCTGGCAGTACAGCTCGCTCTGCAGCTCGGGGTGAACCAGGCAGACCTGCAGCGCGGTCTGGGCCAGGGACACGTGGTAGTCCACCGAGGCCGCTTCCACGGGCACGTTGATGAAGAGTTGGCACGACTGCAGGGAAATGACAGTGGGCACAGGTAGACTGACAGCCCCCTGATTATCGTCCTCTGTGACAGGGGACAGACTGGGCCGTCCCCCCCCAGGGCTCAAGGAAGGCTCTGGTTCACTGCAGACAGCCCTTTCTAGGAGGGAGCATCGTTACTGCTCGAGAATGTCTATGCTTACTGAGAAGGCTACTTTGGGATAGGATCTTTCCTTTAAATGTTTCCATTACATAAGCAAGACATATTCATTTTTTAAAAAGATAGAATATCCAGAGGGGAACAAAGAATATTCTAAAGTAGGCCAGAATCTCCCAGGTCCAGAAGCAACATAAACCTGCCCTCTCGCGCTGTTCACTGCAGGAGGAGGGCAGCTCTTCGTTTCGCTAATGCTCCCCAGGGGCCCACGAATGAAGTCCCAGAGCTTCCAGCCTCCCTGCCAGAAAGGACATGATGGGAACCCCGAGGGACTTTCTTTCCCTTCCTCTTCAGATCCCTCCGGGAGCTCCCCCCTAAACTGCACAGGTCTTCTCCACCCTGGCATCACCGTGGTGGGAAGCACTGCTCTGGGCAGAGCCTGGGCACAGGGCAAGGGCGCCGCCAACAGTCCGCGGGCCTGGGCTCAGCTCCCACTTTACCTTGAAGAGCTTGACAGCCTCCGTCTGCAGGGCCTCGGAGGGCAGGGTGGTGAGGGAGGTGTACAGCCCGTCTTTGCTGTAGCACAGCATGGGGTGCCTCCAGAGGGGGGAATCTGCCCGGAGCACAGCACCAGAGAGCAGCGGCCGTTACCACTGAGGAGGGAACTCGCCTCCCCCGCACCCCGACCCTGATCTCTGGGGAAGACAGTGCTTTCACAGTCGGGACACATGGGCTGTGCTGGATTTATATGCACAGAGTGTGGGCTGTGCACTGCATTTATTCAGCACACTCACAAGCATGGCTTACAGGAAGGCGGCTACTGCTTTGCCCGTGGGGCTGCAATAGGGGTGAACGTCCAGTGCAAGGCGTGGACATCGGAGTGCAAGCGTGCGTGTGCAGGGGAGGGCCTCTCCCTGCAGCGCTAGGTCTGGATAGAGGAGCGTATATCAGCCTGGAACAAACAAGCCTCGGAGCAGCAGTAAAGCAGTGTGGGTTCTGGGTGCCCTTGGATCCTCAGGGTCCTGAGAATCAGTAGCAAAATAAAAACCCCAAAATGCCCCAGGCTTAGTTAGCCTGGTCCTAACTTGGGCTTCATTTATTAACAAACTCTAACTATAGATTAACCAGCCGCCTTATTTCCTCAACCCTCTGCCCAGCCAGCAAGGTTGCAGTGAACAAAGTAAAACATTGACCAAGTCACCGGAAAGTCTGCTCCCCACACAACTCTCCCAGATACTGAGTGGTCTCCTAAGTATCCTCTCCAGAAACAGGGGTCCTGGAGCTCGGGACGGGAATGCCCTTCTGTGGCTTAGAAGGTTTCCAAACAGCTTCTGGGTACAGTAGTGCTTTCTTTGGGTTCCTGACCAACAGTTACCCAGCTGCCCCCCTCCAACCCAGCAGTGATGGCCACCCTCGCCTTACCTGGGTCTCCCTCACCGTCCATCAGCTTTCCAATGAGCTGCTCATAGGCAGTGCCCACCTTGGCACTGCTGCCACCTGCAGCCACTGTGAGGTGGTAAAGCCACGTATCCTGGAAGAGGATGGAAAGCCACCTGATGGGGCTGGGCTGGGGAAGAATGGAGGCAAGAGCTCCAAGGGAGCCTCCCCGAAGGGGCCAAGCCCAGGGTGAGGGTCAGCCTGTCTGGTTGGCACAAGTCAAGGCCACCGGTGCCTAAGAGGAAAGACTTGGGATCGGCTGAATGTGAACCCAAGTTCCTAAGCTTGTGGTTCCCTCCATCTCATGGCCCCAGTGAAGAGATGTTGGTCACTGGGAATGGATTCAATACAAGGAATATTCAGGAAATACTAGTTGCCAAAATGTCCAGGAGGGAAATAGATTGGAATTTGGGGAAGCTCAGAAGAGAGAAGGAAGGTGAGAATCAAAGGTCCAAGCTTTGCCATGGAGGCCCAGCCCCCTCCCTTACCTTTTCGTGCTTGGTGCCAATGAGGAGATAGGTGGGGCTGTGCTCTGGGGGGTGGATCACAAGGGTGCAGTGGGAGGAAAGCAACCGCCGGGTTCCTCCAGCCTCATAGTCCTCGTCTGAGTCACAGGATCGATCTACTTCCTCTATGCGTGCGTCCCGCACCGGCAGACGGCCCAGGGGTCGCTGTGGACACGAGCCTTCCGTGAATGGGAGGGCCAGCGGGGAACGGAGGAGTCTCCTCTCTCTGAACCCTCAGGCCTTGTAGGGCTGGGAATCAAGGACGTGGGTGGATGACAAGATGGGGAGGGGGAGACTACAGCTCCCTGGCTGAGGCGGGCTTGGAGAAGCACAGACAGACCACACAGGCAGGATCTGCGGACCATGCACACTGGTCACACACTCTAGAGGGATCTGGCCAGCCAGCTCTGTACTTGTTGTGGGGTTGGGTGGGGTAGAGGGTAAAGCTGGGGCCTTCCATAAGGACACTGAGCCACAGGAATGTGGTTTGGGGGAAGCTGTCGGGAGGCCAGGCAGTACCTTGTCCTCGTGGCTTCGATAGTAGTAGAAGGTTCTCCCAACAAGAGCACACCAGACCAGTTTGGAATGGCCATGCTTGACCTGTAGGCCAGAAATGAACCAGCATTATTAGAACCAGACGACCCCAGAAGTAGATCTGGGACTGGCAAAGAGAAGCCACAGGGAGACAGATCTCAAAACCCCCAGTCCAAGTCAGATCCTTTGGTCAATCCCAGGTCAAACTCAGATGCCACCCAGATTCTCTACTAATGGAACCAGCCCTTTCACAGCGAGGGTCCATGGTACCACGTGACACCCCATCCGTCCTTGTGTGACCTGCCATTAAAAGACTGACCAGGCCAACCAGATATCCTGTCCCAGGAATATGATCATGAGAAGAACTTGCTAGTCAGCAGAGGCTAGAGTCAGAAGGGAAGGGCCACAGTGGGCTGAAGCCCTTGGGCAAGTGTAATCGTGAAGTGTAAAAAACACTGCACATGGGCAGAGGAGATGGCTGTGAACACAGACTGAACGGGGAAGCAGAGGCAGAGGCAGAGCCCCAAGCGCTGAACTTGCACACACAATCATTCCTGATGGCATCCTGGCCTAGTTAACGCGCTTCCTTGTTAACTTCCCCTTTCTTGGGATTAACAATTGCTTCTCAGCTCCCTGCAACCAGAAGAGCCCTAATTAAAACGTCTTTAGGGCAGCCTGAGATATTACAAGTCTTTGGCCACACCTGCCTCGCGGAGGTCACAGCTTCCCACTATTCACACTGAGCTGTGGTGGGTACGAGGCAGGGGTGGGGGCAGCTCCTAGTGACCTCAGAATGGGTCCGAGACATTCCTTTCCCTCCTCTGTCTTGAGAATAGCTGCTGTTGTAACAACACTGACCCCTATTTTTCCAGACACTCATTCACCGTCACCTTGTGTGGTTCAGCCCACAGGTAATCAGTGTGAGGAGCCTCCTGGAGAAAGGAGCTGTGTGTCAGGAGGAGACCCACCACCCCCAGCACTCACTCCTGGCTCCCCTGACTCTCAAGAGGAGCCCACCACGTTCCTCCCCCACCAACCCCACCCCTACCTTAGTCAGCCAGCCCTTCACGGCGGGCTTGGTGCCACCCTGAGGCAGGGCTGGAGGCCCAATGGCCTGGACCTTCAGCAGGCTCTGTAGGACACGGATCCACTCCTCCAGCAGGCTGGGGGAGTCTGCTGTCAGGTAATAGGTCTTCTTCTCAGAGATGAGCTGTGGAGAAGTGAGGGGTTGGGGATGGGGGCGGGGATGGGGAGCTAGGACGATGGAAGAACAGGACCCTGGCTCTGAGGTGGCACAGATCTCTGACCCACCAGGTCTTCCTTCTTCCTGCCCTGGTACTCCCTCCCTCCCTTCTCCCCCTCCTCATCTTTGCCTCCATGTCTCTCCTACCTTCACTCCATGTCTCACATTCTGCCTCCTCTTCCTTCCTCAAACCCACAAATGAGGATCAGTGCAAACGGTGATGTAATGGCTTTCACACATGCTCATTCTGCCCCATCTTTGTTTCCATCCGAGCCATATCCAAACCCAGCACCTCTTCTATCTAAAGCACTAGCTGCTAGGAGCATGCTCACCTGGAATGTCTGGGCACCCTCCCCTCGAACAATTTGGCAACGGGAGTTCAGTTCCACTTGACCTTGAGGTTTCCGGATGACGTCACTCTGTAAAGAAAGGAATGGAGAGGAAAGAGGTTGGAGCCTTCCCAGAGCACGTCATTTCCCCTCAGATCTTACTCTAGGTCACAAAGGGGAAAGTGATTCCTAAGCTTTCCTGGGCTGTGGCATGATGGATAACTTGTTCTGGATCCTGGTTCTAACTAAATGGAGCAATGATTAGAGACATGGGTCCTCCTGATCCAGGCCTCAAAAAGTATAGATTGAGCCTTTAAAAACTGGGTGAGAAACCACCAGGTTATTCCTGAGCTATAAAGCCCTTAAATTCTTTCTACTACATATTTTACAGTGTTGCAAACAGGTGGCCTATATATATCACCATTACCCTCTCCAGTGCCACTGCAGACATAACTAATCAATCAGAGCATGCCTACTCATTGAGTGACACGGGACCTGAATCCCTCACGTGATGCTCAAGGTAGCCACTAACAATCAACTGGAGTTGCACAAGAGTCAGGCCTTTTTGCCTTCTTTAAAACATTAACATTGGTTCTCTAGGGAGGGCCTGTCAAACTAGGTCCCAACATCCTAAGGCTCCCTAATTCCAAACAGTATAGGAAGGAGATGGAGGAGGTGACAAGCTCGCCTGTTAGAACAGTCCTGATGATGTGAGGGCAGCCTAGGAATAGTTCATTGACAGGACTCGGCTTCTGAAGGAAGAAGGAGTCACCAAGCCAATTCATCTAGAAGTGCCCTTGACTGCTCAGTGCCTGATTTCACTGTGAGAACCAGTGACCAGCCTCATGGTCCTGTGTGGGGCTCAAAGCCTCAGGTGCCTGCCCAGGCTGCCTCTCCCTGCCTGCCAGACCTTCACCCTCTGCCCTGCTTCCAGCCCCTCTCATGCGGTTCTGGGGCTGGGGTGGGGTCCTTTTGCCTACTGTCCTGGGGAAGGAGGGTCTCACCGGAGACTTGTAGTACATGATCTGTCCCTGTCTCAGGACAAACCAGCGCCTCTTCCACGTCTTCACCCGGCTCCCCATTTTCAGGAGGTAGCCTGACTTCTCCAGTGACTCCTGCAAGAGTGGAAGGGTGTAGGGGGATGAGGGGTGGACAGAAGAGGGAAATCACTGGGGTTCCTGGACATCACACAGGCCAAAATAGCCCAGTTGAGTCACTGCTTTGTCATCAATTAAAAAAAATTACTGAGTATCTACTAGGTGTGTTTTCAGGGCACTGCCCTGCTAAGGGTGCAGAGAGGACTTATAAAGCATGGGTGGTCCTGCTGGCAGGGGGAGAAAGCACCTGACCCTGAGGAGGTGGTAGATCAGGGGCTGCACAAGCAAGAGACTGGCCAGGGAAGGCTTCTGGCAAGAGCCAGACCTGAACTGACCTTGGAAGGAAATCAGCCTTTCCCTTGAAGACGAGCCCAGAGGAGGAAGAAGGCCATTCCAGGCAGCAGGAAAGGGCAAGAGAGGTTTGGGGAACATCAGCCAAACTGGGGTGGAGGGTTCGTGGAGGGGGTGATGAAGACGGGGCAGCACAGTGCTATGGAGCGAGGGCTGGGGAATGAGCCATCTGGATTTACCACTGGCTCTGGCGCATAACAGCATGCCTCTGAGCCTCAGGCTTCTCATCCACGAGATGGGGTAATAAGCCTCATTTGTGATGACAAATGAGACAGTGCACACAAAGCCATGAGCACGGTGCCCGGCACACTAAAAACTCAATAAATGTATTGTTAGCTCTCGGCATCCCAGGGTCAGTGTGGAGCTAAAACGAGGTAACATGTGTAAACTCCTCCTGGGCCCCGTGGGCTATAGTTATGGGGGTCTGTGTGTGCCTGGCCCCCAACTGCACACCCCCAGCCCACTCCCCATGGCCTCACATCATCAGTGGCAGCCCCCAGACTCCCGTCCTCCCTTCGCCAATCCCAGGGACCCCTCGCCTCATGCAGCTGCTGCTTGGGTCTCGTGCTGGAGGTCCGCTCCCACCCGGCCCTGCCTCGGCCCCATCAGGGCGGAGGCCAAGCTCCCAGCTCACCCCGCCTGGGCCCAGCCCGTCGGTGGAGTAGGATGAGGTGCGCTGTAGTTTGTGCTCAGGCTCTGAGTAGTCGCTGTCTAGGGAGCAGGCGTCCGGGGGGATGGCGTAGTCGCCCTCGGAGCTCAGCGAGGACATGGAGACGCCTGTCCAAAGGGAGGAGGAATCAAGGCCCAGGTCCACAGCCTCCTGGCTCACACAGCCTGGGAGCTGCAGGGTCTTCCGCACCCACGTGGGACTGCCCATGGGAGGAGATGAAGGGCCCCTCATTGTTCCGCACCCCTCCCACCACCCTTCTCCATACCTCTCTTGATGGCCCGGGGGCTGCCCAGTCCACTGGTCTTCCTGGACTCAGAGCAGGGCACTGAAGTTCGGAAGCTCGCCTGGGAGCTGCAGTCATCATCAGACCCAGAGGACTCGTCCACAAAGGGCACCGTGCTGATCTGCGTGGCTTTCTGCAAGACAGGCCCCTCCCCACTGCAGCTAAGGCTGCAAGACAAGCCCCATCCCATCCGCACTTTCACTCCCGCTCCAAGTGCCTGGGGCGTGGCCAACACAGCCTGTCTAGAGCATGGGAAGCCATCACCCAGCTGGGGCACCCAAAAGACAACTGTCCCTTCCCGCCTCGACGACCTTACCCCTGTGTCCTCACCTCCATGCTTCCCTCTCCCTCACACACCATCATCCTCTGTGGTCCCCAGTGAAGCTGCCCCACCAGGGCTGAACACCTGGCCACTGAGACCCTTGCTCCCTGCCACTAGGGGGCCAGAAAACCATGCCACGGGGCCCAGTGTGAGACAGAAGCTTTAAAAGTGGGTGGGGATGACAAATTGAGAGATCACAGCAAAAATTTAAAAAGACCAATTACTTCAATATTGGGGAAACTGTGTGGAAAAGGGTACTCTATTTTATATAAAAGATTTATATAAAATCTTTTTAGAAGGTAATTTGGCACTGCCTGTCAAAATTTAAAACATGCATATTATCTGCCCCTAAATTCCACCTCTAGAACTCTGTCCTACAGAAATATGCATATATAAGTGCACAGAGATGTATTTGCATGGTGATGTTCATTGCAACACTGATTTTACAGAAAAATAGAGACATGACCTACATTGTGAATCAGGGAAGGACAAGTTAAGGTAGTTATGGGGCATCTATACCAAGGGGTACTGGGAAGTCCTAAAAGGGGAGGCAGAGCTGTGCTGTGTGTGGAGGTGGGGCAGGAAGACCTGACACATGGCTGGGTGGACAAGCAAGGGGTAGACTGACATGTATGACATCATCCTCTTTGCGTGTGCATGTGCGTGTGTGTAAGAGAGAGTAAATTTGTAAATGCATTTGTAAATGCATCAGAGGGCATTACAGAATAAACACCAAACCGTTAGTGAGAGTTGCCTCTGGGGTTAGGAATTAGGGAAAAGCAATGTAAGAGGAAATTTCACTTTTGGCTTTTTATCCTTCTACAAAAATTTTTACAAAATATTACTGTTATGATCTCAAAAAACATGTTGGGAATCTTGTTTTTTCCAGTTAATGTTGTAAAAACTCGCAGGCAATCTCAGATTGGTGGGGAATTTCAGTCTTTCCCTAAAATTTTCCAAAAATCTGGCTAGAACAGGACAGGAAACAGACAAATCTTTTCAGAGGTGCCCATCTGAATTACCATCGGTCCCTCATCTCTTGGGGCATAATTAATGCGACTTATGAGTTCTTGTTAAAGATTATATGAAAGAAATCAGTTAAGTGCCATTTATCAACTGAACAGACCTAAGAAGAATGCAGTTTGGTCTTGTTTCTAATTGGCCAAATACAAGTTGGTGTCATAAGTCCAGGGCACAGTGAATTATGGGCAAAGCTGTTTTCCTTAAGCACCAACAAATTCAGAATAAAAGGTTTCAGTAGGAAAAAAAAAAAAAAAAAAGCAGACCAAAAAGTATACGAAAACATCATGTTGCAGCTATATCTGATTTTTGTTAAAAAATATGTAGAGATGTTACGGGAATACATATGGGAATATATGACATAATACATAAAAAGTTCTGGAAGGAGCCCCACTGGCCTCCGGGATAGACATGTGAAAAGATGAGGAGGAGACGCAGAGCAGGCATTGGTTTAACCTTTAACTTTTTACTTTGCCCATAATCATACTGATTCACATTTTTGTAAATGTAGAATTTTTCTAATAAAAACCTAATAAAGATATTGAATCACTGTGTTGTGCACCAGGAACTAACATAGCATTGTAGGTCAATTATACTTCAAAAACAAAGAAACAAACTCAAAGAGATCAGATTTGTGGTTACTGAGGTGGGGGAGGAGGGGGAATTGGATAAAGGTGGTCAAAAGGTACAAGCTTCTAGTTATAAGATCAATAAGTACTAGGTATGTGATGCAGAATATGATAAATATAACTAACACTGCTGTATATTAATATATGAAAGATGTTACGAGTAAATCCTAAGAGTTCTCATCACAAGGAAAAGGTTTTTTTCTATTTCTTGAATTCTGTATCTATATTAGATGATGGATGCTCACTAAACTTATTGTGGTCATCGTTTCATGATGTGTGTAAGTCAAATCATTATACTGCACACCTTAAACTTAGGCAGTGCTGTATGTGAATTATATCTCAATAAAATGGGAAGAAAAAAATTAAAAATAAAGAGTTTTAAAAAAACCTAATAAAGATGAACAAAATAAATAGATATATGGGGGGGCTGAGCTCCCTGCCCAGAGTTACGTGTGCACAGACGCCTGCCCCTGGAGACCCACACCAGCCACTGCCTGCCGACACGGCAGGGGACACCCCTGCCTGCCTGCGGGGACACCCCCTCCTCGGACAGCAGCTTCTTACCCCCTTCAAGGCTGTGTAGACCGGCACGGTGACGTTCTTGCAGACCAGGCCAGAGAAAGGCCCAGGGGATGCAAGGGCTGGAGGGCTTGAAGCTGGAGGGGTGGGAAAGAGGGATGAGACTCACTCAGGTGGCAAAACCCAGGAAGCGGGGCGGGGGAGGCAGAGACCTGAGCAGAGCGAGGAGGGAGGAGAGAGATCCGTGCAGACAGCATTCCCTGAAACAGCACTCTGGAGACAGACGGGGGGACGGATCTCAGGACGAGGGCCAAGGTCTTCTTCAGCCCCACTCTTGCCAAGGTGAGTTACAAGCCGTGTGACTATGGGGCGCTCGCATCACCGTGGGGACCGGGCGGCCGGCGACTCAGGAGCCGCACTCAGGTGGGGATGCGGCTCCTTCAGGGGCTTATCTAAATCAAGGCACCGGGGGCTCCTTCGGCCACAGCCCTGGCAGTGCAGAAGGGAAGCCGGTGCAGACGGGCAGCCGGGCAGGAGCGCCCTGCCTCCAAAGTCCCTTCCAGCTCTGTAACTGGCCACAACTCTGTTCCCGTCCACTCCCTCCCGGCAGGTGATGAGCTGAACCTGTGCAGCTTCCTTCTCTCTCCGAGGGAGCCGGGGCCACGTGCTTTCACCTGAACCCCACCTGCTGTGGGAGGGGATGGGCTGCAGGTGACCTGGCCCTGGGCGCTGCTCCGGGTCCTCTCCTCCCCGCACACCCACCCTGCCCGCCACCGGCAGCTCACTTGGGACTTACCGCAGCAGGCGGCGTTACTTCTAGCAGACACTTCAGACAGCCGCACGCCTGACGCGGCCACGGCGTAGATCCGGCTCTCCTGGAAAGGGAGGTCACAAGGGGTCAGGGCCCACCACCCCCGTGCCCACCCCAGCCTCTGGCTTTGGAGGCGGGCAGACCTGGGTCCACATCCACGCTTAGCCAGTGACCGGCAGGGGAATCTGGGACAAGTTAACATCATTTCTGGACCTAAGATGGGGGTAATGATACTCACCTTTCAGGCTGTTGTGACAATCAAATGAAATTAGTAACGTAAACATCTAACACCTAGAACATAGTCAGTGCCCTGCAGGCGGTATTTATTCCCTCTCTTGCTGCCACCCTTCCCTTGGGGCAAGGAAGTTCAGGAGGAGAGGGAACTGGGACCTGTTTTCTCTGAATCTTACCCATCTTACAGCCCTTGAAGTTGGGGGTTGGTAATGAGGACGTCAGAGCTGCATGGCAAGGATGTGCGTGCCCTTTTGTTTGGAAGCCAGTTGTTTGGAAACTGGGACACATTTTTTTCCTACAGTAACGATGTCACATCATGGTTAGGCTTCAGGCTCAAAGTCCTGGTTCACCCAGACCCCTGAACCCCGCCGTAGAAGACACATCGATGGGAACTCCCACCCTCAACTCTTCCCTCGCCCCTCGGGGTCCCCTGGGTCTGAAGCAGGCCCACAGGCCTGGGCAGCTTTTCTTAGGTTTGGATCACTCCCAAACAACCCAGAGGCCCCACCTACCCTCCTCCATATCTCTTTTTCACTCAAGGTAAAGGGAAAACAAAGGCCCCTTCAGGTGACAGGTGAGTCACAAGGACCGGGGAAGGCCTGCCCAGCTCGAGGAGGCAGCTGGGCTAGGCTGGGGCAGGAAGGAAGGTGGATGCTATCCGGGTCACCCCAGAGGGGAGCAGCAGTGCTGGGGCGCTTGGGGGAGAGACGGAGGGGCTGGCAAGGGCTGGGATGAGAGCCAGAGGTGACTGGAGGCAAGGGAAGGGAAGAGATGGGAGGCAGCAAGGAGGAATTTGGCGAGGGGGGGGCAGGCACTGGGCTGGGGCAGGGAATTCCGTGCTGATGTAGGGCAGATAAATTGGGTCCGTGTGGTAAAATTAGCCATAAAAACGATTATTCCTGCCAGTAGTGGTAGTGGAATTCAACCAGGCCTCTAACTTCACAGAGAGAATTAAAGTGTGAAGCTTGAGGGGTTTAGGTTCAACAAACGTAGGAGTGTTTTACAAAAGGTTATCTAATGCCTAACTCACACGGTTGTTTCGAGGATCAACAGACAAAGGAACTCTAAATCAGCAAGTAAGTCCATCTGACTCCCTCAGGTTGAGAAATGTCCTTCTCCCAATTCTCAGTCTCGATCTTCCCCACATGGCTACTGCCCAGCTGGTCCCACCTAAGAAGAGAGGTTGGGTTCTCGGGCCACTGTGGTTCCCTAAGGTAACAAGAGCGATCCTGTCTCGGGGACCGGAAGGACCTGAGCCCTCTTGCCACACCCCTTGCCGAAAGCTCCCTCACTGCCTGCCTCTGCTTTAGGATTTCAGAGCATCTGGATTTACAAGACAACGAGGAACAGGAGGAGGGATGGCTCTGATGGTGTTCCACCCTGGCCTGGCCCTTGCCGTTTCCAGCAGCCTCTCCACTTATTGCGAACCACTGCTGCAACTACTCACCAAATACGTATTAACACGCTTAATCCTCAGGGCAACCCTATAAAGCAGGTACTATTATCCCCATTTTACAGAGAGGGAAATTGAGGCGCAGAGGTTTAGCAGCTTGCCCCGGCTCACATAGTTTGATCTTGGGACCTCCTGGTTTGATCCTGGGACCCGTGCTCTTAGCCACCACACTGCACCTCCACGGAGAGTCAGGAAGACTACACGAGAAAACGGGCACCAAGCACCCAGCTTGGCTGTGGCCCGCGGTGAGCGCCTGCTCAGGAAACAGCCGGCCGCCGTCCAATCGGAAATCCTGGCTCCACCCCTTGTGGGCGGAGTAGTCTGGACAGGCCCGGGGGTACCCACCTCCCAGAGGGGGTGAGGGTGACAGCCTCGTCCCATGCTCAGCACACGGCTGTGCCCGACAGCGTTCGCACCATCAGCCCGGCCCCTCTGTCCTGTCCCCAGGGGGCCTCTTACCCAGGATGGAAACCGGTGCAGGGGGGGTGTAGGTGGTTTGTTCTCCAAATCCACTTCCTCCATCTTCCCCGCTGGGGGTTGCTCCTCCATCTCCATCTTCTCCGGTTCCTCCCGGAGCTCAGGTCCAGCCTCCACCTTGGGAAGGCTGGAGGAGGGGAGGGCTGAGAGTGTCCCAATCTCAACGCTCACCACGTGGTTGAAGTGCGCAGGGCCCGCCTGGGGCTGGCTGTGGTGCCGCTTGGCCAGCTGGATGCTGTCCCGGTGGGTGCTGGGAGCCCGCACCTTCGGCAGAGTCAGGCTGCAGCCGGGGCCACCCTCCCTGGCAGAGGTCTTCGTCCTAGGGAGCGTCCCTCCTTGAGCAGTGACCAGGCCTTCACCCCAGGAAGCCAAACCATGCCTGGGGGCGCAAGGCTTCAGGCACAGCTGGCCAGGAGAGCCCTGTCCTCCCAGATGAAGTGGAAGGGTCCTGGCCCCTGATATTTCTCCAGGGTGGACCCTACTGGAACTAGAATCCTCCAAGGGGCTTCCTGCTTTAGGAACAGAGTCCTTGCTCTGCAGAGCAGCTGGAGAAGGTACAGGCGTAGCTGCCTTCAGGGCACCCTGGGCCTGAGGACCACCGTCCTGCCCCACTGGCGGGGCTCCTGGTCCTGCAGGGACAGAATCCTGCTCTGTGGTTCCCTGGGGGGCCACCAGCAGCTTCCCCGAAGGTGCCATCTGAAGAGCTGTGGTTGGGACAAAAATAGGCATGTTAAGAGCTCCCTCAATTCAGCCACACACACACACACACAAGCACACACACACATACACACACACACACACCCCACACACACACCCCACTCCCGCATGTGCTGGCCCGCTTACCTTCTAGTGCACGTTGAAGGGCTCCCACCTGCTCCACCAGGTGCTGATTACAGCTTTTCAGGTGCTGATTCTCCATCTCAAGCTAGACAAAAAGAAAAATGAAGATTGAGAATACTCAGCCTACACATTCAGATATATAATTCAAAATAAGATTAAAATCCTTCGTAAACATCCAACCTACACCAAAGAACCCGTGGTGCCCCCCAATCCACTGCCAACTCTCCTGGGAGCCCTGACCTCCTCCTTCTCTCTGTGCTACCTGGTTGTAGATGGGAAAGAATTCCATTTGGCAGCCCCTGTGCTTTCTTTTCTAGGTTTTTGGTTTTTTTTTTTTTTTTTTTCAGGAATGTAATTTTTAAAAATTATTTATTTATTTATGGGTTGGGTCTTCGTTTCTGTCCGAGGGCTTTCTCTAGTTGCGGCAAGTGGGGGCCACTCTTCATCGCAGTGCGCGGGCCTCTCACCATCGCAGCCTCTCTTGTTGCGGAGCACAGGCTCCAGATGTGCAGGCTCAGTAATTGTGGCACACGGGCTTAGTCGCTCCGTGGCATGTGGGATCTTCCCAGACCAGGGCTCGAACCCGTGTCCCCTGCATTGGCAGGCAGATTCTCAACCACTGCACCACCAGGGAAGCCCTGGTTTTTTTTTTTTAATAAATTTTATTTATTTATTTTTGGCTACGTTGGGTCTTTGTTGCTGCACACGGGCTTTCTCTAGCTGTGGCGAGCAGGGGCTACTCTTTGTTGCGGTGCATGGGCTTCTCATTGCAGTGGCTTCTCTTGTTGTGGAGCACGGGCTCTAGACACGCAGGCTTCAGTAGTTGTGGCATGCGGGCTCAGTAGTTGTGGCTCACGAGCTCTAGAGTGCAGGCTCAGTAGTTGTGGCCCACAGCATTAGTTGCTCTGCGGCACGTGCGATCTTCCTGGATCAGGGCTCGAACCCGTGTGCCCTGCATTGGAAGGTGGATTCTTAACCACTGTGCCACCAGGGAAGTCCCTCTTTTCTAGGTATTTTTAACCTTTTAAAAAAATGGTGAAATATAACACATAAAAAACTGCATTCTACACCAATGAACAGCTTAACAAAGGATTCTGAAATGAATACTCATGTGACCACCACCCAGGTTAAGAAAGAGGAATTTGCCAACACTCCAGACATCCCGGACTTGTCCTTCCCCAATCACATGATCCGCCCTCCCCACTAAGGCGACAACTCTTCTGAGTCTATGAGATTCATTTCCTTGCTTTCTGTGTTTTACCATCTAAGTATGCACCCTACACACATTAGTGTAGTTGTGCCCATTAGAACTTTACATAAATGGAATTATTCAAGAGGTACTTCTGTGTCTGGCTTCTTCTGCTCAACATACTATCCATGAGATCCAGCCTCAGCGTGGCTGCATTTTCTTTGAAATGAAAGCCAACACACTTTTTTTGTTGTTTATAACACAAAAATTTTATTTCCTTGCTTATATTTTATATCATATGTATTCTACTCAGTTTCACATGCTTTATTTATACTGGATCCAGGATGAAGGAGAAAACCCTATCTCCTGGAAAAAGGAAAAGGACAATAATAAATTCATGTGATTGTTCTTTTCTTTTTTTTAAACTTCTTTTTCCTTTTTTGGCTGTGTTGGGTCTTCGTTGCTGTGCACAGGCTTTCTCTAGTTGCAGTGAGCGAGAGCTACTCTTCGTTGCGGTGCGTAGGCTTCTCAACGTGGTGGCTTCTCTCGTTGCGGAGCACGGGCTCTAGGCGCGTGAGCTCAGTAGTTGTGGCACATGGGCTTAGTTGCTCTGTGGCATGTGGGATCTTCCCGGACTAGGGCTCAAACCCATGTCCCCTGCATTGGCAGGTGGAGTCTTAACTACAGCACCACCAGGGAAGTCCCCATGTGATTGTTCTTGAAGTTTCTAATTGAATATAGCTTACATATATGTCTAGAGCAAGTCATATAAACAAGCATAATGTCCATGATCTGCAGAAGCATATTCCTTCCTCAGGGAGGCATAGCAAATCTTATGGCAAGGGGCAGGTATATATTATCCTTCTACTGGAAAGGAGTCGGGAACAATATACAACCTACAAAAATTACTTTTATCACAGTAGCAACTTGCTTGTATTTTTTTTTTTTGTCTCAGTTTACTATGATAAATTGAAGATGGCAGTAATCATTCCACAAAGTTGTCATTGAGAGTAAATCAGTATCTATGTTTAAAATGCCTGCCTTAGAACTTGAAGCATTGCAAGCGTTTAACAAATATTGGTTAATTACATTCTTCTTTTCCAATTATTCTAATGATTTTTATCCTGAGCTCTAGGACCCAGATTTTTCATTGTTTGATGTTTTATTCTCACCGTATCATTTCACCATGTCATAATCCACAGGCCCTAATTCCTCATTATCTTCCCTGACAAAACATACTTTTTTTTCTTGTTTCAACCTTTGATAAAAGTAACTTTGACCTCTTATTCACCTAAGAGCAGTAAATAACTGTTCTTCCATTGTCTCCAGCCAATATGCCAGGTCCTGTTAATAGGCTGTCTAGTACCCATTCTAATTGGAAAGCCAACACACTTCCATTGAGTTCCTTTTAGCAAGAGATCAGGGCTGTGGAAGATGCAGGTTGTAGGCATCAGCTCTGTCCCCAAGGACCTGTAGTCTAGCAGGTGACCTGAGATGTGTGTCCACAGAAAGGACAGGAGGCAAAATGAGCCGCTACCCCCTGCAGGTGTGAGCCACTTGTGTCAGGAGTGAGTGTTCACCCTTCTCCAAACTTCAATTCCCCTTCCTTCTGTTTAGAAAGAGGTTGTTTTTTGTTTTTTTGCTAGCAGCGCTGTAGCTTCTAGTCCTGAGTTTCCTAAATAAAACTGTAGCAAGCGATGAGCTATGAAAACGGATGGACAGAGGTGGAAAGTAGAATAGAGGTTACCAGGGACTGGGGGGAGAGACAATGGGGAGTTAGTGTTTAATGGGTATGGAGTTTGTTTGGGGTGGGAAAAGTTTTGGAGGTAGCGGTGATGGGTACACAACACTGTGAATGTACTTAATGCCACTGCATTGTACACTTCAAAAACAGCTCAAATGGTATATCCTACATATATTTGACCACCAAAAAAAAAAAAAGTTAAAAAGAATGGAGAGGACAGAGGGTGGATGGTAAGGACTGTGTGTGCTTCTCAGAAGGAAACTGATGGGACTCCTCAGAAGTGAGACTCATTCCTTCTCCCCAGACACAGAGCAAACCAGGAGCTCTAGGGAAACCCAACTCTGACAACAGGAAGGGAAAAGTGAAGTGAAGTGTCTCAGTGTTCAAGCTGAACGAGAGACAAATGGTTAACAAAATGAAAAGCAGGCAAGGCCCCATAAACAGATAGAGGCAGAAAAACGCAGGGTGACAGGAGCAACCCCATGCAGGTCCCTCGCAGGCTTCCCAAGATAAGCTCTCACTCACCTCTGCTAACTTCAGTGTCACCCATTCCTTGATCTTTGCAGCTTTTTCTTGAACAATTTTTGCTTCCTCAGCTCTCATCTTCTTCTGCAAGATAGAGAGGGCCTTTAGTTCGTCACGGCGGTCACCGTTTTAGTGAATAATTGGAGGTGGGAGGCCCTGAGAAGAAATATTAAGGGACTGGATGGAGGTCGGCCGACAGGAAAAAATACATTCATTTATGAATTCTTAGAAAATATTCTGAAAGTGGGAAAGGCCTTCCTAAGCATAATACAAATCCCAAATAGCCATGAAAGAAAAGACTAATAAATCTATATCATCTCTATAAATTACTATATGACCAAAAAAAAAAAAGATGCCCTTAAACAAAATGAAAAGACCAATTGGGGGATGATTTGCAACACAAATGACTTACATACAAAAGGGATAATTTGAAATGAACAAACCAATAAATATATGCAAAAGATATAAATAGGAAATCAACAGCAAATAAAGGGAGAGAAACCCATGAAAAGCTGTGCAATCTTTATTATTATTTTAAAAATGCAAATAAAAGTGACACATCATTTTCCTCTACCAGACTAACACAATGTAAAAGTTTGATATAACCCTAAATTGTCAAGGGTGTTGGAAAACAGCCCACCTCATACAAATTGACAAAGCCTTTTTGGGGAAAAACTTGATAATAGTTTCAACATTTTAAATGTCCATACCACTGATCTAACAAACCCACTGCTTAGGAATCGTTAATTGCATTATTATTTGATAAAGCAACAAAAACAAAAAACTCAAAACCGGACATAACCTAAGAGCCCACAAATAAGGGCTAAATAAACAAAATGAAACAGAGCACTGTGCCCTGATACACAGGAAACGGTCACAATGAACAGCGGTTAGCGGTGAGGAAGGAAAATGAAGGATGGGGACGGAGGAAAAATGTCATTTTATACCCTTTTGGTCTTTTTGTATTTTTTACTATAAGCATGTATTATCTTTACAGTTAACAAATAAAAAATAAAGGTAAATTAGCACATGAGTACAATTCCCTCAAAATAATCAACAGTATACAGTGATCCCTCGGTATCTACAGGGGTATTGGTTTCAGGATGCCCAGCAGATACCAAGATCTGTGGATGCTCAAGTTCATCATATTGATATAACAGGGTGAAGCACAGTCAGCCCTCCCTATTGGTGGGTTCGGCATCTGCAGATTCCACCAACCACGGACCTAATCCTGCGGATATGGAGGGCTGACTGCACTATGCCCTTTTATATAATGGACCTGAGCATCCACGGATCTTGGTGTCTGCGGGGTGTCCTGGAACCAATCCCCTGTGGATACCGAGTGACCACTGTAAAATCACTCAAAAGCGAGGTCTGTATCTAAAGAACAGCAGCCGAGGAGAGAACAAAATACAGGCTTTGGGGATTTGGCTTTGCCTCTGAGGCTTATTTGCTGTGGGGCACTGGGAAGGCCACATCAGCCTCTGGTGATGTCATCTCTAAAATGGGCGAAGATACATCTCCCTTCTGGACCATCTTGAGGATGAAGGGACAGAAAGTACACCACACAGTGCCTGAGGCACAGGTAACCAACAAGTTCTAGAACGAGTACTAGTTCCCTGCTCTAAAAAGCATGGAGGGACTTCCCTGGTGGCACAGTGATTAAGAATCTGCCTGCCATTGCAGGGGACATGGGCTCCAGCCCTGGTCCGGGAAGATCCCACATGCCGTGGAGCAACTAAGCCCGTGCACCGCAACTACTGAGCCTGTGCTCTAGAGCCCGCGAGCCACAACTACTGAGCCTGCATGCCACAACTACTGAGCCCACATGCCACAACTACTGAAGCCTGTGCGCCAAGAGCCTGTGCTCCGCAACAGGAGAGGCCACCACAATGAGAAGCCTGTGCACTGCAACAAAGAGTAGCCCCCGCTCGCTGCAACTAGAGAAAGCCTGCCCACAGCAATGAAGACCCAAGGCAGCCATAAATAAATAAATAAATAAATAAATTAATTAATTTTTTTAAAATAAATAAATAAAAAGCATGGAGACAACTGGTGTACTCTCAGTTGTTTAGAGACCAGCAGTAACGACTTTGGTTATACTTCTAGGGAAAAACTGCCTCGAAGTTGTAAGATGATGGACATAAGCTCCAAACAAGGGAGTCTGTGGAAATGAGATGGGCATATGGAAATGTCTGACTCAGTATTTGAGAGCTGGCGAACCGGTAAGGTTATCTAGGGGTTTGCAGACGGGCCACAGGCCAAATCCAGCCTTCCACCTGGTCCCTCCCAGAACAGCCCTGCCCATTCATTTCTGTATTGTCTAGGGCCACTTCCAGGCTACAGCAGCAGAGTTGGGTAGCTGCAACAGAGACCACGTGGCCTGCAAAGCCAAAAATATTTACTACCTGGCCTTTCGCAGAAAACGTCTGCCGACCCCTGACCTAGTTTGATACCCTGATATTTATGTGGCTGTGGAAGCTGAGGCCCAGAGGGTGAAATGACTTGCCTTTGTCAGTTTGTGCCACGGCTGGGGCTAAAACCAGGTCTACTGACTTGCAAAACAGCATTCTCTCTCTTCTGATCTGGACCTATTATTACTGTAAAATGATTTTTTTTCCTGACCAGGGTATCAAACTAGGTCAGGGGTCGGCAGACGTTTTCTGCGAAGTAAGTAAGTAAGCTTTAGCAGGAATCATTTTGCCCACCAATTCCCAGGTGCTGCCACTTCTAACTATGAACCACTCAACAGAGAATATAGGTATCTAAAATCAATGGGAGGGCTTCCCTGGTGGCACAGTGGTTAAGAATCCGCCTGCCAATGCAGGAGACACGGGTTCGAGCCCTGGTCCAGGAAGATCCCACGTGCCACGGAGCAACTAAGCCCATGCGCCACAACTGCTGAGCCTACGCTCTAGAGCCCTCGAGCCACAACTACTGAGCCCGCATGCCTAGAGCCTGTGCTCTGCAACAAGAGAAGCCACCGCAATGAGAAGCCCGCGCACCACAACGAAGGGTAGCCCCTGCTCGCTGCAACTAGAGGAAGCCCACGTGCAGCAACGAAGACCCAATGCAGCCAAAAATAAAAATAAATAAAATAAATAAATTAAAAATAAAACAAAATAAAATCAATAGGAAATTGATGAGAGATTCCATGTATCAACATTCTATTGATATTTTCCCATGATTTTTCAGGAACACATGGCGCCCCACACATTGTGGGACGCACGTCCCACAAAGGAAATGTTCAGTGACTGTTGATGAATGATTACAAATGTGCCCATGATAGTGGGAAGGCACCAGCAGGATTAGCTGGGACCTCCATGGAAAGTACACATGTGGAAAACTGCAAGTTGTCTGGCCATGCTGTGAGGTTTTCTGTTGGAAACAATGGAGCTCTGGCACCAGGGAAAAGCTGGGTAGGTAAGACCAATGGCAGAGGGAAGGGACAGAATTAGGATGAAGTTAATGGGATCGTGAAGGGGAAGCTGGGCCTAGGGGACTGGCAGGGGGGTGTTCCAGATGTCCTCTCCAGAACAAAGATGCTGACTGTGACTGGAATACTGGGCAGTGGCCTCTCCTGGGCTCCTATGCGCTTTTCAGAGGAGGTGGCAACTTTGGTCTCTGTCTACTCAGGTTCATTGAGAAACTTTGGCCGAGCAGTTGACCAAGGCTGACGGTCCAGCTCTGTGCTGCTCTGCTACTACATGTCCCACAGGTTGGCAGGGCACAAGACCAGGGTGGAAAAGGAAAAGCTCTCCTTACCAAACACCGACCTCAGGTCTGATACTGTACCCAGATTCCCTGAGTTCATTCTGCCGACAGCCCTATGACGTACTACAACCCCTATTTTACAGATGCGTAAAACGAGAATCAGCGACTTAAGTAAGTTGCTCACTGGTGCTAAAGGGGGGATTCAACCCAGATGAGTCAGCCTCCAAGGTCCCTTTCCCACCATATCCCCTGCCTGGCTCTTCACGCACCTTCCAATACACCTCCGTGAGAAAGAACAGTCTCGTGAGGGAGAGAGTCCCCACACCGGCGGCCCAAGCAGAGGGGCTCTGCTCAAGGAGCTGTGGGCAGCTGGTGCAGGTGGCGCAGGGGGGCACTGGCACTTACCTGCTTCTCCAACTGGGCCTCCAGCCGGCCGATGAGCTCGTCTTTGCCCTGCATGGCATTCAGCAATTCTTGGTACTTCCAGTGCAGGCTGCCTGCTGAGTCCACATTCTTCAGATTGGACAATTTCACCTTCTCTTCCATCACACCCACCTGAAAAGTACCAATCGTCTCATAGGGTTGGGGTACGGTGTGTGAAATGGCCTCCAACATGGGATAGGAGGGGATGGGATGGGATGGGATGGGATGGGATGGGATGCTTCCTGATGCCCCAACCTGTGACTCTCAGGCAGAGCCCATACCCAGGGCAGTTGGGGCCAATTAATTCAATGACCACTTATTAAGCCTCATCTGGGCAAAAGAAGGAATTGACAAGGAAGGAATAGCAGGGTGTAGGGCCATCTAACTTTGGGGGCCCCAGTAAGGACAAGCTGGGCAGGACAAACAGCCCTGGAGAGGAAATGTTCCAGCTTCACTGTGGCAGAGACATATGCTGCTCACTGAATGTCCATGAACTTCCCGAAACTTTCCAGCCCTCTTGGAGTTAGATGGCCATGGAATTCACTGCAGCCAATGGGCCTGAGTGGAATGACTCAGTCATTTCTGGGCTGAAGTATTTAAGAGCTGGCGCACAAGGACCCAGCTCTCTCTCCCTGCCATGGCAACCAAGGAGGCTGCATGTTCTAGCTGGTTCCGCTGGAAGATGGGGAGCTCCATTACCTTGGATCCCTGAATCACCGTGCGAAGCAGAATCCCTGGCTAACCCTCAATGGAGAGGTACCATGAGTGAGAACTAAATGTGATAAACTGCAGACATGTCCGACTTCATTGGGTACTCAGCATAACCTAGCCTATTTGGACTAAGCCACTCACCTGGTCGCTGCACTGACCCTTACCCAAAGATTCCCTCATGCCCACAGAAAGCCCCAGGCACCTTCATTTGTTCAGAAGGTCTAACACATGACGGCTGGTTTTCCTCGTCCCTGTAAGAGGCTTATCGGTGTGACATGTCCATGTGTGTCCACGGAAAGGGTCAGGAAAGGCCAGTGGTCATTTCCGCTGCATGCTCCTGCCATCCCCTCCCCGGTTACCTGGGTCTCCGCGTCCTCTGCTCTCTGCTCTGCCTCCAGCAGCCTCTGCTCCAGCTCCTGCATCTGCTCAACCAGAGAGGAAGGGGAGATCTAGGTGCAGTGTCCCTACTGTGAACACGGCATCAAGGCAATGCATGTGAATTGTGCAGATGCTACACACAGGCCGGGCTTAAACTGCCCATCTCAAGTGGCTCAAGGATGTCAGGGTAAAGATTGCCATGGCAGCCCTCGGCTCCCTTATCCTGAATTTCCTGGGCAGGTGAAGAGCCTAGAGCTGCTGTCCTCTCTGCTGAGCGAGGAAAAGCCTAGGTCTCTCTCCCTGTCTAGGGCACCCGGGGTGGGGGAGCAGTAGCACCATCATTCTTCCTGAGGCATCCTCACCCTCGCTCTTGTTTTCAGGCTCTTCTCCCAGACCTCTCTCCTCTCAGCACTGGGCTGCAGGCAGTGCCCTGCCACGTGCCTGGCACGGAACGTGCTCCCATGTGAGCCCCCATCATGTCGGATATTCCTTCCTACCCCAGAATGGCTCCCTGGCTGGGGACAAATACTTCCTCCCCTTCTTTCAAGGATGCCTCTGACTGCAAATGGCATTCACAGGTATCACCTTATTTGATTTCTTTAATCTTAAGCACATTAAAAAAAAATTCTATCTAGCTACCAGTCTGGAATCTTATGCCAACTGGCCCAAGAAAAGGGACCAATGTTCTCATACCCAGAGCCTCATCAGGGACCAGATCTAAGGTGAAGCCTAAGGAGCAGCTCACCAGCCCACGGCCCACACGGCATCTCTGCAGCTTCGTGAGCTCACAGCCTGTTGAGTGGAGCGTGAGCTGGATTTCAGCTCCCACCCTCCCCCTGGTCAGGGCTCAGAGTGCACTGCCAAAACCTTACACCATCACACAAAAGTCCTGCAGAAGCAGAGCAGAGTCATACATTCCATTCTCCTACCAAATGCCATGGGCCACGGCCTAGTCAGGCAACTGCTTCCTTCCCCGCCCTGCCTTGCTCCAGGGCAACAGGTATGCAGGAAAAATACACTAGAGGCATAACCTCCCAGCCTTGTCCTCCGTGAGGCTGGACAGGCCTTGCTTCCCAAGCTCCAGTCCAGCTCTCGCCCACCTTATCTCTGCAGATTTGGCCTTTTCTCTGGCTACTCAACCTCTCCCTTTGGCCTGGACCCTGGCTTGATATTTACCAGTGAACTGAGCAATTAATTTTTTCTCTTTCCCAACCTCTCATCTGCTCAGCTGAAATGCTGCTTTCCCTCCTTGATTAAAAGATGGAAGAGACGGAGCCCTCCAGTCTGGTGCTGGACAGTGAAAGGAGGGTTGCCCGGGAGCAGTTCAGGTTTGAGAACCTGGGGAAACTCTGTTCTCAGGGCCGCCTGCCCTCATCCGTTTTTTTCCTCCTTGGGGGTGGGGAGAGACAGATGTTTTCAGTACACAGTCCCTTTGAAAGGACTGAGGATCCCAAATAAAACTCAAGATTTACAACCTATGCAACAAAAATGCCCCCTGGGCTCCCAATAGACAGGACCATCTTTGACAGGCATTCCTGTGCTCAGGCCGAGGATGTTTGCATCTCTTCTTTCCTTCCTCTCCTGTGTTTAATAATCATGATGGAACCTCTTGACTCAAGCCTGAGAGAGTGGGTTGGTTCTGGCCAGACTCAGGCATCAATTACAGCCAGATGGCCCTTCCAAGATCACACAGTCCTTGGCCCTTTGTAGCTATGGGGGAGGTAACAGCATAGAATAAACCAATATTATGGTTATAGGGGTGGCTGCTTAGCACAAAAAAAAATTCTACTTGGTGGCGGGGCTGGGGGGAGTGGTTGACACCTAACCCATGACCAGGTTAGTACTGTATAACCCTTCCCCACTTGGCACCAGACCCGACTCTCTCCCCCCAGGAGCGAATCAGGTTCTCTCTCCCCAGGAATCTGAAATGTGGGATTAAGAGGCCAGAGATGAGAGCCAAGGGGCTGCACCAGAGAACGTGCACAAACTTTACCAAGTCATGATTATTAGGTAGGTTCTTCAGTTCTCTGAGATGTCCCAGGCTCCTCCTAATAAATTCCCTGTTTGCTTAAGCTGGCCAGAGCTGGTGTTTCTGCCCTCATCAGAAACACCCCTAACTAATACAATTACTGGGAGCATTTAATTTTTAAGAATACAATGAAATATTGAATGGGAAGGCTTTGGATTCTTGACAAGTTTCCTAGATTAACCTTCATTAATTTACTTATTTTTAGCTTTTTATTTTATATTGGGGTAGAGCCGATTAACAATGTTGTGATAGTTGCAGGTGCACAGCAAAGCAACTCAGCCGTACATACACATGTATCCGTTCTCCCCCAAACTCCCCTCCCATCCAGGCTGCCACATAACATTGCGCAGAGTTCCCTGTGCTATACAGTAGGTCCTTGTTAGAGAATAACCTTCATTTAGATCTGACATCTGCTCTGTAGCTCAGAACACATATGATTTCCATAGGAAACGATCATTCATATTCGTGACTTTACAGGTGGAGAAACCAAGGTAGAGGGATGAATAGAATGTATTTGAGCCCTACCTCCCACTTGGGCATTTCCATTTGGGTCAAGAGTGGTCAATAACACTGGTCAGAGGCAGAAACCACTCTGTCATTGACAGCCTGGTGAGTATTTTACCTCCCCAAGATTTTAATATTAGACATATTTTAAGGTATGCTATCACCGAAGCAGATGGAAAGGAAGGAGCCCCTCGGAGCCTAGGGTCTCCTCCCAGTCTTGGCCCAACAGACACCTGGTCCTCCCTGCTGCCGACCCTCCAAGCCATTCTTATCTTCCGGGCAAGGACACTCGAGACTCAAAGCGTTCTGTATTCACCTTTATGCTGGAGTATTCTCTTTTCTCTAAAGTGAATTTCTGAACATTAAAACTATTTGGAACATCTGGAAATTTTTTAAAAGAGAAGAGTACAGTGACCATCTATGTATCCATCACTGTGCTCCAACAATTACCAACATCCTGCCATCCTTGTTTGAAGAGAGTATCTTTAACATCATGTTTCCCTCTGTTTTTATGAGAACACATTTTCTTCATTGCCACTGGAACACTCTCAGGGGTGTCTATGCCGGAATATCATGTTTGGAGTTTTCAAACTCTTCTTTTAACCCCAGCATCAACACTTCTCATGATGGCAGATCCTTCCTTATGCTCACTTAGAGGGCCACACCTGGACCTCTGAAAAGCTGAGCTACTCGCGGGCCCCCCTTATTTGGGTTCTGTTTCTCCTTTCAGAGGGTTCCCTAGGACCGTGTCCTCAGCTATCCTTTTAGTTTGTGGGTCTGGCTGACACACCAGCCAAGGCGGTGTCAGGTTTGGGCAGCTGACTTTTAGGCAGGATCTACTTTCACCAGTGCGACTTAACCCTAGACTCATAAGCCACCCTAGAACAGGCTGCAGCGACCTGATGAAATGCACTGGGCACCAACCTGGTATTTAATCACCATGTCCACAGCTCCTTGTTACACTCGGTGACGCTGTGAAATACTGGCCCCGAAGGCAGCAGACACCCTCTTGCGCTCCCAGCACAGACCTGCGTGCTGAGTGGTGGTCTGAGCCCAGAGCCACGCCAGGCTGGGTCTCAGCTATCCCTCTGAAAAGGGTTCAACATTCTTACCACTGCTTTGCACCGGCTGGAGAGAATGGTACAGGTAAGCCTAAGGCTCTGGAGCCCGACTGGCTCCACCACAGTGTGGCTTTAGATACATTCTTAACCTCTCTTTGCCTCAGTTTCCTCATCACCTCCTAGTATCCACCTCCTAGGACTGCTGTGAAGATCACAGGAGATGCCTCATGCCAAGCTCACGTGCACAATTTGGCACTTACTGAGCAGTTTGCAGCTATAAGTCACTTGTTGGATTTTCATATACAAAGATGGCACTTAGGACCAGGGTCAGCTTGCCTGGGACAGTCCAGTGGTCACCTGTCATCCAGAATAATTAGTAATAGAGCCTTCCTTTCTCTCTCCAAAGTGTCCCGGTTTAGACGATAAATTACCCGGCCACCCTACTTATGATCCATCCACAGAAAGAATGGCTTTAAGTCAGAGGCTGCCAACTATTAGCCTACAGAGCATCACGTAAGACCTACAGTGTTGCGGGCATTTAGCCGACACAGATATAACTGAACAAGGCCACTTGCTATGTGTCCAGCACTGGTTAAAGCACTTTACGCGTATCAACTCATTTAATCTTCATCCCAGTCCTAGAAGGCAGGTCCTATTATTATCCCTGTGGTACAGATAAGGAAACTGACGCAGAGGGGTTAGGTAACTTGCCTAACGTCACACAGCTAGGAGGCGGAGCCAGGATTCAAACTCAGGAGGACTGGCTCTGGAGTCTATTATACTCTTAGCCACCGTGCCCCTCACATCCAAATCTCACGTCCCGTAAAAACCCAGATTCCACATGCAATCCCCGATTTCCAGCTTCTCCTGAAAACTCAGGAGATCTGGACACGCTAGGACTACCTTTTCTCATGGCAATACCTGGCTTCCTCCTCAAGCTGTAGCACACTGCCCCGAATCCTCACTCATGTAAGTTTAGTTACCTGCAAGCCTTTGAGACTGCAACCCCCAGTTTTAGCTGTTAAATGGTTCTAACTCTGTTGTAATCAAAGACAATGATTCTCAACTTTTTGTTTTTTTAGTATCAAATCTTTTGTTCAATTGAAATCATATGCTCATTCCCAAGACAAAACTGGGGGGCCGCCCTGCTGTCTGAGTGCAGAAGAGGCAGGAAAGAAAGGACTCCAAGTCTTGTCTGTGGGTCCACTGCTCCCCACCCCCCGACCCAGAACCCCCTCTGAGGCTCAAAGGGCTCAAGGCGTCCACTAGAAGGACAGGTGAATGGGCCCAGGGACATGGCCAGGGCAAGAGTTCGTGGCAGTAGATTTCACACCCTCAGGGGCATAAGGATCCACATGGAGCTTGTTACAGATTCCTGGGCCTTGACTATAGAGGTTTTTATTTAGCAGGTCTGAGGCATGGACCCAGGAATGTGCTTGAAAAGAAAATCCCAGGTGATCCTGATGCAGGTGGTCTACAGACCACACTCTGAAAAACACTAGATTGGCCGCCGAACACAAAGCAAGCATCCCAGGGCAGAGCCCCCATTGGCACAGGACTCTTCTCGAATGGCTTTACAGGAGTACAAAGCTCTAGCAAGACTATGGTTCCTGAGAAATACTATAGAGGGCCTTATTAAAAATGGGGGTTAGGAGAATAAAATTTTCTCTACACGCACGCACGTACGCACTTATACACAGTGAATAAAGTTCTAGAAGGCATCTACTCCCAAAGCAAATCAGATCCGTCAGCAAGGAGGTCTGCTAAGGCTGATTCTGTGATGACTTTATGCAGATTTTATTTCCAACTAGTCATGACAGCCCTAGTATTCTCCTTTTATAGTACCCGGCCTTTTCACAAATTCTGAGGTATTTAAGGATACGTTTTTCTGGGCCTTGTGTTCTATCAGCACGTTGTGAAGCTGGTGTCTAAACTGAATCACCGCCTCTGTATAATCTGTGGTCAGAGAGGGGAGGAGCAATAGTCATTGTTCCTTTGTTTAAGGGACTGAACTGAACCATTTATACACTCAAAAAAAAAAAAAAAAGTCCTGAAGTACAAATTTTTGGTATATAAATATAAAACTGAGTTACTGTATTTCAAAACATTGGTTGGAGAGACTAGTAAGGGATTCTAGAAAAAGAGGAAGTGCACACAGTCTCACCGGAACAGGCCTCGGGAAGAGGTGCCTCAGTGAAAAATATTCAAGCTCAAAAATGACGGATGTTTTATTACATAATGTCTCCTCTTTAATAGAGCCACTCAAATCCCTTTTGGAAGCAGAGAGGGAGTAAATAAATCAAAAAGTTTTAACTTGTTTTAGTACTAATATTGATGTCATGTATTCATCATGATACAAAGCTCTTTTGAGGATAGAGAGTATACTCCCACTTTTCTGATGGGAAAACTGAGGCACAAGTTTAGCAAGAATGAACAAAGTCCAAGGGACTTTTAATATCCAGCTCTTAGAACAGCATCAGTTTTTAGATTGATCTGACTACCTTTGTGACTTCTTCAACCAAGAAGAGCGCTGGGGAAATGGCTCCCAAGAGCAGACAAGATATGAACTCTAAGACATGAGCCATTCCCTCAACTTCTGTGCTGGATGGAAAGTGACCCACAGCTCACCTGGCTTCGGAATGGGCGGCCCGGGCAAGGGCACGTCAGACCGTGAGAGGTGTCCCAGCGGAAGCAAGGTCTAGGGCTGCCTCCTCTCCTCACCCTTCCTGCCCTCTCTCACCCTTAGGTGAGGGATTATCCTGTCTCGAATGGCAATTCTGCAAGAGGGAGTCAGGTACAAGCAGACTGTGCGGTGGGGAAGGAGGAGGGCTTGCTACCAAGCCTTAGCGGCCAGTGCGCGGTATCTGATCCCAGGCAGGGCCGGGCCCCTGGGAAACACACAGGCTTGGCCTGCCCTGTACGACCGCCGGCAGCGAGTGAGTGGCCGTCCGCCATCCAGGCAATGCCATCTCCACGGGCGGCCGGGCGGGCTGTGCGGAACGGAAGAGGTGGAGGGGGCAGGCGAGGGAGGGGGCTGGCCAGAGGGACCCAGCTGACCTGGCTCACCTGGGTGCAGGTGGGTACTGATGATGACTAACAAGTAAGTTCTGGGAGCAGCAACAGAGACAGGGACCAGGGCCCGGCCCCGGCAGGAGCTCTCCTGAGACACCTGGGTCATCTCTTCCTGTGACCTGAAAGTTACCTTGACGTATTGGGGAAAACCTCTAATGAACTGTTGAACCTGGCCTATTGGTTTGGGGATGACAGCAGGTGACAGGCACAGCCCTGACATTGAGCAACATGGTGTTTACGGCCTGAAGGTTTCCTGCCAAGAGGTCCGGTGTCGGGCTAATGTCCCAGCCCTCTTCCCTACTTAAGTCTCCCAGCCCATGATTCCTAGTCAAGATTTCTTTCTCTCCCCTCCCACACCGCCAGGCTCTTCTGCCCTGTGTCTATATACTTCTCCTTTCTTTACCCAAGTCACGCTCTGAGCCCCCAACATTGTTATGGGAGGGCATTCTGGTTACTTTGATGGTGAGCAAACACAGTCTGGAAGAGAAGAAGGGGCCGATATTATAGAAGTTCAACCTACCCAGACCCAAGGGGCTGTGGAAGAAGAAGGTGTTTGTTTATAGTGTGTCTGAGGCCCCTGGGGAATAGAGGAGGAAGGCATTTAAAAACATTTTTCTATCATGAAATATTTCAGGCCAACAGAAACATGCAGAGAATAATTTTTTTAAAACATGTATCCACCATTCATCTTGGTCAAATCTTAATTTTTGTCATCTCTGCTTCTGCTGTTTCTAAGAAATGGACCACAACAGACAGTTGAAGCCTCCAGTGTACCTCTCTCCAATGTTACCCCTCTCCTTCCAAGTGTACTTACCCTATGCTTGACTGTGTTTACATTTTTACCTCATTTGTATACACCCCTAAACAACAGAGAGTACTGTTTTGTGCAGGTTTTAAAACTTTATATAAACTGTATTGTTCTATATATATATCCTTCTGATCTTTTTTGTTCAATGTTGGTTTTTGAGATTTATTGATCTTATACATGTAGCTTTACTTGACTCATTTTTAACTGCAATGTAGTATTCCATTGTACAAATACACTCAACATGGTTATCTATCCCCCGTTGATAGACATTTAGTGTATTTCTAATTTTTCACGCATCATTGCTGTAAAGGACATTCTTGTATAGGTCTATTTATGACCAATATATTTGGATTCTTTCTTTTTTTTTTTTAAATTGAAGTATAGTTGGTTTAAAATGTTGTGTTTGGATTTATTGCTACCACTGCATTTTGTGCTTTGTATTTACTACTTTTTTTCTATACTCCTTTCTCTCTTCCTCACCTGGATTTAATAGACTTAATTCCATTTCCAGTAGCTGCTCTCCTGATTTGAAAGTTATATGCTCTATTTCTATTTGTTATTTCTATTATTCTAGACTTAAAATCTAGACTTAAAGACTGCTATTTGTTCCCCACGTTCTGTTCTCCACTTCTCTTTCATACGACCTCTGACTTTTAACAGAGCATATCGTTATCCAGAATAAAGACTACACTTTCCAATCTTTCCTGCAGCCTGGTATAACCACATGAATAAGTGGCCAATGGGATGTGAGTAGAAGGAATGAAGGCAACCTTTGGCCCATGCTATCAAAGGGAAGGAGTTGGAATGTGGACATGAGGGTGAACTACCTTCAAACATGTAGGAGACCTCCCCCCAGAGCTGGATCGCTTATGTCTGGAATGTTACATGAAAAGGAATGGATTTTTTAAACATGTATACTGCTTGGTCTTATCCTGCTTCCTAAATCTGAGGCTTTAAGTCTTTCACCAAGTTTGGAAACTTTAAAGCCATTATCTCTTTGAATCATGCCTCTCTTTCACTTTCTTCTCCACTTCTGGAATCTCCATAAGGATCCTGTCATTCTGGCAACCACATCTCAACCTGTGTCTTCATCTCTCTATGCTGCCCTCAGGTCTATCTTTCTGTTCGTGAAGTCTGTCTCACGTGGTGCCTAATCTGCTATTAATCTATCCACTGAACACTTAATTTCATTGCAAACATTTTTCATTTCTGGCAGTTCTATTTGGTTCTTTTTCTCATCTTTTTGGATGGTGTCTTGTTCTTGTCTTATATTTTCAATTACTTTATTATGTCTTCAATAGCTTTTTTTGGTGGGGTGGGGCATACCACTTGGCTTGCAGGATCTTAGTTCCCCGACAGGGATTGAACCCAGGCCCTCGGCAGTGAAAGCACAGAGTCCTAACCGCTGGATCGCCAGGGAATTCCTTTCAATAGTTCTGAACTCATTGATTTAGTGTGTTGCCAACAGTTCTATTATTAGAAGTTCTCGTGGTGATCGAGTCCAGTTGTTTGTTGCATATGTAGACTCTCACTCACTGTGGGTTATTCTCCCAAGTATTTAGTCATTGTGGATCATATATTCATCTTCACTAAGGACTTTTTTTTTCCCTGTGGGGATCCTCTGTAATCAGGGCTGAGGTCTTGTTCTTCCAGGAGAGGTTCTGTGTCTGCTTCTACAAGGTCTCTGGGGGTATCACTGGCCCAAAACTTCAGGTTCCTTATCCACACAGATAGTATAAATTCTACTGATAAACCACTAACATCATCAGGCTCTCGGGGAACAATTTTCATTTTCTTTATTTTTCTTTTTTCTGCCCAGAGCCTTGGCTAAGTATGAGAAGCTGTTCTGTCGTCTCCCTGTGCTGGTGGATGATTTTCTTCTCCTTGTCCACCTTTTTATTTCGTGTAAACTCCTTTGACAGTCCTGACTTCACCTGGAAGTTTCAGTTTCAGCTCCAGCCTCCAACTGGCCAGACCTCATCTCTGTCTCCACAGATGTTAAAACTCAACCTTGAAAGTTTCATTACTAAAGGGAGGTCACACTCACCCGTCCCAACTCAGCTGCCAGTTGTGAGTTCCACTCTGGTTTTTCCTCTTCATTTTGCCCCCTGAGGATTCCTCTTATTTTTTTACTACACAGCTCTGCACTTAGAAGGATATTTTAAATATTTAATCTAGTATTAGTAGGTGTCTCATGGTGGTCATGTTTAGGTTTTTACTAGAAACAGAAGTCTCCTGGCTCTGAGATGTGCTTTAGACCAGCTGGCTGAATCAATCCCTTCTTATCCCTTCCTTCCCTTGCACACCTCCAATTCCATATACAAGACAAAGTTCTCAAATTTGATAGTGTACAAAACCAACTTCTGGGCGCTTCTGAAACAGACAGATAATTAGCAGCACGAGACTTGGATCAGGAGGACGGGGGTAGGGCCCAGGAACGTACATGGTTAACCAGCACTCCAGCTTTCTGGCATAGGGGGTCCCAGGACCACACCACTGTCTCAGGTTTATTTCCCTTTCCCCGAGGTGGCTGAATTCTACTAGCAGTACCTGAACCACACCCAAAGGAACCCTGCGGGTCTCCATTCTGCAAAGCCTGAACTAGGAGACAGCAATGCCAACACACCCAGGGTTCATGAATTCTAGCCCAAGCTAGTCCAGGGCCACTCCCCTCAGCAGTGGAAGGGCAGAGGTGACATCAGTGACTTGTCTTCCTGGACTCCAGGTTGTGGGGTTGTCAAGAAAACAGGTCATTTATGCAGGCTTTGTTCATCAAGACTTTGACATTCCTTAGAGGTGGACTGAATTTTACTTTTGTACTAGGAAAGAAGGGTTTACTAGAAGATGGCTACTGTAAACAAAACTATAGACAGAATGGTTGATTCAATTAAGATATATATACTTTAGTGTAGGTTGTCACTTTCTAGATGGGTTATGCTCCAAAATGCCTCAGAAAATAGCCGTTTAGAATGTATCTTCCCATGGAAACGTTATGAATAATGGTCAGTTTCCCAGCCCAGCCCACCCAAACCTGTAAAGATAATAACTGTTCCCAGTTAAGACCGATTCTATGCCAGAACCTTTATATATGTCATCTGATACAATTCTCAAAATAATTCCGAAAGGTAGACATTTGTGTCCCTGCCTGAGAAGTGAAGGGACTTGCCCACTGTCACGTAGCTAGGAAGTGGCAGAGCCAGACAGGTCTGGCTCCAAGGTCCGTATCATTGTCACCAGAAACCAGCCTGCCTTCCACAGCTCATAATCTTAATAGAGGGTGAGCAGCAGGGTGGGGATACCCATTCTTCTCTCCTAAAATATCTTCCTTCCCCACACTGAGGAAGAAATGTTAGGGGACTAATAGAACCTCCACTGTAGATACACGTGACTCACGAGATGATGCACGACCATGAAGGTCTGTATCATTTCTTTGGTGTGTCATATGGAGAAGCAGAGCAGGAGAGGATGCAAGATGACAGATTAGTCAACCGCTTAGAATTTGGTCTTTGAAAAAGCAAACTACCTTGGGTTTCACCTTACAAGAATGGAAAGCGCCTTATTAAAAGTTCACCTTCCTGCAACAGAGAATAAATAAGCCCTGGAGCTCTAAGGCACAGTATAGTGAATACAGACAATATTGTACTATAATCATCAAACTTGCTAAGAGACTGGAACTTAATTATTCCAACCACTAAAAAGAAATGATAATTATGGAATATGATAGACGTGCTAATTACTGCTACAATGGCAATCATTAAAATATATAAATGGATCAAATTAACATGTATGCCTTGAATTACACAATGTTATATGTCAAATATATTTCAATCTATCAACCAATCAATCAAACCGCTCAGAAAAAAAGAAAGAAAGTTGGCTTTCCCCAACTCTCCCTCTCTGACAGTGACCTCTGCAGGGACGTTAGAGGCTGCCTGCTCTCCAGGACTCACCTTGTCGGCCAACAGCTCCCTTATCTTGCTGGCCTGCAGGCGGAACCGGAAAAGCTGGCTTTCCAGGGCCAGGCAGCGCTTCTGCCAGTCTACACTGGTCCGGGTCTCCACCTTGAGTTCTGCCATGATGGAAGCAACTTCTGGAGATTCCAGGGAGCCCTGAGGGCCAGCACACAGAGAGGGGAAAAGATAAGTAAGTGTGTGAGGAAGAGTTCTCTGCGGAAAGGAGGAGGAGACCAAAGGAGGACAGAGGAAACAGGGTGGGGGAAGGGAAGTGAGCCTGGCTCTCCCTCTGTCCCATGGCCAGCTCTCTGAGCTCAGCATGTCCCGTTCCATCAGAAGGTAGCTGCGCAACCTCAGGAAATCACAAAACCCGAGAAACCGCAAGGAGAAACCTAGTCTCATTGTTACAGAAGTGAAAAGTAGGGCTCATTTGTTTTTCATTCAACTATCCATTTAACAAAAATTTATTCATTCAACAAACATCTATGTGCCAGACACTGTTCTAGGCACGGAGATGCAAAGGGAAATGAGAGAGGTCCCCTTGTCTTTTTGAAGAACTCTTAGTAAAGTCTAATTGCAAAATTACAATGTAGTCACAATTGCTAATCAATATGCAGATAAATGGAAGCAGAGAAATGGAGTGGACTATGCTGGCGGGAGGGTGTTTAGGGAAGGCTTAAAGTGGGTTACAGATTCATCCATGATCACGTGGCTAACTGGAGGCAGAACCCTGGTTCCCAGTTGAGTACTGATTCTTTACAACTATATAGATTTTAGATGGGAAAAAATGGAACGAAAATGTAATGTTTCAAATTTCCTTGACAACTTTCTATTTAGTTGGGATTTCATATATTGTCATCAAATCATCCTGTTTTGGAACGGATTCTCACTCTTTCCTTTAAGTTATAAAATGCAAACAAGAAAATTGGTAGATATTTTGCTGTAGCCTCTGGAGAAAACCACAAGTCTTTGGAAAACACTTTAGACAAATTCAGAACAAGCCAAGGAGACACCTATAATATTTCCAGGCAGGAGAATTTACCCAGATGTCTCCTGAACATATTTTAGAGAAAAAAAACCTGGGTTGGGGATGAGAAAATGAAGAAGGATGTATGAGTGTGTATGAGAAGGGAGATACAGGCGCAGAGAGGGCACAAAGCAGAGAAGGGCTGGAAGACACATCCACCACCAGGACTTTTTAAATCTCCCTTACAGGGTGCTATTAATAATTATGTTTGGCAACAAGTATAAATTTGGTCTGTCCCAAACCATGACATATGGTCTCCCTACTATCAGGTGATTTTAAAGAATGATTGTTAATTTTCTATATTGATAATATATTTTAATTAATTAATTTATTTATTTATAATTTTTTTAAAATTTATTTATTAAAAAAAATTTTTTTTGGCCACGCCATGGGGCATACAGAATCTTAGGTCCCCAACCAGGGATCGAACCCATGCCCCCTGCATTGGGAGCATGGAGTCTTAACCACTGGACCGCCAGGGAAGTCCCTATTATTTATTATTTTTAATTTTTTTAATTTTTATTTTTTTGGCTGCTCCATGCAGCATGTGGCATCTTAGTTTCCCGACCAGGGATCAAACCCGTGCCCCCTGCAGTGGAAGCAGAGAGTCTTGATAGTATTTTTTAATGTCACCTGTTAGAGATACATATGGCTTACAGGTGAAATGATATAATGCCTCGGGTTTGCTTTAAAACACTTCACCATAGGAGGTGAGGAGCTGGGGTGGAGGGAGATACATGCAATAAGATTTGTCAAAATGTTGATAATTTTTGAAGCTGGGTGATGTGTATACTGGTCTCTCTACTTGAGTATATGCCTAGAATTTCCCATAATAAAAATTTGTCATTAGAGAACAGACTTGTGGTTGCCAGGGGGGAGGGAGGGAGGGATGGACTGGCAGTTTGGGGTTAGTAGAGGCAAACTATTACATTTAGAATGGATATACAACAAGGTCCTACTGTATAGCACAGGGAACTATATCCGATATCCTGGGATAAACCATAATGGAAAAGAATGTAAAAAAAAGAATGTATATGTATGTATAACTGAGTCACTTTGCTGTACAGAAGAAATCAGCACAACATCGTAAATCAACTATACTTGCATAAAAAAAAAAGAAAGTTTAAAAAAAATTGCCATTTAAAAAAAAAATCTCCTTTCCCTTCTTCAGGAGCCACATGGCTTCAGAAAACCCAGCCACCTCCCGTATGTCACTAAAATTACCCTGGAGCATCAGTGAGCCTGTCCTTGATAGGTTAACCACCAATATTGCTTCCCACCCCACATCTGACTTTTACAATATCATTCTCCCATTATACGCAACAAACAGCTATTATTTATTGAGTCCTTACTATATGCCAGGCACGTGTGGCCTCTTTCATTTTCATGAGAACCCATGAGACAAGGAGTGGGCACTAGTCCACACTCTCAGGAACAGAGAGTTCTGTAGCTGGTAAGTAGTAGGGCTGGGATTCTCATTCCAAAATGCCTGTTTTTAGCTACTGTGCTCCTTACCCATCCAAAAACTGCAAACAATGTTGATTTCACAATGAGTCGGGTGGACTCTTAAGAATGAAATATTTTATAGGGTCTCTCAGGATCCTTGGCACTAAGGCGAACCTATACCCCAGATTTCCCAGGGTACCCTGGTCTCAAATATTCTGACGCTTTAACCTCCATAAGCACAGACATTTACCATGTGTCCTGACTTTTTGTTTAAAAAACAGGGTCAGTAGACCCGTAGAGAAAGGCCCAACAGTTAAACCACTGACGGGTCAGGTGATGGAGTCTCTCGGTTCTGGGCTGCTCAGAACACTGGACACATGACCTCAGTCAGCCCTGCTCTCCCGGAACTGTCATCCCAAACAATCCGACATTGTGACCTCCCAGCAATCCCCACCTCAAAAGACTGGGACCAACTGGAACGGGCAGGAAGACAAAAGACGAAAACAAAACATGACCTTCTCTGAGCTAAGATCACAGCTGAAAAGACACAACAGAACCTTGTGGGGCCTCCACAGAAGGCCCGCAGGCTTCATGTTTGGTTTTCTTTGTCCTTTAAGGGGATTTTACTTTCCCTGCATAATTAAAAAAAAAAAAGTGGCAGATCTGAAGGTAGGACCTTGGAGTCTTGCAACCTAGCCCAGGGCTAAGAATTAGCAGTAAAAGCACCCAAGTAAAACCAAAGGGCAGGGGAAACTCAATCCTTTAGTGTTGTTTAAAAAAAGTTTGGTGAATGTTAATTCCCTCTTATTGATTGTCAAAACTGCAGCTCAGATTCCACTGGGAGAGTGGAAACCCAAATTATCAAAATCTCCAGGGACTTTGGAAATAAGATATGTCATTGGTCTCTGCCTTGCTGTGACACCTGAGATTATACCTAGTCTGTAGGGAGCACTTTCCCCAATCCAGCATCTTCATGACATCAAGGTTTTGAACCCATCAAGTGCTCTGCTTAATCCTCTCCCTGCCTTGGGGATGCTGGCGAGGGAGCCGGCACTCTTGTGAGGCTTGTCTCGGCACGCGAAGAGAGCTAAAAGGTTTCTAAATGGATCTGGAGCAAGGTGCCTGCTGCCAAGCCAAGGCCCAGAGGCTCTTCTGACAGAAGCAGGTGGCCAGAGCTGCGGCTATATAACACAGGATGTTAAGGGAAGGTACCAGTAAGATGAACCTCAACTGCTAAGTCACCTTGTACTTGTACCTCCCATAAAGATGCGCAAGGATAAGCAGAAAGAACTTGCAGAATGGTCCTTGACTCTTCAAAGCATTGCTTTATCAGGTGTTATTTCTCTCGTTACCCTCTCGATATCCCTGAGATGGAGGACAAGTGATATAATTCACACTAAACAGATGAGAAAACTCATCACATCTGTGGCTTGCTTAGAGACACAGCCAAGTAGTATCAGAGCTGGGCCAAGAATCCTGATCTCCCAACATCTAAAACTGTCCTCTTTCCATGAAGATGCTTCCGTAGTGGTGGTAGAGTCTTATGCTACCAGGCTAGCCTAATGCACATATAGCATTAATGTGTTGTGTTAGATGAGGAAATGATATACGGGATGTGAACTGGGGACAAACCCCAGTTCAATGGTTTGTTTCAAGCTTTATTCTGGAAAGCTTCAAACATACATAAGTAGGGAGAACAGTACAATAAATCCCCCTGTGCCCTCCAGCCAGCTAATGATCACCAACTCATAGCCACTCTTGTGAAAGCCAGTTCTCTTGATCCCCACTAGTGCCCAGCGTGCTAAACTGCTTGGCAGGCAAGAGTCAAACGGTTGCCATGGCCTTGGCACCTACTTTGGAACTCCCTAAGCCCTCCAGTACCCTGGACTGACACGGCCACAGAAGTCAGCAGAGATATGCCTCAAGAGGCAGGGGCTGCGGGTAGGACTGTGGTGAAAAGAGGGCACAGGACGTTGTTAGGTAACTTCAGACTCTAGCCTGTCTCTGAGAAAATGCAAACTTGAACTGGGATAGCTCTGGCAAGTTTAGGGATTTGACCAGAAATCGACAAAATGCTAAAATTTAATTTAATTTAACCGACTTTTGTTAAGTGGTTCCTGTGTGTGAGGTTGGGCACATAAAGATGAGCAAAGATCCTGTGGCTTGTGAGGCTCAGGTCTACAGTCTGAATATCCTGGGACTTTCCTGCAAAGAGGGCCAATCAGCACAAGTGCCTAAAAGAAAGAGGTCAGAGGTCGCTGCAGGAGGCATCAGAAGGTAACAGGGACTCTGTTCTGGGTACAGTTTCCACTAGGCTCTCCTCTGTCACCTCACCGTGGCTCACTCTCTGAGCGCGAGCACCTTTTGTCATTCCCACTTGGAAAGTGCTCCGCAGATGAGGCTAACCACGTGCCCAACGGTGGGCAAGTAAGAGCTCCGCGCCCCCTTTCTGGGGTTCGAGCCGGTGGGAGGGTGAGTGGACACAGGGGCACAACTCCCTCCATCTCTCAATGTCATGTGATCAAGCCAACAACATGCATTTAACCTCTTTTGGGTGCTGAGTAAGCATCACATTTCACAATGTTGGGAGAGACAGGAAAAGGTGAACATGTTCAAGCCTTCTGGGATCTAAATACCAAAAGGGGCTAAGAGAACCATGAAGGCAAAACCAATAAAGAGAAATGGCAGAGTGTAGTACGTAAGATCCTGAGTTCTGGCACCAAAGAGACCTGGGTTTGAATACTGGCTCAAGCACAAATTAATCCTGTGACATTCGTGACCTTCGACCATTTGCTTAACTTCTCTGAGCCTATTTGAAATTGAGGGCAATAATATTTGAAAAGGAGAGCCATAATATTAGGTGGAACCATATGAAACTGTCAACATTTAACCATTTTTCGACCTTCGAAAATGGCAATTTCATAGACCACACTATGTCAGATTTTTTTGAGAATTAAAGGAGGTATTACAAAAGCCTGGCACACAGGAAGCACTCAATAAATGACAGTTACTATCAACAAACAAAAGCAAACCCACAGTGCCCTGGGCATAGTAGGAGACGCAGCCCACAGATGTGCTCACCACCAGATCAGAGAGGAGGTCAGGGGATTTTTAAAAATTATTTTATCTCTTTACTTTTGAATATTAAGCAAAACAGTATATGATGCAAAGTAAGGCTTCTTCCCACCCCTGTACTCCAGCCATAGTTCTCCCCAGAGGCAACTACTGTTACAGGGATTTGTGTCTTTCAGTGCAAATACAAGCTGTTCAGTGCATATACGAGTGTTCTTATATACGATGCACATACACACACACAAATGGTGGCACACTATACACACTGTACTTAATATAACTCAGAGAGTTTCCTACATCTATCTATCTATCTATCCCATTCTCCCTTCATGCTTTTTTTTTATTATTTATTTTATTTTTGGCTGCGTTGGGTCTTCGTTGCTGCACGCGGGCTTTCTCTAGTTGCAGCTAGTGGGGGCTACACTTTGTTGCGGTGCGTGGGCTTCTCATTGCGGTGGCTTCTCTTGTTGCGGAGCATGGGCTCTAGGTGCGCGGGCTTCAGTAGTTGTGGCTCGCAGGCTCTAGAGCGCAGGCTCAGTAGTTGTGGCGCACGGGCTTAGTTGCTCCACGGCATGTGGGATATTTCCTGACCAGGGCTCGAACCTGTGTCCCCTGCACTGGCAGGCGGATTCTTAACCACTGCACCACCAGGGAAGCCTCCCTTCATGCTTTTTAACAGCTTTATTGTATTCTACTGTACGGCTATTACATGCTCTTATTTGAGTCCTTAATTGACAGGCATTTGGGTTGTTTTAAACCTTTTGCTAAAATAAACAATGCTGCAATGAATGTTCAACAAATAGACATCATTTCATACACATCAGAGTTTATCTGAAGGATAAAGTTCCAGAAATGGGATTGTAGGACGAAGTAATGTACATTTTTAAATGGCCAAATAGTCCTAATTGCCCTCCCCTGAGGTTATTCTAATTCATACTCCAGCCAGCAACAAGTGCCAGTTTCCCCACAGAGGTGATCAGTTTTGAATTCGTTTTTGACAGAAGGGAGAGACGGTTCAGGTGGGCTGGCCAGAGAATGCAGGATGGTGGCTCAGCGGCCAGCCTGCCATGAAGTCACCTGGACCGGGAGTGAGGGAATCCTGACACCTCAGCGTCAGCACGCAGAAAGCACTCTTCAACCCATAGGGAGCACAGAGATCCACAGTTACACAGCCTACCAGAGAGAAGGAGGGAACAGTAAAGTGCACTCCTCCAGGAGCACAGTGGGAAGAACAATACCCCCTTCCCTGCAGCTGGTGGAGGGGAGTCACATTTTCTCAGCTCACTTGTTAGTTTCAATGAGTTTGGGACCACCGGCTGTACCCCACCGTAACCCAGCTCTGGGCAGACCCCCTCGGAGGCCTATGGGAGAGGGAGGGGGCTGGACAGTGAAGCAAACCCCACATTTGGACTTTAGGAGGCGTCCGTTTGAGTCTTGCCTCTTCCACTTTTCTGCTATATGACCTTGGGCAAATCACAATTTTTCTGAGTCCTAGTTTCCTCCTTTATCAAATGGGGATAACAAGCAGAAAGACTAGAAGTTATGTTCTATAAAGTGTTAAGTGATGTTACCATACACACAGTGTCTGCGGCACAGAAGACAGTCCAAAAAGTTTAATGAAGGAACGAATGACTTCTCCATTGAAATTGCTATTAAAATGATCTTTCAAGCAGAAGTTTTAGCTGGAACTAAGGCTCTGTCCGGAAGAGTTTTATGAGGTGTATTCATAGTAAAAGCTTATGGAGGAGACGTCCCCTGGCAGGGCCAGATCCAACAGAGAGCGGATCTACTCCCAGAAGAGGGTCTTCATTACCTCTGCCACCTCGACTGAGGTCCCCCTGCGCCCCGGTAGTCGATTCCTCTCTAAGGCTCCTAGGACGCAGAGCTCCTGGTGTCATTCGGCACCCAACTGGTTTTCTTTTCTGTTTGGCTGACCTGCCTCTAGGAGTCTAGCCTAGGACCCCTAAGAGAACCACGCAAAAATCACAGAAGAGACAACCCGAGATGAGACTTTAAGGAAAGCGGGAGGAGTGCGAGCGAGCGAGCGAGAGCTCAGGCAACGCGGTGGAAAGCCTGCAAGTTCGCTCCGAGGGGCCTTCCCGGAGCAACTGGATCGAGCCGGTCCCAAACTCCGGATCCTCTCCAGGAAGGCTACTCCTCGCCTCGAGGTGCGGGTTCCCGGAGCCTGACCCGCCGCTCCCAGCGCTCCTGGCTGCTGGGAGCTCGTTTCCAGGTAGGGAGGCACCTGCTCCGGAATCGCCCTCCGGCCAGAGGGAGCCTATCCTCTCCGCCCAACCAAACACCCTCCCGGGCCCGCGAACCAACCCTCCCCCCCACCCCCCGCACCAACCCCACCTCTGCCCGCGGGGCCGCTCACCTCCAGCCCGCTCGCGGGCGTCCCTGCGGCGCACCGGGCACCCGGTCCTCCCCCGCGCGCGTCCGCCGCTGACCTTGCGTCGATCTCGTCCGAGTCCGCAGCGGCCGCCGGGTCTCCGCTCCCCGGCAGCAGGGGTCGGGGTGGGCGGGGCGGCCCGGGCTGGGCCGGGAGGGGTGCCCGCCAGCTGGCCGCACAAAGCCGAGCCGACCTCGCAGCGCCCCATTCAACGCTCCGCCGCGCCCCCGCCTCGTCCGCTCCCCGCCCGCTCCTTAAAGGCAGAGCGCCGGGCTCGGCTCCCGGGGCGGCTCGCGGAGAGGCACAGGAAATGACCTCAGCAGGCTCCAGCCTCCCACCTCTCCGCACCGCTGGGCTCGTCCCTGGGGCGGCGGGGACGGCGGCGGGGTCCCGTGGGCCGCGGGGAGAAGGGGGGTGTCTCCCGGACTGCGGCCCCGAGCTCTCTGTGGAGGCCGAATCGGCTGCCGCCCGGGGCGGCCGGGGAGCCCCGGCATCTGCTCAGCTCCCAACCAAACTGGGACCCTCGCGGGACGCGGCACTAGACCAGACCCTCCCCCCAAAAGGAGGTTCCAGCATTTGTCGGGCGACTTGCAGGAACCGTCACGCCCGGATATTTGGAGCAGAAGTCTGTCCCACTGGCAGACCAAAGTTCTGATTTGTAATTTGAAACAAAACAAAACTCGCCACAGGCTAAAGGGTAATTTGCTTGCGTCTGTACGACTGTATGTATGCATGCACTCATTTATTTTAAAGGAGCCGGCCTAGGAGCCAGAAAGGCCAACAGGCCACCGCCTGCGGGCAGCTCGCGGTGCACCCTTGCAGTCCCTCAGCTCACCAGTACAATCCTACACCCAGAGGAGAGTGGAGCACTCAATTTTTGGTTAGGTGGATATGGGGTAAAGAAGATGAATATGGGGAATATTGCAGGGAAGAATCCGCGTTTCAAAACAGAGCTTTCTGCCCCAATCCTGCGGGCTCTCATTATAAGCCTGAACAGGGGCAGACGTCACCAGGGTCCGTTTCTCCAAAGGGGCTTTAGAAGTCTCCCTCCTGGCAGTGGTACAGGAGCCCCTGGCTGCACCCCAGGTTTGAATCTGAGTCTCTGGAGGTGAGGCTGGGAATTTGCCCAGCTAATAAACTCTCCGGGTAATTCTCATGCACAATTTTGAGAGCCCAGACTCTATGGAAAGCTGACCCCAGTAGTTCAGGAGGCCAAGGGTGAAAATTCAACTAGGTCAGTGGGACTTCAGGGGCTGAGCTTGCAAATGGATTCATAGCTCCTGAGGATTGGAATAGAACAGCCCCAGACTGTGGGACACTGACCTCTGCTGTCCCCTTCAACACTGGAAGTGGTTGCCTAAGGAAGCCCAAAAGCAAGTCCTGTGGAGTTTGTAAGGGAGACTCGTTTGTTCATTCATTCATTCACTCATTCATGCATGCATGCATGCACTCACTCATTTTGAACAGGTAATCATGCACATAGTATAAATTTCAAATAATACAGAAGGGCTAACAATGAATAGTAAGCCTTCCTCCTGCCCTGTCTCTTGTCCCCTAGATCACTCCCCCTCCAAAGCAACTACTGTTGTAAATTTTTGTGTGTATTCCTTCAAGATATAAAACATACGTAAGTATTCATGTATTCATAAATGCATGTGTATTCATATATATATATTTTTTTATATATCCCTTTCAACACTGAGGAAGGCTTTTTTCTCTTGTCTTTACCATTCATGGACACTAAGTGTGACACGTCAGCACACTTAGAGATGCCGTACTTTTTCCCCCCAGTTTTATTGAGATACAATTGATATATGGCACTGTATAAGTTTAAGGTGTGCAGCATTACTTGACTTATGTACATGATGAAATAAGTTTAGTGAACATCCCTCATCTCATACAGATACAAAATTAAAGAAATAGAAATAAAATTTTTTTTCTTGTGATGAGAACTCTTAGGGGTTACTCTCTTAACAACTTTCATGAATAACACACAGCAGCGTTCATTGTATTTATCATGTTGTCCATTACACCCCTAGTACTTACTTATCTTATAACTGGGAGTTTGTACCTTTTGACCACCTTCATCCAGTCCCCCCCACCGCCGCCCCACCCTGCCTCTGATAACCACAAATCTGACCTCTTTTTCTAAGAGTTTGTGAATTACTTTGTGTTTGAGGTATAATTGACCTACAACACTGTGTTAGTTCCTCTTATACAACATAGTGATTTGATATTTCTATATATTTCAAAATGATCACTATAATAAGTCTAGTTATGATAAATCACCATAAAAAGATATTACATGGTTATTGACTATATTCCCCACACTGTGTATTTCATACTCGTGAGTCATTTATTTTGCAACTGGAAATTTGTACCTCTTAATCTCCCTCACCTATTTCTTTCCTCCCCCGACCCTCCTCCCCTCTGGCAACCACCTGTTTGTTCTCTGTACCTATAACTCTGTTTCTGCTTTGTTATGTTTGTTCATTTGCCTTACTTTTAAAAATGGTTACCTAGCATTCCTAATGATGGATATTTAGGATGTTTCCAGTCCTTGGCTATTGTATACCTTGCTGCAATGAGTATCTCTTTACATACCTCTTGGTCCACATATATGACTATCTTTATGGTTTAACACTTAGAAGTGGAATTGTTGGGTGTAAACAAAATGTGAATTTTAAATTTCAATAGATGCTGCCCTACTGCGCTCAAAGGAGACTGCACCAACCTACACTTCTGTCAGTGTGTTTGAGTGCCCCTTTGTTCCCTCCCAGCGGCGACGATGAAGTGATTTATCACAAAGCACAAAGCTTTTAGAGAGGGAGGATGAAACGAGTTAAACACACGGACGATTTTAAAACACTGCCGGCACACAGAAAGGCTCAATAAAGTGTTAGCTGACACTCCTCTGCATGACCTCCCCCTTGCTTTGGGCTCTGTTGCAATCCCTGCTCTGTAAACTTTGGCGAGTTCGTTAGCATCTCTGGGACTCGGTTTCCATATCTTTAATGTGAGAATCACCATGTCTCCCTCTGGAGCTGGTTTGAGGATTAAGTCAGATAATAGAGTTACGTAAATATTGGGATCTGATCATTGTTCAATAAGTGATAGCTATTCTTCTTCCCTCAAATCTCCTCCCAACTTTTTATTCTGAAAATTTCAAACCTATAGAAGTTGCAAAAAACTGTGCATTAAACACCCATATACTCTTCACCTAGATTTATCAATTGTTAACACATTGCTACATTTACTTTCTCTCCCTGACTCTTTTTTTCTCTCCATGTATATGTGTGTGTGTGTGTGTGTGTGTGTGTGTGTGTGTGTGAATATATATATATATATATATTTTTTTTTCCATTTGCGACTTAGTTGTACACATCATGACCTTTTGCCCATGGATACTTCAGCATGTTCCTCCTAAGAACAAGCATGTTTTCCTAATATCATCACACTTACAAAATTTAGCATCAACACAATACTATCACTGACTGTACAGGCCATAGTTAAATTTCCCCAGTTGTCCCAATAATGTCCTTTAGAGCTCAGTTTTATAGCTCTTCTATTTACTATTATAAGTCCCTACCTAGTAGTCCCCAGGGAGAATGGATGCCTGGAGGAGGATGGGCCTGCCCCCTCCTCCACTCCAGGGAGAAAGTGACTCCCACAGCCCTAGACCCTGGCATTCTTTGGGGGCTGCAGGTAATCAATAACCAGGCTGGCAAGGATGCACACAGGCAGAGCAGTTTCCCATCTAATGCTAGGGATTGTCCCACCAGTCTTCTTTGCTACAGTTGCCTCCTCTGCCTGACCCCAGCCACCCCATGCTAGCAGCCCAGAAAGGTCCTGCCTGCCTCCCCCGAGCTCTGGTTGGGTTTCTGATGTCTCCTCCACCTGCCCTCTCATTGGTCCCCAATCATCAGAGGCAGCTGTTCAGGCTCCAGTGAGGCCTGGCTCCCCAGCGGTGCCCTCAACGACAGCTCCCATGCCACGCCTCCCCAAGGATGAATTCTTTTGGACCTTCAGGGTGACCTACCCCTAACTTAATTCTGGGATCAAAGGTTGGAATGTCTGAGACACTGTCTTTTTCCCACAATCTTTTTGTCTTAAAGCACTTTCTTTCTTTTTTTTTCAAATTTTATTTATTTTTATTTTTGGCTGCGCTGGGTCTTCGTTGCTGTGCACGGGCTTTCTCTAGTTGTGGCGAGCGGGGGCTACTCTTCATTGCGGTGCATGGGCTTCTCATTGCAGTGCTTCTCTTGTTGCAGAGCACGGGCTCTAGGCACACGGGCTTCAGTAGTTGTGGCACACGGGCTTCAGTAGTTGTGGCTCACGGGCTCTAGAGCGCAGGCTCAGTAGTTGTGGCACACGGGCTTAGTTACTCCACGGCATGTGGGATCTTCCTGGACCAGGGCTCGAACCCGTGTCCCCTGCATTGGCAGGCAGATTCTTAACCACTGCGCCACCAGGGAAGTCCTTAAAGCACTTTCTATGCAGCCCTCCATGGACTGAGACAGAGTCAAACCATGGCCGCTGCCGAATCAGATGATAGTATCTGCTGACGCCAATGTCCCTCTCTCCTTCCCTTCCTCCCACCATTTCATTCGTTCATTCATTCATTCATGGTAGCTGACTTTCAAGTTGTTCTAGGGATTCTATTAGCTGCCCAACTATAAGCTTGGATAAACCATCTCCTTGCTTCCTGCCTCAGTTTGTCCTGTTGTAAAGTGGGGAAATTATTTCCTCGGCACAGCTACCCTTCAGGTCACAATATCTGAGAGCTGGAGGAAAAGGCAGGATTATGAGGGAGTCACCACAGCAGAGGGGGAACTTTGCAAAACTGAGGTAAAGAAAAAAAAAGCCATGTTGGATGGGTGCTGTAGTGGGAGAGGGAGGGGAGCGGGCAGGGCTGGGTGGGAGCTGAGAGAAAGGCTCTGAGCCTCCAGACCCCTCTAAGGATTCATGGAGAGATGGTACCCACCCCACCTAAAGCTCGTTTCTATTTGATGTTAGCTTATTATTACAAGTGCCCTGACAGCACCGAGAAGGCGAGAAAGTCATCATGTGCCCGGAGTCGAAGGCTCAGTTGGGCCACGGAAGCTGAGGGCCTCCTCTTACTCTTCCGAGAAGAGCATCAGGCCTGGATAGGCACCTGTTGTGAACAGATCTGAACTCATTTGGCCCTTTGGCAATTGTCGGTTCTTGTATTTCCAGCCACTGGAGATGAGAGGTGAGTGGAGGCCTCTTGTCCCCTTTCCATTACCTCCTACAGGTGGGGCATTAAACATGGCCAAGGCCAAAGTCTGCCAAATATACAAACATTTATCAGCAAGCAGGCACCAAAAGTCCCACAACCTGCTTCCAGGGAGTTGGGGGGTTGGCCTGGTCTGGTTCTCACGCATCATTCATCATCATCTTTCTGGCTACTTCCATATTTTGAAAGCCACTCATTTCACCAGTGAAAGACTATTTCTAGCATCCTTCAAGCACGTCCAGCCCGCTAGTGTACATTTTGATGGCGTTTGAAGTGTTTATGTAACCACCCTCTAGAGTGCAGATTCCTGATTAGAGCACTTCAGGTGCTAACTAACCACTCTAGGAGTGAGAGGAGAGTCCATTTATATCCATACACCATACCGTTTAGAGTGAAATAGTTAAAAAAGAAATTCCTCCAGAGTCAATATAACAGCCTCCTAGTCTGTGCCTGGTTCCCCGGACAGCACTGTGGGAAGGAATGGGGACCCTGGAACCGGCCAGGCTGCAGTTCAAGTCCCAGCTTTCCCACATATGTGCTGATGTAACCTTGGGATGGTTGCTTAAGCTTTCTGAGTTAATTTTTCGTTTGTGAAATGGTGATAATAATACTCGCATCTTAGGCTTGTTGAGAGGGTTCAATGAGATAGTACGTGTCTGACACTTAGCAAGTGCTGTATAAATGGTAGCTTTTGTTATGCATTCTTTGAAGAGATATTTGCTGGAGGTCTAATGTTTACCAGATACTCTCCTACGTCCCTCTCTCGGTATCTCCTCTACTAGGTCCAGAGGTGGTATCTGCTCCCAGAGAATACTCTTTGTTGCAGGATTGCAATAGTTAAGCAAGATAGCTTGAGAAGCAGCAATAACTCTAGGAGAGCTGGTGAAATGTTTGTCGGTTCATCCTCCCCATGTCCTGGGCCTTCTAGAGACCTCACTTCCTAACCCCACTTGTTTTCTCTGAGCAGGGCTCTGGGCTCCAGAGATCCATCCTGCCTCATGGAAGCCCTCCCAAATCAAAGCAACCCTTCTTCTGCCTTCAGGGCCTGGTTCTCAGTTGCTGTTGGAAGGAGAGCAAAGGGGAAGAAGGAAAGCAAAGAGGAGAGGGGGGAGGGGCCTCAGATTCTCAGGAGCCCTAGGGCCAGTCCTGGTCCAGCCTTCTGCCTCAGGAGCAGGGGCAGAGCTTGGTAGCTTTCGGGAGGCTATTTCTACTGCTGAATCTCTGGGAGCAGCCAGAGCAACCATGGGCTGGGTCACAGAGGCTCAGTCATCATCCAAGTGGGGCTGGGAGGGCAGTGATGGGACTTGCAGAGAGGTGCAGGGTAGGAAGGAAACGAGAAGGCCCAGAGGCAGAATTCTGTGTGTGTGTGTGTGTGTCTATTGGGTGGGTGTATCCTAACGTTGAGTGTGGATCCTTCTTTCATTTATTCATTCAGCTACTCACTAACAAGTATTTATGGAGCACTTCCTATTTTCCAGGCACTGCACGAGGAAACAGTCTGTGGCAAGTGTGACGGATGAACGCAGGGCACAGGCTTCAGAAGCAGACATACCTGCCATTGAATCCAGGCTCTTCCCAGTGGGGAACACAGGGAAGAACCGATGCAGTTACCACCTGTATCCCCACACATGATCAGTCCAGTGCCGCTGTGGGCTCTGGAGCCAAAGAGAGCCAGGCGGAGGATGGGGAGTGGAGGGGTTCTGCATTTGGAAAACAGGGAGCAGGATTCTTATCTGCCCTGAGGGGTGGAGATAAAGGTCTGCCCCTGTGCATGGCGTATGACAGGCACCTAGTAAGTGTTGTTAAATGAGGAGGGAACATGAAGGTATAAAGGGGTAAAGGACTAGGAAGATGTGCAAAGACTAGGGACCTGGAAACAAACTACTAAGAGGATTAGGTGGAAGGAGGGCCTGAAGGAGAAGGATTCCAGTGAGAAGGTAGGCAGTGATTCCCCATCACGAAATCCCGGGGACACTTATTAAAAACATGCATTCAGGCTCAGGGCTCTGTATTTCCCTGCTCCTTAGGACCCGTAGGGTGCCTGGTATTGACTGGTTTGTCATACATCATATTCCAACACTCCAGTGATCTTCTCAGAGAGCAGCAACAGCCCCAGAGGGGAACACAGGGTAGAGCTGATGTAATGACAACAGATATCAATGCAAAATGATCTGTCCAGTGCAGCTGTGGGCTCCCCAAGCAAGAGAGAGCCAGGCGGACGGGGGCTGGGTAGGACAGGGGCGGAGAGGGGGGAAAGGAGATGTCAGGGAGGGAGAAAGGGAAGCTGAGTTGGGAGCTGATGGAGCTCAGGGAATGAGAACCTGGTAAATCCAGTCATCTAACTGGGATTCTAGATCATTTTAGAACTTGCAACATCATGGTTTGAAACCAGCTGTCCTGTTTCTCCATTAGCTTTCATCACAGATGAAAACAATGGCAGCTCACATCGGGGGGCAGGACGGGCTGGGCAGAGACCAGCTCCAAGTAGGTGGCAGGTGCTATAGCAGCCTGGGGAGCCCCTTGGCTTCCTCTCTAAGCAGCTGCTTCTCCTGACTGGAAGAGGCCTATGAATCGGGGTGGGGCAGGGCTTGGAGTTCCCTCTGCTTCAGGGATACCGCGCTTCCCTGCAGGGCGCCTTCCAGGGTGGCTGTAATACTGGGCCAGCAAGCACCCCAGCATTCACAGAGAAGGGAAGACGTGAAATACCTGAATGAATGAGAAGGCATAGCCGCTGCAGCCCTTGCCCCACACCTGGGTGGTTTAGGATGAAACCAGTAGGTCTCCTTTGATCAATCAGACCTTTGCTTCCTTGTGCTTCTGATCGTTGTGCTCAGGCTCGGGGTTTTTACCAGAAGCGTCAGGGCTCATATCCTACTGGAAGCTCTTGTTGCCAACGCCTTTTTGTGAAGGGGGTTTAGTCCAGATGACAAACCTGTCTGCCGTCTCAGAGTCCTGGGTGTGACCCGGGACCCGCCAGGACGTCGGAGGCTATTGCTCAGCGCCATCTAGTGGTCGGCATGGCTTATTTTCCTAAAGGACCCTGAGCCCCTGCATTCTTGCTCCCAGCCACACCTAGGGCTAGATCTGCTCCCTTCTCCTCGGACCGCTGCAGGCTTTGGTCACTTTGAAAAGTGGTGATTGACGAAGCTTTAAGCTCTGCCTAAAGTGGAGACTTTAAACTCTGTATCCTTTGTCCTTGTTCAATTTTACATAGTTTCAGGGAAGGGGATAGGAGAATTTAGTGGTATTAAAAGACTAAGGTGAAGTAGGGATAGATGGAAAGAACATTCTCCTTTTTCCCAGCTACCTGGCTCCAGCATGCACAGACCATCAGCTTGGCACTTTTTCCAGGTCTCTCTCACCCAACTGTGCCATAAGAGGAGGGCACAGGAAGAGTCTCTTCTGCACAAAGTCCAAGCTGAGCGTTGAGAATCATCTTTACTCCGCCACAGATAAAGTGATGGGACACGGAGGTGGAACCAGACTGCTCGACTCAGAGCACTGAGGGAATCCACCTATTGGGAGCTTTCCTCATGTAAAAGTGAGCTTTGGAGTTTTCAGAGAGGTCCTATGGACAGTGCACCTTTCCAAAAAGGAATATCCACATTTCTAGGTTCTCAATTTCCTGGTTCAGGTCCAGAAGAGGGAACACTAGTCCTTTTCTTCTTACAGAGTTGGGTCCACCCAAAGGAATCATGTAGAGCCTACAGACAGGTCTTGTACATAAGAAGGGAGGTAAGCGATGGAGCAGAACACACCGATTCCTAGGATGGGAAACCAACAGGCATTGCTCTGGGAGTGATACGTGACTGCTGCTCCTTCCAAACACTATGCATTGTCCCATTGGCCACTGGATAAACATTCAGATGGCATCTGGAATTGCCTGAACCTGCAAGCAGGAATTTCCCTGCAGGGCACAGGGGGTTGTGCCTAGTGGACCCAGGATCTCTGGAACAAAGACACTCTTGGGAAGAACATGATCCTTTTGGGAAGCAAAATCTTAGTGTTGAAATAAATTCATTGGTGGGAACTTCCCTGGTGGTGCAGTTGTAGAGACTCTGCGCTCCCAATGCAGGGGGCCCGGGTTCGATCCCTGGTCAGGGAAATAGATCCCACGTGCATGCCACAACTAAGAGTTCGCATGTCCCAACTAAGGAGCCTGTCTGCCGCAACTAAGACCCAGTGCAACCAAATTAATTAATTAAATTTTAGAAAAAGAAATAAATCCATTGGAATATTCAGAATGAGAAATTTCCCTAAATATACTTGCCATTCAAGCCAGTGGAATAGTAATGTACATAAGATTGGAAACCATTTATGGAGGTAAAGGTCACTAAAAATTCTCTAGGACCTTTTCCTCCACTCCAAATTCCTGTTCTCACTGACAGAGTTTTATGATTCTTGTGTCCTTCCTTGAGCTACATCATTCAATATTTTTCTTGTTAGGAGAAGGATGCTTGAAAAGACCGTGTTGCCCCAAATATTTATGGCAGCAATAATAACAAAGTAAAGAAAAAAAAAGATATAATCAAAATGTCCATCAGTTGGAACCTAGTAAATAAGTTATTAAAATTCATCTAGAAAATAAAATACTATGCAGCCATTAAAATTTACGTTGAAGAATTACTTTTATTGACATGGAAAAATATTCATTACTTAATGTCAAGTGAAACAATTTCTAGAAAAGTATGTATAATATAATTGACTTTATGTAAAACTATATGTATAAAACTATATGTATGTAAATATTGGTAGAAGACTTTTTCCGCCAAATAGTAACAATGATTATCTTTGGGTGTAGAAATTTGGTGTAATGTTTTTAGTTTTTGCTTTGTTCTTTTTATATTATGTGAATGTTTTATAAGGAGTATGAATCATTTTTCTAATAAAGCTATTAAAGTGTTTTTAAAATATTGATCTCATCAGTAAAGTAGAAAACTGAGATTCAGAGAAGTTGACAACTAACTCAATAAAGCCACAATCTGCCAGTCAGAGAACCAGAATTTGCCCTCATAACTTCCCATCTTTCAAGTTTAATGCCAACTCACTGTCTCCAACTGGTGAAGATCCTGGGCAGGGATTTGGCAAGGGGGCGAGCTGAGGACCAATGCTGAGATCAGAGGGGACTCACATGCTTTTGATATTGCCTGGATCCTGTTACCTCTTCAGAGCAATTAAGCTATGACCACGACAGCATTACTGGATTCCTATTATACACTATGTTCTTGTGGTCTGGAAGTTGTCCAGGTCTTGAAGGAACAGACACAAGTCTGGGGACAGAGTTAAGTTAGGCCTAGTTCTAATCCAAGCCCATTTTACATCTTGCAAGGGAAATGTCATATTCAGCCGTGGTCTCCACTTGAGGAAAGAAGGAATGTGAAGCTAGTTGGGTGTAGTCCAGAGGCTTGACTTTGTGAGGTTCTGGGCGGGAGCAGCATGGTGGATGATTTCAGGGAGAAAGTCTGGAGCCCCTGTTCCTTCCTTCTACCCCTTCTCACTCCTCCGCACTCACCCACGTTTATCCATACTCCTGGACTGCAGCACCAGAGACCCTCATGAACCTTCCTTTGACATTCTTAGAGTTTCGGGCCATCATCCAGCTCCATTCAGTTAGGACGGGGGTGGGAGCCACCGGGCCCAATGTCTTCCTACAACATGAATTTGGACTTAAATAGTAAAAGCTCCAGGATATGGTGTAGTGTTAATCTCCCATCATACAACTGCCCACAAGCGCACTTACCAGGTCAAGATGAGGCCTCGAGCAACCAGTTCCCTTCTTAGCCTGTGCACTCTGAACAGACATGCAGGTCCAGAACAAAGCACTTATCCCCTCTGTGGTCTTCCTTTTTCCATCGGGAACCCCACTATTGTTCCTTCTCTGTCCCTGTACCCCTCTGCTGTATTCCCCGGGGAGATCACAGCTCTATACCTGACATTACTGCTCACAGATATGGAAAAATCCACTAAAGATGGCACTACCCCTTCCCAAGTCTGTACTTGCTGAAGGGCACAAGAGAAAGCAAACCCTTGACCTAAGCCGTGGACAAGAAAGAAGGGTAAAGAGTCTCTTGACAGAAAGAAGTGTATAAATTTGTAAATACTAGTCAATTTTGAGCCAGTGCCTGAGAGTTTACTTTACAAATCAAGTGTGGTAGAGATAAAGCTTGGCATGGAAACAGCTCCATCTGAGAACACAAATAATCACATGCCCTTCCACGGGAGGTACAAAACTTAAGTCACTAGGAGCATCGGGTAATACTGAGTTAGAGACTGTTGTGTATTGTTCCCATATCCATATGCTTAGGTCTCAATCCTTTCACCACTATGACCCTAATCCTTAGCACAGTGCATGGTACATTAAGGTTGTTAAATTGAATAACAATTTCCTTGAAGTCAGGATTCCAGTCCTCACAACAGCACAGTACTAGAGAAGAGAAGACATTAAATATATAACTTCTTAATCAGTTAGCATCTAAGACTAATAGGACACCTCACCTGAACTAATTCCCCAGGCAAGATGGAGTCCCTGAGATCATCAACCCCTCAGGCTTACACAACCTTTCCTGAAGGTGGCAGAGTTCTCCTAGAAGGGCTAGGACAAAGGGGGTAAAAAGAATTGAAACAGATTTTATCCTACCCTCGGTGATACAATCCCAATACCACCGCCCCACCTACCCCCATTCCCCCCTCCCAAGCTGGGCTGCTTCTCAGCCAGCTCCTATGGGACAACTCTTTTGACTCAAATCTACAAAAAGCAAGATTCTCCCACTCTAATCCATCTCAGGACCTAGTGGGGCCAGGAATTGGGTCTTGGATGAGATGCTGTGATAGAATTTCTTAAACTATTAATGTTGCTGAGTCCTAAGATATCCTTCTGCAATCACTGCATCAGGCTGAAATTTCTCTTTGAACTGATATAGTGAAGTTGGGACAGGCACACAGTGTCCCCCAGGCACAAGGACTTAGATAGCAGCATAAAAGCTTTCAGTTGCAAAGCCTTCTCATAACCAGGCTCGCCTTAACAATACTCCTTTGTCCCCCTTCAGACGACTAATCTCCTTGTATCCTGGCAAAGGGAGGCACGGAGGGGAGGTGACTAGCTTGGAGTTTGGTTTCTAATCTCCAGGGCAGAAATTCTTTCAAATTTGCCCAGCACCTGGGCTGACTGCTGAGTCGGAAATGAGAGCAGCTGGGGATGGGGATGGCTCTCCCCATGATTCCCAAGTTTCATAATCAACTCTAGCCCTCCCCAAATTTACAACCTTCACAGTTAAACTCACACTTACAACTGTGAAGTAGTGTAGTTCCAATGTACGTTCATATTTTCACTTTGATTTCTTTTAGCATGGGCCTCCCCCTCCCCCTTAATTTACTGCTAGTCTCATGAACCTGCACTCATTTTCCAGGCTACCTTACTGCACACACATTAAAGTCGTAATGCTTTATGGATGAATTCATATTATCACAGAATGGTGAGTTCCTCATTTTCAGGCTCGAGGTGTTCATGAATACTGCATAGTTCTTATCCACTGCGTTTTCTTTTTGATGACTGAAAAAAAGAGAGAGGACATGACTTTTAAATATCCCTAGAGTAGGAACATACATTATTTTGAGAGCTCTGTGAAAGTACACACCCCTTTCCCACATGGACATGTGGGTAGCAAACCTTCTGATAAACCTGCAGTCAACTTGACCATTTCCCTGGGGCCTGATGCCTCTTCCCCCTCCACTGGTACCACTTTCCACCCCTCAGAGGCATTTAATAAACATTCAAGGACATCCTTAATAACCTATTGCACCTGCTTCCCTATCACTGTTCATCCATTCCTGAGCACAGCTCACAGCTGTGCAAAGTCCCTAAAACGTTGGCCTGTCTCTAGCTCTATACCCACCCCAGCACGAGCAGTGATTTTCATCAGCAGTCTAGGCCTTCCTGTCCCAGTACTTTTCAGAGCTTCCTGCTACTTTCTGAAGGCTTCTGTGCTTCCCCCTTCACCTTTTCTCATAGCTGAGAACTTTACGGGGCCCCGAGTCAGGTGTACATTTCCTGTGCTACTTGCTTCCCCCATACCATGGACATTCCCTTTTCCGGGGATGCCTAGCAACCTCTCCTTTCCTTTGGGTAACAGCACTTTGATTTCTCTGTCTTACCTCTCAGTTGTGATGTGGGGTGCTGATAGAGCTTACATCCGGGTATCCTGCTGGCCCTTCCCTGGCCAAGAGGTGGATGCATGACTGAACTTAGGCAAATTTGATTCTTACACTTGAGCAGAAGTGATAAAAAGATTGAAGCCCCTTTGTTCCAGCAGCAAAGCCCTGAGGAGACTCTCAGTTACTTCCCATTCCCTGGACTCCCAAAGCTGTCCTGGTCCTAGCCTTTTCAAGTCTGTTCTGCCCGCATTCCCTCCAAATCTGTGAGCCACCTGATCATAGCCTGCAAATAAATTCCTTTTAGACTTAAGATAGCTAAAGTCAGTTTCTGTTGCTTGCAACCAAAGAATCCTAAATGGTGCAGGTTCATACTCCTTAGCCTCTCTATGCCTCTTTCCTTCCTATTTCAAGAAAAGGCTTTTACAGAGAGATTCCTCCTGCCCCCCACCCCCATTTTCAAACTCAAGCAGATTACCTTGACCTCCTCTCTTACTGCCAAGACCACGCCCATATCTTCTGGAAGACAAGAACTTTTCTGCCCTTCCACTAAGCACACCATCTATAAAGCAGAAGCTCTTGTCTACCGTAATTTTCATGATGACTTTCATGGGAAAGTTTCTTTCCCTTCTGTTTCAAAGGGAACAGAAAGATTTCTGTATGCCTGTTATGGAGGACTGGTTCCCTGGGGGTTCCCCCAGTTCTTTCTCACCCAACTTATTTTCCTGTTAAGCTGGTCCAAATAATTCCAAGCTCAAGATTGCCTTTGACTTCAATGCTTCCTCGGCCCCTACCTCACTCCTCTCTTTCTTATCACAGCATCTGGGACAGACTATACATAGTTCTCTCTTGGCCTCCAACTTCCATGCTCCAGCTCCCTCCCAGGTCCTTCCTGCTCTGGCTGCTGGCCCCGTCCCTCCACTGAAATCACCCTCTGGAGCAACATCTCTCCTGACTTGTGTCAGAGGGCAACCCCCAAAGAACCAGTCCTCTCTAATGAGCATACAGAAGTGTTTTTCTGGTTCCCCTTGAAAGTCATTGAGAAAACTACTTATGGTGGACAAGAGCTACCGCTTTACGGATGGTTTGCTTTGTAGAAAGGCAGAAAAGTTCTTGTCTTTCAGAAAATATGGTTAAGAACCTAACATATTCAAGGCACTTTAGAAACACAAAGACACTTGAAAGACTGTCTTTTTCCCTGCCTAGTGGTAGAAGAGAAATGTGAAGAGAAAGACCATTAATTGCCTGTGGTGGCAGGGAATTCAAACTACGTATGTGTTCCTGGCACTATGCTATGGTCCTAACATGTATCATCTCATTTATGCTTGCAACAGCCATGGGGTTTAGTTTTATTGCCATTTCCATTTTGCAGATGAGGAAATAGGCTCAGAAAGCTTAAATAAACTGCCTTAAGACATCGGGCTAAGATGTGCAGTCTGAACTCAGATCCAAGTTGCTCTGATAAGACAAGAAGTCAAAGGGCTGGCATCCTTTGGCGTGTGTTAGTGCAGTGGGGCTTGGTTTGCCCCATGGCCCTCCACCTTGAATCTATACTTGAATCACCGGAACCACTATCATGGTGCCTACCTTCACCCAGGGCTACCCCGCCCCAACCCATTCCCAGAACACCGCATGCTCGTCTCAGCATTCTTTGGGTGAAAAGCCAGGGCACTCACTCGCTGCTACAGAAGCTATTTTTAGGTCTGCTTCTGCAACAGACAGCTCTGTCCTGTACACACCTGATCTTATTTGAAATCTTCTAGGTGCAGATGGAAAGGACCTTGGATGGGGTGCCAGAAGACCTAAGTTGGAACTGCATTCTGCCTTTACTAGCAGTATAACCTTGACCAAACCATATAATCTCTCTGAGCCTTGATTTCCTCGTTTATAGAATGGGGATTAAAAATAGCTGCCTTACCCAAAGAGAGAAGATATGTCCACTGTAAGGCATTACATAAATTTTTATTAGGAAGAAATGATTCCTAATTTGGGAATGAGGAAGACCCAGATGATGGAGTTAAGTCCATAGGAGAGCTGGATACAGGAGAGAGTGACTGATGCCAAGTCTTGTGCCTTAGTTCCCAACTCTTCCTTCTTCAGATTCTGTAACTGGCACCTTGGCTTCTATATACGATGGCTTCTATACTAAAATTATATAGGAAAACATTTTCTTTGACCTCAAAGTTTATTTTTTTGCCTCTGATTTTAAAAGAAATTCAAACATTTTTGTTGGCCCCCAAAATACTGTGGGTGCTAGGCACTGCAAAGTACCTAATGGATAAGTCATCCCAAATTCAGATCTTCTGCCTTAACAGCCCGCTGTGCTTTCCTCTGAGCAATGCTGCCTCCCCGAGCCAGAAGGGAGCAGGATCAGCTGCCAGCCACAGATTGAGAACCAGAGCAGAACTGGTCCTCCGAGGCAAGGGGGCGCCAGGGAGGTCCCTCTTCAGCAGGTGGGCTTTGCTGCCAGACTTACTGAAGCCTCTTCTTGCCAAGGTGTTTCTGGGAGGGGGCTGTCTCCTGCCTCTCTGACAGTGTTCTAGGACAGCCCACATGCTTCACTGTAGCTCTGATCCCTTCTCCCCATCCCTGCTTTACCCCCAGCAGAAAACACTTTCCTGTTATTGAAGGTCTACCGTACTGAGGACTCTACATGCATTGTTATTGGGTCATCACAATAGACTTACGAAATAGGCGATATTATCTCCGTCTTAGAGGAGGAAACTAACTCAGAGAAGCCAAGAGCTCTTGCCACTGGCACCACATGGCTGTGCACTTCCCCTGCGGGTTTGAGAAACCCAAGGCTTAGGATCAGATTAGGTTCGGACTGGAGGACAGCATCTCGGCTTCTCATCCAGAGTGGGGCAAGGCCAGCTGGATGGACCTCAGGTTCCTTTTCTTAGAAGACTCTGTGCTGCCTTGGACCTCTGAGAGCTCTTTGTCACTGTGGCATGTGACAAAAAGGGGGTGAGGGCTGGGAGGGAAGCAGCCATCAGACCTCACAGAGCAGGCCTTGGCACACATAGGGTCTGTGGGAGAATTAGAAAAGAGCACCCCCTTGGACGGATTATTTACAAAAAGATACCTTCAGGGGGCATTAGAAATTGTAAAAATGTCCTTCCCTCTTGGCTGCAGAGCCCAGTGCCAAACCCAGGCTTGGCGTAGGGATTGGGGTTGCCTTGCCTTCCTACTCCCTGCGCAGCCTTTCTGCAGGAACCAGGACCCGCCTGAGGGGCCTGTCTCAAGGCAGGGTCCTCTATCACTGATTTCCCACAGTTCCACATACCAAAATCTCCAGGCTTTCTAGATGACATCCATTATTTTCCACCTTCCAACAGAAGAATCGAGATTGACTTCAGAAAGAACATCTTATGTTTAATCTTTGTGGTATAAACCAAACTGTGGGCCTTGGACGTTCAGGCTCTGCCTTAGGTAGATACCTTAACTTCCACAGGGCTCAGGTTTTCCATCTTGAAAATGGGGATAAAAAAACCCATCTTGCAGGCCCGTTTCAATGAATGGACGGCACGGAGCATTATGCTGGCATATAGTGGGTCTGCAGTACCATGTTGACCGTGGCCCTCAGGTCGCTGGGACCTACAGCATATCCACAGTGGACGTTGTACACGCAGTCCACACAACTCCTACAAGCTGGGAGCTGAGAGGTCCCGGTTGGTCCTCTCCTCGGGGCTCCTGCAGACACCTCAAACGCAGGCGCGGTGGCAGGCGCTGGGAGGGCCGAGGAGCTCTGCACTGCAGCCACCTGCGCCGCGGCCCGGACCGAGGGCGCGCTTCCAGGCGCCCGGGGCGCGGCCGACTCACGGCGGCGCGAGGCGGTGAGGTCGGCCGGGCAGCGGACCCGGCGCGGGAGCCGGGGAGCGGGCGAGCAAGGAGTTAAGCGGGGCCGGAGGCAGAGCGCTTGTCAGACGCGAGCATGTGCAGTTTGCACCGCATCCGTACTATGGGTGAGTGCCGCCGCCGCCGCCGCCGCCGCCGCCGCCGCCGCCGCCGCCGGGGGCTCCGTTCCGCCCGGGCAGCGGCGGCCGCAGCCCCCCGATCCCCGCACCGCCGCGGCGGCCGCCGACACACAATGCGGGACTAGGCGCGGCGCGGGAGGACTAGCCGCGTGGGGGAGGCAGGGCCGGCAACTCGGCGCGGGGGGAGCCCGAGCGCCGGGCTTGGGGGCGGGGAGCAGGCGGCGCAGGAGAGCGCCCCGAGCACCGGCGCGGGAGGAGGAGCGGGAGCGAGCAGGGGAGACAGCGCTCCCGGCCGCACCTGCTCCCGGCAGGCGGCCGGCCCTGCCCTGCCCCTGCTCGCGGCCCCGGCCCCGGCCCCGCACCGGTAGGTGCCCCCGATGCCCGCAGAGAGGCCTTTCCGCCGCCGGGAGAGGTGGCCGCGCGGGGCGGGCAGCGCCGAGTGCGGGAGGGCGCGGGCGATGGTGCGGTGATGGGGAAGACCCGGCGACCGGGCGACCGGGCTGGGGGCGCTGCCGGATCCCGCTTCCTCTTTGCTTTCGGTTTCGAAGCGGTGCCCCGGCTCGAAAGCGAGCCGCAAATTAGATGGTGCGCCCGGGCTTGGATTCCCTGAGGGGGATGGGCGCACAGGGGGGCGTGTTGGGGAAGGGGTGCACGCTGGCAACTTTCACCGCCTGAAACAAAGGGGGCATGGGGAGATGCGAGGGGAAAGGGTCAGCCGGGGATCTCCGGCAGCGGAAGGTTGACATCCCCTCTTCCTCCGGGGGGAGAGCATCCCCGAGGCCGCCTCGGGGGAGCGGAGGGGGCGTCAGGCTGGGTGGAAGCTAGAGAGGCTTGGGAGTGGGAATCACGGACCCTCCTGAGTTTGAGGCTGAGGACTTTTCTGAAGGGGAGGGAACCGTGCCAAGATGAACCCTCTCTCCAGGGTGCATAGAAAAACTAGGTGATGGTGGACTGCACACCTAGGCGTCCTCCCCTTCCCAGCCCCCTGGCTGCCAGCTCTCCATCTGCCCACCGTGATCGCCGGTCCTCTGTGGGAGATGCGGGGCTGGGAAGGCGATATTGGCCTCTTTCCCAGGTGTCTTCCTTTCCCTCTTTCTATGCCCAGTCAGAAACTGATCCCCTTCCCTTCCTTCCCTGGACTGTGTCTCCCTCTTTCTCCACAGCTTTCTTGGGGGGTATGTTTGTTTGGTTGCCTCAGGTACAGAGCTTAGGGTGGCAGGTTGTTCTGATGCCACTTCGAGCCCTCCCAGGAGGACAAGAGCAGGCCCCTGGGGAGCTGTGCCAGCATAACCTTGGGGGCTCAGCTTACCGATTCTCCTGCGTTCTCAGCACCCAGTAGCAAAGGAGCTGTTATTCTGGCCTTCAGACTTGGGTCATCAGGGGATTTTTCTCTTTGCTGTAACCAGGAAGGGGGGTCAAGGGGAGGGCTGAATGGCCTTCCCGGGGCAGGGATGGGGGATACAGTGTCTTTCTCTCTAGAAAACAAATGGGCCAGTTTCCAGGTCCCCAGTCCCCGACCTTGTGTCTCCAGGAACAAGGTGCCTCCAGCTCTGATCTGGCTTGCATGTGACCACCGGCTCCCATCCTGTGGCAGGACTGCCCATTGCCTTTCTTCCTCTTAGAAAAGACAGCCCTTTGAGAGTCGGGTTTTCCCCCTGGATGCAAGGCAGTGCTACATCTGCTTGCCTGTGGAGACAGAAGGCACTGGATTGGTGGAGGGGGGGGTGGGGAGCAAGAGGGGGGCTGGACTGCTGGGTGACTCTCCTGTCTGCTCCTGTGACTGAACTAATGCTGTGAGTGGTTGGGCCAGGGGTGGGCCTCCCAGGACACCCTGGAGGCATGGAGGGGTGGGCTGAGATGAGGCTTGGCCTTTCTCCCCTAGGCTTTATATTTGGGGACAGAGTTGAGTAACTGGGGAGACAGTAGAGAGTGGGCCAACTTATTTATCTCATCCTTGGAGGGAAATTACAAGCTGATTTAGTGTTGACTTTGGTCACTTAAAGGTACAGGAGGGAGGGAGCAGTAAAGGATAGCAGGAAAAAATGAAGTCCCCTGAGCTATAGCTCTATATGACCCTGGACCTTGTGGCTGAAGTCAGATGCAGGTGCTAGACCGGAGGGCACCACCAGCCCCGCTTCTAGAGCCCTTTCCCCTCTAAATGGGCAGGGTTGATTATGGCTCAGTTCTCCTTTGGGTTAATCCCCAAGCTATTCCGAGCTGAGGATAATGATATAGAGGGCTGACCTCCCCACCTCCAGTGGTGAGAGAGGGGCTTTTCCATGGACTGTTACTCAAATGTACTGACCATAGATGGGAAAATGATACTCCCTCCGACTCCCCCTTTTAAAGTGATGAGGCATGAATTTTTACATTTATAAAGTGACTTAAGTGCCTTGGATTCTTGAATGAAAGATGTTAAATGAGTTAGGGAGCCTTATACTGTGTTTAATTTCACTTGTATCAGATTCACATACTGTTTCTAAAGGGAAAGGTGTCATTTTGCAGGAAAGGGCTACATTACAGCATTTGTGATAGGGAAGGCTCAGTGTTGGTTTTAAAAGTGTAGTTTTTAATCAGAAAGGCACTTGCGGGCAGCAAGTGCTTTTCTGTCTGCCTCTGCTCTCCGGATACCTTCAAGTTACTTCCTAGTAGGGTTTTTTTCTGATAGATTGTGTCCAGCCTGGATGTCAGTGACAGTCACCCTCCAAGCTCTCAGAAGGGTCTCTGATGATGTTGGGGACGCTGATGTTATAAATTGAGACCGGGGTAAGGGCAGTAAAGTGAAGCCGCTTGGCCTTATCAGCAGCCGTATCAGATCTGGCTGTCCTTGAGGGAAGGGAAATCTAACCCTGGCACAGCCTGACTGTTTTCAAATTTGTATCTCTTTACTTTCCTCCGCACTCCTCCCCCACCCCCAATTTACAGACAAGGTGGTTTGGGTTATTTTTTTATTTTTATTTTTTGTTCCAGGAACATTCCTTTTAAGGTGTGGATAATTTCTGACTTGTCAAACTCTCAGCTCCCTTTGTGGCAACACCTGGCTAAGGAGGGAATGTCGGAAGGGGTGCTGATACTCTGAGCAAGAAGAAACTCAGCCTTACTGACCAGGTCCTCTGCTTCCTCCACCACCACCTCTCAGCAGTCAGAGGCTTTGTATTTGAAAAGTAAAGTCTAAGCTGATTTCTGAGGAAGGGCTGGGAGGTGGTACTTTTGACTATGGCTTCCATGGAGGGAAACTGAGTCACACTAAGAGTTAGCACACTGGCTGTGGTGTGTGTGAATGTCTGTGTTGGGGAAGTTTTCCTTTCCTGGGATTTAAGAATGTTTACCGTTAAGTACCGGAGGAGATCCACTGGTTACACTTTCTCGTCATGAGATAAAGATGCACTGATAGAATTTAGGTACCTATATGTGTTTGATTTCAAATATACATTTGCCTCAGACTTTGAGCTGTGGGATGTGCCATGCTGCTGTGATTCAAGGAAAAGGAAGGGGTTTTCACCGCTGCAACTCACAGCCATAGATAGAACTGAGGCTGAATAAGGAATCTATCCCATTCTCTATCCCATTCCCAGATGAAAAAGAGAATCTGCTCCCTTCCCTTTGCTCACATCCATCCTGCAGGTGTGAACTCCCACTCTCCTTCGCCCTAAGGCTGTCCTCAATGTTCATTCTTACATCAGTTCCTTTATGTATAGATTTGGTGGGGTCGAGGTCACAGAGTGAGTGATATTGGCCCCCTGGTCCCTTAGAGGATGGTTCTGAAAGGTAACTTTCTACCCTCCCGGGATGTTGGTGCTTCTGCCTTTGGGGTCGGTCACCATCAAGTCTGGCAACTTGAGGAGTAACCAAAGTCATTGCCAATTCCTGTTTCTGCACATCCAGCTTCCCATTGTTCTTTATTCTGCTTGCTCCCCAACAGGGAGTTTGATATCCTTTCAGGGCTCTTGGCTCTCAGTGTGGCTCGTATTATAGAAGGGACAGCATCCTTGGAATTAGGGCAGACAGTCTACATGGGCAGGACTTGGGTCCTCAGATTGCTCCTTTTTGCTGCTCCCTCTGGAAGCATGGCAGTTAAAACAAAGTAAGACTTGCATTGTCAAATCCTAACTTACCATAGGGAGATCTAATAAATCGGGGGCGTAATTGGAGAGGGCTCTTTCTGCCATTCCTTTCCACGTCAGAAGCCCTGCATTCAGGACACACTGGGTTAGCCATTTCTGACTGCTTTTGTAATTGGACTTGAATGACGAAGGCCTTCTAGCTGGTTCATTCATTTGTTGTTTCCTTTCAGTTTTTAAGAGGCACTCCTGTCACGTGAGTTTCTGGAATGGTCCGTTTTCATCAGAAAGGTCACTTACCCTGAGTTTTCCTAAGGCCTTGACACCAGCCCCGAGCTAGGGATGCCAGCCAAGAAGGAGACTGAAGGGCCACAAAGAGAGGATTCTTTTCTGGAGTTCTGGAGTTCTTTGGAGCAACGGTGGGGACCACTGCCAGCCCCCATCTTCTTTTTCATAGCTGTCCTTGGCCAGACCCCATTTAGTCTTCAGTCCCTAGGACTCCCACCCCCACTTCATTCCCGATCGAAAAAGCCTTTCTAAAGCCAGGAATAAGGCAGCCAGGGCAGCGGTCTTACTTTCATCTACTTTCGGAAAACAAATATGGACGAGAAATATTGTCACCAGTGGGCAACATAAGCCGCGGCTCCAGACTTTTGTTTTGTAATTGTGTTCTTGCCTGCCACAAACAAGGAGATGACCTTCCTATGCTGATCTGTAGATGCCTTAAAGCTTTCATATAGCCTGCCCAGTTTCCAGCACATGGCGAGTACCTATTAAATCATCAGCTGTGGTACTTGGATATGATCAGATACCCAGATTTCTAGGTTGTTGGGCAATGATGTTGTTTGTGCAGGAGCTGATGGTTGGCGAAGGCTTCCGGAATTAGGAAATCTGGGATCCCTCCCTGACTCACTTATGTGACCTTGGACAGCCCATTTCAGCCCTCTGGGATTTAATTCCACACAGGGAGCTTCAGCTGGCTTCAGTGAACATAGCAATAATAACGACGACAGCCACTGTTTATTGAATACTTACTATATGCCAGGCATTGGGCTAAGCACTTGATAAAGGATAAAGTCACTGCCCATGTTACACAGCTAGCAAGAGTCCAAATTGGGATTTAAACTGAGATCTGTCTGATGCTACCGTGTTCAATAGCCTTGGATTGCATGGTGGAACAAATGCTGGGGAGGAAGTAAAGTGGAGGTGGTGTTAGTTAAAGTAGAGGAAGGAGAGCTGGTGTGGATTAAACACAGCTAGTTAAAAGGAGATGAAAATTGAGATCCTCCTCTGAAAAACAATATCCTGACGAATGTTTGGGAAGAGAGGGGTCGGTACCCTGCACTGGGGAAGCAGACCAGATGGCCTGGGATTTACTATAAGAGGACCAGACTTCTGCTTGGCATAGGGATGTATCATAAACCCCATTTCATTTGGATGCCAAATTTTTCTCTTGCTTGATAGGCTGTCTGGGCAGCATTTTGCCTTCCGTCACCCTCCTTCCACTAGTCATAGTAGTTTGTCTTAGCAGATTCTTGACTCCAGGCCTCATCCTCCAACCTAGTTTCTGGGCCTTCCCCTGCCCTTCATTATGGTCCAGCTGTGGAGACCCTGATTATGACTCTGGGTCCCAGGTATACTCTGCAAAGTACAGTAAGCATTGGACCATCCTGTTCTTCTGAGAAAGTACTTGTGGCCGCTGATTACTCCATTCAAAGGTGACCGGCTAGTTCATCGGGATGGTCCTCATCTCTTTTATCCTTGTTTGTTCCAGGCAAGTTAACTCTGGGGCTTTCCTACCACTTTGAGGTGTTTGTGGAAGAGGAATGAAGATTGAGGTGGTGGCCTGCGGGAGGGGAGCTGACCTCCTTTGAGAGTTATCATGACGGTGTATAATGGAGCGTCGTGCTGGGGCCAGGGGACTTTGTTTGGTTCTTGTCTCAGCTCATGTGACATGAGTTCGTTTCCTTGTCTGTAAAATGAGAACGTTGGAAGAGATATTCTCTAACACCTCCTCCAGCAATCATGCTTGGGTCATCTAGTAGAATCTGGATAATTTGGTTTTTTCTCAAACGATAACTCAGCTGGTCTGGAGTTGTAGGAAGTCACAGCTGGGAGAGCAGAGGTGGGGTTGAAGGAGAAAGAAGCCAAATTGGAAGTTAGGGGACTAAGTCACAGTTGGAGCAAGTCCCTTCTTGGGAAGGGGGACTAGGTTGGATCGTTCCTCGTTCGTTTAAATGGGGCAGCCGAGAGGTGGCGTCTGTTCACCCTTACACACGCCATCTCCTAAATGATGAGGTGCACCCCTTGCATCTTGTCTTAAAACTTAAACTTCACCCCCCCGTCCTTCTGCTTTCCCCAAGTGAAGGCAGCAGGGAAGTCGTGCATTGGTGTATGTCTTACAGTCTGCACATACATTTGGCAGACGCCAGGGCCTGGTTCAGTCCACGATCCTCCAGGGCTCCAGGACCGGAGGACTTTGGCTGATGCTTTCCGAATGACTCAGAGTCAATGAGAACGTATCTCCCTCTGCTGCCCTAGCTCCACTTAAAAGAGCAAGATCATACTATGAGCTCAGCCTAGGAACTCAGGGAGTCACAGCTTTTCTGTTCGTGAAACTGGGCCGCCTCGATTTCCCTTTGCACAAGCCATTTGTCCAAGGATTCTGTTCTCCATTGGTATGTCTTCTGTTTTAATTTCATCATATTCAAGGTTGGGGAGCAAATGAGTTCCCATTGAACCCACCAAACCAATCTTTTCTGTCCCTACCTGCCTTGCTTTTTTCCTGAGTTCCTTATTGCCCTATAGCAGTGATTTCTAATGGTGGTTACCATACCACTGGGAATATTGAGAGATGATTTTAGTTGGTAAAGGGACAAACATTTCATTTTAATAGCTATGTTTCTAATGAGTGTAAAGAAACATGACTCATTGGGATGACTTAACTCATTAACGTGACTTAATTTTGTCTCCTGCTGGACCTTTATGTTGATTCAGTGGGATCAGTTGTTTCCCTGCCCTGGGAGGAAAACTCAATCAGGCCCCATAACTTTCCGGGTCATTCTTAGGCGGTAGAAGGTCCTGTGGTCACTTTAAGTCACAAACGGTCTCAATTCAGTACTTAATACATCCAGTCCTTTGTCACTGGGCTGAGAGGGACAGGAAAGGGCTTGCTTGGCCAGCACTGTTGTCTGCCAGCTCCCAGCTTCCTGGGCTTGGCAGGTACTTAAGGCTGAGTCTCTTCTTGTGGCCACGTTCATGGGTTTCTCAGAGACTCTTCCCCCACATTTGCTGGGACCATTTACTTCTGGTTGTCTTGAAAAGAGCAAATTATCCTCTATTCTAGATCACTGTTCTCTCCTCGGCCCCTAAAATCCGCGATTCACCTCCAGCCTCTTCCGGCTAAGGTCCTTCTGTCTGTCCGAGTGGCCCTCTTGGACAAGACCTGCTCTGATCTCTTGCCAGCCCTCACCTGCATGTGGCTCACTTTAGCCCAAGGAGACAATCACACATCCTCTGGCACAGTGAACCTGGGAATGCAGGCCCATCCCCCAGCTCAGCCGGCTCCCTTGGCTCCGCCCACAGCAGATGGCCAGCTTGTGTCTCACACCTTGTGTGTCTCAGGTACAGTCAGATGCCGGTCCACCCTGTCTTCTCAGTTGCAAGGTCAGATATCAGATTTCCTGCGTGGTTCTTCTGGAGGCCCTCTTACCAGCTTGGGAGCGTTCTACCTGTTGTATTCAGTGCCTTAGTTAAGACTTTTGATGGAACCTCTTGTTATGCATCATCAAAACCATAGCTGTCACAAGAAGCCCAGGATTTCTTGGATATTATAGCTTAGGATAAGGCTACAGTACATATATAACTACAAATTTAACTTAAAAGGTTAACAACAACTAACATTTATTGAATACTTATAATGATTGCCAGGTACTGTTTTCAGGACAGTAAACACTCTTTCGTGTAACTCTTACAAGGGAGGTACTTGTATTATTTCTGTTTTACAAATGAGTAAACTGAGGCAAAGAGAGGTTAAGCAGCTTGTCCAAGGTCACACAGTTGGCATCAGAGCCCGGATTCAGATGGAAAGAATCTGACCCCAGAGTGGGCTCATTTAAAGAGCCATACTCTGCCTCTTCCTACGAGGGTAGCGGGCGGCCATAAGTCCTGAAGGCAGAGCTCAGATGATTGGGACACGCGGCCTTAGGACATAATTGTAAGTTCTTCACTCTGGCATTTAAGCTCTCTATGCATTGCCTTTACCTGCTTTTCTAACAGCTCGTTCTGTGCCCTTCACCAGAGCCTAATCCACATGCCCAGCTCACCTGCCATGCACCCGCCCGCCCCGCCCCATACCTCATTATTTCCCTGCCAGGAGGTCCCTCCCCTGCTTTGCTGCCTCCCCAAATTACAGTCCTTGTAGAAGTCGGAACCCATCTTTGCTGCGAAGGTGTGTTTGACCAAAACCGCTTCAGCTGGGATCTTTTACAACTCTTTTCATTTCCTCACTAAATTGGCAATTATTATGTGCTTTTATGCAGAGAGCGGTGAAGAGCAGTTAGCACACCTGAGTCTGATCTCTCTGTGCCACTCACTTCCTGTTTCTAACTTGTGCAAGGCCTTCACCCTCTCTGAACTTCGGTTTCATCATTTTTAAAGTGTGGGTGTGGATTAGCTCCTTTCAGTTTCCAATAGTCAATGATTTATGGTCACCTTCCAGTCTCCTCTAACTTTTCAGCTCTTGAGGGCTGGACCCGTGTCTAGTATGTTTCAGTACAGCCCAGGACTCTGTACAGGCTTTTACACACAGACAGTATTTAACAGTGTCAGTTGGTTGGTTGGCTGGTGGGAAGTGCTTTAAGTCTGCTCTGGGCTTGACTGACTTTTAGAAATTGCCTTCCTCTGGATGATCACTGCTGAGGACCATTGCAGTTCTCTTTTCTGTACAAGTTTATAACAAAAGTTTTGGGTCCAATCTGCCGCCTTTTTCCTTTAAGAGACGTAATGTAATGCTATTCAGGCCCACGCTCTTTTATCTGCAGTTTCAAAATTCAAAACATTCTGAAACCAAAAGGCTTTTCTTTAACTCGTGTGATGGCAAAGCCTGACCTGGACGAACGTGAGGCCACTGGCGGTCTCTTTACTCGGCAGAGTGTGAATATTCATAGATCTGGCTGCAGAAATGTTAATGTGTTTGGGGGTGCTGCCCCCAGACTCTGCTGTGGGGATTATGTAATCTACTGGATGTGCTCTACATTACCTTTTAAAAAAAATCTAAACAATTCTGAATGCCAAGGGTTTGGGACCAGAGATTGTGGTTCTGTGCGATATTTCTTCAGAGATGCTATTGGCAGTAAGGGGTGGATAGGTCCTTGGGATGCGGGACTGTGCTAACATCACAGAGCCTCACATGACCTCGCCTCCTTGGCCTTGCCCTAATCTTGGCCCTGGTTCCAGTATGATAGCCCACGCCTTGGATTTCCAATTTTTTTTTTTTTTAAAATATTGCATTATGATATAATTTATCTTGATGAGTAAGTCTTTCTTGGCATCTCCTTAAGTTTTGTGCCGAGGCAAGTGTCACTCTTCTCTCACCCTAGTCCCATCCCTGCTTGACTCCTAAACCAAGAAGGCTTCCCTGTTGCTGCTGTGGCATCTCAGGGATGAACTGGTGTGTCCTCAGGGTGGGAATGACTGCTGGGTGCATGTACTTCACTTTAATCCTGGGATTGGGGGTGGTGGGAAGGGCCCTGTTGGCCCCTTGGCTGAGTCAGCTCTGCAGAGAGACTTGTAAACTCGTTCCTAGATGCACGTCCTACATCTGGATGTTTCTTCAGAGCCCAAGTGAGCCAGGTTCCTCTACTTCCTTCTGGGAAGGGATGCAGTAACTCATTTGAGAGTCAATCTGCTTGTTAATCCCTACAGCTGCTTCGACCTGACATTTTAAAATTAAAAACAGAAAAAAAAAAAAATACACACACACACACACACACACACACACACACACATACAAATGTTCCTGGAAGAACATGAAAACAACAGAAGAATGTACAGTGGTGGAATCTAAAGTGTTCTATTTTGTTTTCTTCATTTTTTTTTTGATGAGGAAACCAAGAGGAGAGGTAATAGAGTTGTGAGGGTTAGTGGAAGAGCCAGGCTCAGAAAGCCCTGTTTCCAGGCCTCCCATTTCCAGGCCTCCCAAGCCAGTAGGCTGTGCCGTTCCTTTTTTCCCAGTCCCCAGGTGTCCTCAGATGGGGAGGACACATGAATCAGTTAGCTATCCCTTCTTGATTGAAGGACACTTTTTTTTTTAACCCTTCATCCCTATTTGGCAGTGACGGGCATGCCTATGGGAATTTAGGCCACCTTTCCCCTCCCATTAAATAACCAGCCCCTCTCGGATTCAGAGCCCTAAGTATTTCTGGCCTGCCTTTTTAACCTATTACATACTGTTTTACTCATCTTCTCATGCATTAAGAAGATATTCCCCAGACCAAGCCTGGCACCTAGTTCTTTGACTTCTTCTAAACACATCACTGCCTCCAGACATTCAGCCATTTGTCATTTCCCTGGGCCCTGCAGATGATGTGTGGTCTTCTACCTATTGTCATTACATGCTGGAAAATGCTGAGGTATAGTGTAATTTAAATTAATCGTGGAGATGAAATTTCCCAAAGGTCCCCAATTGAATAGTTGTCTTAAGCCCCATGGGTTGACCACGTCGTGTACCCATCATTCAGGAACTTCATGTCAATATCTGTAAAAGACCATTGAATTTACTCTGTGGGATTGATCATGTGAAGCCACCCTGATTCTACTCACCCCTCCATTTCCCTCAGCACTGCAGTTTCCCTTGCATCCCACAATCTGGGATGGTGCCCCTTTTTATTAGAACAATTATTTGTAATGCCTCCTAATTACCCCGAATAAAATTCATAGATAATATGACATACCTGTATATGTAAATTTAAAAAAAATCAATATGCCTAAACTGTATTGTGAAAGAGAAATAAAGGAAAAGTTAATTATAATACAGTATCACATATTCCAGTATGTAATTGTTTGGGCACGACGACACAGAAAACAGAAGGAAAGAGTCAGATGCTTGAACCTGTACATAGAATCACTGAGAATGTAACAGCTACAAATACCCACAAGATACAGGTGTGTTGTGTGGGTGACTCGAATACCAGGAGAGGTGACGCTGAGGCTGACGTGGTTTTCCCAGCTGGTGGACCACTCTTGGTAAAGTTCCGAACATAAAGCACAGTATCCCCTCGACTTGCACTCCGGTGGCATTCCTGGACAATTCAGTATATGTTAAAACCACGCAAAAATCCTCTGTGTTTATTTCAGAAAGGGAGTTTGGTTCTAGATGCCGATAATTATAAATGGGCTTTTCACCTCCGCGAATGCCCAGTGGAATGTTCTAAAGTTATGTTGGGGGGGGTTCTTTTGTGGGTTGTTGGGGGAACTGCAGGGCGTCTGGCATTCCAGGTCCCCACTAATAAGTACCTGTGGCACTCCCCACCCACCATGGTGCTGACAGAAGGCCCCTATCCCCGCCATCCCGGGGGTGGCCCCATTGAGAACTACTGGTCTGGAAGAAGGACCAGGACCAGGAACTGGGAGATCTGTGTTCTGGGTCTGGGCCACAGCACCTTAGTACATATATGACCTTAACTCTGGCTACCTGGGTCTCCTCTCTGTAAAGGGATTATAATGACATACGTGTCCTTGGCCTTTGGGATTGTGGCTTGCTGTGCTCTCCCCGTGACCTCAGGACAGCCCAGGGCATCCATATGTGCCCCACAATGTATGTCCCAGCCACAAGCTCTCCCTCGCTGTGTTTTTTTTTTCTTGGCCTTTAAACACCCTTAGGTCTCTCTTATCTGGAAAAGAAGGAAGGAGAAAGGGAGAAGGGATGCCTCCCCCTGCCCCCATCTCTACATCTCCAGCAGCTTTTCTCTCTCCTTTCCTTCACAAGCAAATTTCTCAAAAGAGTCATCTGTCCACCCTGTCTCAGTCACCTCCCTCTGCAGTCACACCTCCTTCTTAAATGGTGCCCAGGAACCTCTTTCTGCTAAATCTCCTCGGTCCCTGTCTGGCTTGCCTCTGCCATTGACTGTGACCCCTGACACTCTCCTGCCTCCACTTTCCTGGCGGGGCCCCTTCCTGATGTCCTTCTCCCTCCCTGGCCTTTCCACAGGCCCCTTCACAGTACCTCCTCCTCCGCCAGCCCCGGATGTCACCCCTTGCATCTTCTCCCCAGAAGGTCCTCCTCTCTGCTGCTCCAACCAGCGGGGGTCCCAGACCTGCCTCCAGCCTAGAGTCCTGTGGGCATCTCACACTTAGAGCGTCTGAAATGCAGTTCATTGTGGGTCACCCCCGATGCACATCTTTGCCGGCATCCTCTTCTCTCAGGGAATGACCCCGCTATTGCCCAAGTCAGAAGTATGGATGCCATTCTCTCTCTGGCTCTCTGTCTGTCTCTCACCCTCTCTCTCCCCCCACCTCTCTCCCTCCCCCCCCCCACAATAAATCTCTCCTGTCAGTCCTGCTTTCTTAATAACTCTGGAGTCTTCGCTAATTTGAGTTGGCTGCTTGACCCTTGTTGGCATTTAGGATTGCGACCTCTACTTACTGTTTGGCTGGATTAAGATCTTTAGAGGCTCTCAGCGCTGACAGGCTTAAGGTCCCCAAGGTAATTAAAAATAAATTAATATAATTCTAAATTATAATATAAAATCATGTACTTAGAAACAACAAAATTTATTTGTGCGCTGAAGCCACAGTAGCTTCTTTCTGATTCTCACTCATTTTCTCTTCTTTAGAATAATTTCCTCTGGTGTCCCATCGTGGCTGGTGCCCTCAGTGTGTGTCTAGTGGGCTCGCTGGGCAATCCAGGATCACTTAGAATGTCAGCCACCTGTGGCCCGAGCTTGGCTCTTTGCCTCTTGGGTCTTTGCGTGTACCTGGTGGCATGACATAGATACTGAGTAATTGTTTAAGGAACGTGTGAAGGAATGCATGAATAATGAGATAAACTTGAAGTAAGTTCATTTAAGTAAAAGGCACTGTCAGAATGGAGGTTATTATTATTTTTAGGCTTCTGGTATTTGACGCTACAGTAGAATTTCCACTGATGTGCTTCAGCTTTCATACTCCAACCCACTTAGCGTTGAGTAGTCTGTACATAAAAGATGCATATAAGGATTTCTGAATTAATAAATGAAGTTGTACAATGAGATGGCTTGCTCGATTCCCTTTCCTGCAGTGAGGCTGCGCAAAGAGACTCCATCAGCTGCCTCTTATTTAAAGAGGTGCATTATTTAAAGTGGCTACACCTCCTCATAGTACCTGGGGAGGGAGGCTGTGCTTGTGTGTGGGGAGGGGAGGGGAGGGGGGTTTACTTCGGAGTTAGGTGGTGGTGATGGTGGTGGGGTGTGGGAAACAGCATGTACCCTAGAAAGCCTGCATGAGATCTCAGAAGGGATGAACGTGGTCTAAAGGCCTAAAGTCAGGCAGAATGAATAGGACTAACCACAAATTTGGGGGGTGGAAATGAAATACCATGAAACACCTAGAAGGCTGTGGCTTAACAAATATAACCTGACTCGTTAGTATGGGCTTGTGGACAAAACAGGTGTCAGAACATCTCCAGAAAATATTAACTACATATAAGAATAGATCCAAAAGGTTAACCAATTCTGTCCTGTGGTACTGATAGGGCGGCCTCCTGGAAGATTGCTGATCTTGGGTAGAGGAAGGATTAAGTCGGTGGAGAAGTAAGAAAAGGGGAGGGCCACATTGGAGAGGAAATGTGTCTATGAGGGACATTTTGACAGGGCTGGAATTTGGGGGCCAGTGTAGACATGTGATGACAAAGGTCCTCCCTGGATTCACCCTCCACATCTGCTCCACCCCACCCCACCCCACCCCACCCCGTCTAATGGAAGGGACCCCTTTGTTGTTTTTTTTTCTCCAAACTTTTTGTTTTAAGTCCTTATTGAATTTGTTACAATATTGCTTCTGTTTTATGTTTTGTTTTTTTGGCCAGGAGGCATCTGAGATCTTAGCTCCCCGACCAGGGATTAAACCACACCCACTGCATTGGAAGACAAAGTCCCAACCACTGGACCGCCAGGGAAGTCCCTCTCCAAACTTTTTATTTGGAAGTAACTTCAAACTTACAGAAAAGTTGCCAGAATAGTACAGAACACGCATATACTCTTTATCCAGATTCAGTATTTTTTAACATTTTGCCTCATTTGCTTTATCATTTATGTTCTCTCTCTCTCTCCCTCTTTCTCCCTTTTTCCTGAACCTTTTTTTTTTTTAAAATTTATTTATTTTTGATTGCGTTGGGTCCTCATTGCTGCGCATGGGCTTTCTCTAGTTGCAGCACGCGGGGGCTACTCTTCGTTGCGGTGCGCAGGCTTCTCATTGTGGTGGCTTCTCTTGTTGTGGAGCACCAGCTCTAGGTGTGCGGGCTCAGTAGTTGTGGCTCTCAGGCTCAGTAGTTGTAGCTCTCGGGCTCTAGAGCGCAGGCTCAGTAGTTGTGGCGCACGGGCTTAGCTGCTCCATGGCATGTGGGATCTTCCCAGACCAGGGCTCAAACCCATGTCCCCTGCATTGGCGGATTCTCAACCACTGCGCCACAAGGGAGGTCCTTTCCTGAACCTTTTTAGAGTAAGTTGCCTACATCATGGCCCTTTCTCTCTGGATATTTCAGTGTGGATTCCTAAGAATAAGGATACTGTTTTACAGAACCTTCAGTAAATTGAACTTTGATATGATACTTTTACCTAATCTGCTGGTTGTCTTACAGTTTTGTTGATTGACTTAATAACGTCCTTTACAGCATTTATTTCCTCTCCAGTCCAGGATCCAGCACTGTATTTAGTTGTTATGTCTCTTTAGTCTTTTCATCCAGAACAGCTCCTCAACCTTTCTTTGTCTTTCATGACATTGACATTTTTAAGAATATAGCCTCCTCCTCCTCCCCCTTTAAAAAAAATAGAATGTTCTTCCTTTTGGATTTCTCTGCTGTTGCCTCACATTTAGACTGAGTTATACCCTCCTGGCTAGCATACACATGAGTGATGTTGTATCTTTTTCATTGTATTACATCCAGAGGCACCGGATGTCCATTCACCCCTCATGTGTGATGTTAAGTTGGATCACTTCGTCAAGGTGTCCGATTTCTTCACTGAGCATTTACTGATTTTTCCTCGCTACTAATAAGCAATCTGTGGGGAGACAACCTAAGACCATATAAATGTCTTACTCCTTATCCACATTTTGCCCCAAGATTTACCAATCATCCACCCTGGGTTTGCAGGTATTTCTGGATCCCAGGCAAGGCATGGGAGGTCAAGCTATCTGGGACCAGGTGACCCATTTTCGAGGGCATCGCCCACGTGGGAGGACCTTGCTGTGCTGTGCCCAGCCCTGTTGAGAAACCGCATTTCCACAATAGTTTTCCTCTTCCTACTCCCACCAGGAACAGAAGCTAATTCGTCATTCACTCAACTGACACATAAGAATGTTCTTGTGAAAGCTTCTCAGCTTTATTTGGGCACAGTGGGGTATGGAACGAAAGCTAGTTCCCTCTCGCTGTCTTTAAGAAGCCTACCATTGAGTTGGGGAGACAAGACTTGGTCATTGAAAGGTAAAGGACATGTAAGTTGTCAGTACTGTGACCCCACAGGACAGCTCAGTGAGAGCTGTCCTATGACCCTGGAGAATTAAGTGCCCTTAGGAGTTTGGGGGAGGAGGGATCAGAGTGGGTTAGGTACGATGCAGGGACATTTCATTAACAAGGGTAACCTTTGAGTGGGCCTTAAAGGACAGGCAAATCTGGGTAAACAGTGATAGATAAGGGCATTCCAGGAGGGGAACAGTGTGCACAGAGACCCGGAGACAGGAGCATGGATGGAGAAATTGGGGGACAGCAAGTTATGTACCAGTCTGGATGGGGCCAAGGGTTGGTGTAGGGGGCAGAATCTACCCCCTTACTGAGCACCTACCTCGTGCCAGGCATTTTAAAAAATAACTTTCCTGATTCTGAAAGTAACACATGTTTGATATAGGAAGTTTAGAAAAATAGTTTTTCTATATAAAGAAAAATTTTAATAAAGTCATTCTATTCTTTCATCCAGAGATAAGTGGTTAACCATGGTGTATTTCCTTCATTTCTGAGATCTTTAACATTCTTCTGGCAACAGTTTTGTTTGGGTTCATAGATTCAGAAGCCCCTCTTATCCCTCAGAGGATATTAATCATACTTTGAAAAACATTTCATTCTGGTGACTTTATTAATTTTGTTTTCCAGCTAGAACTTCTGCTCTCTAATTTGGTGCTTCTTTGGTGGTTTTGGTTTTTGTCAAATGTTTGGTAAGTCTTGGTCGTGTTTCTCCCTTTGTAGTTTGAGGTTTTTCAGTCACCTCTGTGTGAACCCTGATTCCGTGCTCTAGAGCCAGCTGCCCCTGGTTGTGGACAGGAGGGTGGGATGTGCCTGCTGGGGATGCAGGAGCCGTCTACGTGTCCCCTTGCCTCCCTACCCTAATGTCCCGGCACAAGCCTGGGTGGAGAGGTGGGGCAGGAGCCCACTTGCCTGGCTCCTCCAAATCCTATGACCAACCACTCAGGGCCTCTCCTGGGCCCCTAATCTCTCCAAACTTGGACCCTGCAGAGCCACTCCTCTGACTGAGTGTAGAATCCTCAGCCACGCTGCTGGGGTTCAAATCCTAGCCCTGGCACTTACTAGCACTATGACCTTGGGAAAGCTGTGTAACTCTGGGTCTTATTTGTAAAGCAGGGAAAATAATAGTCTGTATTTCAAAGGATTTTTGTGAAGGTTAAATGAGATAATATGTGCTTAGAACAGTGTCTGGCACATATATGTGCTGTATGAGTGTCATTATTATTATTATTCCATGGTTTTATTTTGGGGGGTTGTGGTTTCTGTATCTGTTTATTCTCAGTTGCTTCCATCTTCAGGGAGCCCATATAATTCCCTCGTTGTCTGGTGCTGTAATGGATTTATTCTTCTTAGAAAATGTCTTTTCTGTCATTTTCTAGGGACTTGGGGGATTTAGGCATTTGCCCCTGGCCTGCCATCTTGATGTAGTCATACATTTCCTTCAAGTTCTTTTTCTGCGAGCCTGTATGAGTGTATTATTGTTATCTGTAATACATACGTGAAGGCATCCGTTGCCATCTGTGTCCGCTCACCCAGGAGCCTGGCCCAGGGCAGGACTCGCCACCTGGTCTAGGTTCCCGGATGCTGACTCTGTCCTGTGCAGGCCTGGGAGGTGATGAGTTCTCTTCTCCGCCTTCCTCAGGCTGGTTTGAGGCGCCCTAATGAATGTAATGGGTCCTCTGCTTCCTTTGTCAAAAGGAATGTTAATTATTTTCAGCAGTCTAATTACGTGCCTAATGAGAGCCTGACTGAGATAACATTCCCTTTAATTACTCTTGCCTAAGTGCTGTTTGGAGCCATATTTGAGAGTGTTGCAAGGCTCGGTACTTTCACAGTAGATGGAGCTGTCTGGCGAGAGGCTGAGTGAGGGGCCAGGGTTGCTGGGCTTAAGGCCCACGGTGGAAGGGCCTGCTGTAGTCAGTGCCCAGCCCGGTGTATGCTGGCCTTTCCTCTGGGCCATTACTTAAAGGAAAGGGACAGTCAGATTGGGTCATGTATGGAGCAAACAGCACCCATCACGGCTCCCCCAGAACAACTCATTTCTCGGTCTTCCCCCCAGCCCACCTGCCCTTCGAGCTCCTCTTGGCCAGGCCCCTCGCTCTTGGAGGACCTGCCCCCGTGCCTTTCTCTCCATTCAACACTTGGATTTTGAGTCCCTACTGTATGTCAAGTTTTATCCAGGACATGAGGATGCAAAGGTAAGGAACTCATGGTCCAGATGGCTTTCTAAAACAAAAAATTTGATCATGCCCTTCTCCTCTTTGGCCAGGAGAAATGCAACATGTCTGACCCCTACCCCCTTCCAGGGTTTATCTTCTGTACTTCCTTTGGTGGCCTTCCTTTTGTTCTGATGTGGTATCTTTCAATAACCGGGCCTTCATGGGCAGACCCTTGGAAGACAGCTCTCCCAAGCCCCTGGGTGGGCTTGAGTAGGCTGGAAGGGGCAGCTTAACATGAGATTGTCTGCCATGAGAACAAAGGGAAGCTCTAGGTGGCCCATTGCCATAGGTAAATTAAGTCCCCTAATTCCTGTCTGCATATCTGCACCTCCCATGAATGGTGTAGCAGCGGGAAAGTGCTGATGAAACCCTTGGCCCCCCCCCATTTTCTAGCTGTCATTTAACCTCTGAGCTTCCCTTGCCTCCTGTCAATCGGAGTTAATGCCTGCTTCATGGGCTCATGGAGGGGACTCATGAGATGATCTGTGTGACACCTGCCTGGCACATAGAGGGTACTCAATGAATGGTTTGGAGTTTTTAAAATACTCCAAGCAGCACCCCCTACACTGAGTTATAGCCAGAGACTCAGGGGCTGGCCTCATTTTACCAATGGCCAGAGCCCTCTCCTGGCCTCTTGGATAAAAGTCACTCTTCAGACAGTAGACAGTGACTTTCTTGGAACAAGGGTTCATCCTCCCCCATCTCACAATGGCAGCCTTGGTTAACTAGGCTTGAGGGAGAGAATGAGGGCCGTGGTGTCTGTTCAGAAACAAAAGAGGATTTCCAAGAGCAAGGAAGCTCAGCTCAGCTTTAGGTCTGCGTGTTTGGCAGCCTTCTCGTCACCCTTGGTAAGTTCTAGAGCAATGTCCAGTGGAACTTTCTGTGATGATGGAAATGTTCTACATCTGCACTGTCCAGTATGGTAGACACTTGCCACGTGTAGCTATTGAGCACTTTAAATGTGGCTAGTGAGACTAAGGAACTGACTTTTTAAATTTTATTCATTTTTAAAGTTAAATTTTAAAGAGTCACATGTAGCTAGTGGCTATCAAACTGGGTAGTGCAGTTCTGCAGTTTTCAGAAAAATATCTCTTTGTGCATTTCTTGATCTTGGCTTGGGCCTCATCTCTAGGCTACTAGTTTTCACATGTCCTGTTTGCAGAAGTCAAGGTGTGCTAGTTGCTGGCAAGGACCAGGTAAGTCAAGGGGAACTGACAAAATCAGTGACCGGAAGGGTGATTTGGAGCCCCCAGAGCTATAGCCATCCTGCTGAGATTCACCCACCATGCCAGGCATCCGACTTTCTTATTTGAGATTCTGCCCCTTACTGTCTGCAAAGGGCAGAGCCACTGGTTTTCACAGCAGCAGAGATGGGTAGGTGGTGCTCAGATACGTGACCCTCGTGCCAGCTAGGTGTGTTCCAGATGAGGAAAAATCACCTGTGCTAGTTAGAATTTTCTTGATTGTAAGTGACAGAAAATCCAACAAACTACTTGGAGTAAAAAGGAATATTCACCTTCTTGTTAAGGTGAAACACCCAGGCTAGAGAGGACCTGGTAAAGTTACTTAAATTCTTTTGATCAGAAACAGATGGAAATTCCAGCCCATGAGTCAAAGGATTTCACCTTCCCTTCATTTGTTAATAAAATTGCCAAGCAACAGCTGATGAGGAATTCACAGTTTCCAGCCCCTGTCTGCAAGAAGAGTCTTCAGTTGACTGGCTACATTTATTTGGCAGTTGGGCACTTTGCCCTGACCTAGTTGGCCCCGTAGGGATCACCCGATGACTCTTGCGATAAGGGGCAGGGAATGTCTGACCCCTAATTCCACAAACTTTAGCTTCTCTGGCCTGCCTATTTCTCAAACTTGTTTAGCTTGTTTCACTTACTGTTCCCCCTGCCTGGAATGCTTTTCCCAAAGCTCTTTGCAAAGCTTCTTTGTGTCTTTCTGATCTATGCCCTGATGCTAGATCCTTAGAGAAGTTTAAGACTCGCTCTCCAGCATCTAGTTTCTTTCTCTCCCCTACCAGGCCTTTGCCCTCCTTCGTGGCCTGATACCAGACATTACGTGCTGGCTGGCTTACTTATTGTCTGTCTCCCCACAGAACTGTGAGCACCAAGGGGGCAGGAAGCTTGTCTTGTTCACATGGGGTACAGTGCCTGGCCTTCAGCAGGTACTCAGTCAACATTTGCTGGAATACAACACCTCGTATAAACAAAGCAGCCTCCACAGGACTTCTGGGACCAGGTCCCCTGGCTGTTTAGAAATCTCTGGGGGTGGCTTGGCTGTAGCAAGCTGTGAAAAGTAGGGCATTGGGAGTCGTGCTGTTGAGATGCTCCAGATTTGTCCTCTGAAAGACCAACTGGGCTTCTTTCTGCCTCCACCGGGGAAGAAACGAAGGGGCAGGGTCCCCATTGCTCCAAAGGCATGGTGCGGTGGATTCACCTGTGGGACATCCGAAGGATGTGGGCAGTCACAGGGAGAAACCAGACACATAAATTCCTGGTCACTTTGTGAGTGAGGCTGTGAGTCCACCGCCTGTTCCTGTCCAGCTGACAGAAGGAGCCTTGCTGGTCTCACGTGATGAGGATTCCAGGGCCCCTCAGCTGCCGCCTGATGCGATCTGCATAGGGGATTATTGATGAAGGGGAGGTGAGGCAGCTCTTTACAGTAACACATGCCTTGCTCTGGGACGGCGGCCAGGCAGCTAATTAGAGAGCCCAGCAGCTGTCCAGCCTTTCAGGCAGTGAGCAGCAGCTACCCAGTGCCAGGGGGTGGGATGGGAGGGAAAGGAAAGGAGCACAGGGCCAGAGACCACCCTCTAAGGTGCAGGGGATGGGTGGTCAGGGTTGGTTCCAGGGGGGACATTGGGAGGGGTGTGTCAGGTAGAGTGGGCTGGATGGGGAGGAGGAAGGAAGAAGAGGAGGTTGTCGGGACAGGGTAGGCTGCAGGTGAGACAGAAGACGGGGTGGTGAGATGTCCAGCAGGCAGGGTAACCCAGATTCCAAGCCCAGAGTGAGCGGCATGGAATGCAAGGACATGGTCAAGTGGAGGTGGGGGGTCCATCCCCTATCTACACCCTTTCTTCCCCATGCCAGCCAGGCCCCAGGGCCTGGGTCTCCTTGCTCCCAATGGGGAGCTGACCAGACACAGCCTTTCCCCTGGGGGGCTTTGGCATTCCAATTGCATTTGTAGCTGAGCATGGTCACTCCTTGGTTTGGGAAGTTGCCAATCCACTTGTGTTCAGGGCTGGTCTTACTACAGGACAAGTAAAAGCAGTTGTTCTGGGTCAAAAGGGAAGAACTGGGGAGGATTTGAAAAACCAGAGGGCTCCCCAATGGGTCTCTGGGGCATCTTCTCTTTACTTTATGGGCACCTGGGTGGGGTGATTTTGGGAAGAGGAGAATAGGAGAGAAAAAGGGATAGTGTTTGCCTGCCACTTCCTGGCTTCACTCTTAGGTTCCAGCCCATAGAGAAGGGTGGTGGATGGGGGTAGATTTGATTTTGAGGTTCCGGTCAGAGAAGCAGAGATTCAATCCTGCAAGCCCAGCTTACCTTAAATAGTTATAGGGGAGGAGAGAGAATGATGCAGAGGGAATTTCCTGCCAGCAGCTGCTGGTTAAACCTCTTTGGGAAATGAATCCTACATATATGAAAACTGGTTGCTTCTTTTGAGAGTGCCAGCACATTGTAGAAATAACAGAATAGGCACTGTTATTCTCTGACCTGAACCTGAGCTTGGCTCCTTGCCCATGTGAAAGCCTGCGGTGTCTCCCGGGATGCCTAGGACGCTCTGTTCCTGCCCCATCCCTCCTCATGTGACATGTCTTCTGTACTGTCCAGACCCAAGGCACTCACCCCATCTATCCTCACCTCTCAGCCTGGGTGATGGCTCTTGGAGGTGGGAGAAAGGATAGCAAGCACCCTCCTTTCTTCCCTGGTCTGCAGAGACAGCCCTGCCCGTTGTAAACCAACGTTTATGGTGCTTTGTGGGAGAGAAGCCTTCCATGATGGTGGCCTAAAAATTAGAGAAGAACACCAGACATCATTATGTTTGGTTAATAACACTGGATGTTGCAATCACCCAGTAATTTAGTTGGATCCTTCTCTACCTTGCTTGTCCCTCTATCCTACAGAAGTTTCATGGTCTCAAGGAATTCATCATGTGGAGGGGGAAACAGACACGTAATCATTTTAAGATGGGGCAGTATGTTTCAATAGGAGGCTGTTCAAAGTCCTGTGGGAACATCAGTGATGGAATAACTGGGGGGCTGTGGGAGCATGGCATCACAAAGGAATGAAGAGGGGGCAGGGTCTCAAAGGAGGAGTGGGTATGGTGGGCTGCAGAGGAGGGCAGTTAGAGAGGGCTTGAAATTGCACGGTGGTCTCTGCTCCTTCAAGCTTCTGGGGCATCGGGACATGTTGAAGGAGAAGCTGGATGGACAGATTTGGCTGTACGTTTACAAATAAGCTGCTTACAGGATGGACTAAGTAGATTACACTGAATGAAGGATGAGTGCATGCAGATGTGTGCCTTGAGAATGAGATTGGGATGGAAAGCAGTTTGAAGGTATGCTATATGGCAAGAGGGGTGACTCTGGAGCCCGAGGACCAGGGTTTGAAACAAATGTATGGATTTAGCCTAATCTCTTAATATCCTGAGACTCAGTGTTTTCATCTTTAAAATGCAGCAGGGCTGGGGACAGGATGGGGATGGGGAGGTAGGATAATTCCTGCCTTCCCTGCAGGAGTCTGGGGAGAATTACGAGAGATGATATACTTGAAAAAGTACAAGTACTACCACATGTTAGTTGTATAAGGGCTCTTCACACATTCCTCTACTCCAAAAACTTCTGGTTCAGGTCATGCTGTCCTCTAGGGAGCCTCATGCCCTCTACACGCTGGGACCCGGTCTAAGGGGCCAGAGGGTGTCAGAGAGGTCTGGGGACAGCTTGTGCACTTGGAGGCAGAGGTGGGACCCCATCACCTCCTTGTCCAGCACCCCCACCCCCACCCCGCCCAGCTCCCTGGGGGAAGAGCCTGCAGACCAGGAAGCAGGAGGTGTCCAGCATGAGGCTGGCCCCGGGAGGGAGCCTGTTCTGACTGCCGCGCTTCATCTGCCAGCGCAGCACCCTAACCAGCCTCGGGCCCCCAGGGCTAACTGTGGCGACCAGCAGGCTGTGCTGCCAGGATGTGGGCTTTGGTTTCTGTTTGGTTTTGACTAGTACTGTTAATGCGGCCTGCTTAGGGCCCAGAGAAGGGGAAGTGCCCGTGGGGGGGATCAAACTCCCCAGGCACAGGGTCATAGTGGTGCTGGGGGTGGAGGGCGCGCTGGACATGCCCCTGATAGGTGTGTTCCAGGGTGATCACGGCCCGGCAGGCTGGGAGAAGGGAGGGGGGTGGGCAGGTGGGGCAGGGTTGGGGGCTCCTGTTTGTGGAGGAGCTGGGGAGGGACAGAGGCCAGGAGAGCACAGCGGCCCGCAGCACTTCACCCCCTCTGTCCTTCACTTCTCTCAGCGCAGAGGCCCAGGGGAGAGACCCAGGGGTGCATGCCCTCCCTGCCTGCAAGCACATGTGCACACAGTGAATTTCAGGTCCCCAACCCCTGCGCTTTCACTTCTCTTGGCTCCCCTGCTGCCTCGAAAGTTGTCACCTTCGGGAGCAAAGGCCCGAGTCACCCCTGCTCAGAGAGCCTGGGGGGTTGGAGGAGGGAGGAGGGTGGCCATCAGCACAGGTGGTGCCTCCGTGGTCCACCCTGCTTGGCCATCCACTGGGCGACGGGGGCAATTCCCACCCCCGTCACACACTGTGCTCAGCTTCTGAGCAGCCGTCCTTCCCTCTGTAGGGCTGGGCTGGATCTGATCTCTGTCCCTGGGCTCGTGCAGAAGGTACAGTTTATCCAAGGGATTTTCAGGGAAGCTTCAGCACCTTCATATTAAAGCAAAAAAATATCGAAGTCTCTATCAGATGGTCAAGTCTTAGGGCTCTATTAAAAATATGTATGTGGCAAGGGGCATTATAAAGTCAGCTTTATATCAGCTTGTAGTCGGTTACCGATGTTAATAGGAAGGGTCTCGACAATAATAATAAAATAATAAAATGAAACAAATATGAGGGTAGTGGGATTGCGGGTAGAGGGTTTTAGCACACGTTTTGTTGGCGTGCTTGTTTTTGCAGGTGTAGTTGTGCTTGGCTCCCCAAATGCTAAAACAAATGCTCTACATCGTCTGTCTTCCGTGAGATTCTTGACTGCCCTTGAGAACAGATGTACCCACTACAGGGTGAAGGTGAGAGTGTAATTTGAAGCTAAATTGAGAATGGAGCTGGATTCTAAAATTATATCCCTGCTCAGATTCACAAGTGTGCACACATTCACTCATGGCACAAGAAGCACCGAGCCCTCGCCCCCATGTGAACTGCCTGGGATCCATTCCGGGCTCTCATCTCCGGATTAACCAGACCTGGGCAAGCAGGAGGGCAGAGAGGAGGTGGCAGGCCCCAGGAGAGGCCCCATGGCCTGGGTGTGATGCGTGCCTGGGGCTGAGCCTGGAGCCCAGAGTTGCGGTGTTTGCCTTGAGGCTGCCTCTCTGGCTGGCCTGGTGGCTCGGAGCTGGGGGCAGTTGAAGCTAATGAACTCCTCCTCTTTAATTCCAGGGACAAATGGAAGCCATCCATCCACTAGCCGAGGATCAGCTGAGCCCTGGGGCTGATGCGTGCCCACACTGTTGAGAATGGCACCGAGGCCCAGCCAGGCAGCGGGACAAAGGTTAACCCGGGACGCTCCTGGACAGTGTTCCTGATGTCTGTTCGGAGCCGCGCACTCAAGGGTGTGATAGGTGAGTATGTTACTGGCTCCCAGGGGATCACTGGCCCTTCCTGCCTCAGCAGGTCTGAAGGTTCCTGGGCGCAGGTCTGAAGGTTCCAGTTCTGAGCCTGCTTCCGGTCCAAGGGCCTGTCACAGGGCTATGGTCCTGGAATGGGAGGGGGTTTTCCAGCAGTTTCAGGCCATGTCACGTGCTAGAGCCATCGTATGGCCACATGGCCTCTAAGAACTGGGTCAGACCCAGATGGGCTGACATGAGTGATGTGAGACACCCAGCACTTAGATGGCATCTTCCCCACTTCCCTTTATCTGTATGCTCATGGGTGCTTTGGGCCCTGGGCTTTACCTCTGTGCAGTGGGAACTGGATCTCACCTAGGGTTCCAGACTCTGCCCAGAAGCCATGAGTGGTTTGTGTGGCCTTGGGTAGAGCATCCAGGGCACTGGATGGTGAAGGCTTTGTGGTGCCTTAGCTGCCAGAAACATGGCCACCAGGGGGTCAAGAGGAGCAAGTTCTCTGCTGCCTCTGCCATGTTTCAGCCATATCTCCTCCTCAGTCCAGAGGAGCGGCATGTAGGGCGAGGGGCCCCCTGGCTGGGGAGTCTCACCTGTCCACACATAGCCTTTCTTTCCAGCCTCGGCCTCTGGCTTTTCCTTCATGATGCTTTAAAAAATGACAGTTGGCTGCTCTCCCAAGCCCCAGAGGCTGTCCGGCCTAAAGGCTGTTCTGTCTGAAGAGGGCAGACAGTCCCACTGTGGGACCGGGGGCCAGCAGGCAGACAGCTCCCCCGGAAACCAGGGCAGGGAGCGCTGGTGGGTTTGCACTCTTGACTGGACAAGTTTTAGGAGCTGTTGGACTGGTCCATGGGAGCCCAGAGCCCTTAGCTTCTATGTAGGAGTTTGCAGAGAGGGAAAGGGTAACCGGGTATTTCTCAGCTTTAGATAGATCTTGACTCCACTTCTAGTTGAGAGTTTAAAACTCAAGGCTAGAATCTATTTTTCAGTCAACCGAGGCTTGCAAAATCAGTTTGTGATTGGAGGGTCTTTCAGGAAGTGTGTTACCGAGTTGATTTATAGCCGGGGTGGTGTGAGAGAGCCTGGACTGTGGGAGTGGGGTGGGGGGGTGGAGAGATGGTCGTGGAGGCCACTGTGGGAACGCGGAGACTCAGACGGAGACCTATTCCCCGCATTACATAGAATTCCCCAGAACAACCTACATCATCAGCCTTAAAACAGTTGTACCCTTTTGTTCAGTGATACCACTTGTAGAATTGTTCATTAAGAAATCTTTCATTAGGAAATAGTTCCAGCAAAGAAAAGGGCTGAATTCTCTTGTTACAGGCATAAAAGATGTTCTTGTGGTGTCATTGTCAGAGTAGAAATGGGAAACAGTTGTTCTCCCTTTGTTGAACAGCTAGGTTAAGTAAATTATAGATTTCCACTTGTTGGAATATTACACAGCCATTATAATAAGCAGAACATAGGAAATGTGACAACTTGGAAAAATGATTATGATGTAATGAGTGAAAGTGGGAGGTTACAGGATAAGTACATTATGGTAACTTGTAAAATAAACACATGAGAAAAGATCGCAAAGGGGAAAAGATAATGGCTGCTAGTTTGCTGGAATTATGAATGCCTTTTCTTTCTATGATGCATGGATTTGTTTCTTTTAAAACTAAATTAAATCTCAATGAGTACACAACATACCATTAAAAGTGATTTTCTCTAAGATGTGGGATGATGGGGGACTTTTGCTTTCTATGTCATTCCTTTCTGCAGTGTTTAAATTTCAACTGTGAGCAAATGTCATTTTTGTAATCAGGAAAAAGAAAGACATTTTAAAATGCTAGATATAAAAAAATTTTAAAGGCTATATTTCCCAAGAAAGAGGAGAAGAGAAAGGCTGAGCTCTTTAGTTCTTTATACCTGCTCTCATCAGCGTTTAAGGGCCTGTGACTGTTTGGGCCCATTCATTCATTCATCAATCCATTCGTTCACAGGTATCAGTGGGTCTTACTGCCAGGCACTGTTCGAGGCACTAGTTACCCAGCAGTGAACAAGGCAGAGCCCTGCCCTTGTGGAACTTTCACTCCGATTGGGGGAGACAGACAATGAACAAGTAGCAAAATATCAGAAAGTGAAAGTGCTATGACTAAAAGGGGATGATGTGAGTGACGGGGAGGCTATTTTGGACCAGAGGTTCCTCTGAGGGGTGATGGTTGAGCTGAGATCTCAATGACAACAGAGAGGCAGCCGTGTAAAGTCTGGGAAGGGCCCTGCAGGCAACGCACAGGAACCCCAGCCTGCAGTCCCCGCCCGCAGGCTGCCCTTTGCTGCCTGAGCCCTGGTAAGCCTCTGTGCCAGGCTGACTCCGTTCCCCAAGCCCACTTGCCCCCACTGCACCTGCCAGCTGGGATTTGCTCAGCATCTGAGGCCGTCTGAAATCCTCCCCGGCCTGCTGCCCTGCACGGATCGGTTGCTTCTGATGCTCTGGCTGCTGTTGCTGCTGTAGGCACAGGGCTTCTCTGGGCAGCCTGCACGCTGGCCACTGCTCTTGGCTGGCGTTTCCGTGGCAGGGCTGGGGCATCTGAGATTCCCGGCAGCATTGGGGCAGGCTGGCAGTCGGGGAGGCTCTGGGTAATGTGTGTCCTGGTGAGAGGTCTTTGAATGGCACGTGCCTTAAGGTCCAAAGGGGTGGCTGCTGCCATGGTTCTGTGAGGGTCAGCCGTGACCGTGGAGGACCTTCGTGTGGACGCTGCCAGAACGTGGCTTCAGAACAGAACTTGGCCTCTCAGAATAGACTGAGAGCCTTCAGGAGCTCTGACACCAGTTCTGGGCTTCATTGATGATCTACCGAGAAGCTCACATCCTTCTTGCTTCCTGTTGTCTCTCCATATACCGTCTCAGCCTTCCACAAGCAGAAACTCAGAAAACGGTAGTGCCCTCAAAGGAGCCTGTAGTCAGGCTCAAGAACAGTGCAATGTGCTGACTGCGAGTGAAGGCTCTGGAGCTGGGTTTGAATCCCAGTTCTGCCTTGTGGAGCTGTAAGAACTTAGGCTAATTTTCTAGCCTTTCTCTGCCTCAAATTCCCCATCTGTGAAATGGGCTTGAAGATTATCTGAGTTAATACATGGAAAGTGCTGAGAAGAGTGCCTGATTATTACTGTGACTTGGGAAATGGCAGGAGGACCATCCCAGGGAGCTTTCCTGGGGCGGGGGGGCGCCCACAGCAAGAGAGGGTGGAACTCTATGGCATTTGGGCAAGCCAGTGACCACGGGTATCTTCCCCCACTTGCTTCCCTTCTGGCCCGGAAGCAAGCCCATGTTTTCCTCCTCCTCAACCTGATGACCACAGGGGAAGCTCAGGACTGTTTCAGAACTTGCAGATGGCACCCAGAGGGAAGAGCGACCACCCACCCCTCATTAATTCCACTACCCCACCAGGTGACTGCACTCAGGGTTGCTCAAGCTGTGCCCCCAATGCCTTGTCCTCAGAGACCCCCGGAAGGCCTGTGCATCTCTCCAGAGCAGTGGTATTAATTAACTGTAATGGTTTTGTTGCCTGGGGATGGGGAGTGAAATTTGGGAAGTAAATGAGGTGAAAGAGGAAGGCTTGCCCAGCCTGTCTGCATGGAAGGGGAATCCTGATTTTCTAGCAAGATGCTCCTCTGGACAAAAATTCCCAGAGTTGTCGTGTTGTTCCAGGAAGTTAAGATGCTACAAGATGGGGGTTTTTGGCAAAACCAAGAACAATCGTCCCATCTGGTTTTGCCTCCAGCCTGTCTTGGACTTTTATGGCATTCTCTTCGCTCCTCTCAACTGCTCACCCTAAGGAATAGCTCAGCAGGTTCCAAGAGCAGCAGGTGAGATACTCCTAGGGAGCAGCGCTCTGAAAGCCAGCCCTCCCCCCTCCCCCACCTGTCTCCTTGCAGAGGCAGTGCCCTGTCCTGATGACTCTCCTTGGGCTCTGGCCCTTTGCTGGAACTCCGTGTGCCTGGCTCTTTCATCACAAATGAGGGCTCTTGTACTTGAGTGTTGTTCCCTAAAATCCCGCTTGTGAAACCATCCACTGCTCTGCAAATTCTTTTCTCTGCTTTCAGTCTTGCCCACGCTCTCCTCTCTACTCCACCCTGAGTTTTCCTTCCTGGGCTGTCCCATCTTTGTGTCACGGTCCTCAGGATGGTTATGCCTGTCACCAGGAGAAAGAAGCAACATCCCGTGAACTGCTGCTTCCTCTTGATGCAGGTATACCCGGGGCTCTGATCCCAGGGCTGAACAAGGAGGTACTGGAAGGGTCTGGGGCAAAGGGCTCAGGTTGGGGGAGGCCAGGCAGGGATGGGGGCTGTTGGGCCCAGCAGAGGGAGGGGAGCCTGTCCTAGCTCAAAGTTCAGGCACAGCTCCTGTGACTATTAGAAGTGGGTTTGGGGAATGGAGTTCTGAAAATCCACCCAGGCCAATGCCTGCCTTTAATTTTAGCATCTGTCCCATCACAGCGTGAGCTGCCATCCCACCTGACGACACTGCCTCATATCCCCGTCCCTGTCCTCACCCCGGCCTCCTGGCCCCCGCCAGCTCTACCCCATTCATCTTCCGTGGACCAGTCCAGGTCTCCTCAGACACCACCTGACCTCGCCTAGGTATGCTTCCCCTCCACCTACCTGTGTTCTTCCAGGCACAGAGATTCTAAAAACAGAATCCAGGCCTCAGGCTCGCCCTGTTCTCTCTCCCCACATCCTCTCTTCTGTTCGGCAGCTTGCCCTCTCTCCCTCTGACAGCTACTGCTTTAATCTTGCTTCTGTTCCATAGGGTTTGGGTGTCCAACTCTTCCAAGTCACCTGCTCTGGGGGGGTGGGCGTGGCTGGAGCCTCTGATCTGTAACCGACTGGGAAACCATTCTTGGCCTCCCCAAAAGATCAGACCAAGAGGCAAGGAGAGTAGGGTCTTAAAAACAGCATCAAGAAGGGGACTGACCAGAGTGATGACTCCACCAGTTACATGAGGCTGCTGAAGAGCACGTCTGAAGAAGTCCCTTCTCCGGATCCTGGGGGACAGAGGGGCCAGGGCTACGAGTGCCTGTCAGGTGGACAGACCTGCGTTCAGAGGACCCTGAGTCGGGCAGGAGGCAGAGGGGTCTCCAGGCCACCACTGTCCACCCACCTCGGACTGCGGACCCCTCCTCGCTCCTCTGTGAGTTTCCCTGGAGCCCAAGCTCTGTTCTGGGCAGAGCTTAGCAACCTGTTGGGAGTTCAGGATAAAACGAGAGCTTGAGAAACTGTGCCAGGAATGCTGGCCCTTTCACTCACACTTCTCTTAAAGCCAGGCCCTCACAGGGCTGGTGCTGAGATCCCTCCCCTTTCACCAAACCTCCTCAGCCACACGGGAGCTGGACGCTCATGTCGATTCTCCTCAGCTGGGTTTTGGTTCCATGGGCTGTATGTGTGATTACTGTTTTCATGGGTAGCTTGGCTGCCGGGTTAGTGCTCTGAGTGGAGGTGAAGACCTGACTTGCTTGGCACAGAAGGCTGCCCGGCTGCTAGTGAGGAGAGGGGCAGAAAGACCCTGCCACAGGTGGGAGGGAGAAGCCGACCAGGAATCCTGGCTCCGTGCCAGAAATGAAAGCCGTCCTTTTTTGAGCATTTGCTGTATCCCTAGTAGTGGCTATCTCTTAGCTCATTCATCCTCACTGTTAACCCTCAGAGGTAGTTTCTCTTCTTATTCTCACTTTACTTATAAGGAAACTGAGACAGAGAGGTCAGGTAATGTGCCCTAGATCCCACAGGTGGGGGGTATTATCGTCCACAGCACAAACCCAGGCAGTTAGGATCTGGAGCCTTTGCACTTAACCCTACACACCATTCACACCTGTGAGTCATGGTTTGTTGTCGGGCATGGCTCAGGAGGGAAGAATGGGCGTTAATTTTACACAATTTCAGGTTTCCTTAAGTTCATTTGTCTGGCAAATTTACTGAGCATCTTCTATATACGAGGCGCTAAGATGAGTAATATATAGTCATTCAACAAATAGCTTTAAGGGACTTCCCTGGCGGTCCAGTGGTTGAGACCCCGCGCTTCCACTGCAGGGGGTGTGGGTTCGATCCCTGGTCGGGGAACTAAGATCCCATGTGCTGTGTGGCCAAAAAAAGAAAATAAAACAAACAAACAAACAAAAACAAATGTTTTTGAGATACCATTATTTTTATAAAAGTTATACATACTAGTTAGAAAAAAATTTTAGAGTCTACAGAAAAGTATAAAGATGGAAATAAAAATCACTTATGATGTCACCATCTGGAGACGATTGTGGCTAAATTTTTTTTTTGATATTTACATGTATGTATGCCTTTGCAAAATCAGAATCATACTCAGCATTCCACTTTGAATCCTGCATTTTTCTCTTAATGTTGTATTAAACATTCATCAGGTGGCTACCAGTGCTGGCCTCCAGAGGAATCATGGCAAAGCCAAATGCTAACTGTTATCACAGAAGTGAATGGGGTGCAGAGGTGGACAGGGCAGTGGACAGCTCCAGAGTTGCAGGTGTTCAGGAAAGTCTTCACAGAAGAGGAGCTGGATCTTGAAGGAGGATTATGGCCTCGCAGGCCATGGGTGGGGGAAGGGCACCCCAAGTAGCAAAAACAGCAATGGAGAGATCTGGAGGACAGGCTCCGAAGCAGAAGTGGATCACGATGGGCTTTGCCAGTCATGCCTAGGTGTTGAGCCTTACTCTGTAGATGTTAAAGATCCACCAATGGGCTTTAAGTGGGGAGAAACATTGGATGTGCATTTTAGAAAGGCTGCTGTTTCTATACACTCTTTCACAGTAGTGATGAGTAAATTGAAAGGAGCAAGGCAAGGCTGGGAGACTGGCTAAGTAAGAGACCATTGGAGTCATCCAGGTGAGAGATGATGGGGCTTGAACTCGAGCAGGAATGAGAAAGAGGAATGACAAGGAGGAGGTGGATTTCAAAGATGTTTAAGAGGTAGAAAGGATAGGAGTTAATGGCTGACTTGGTGGCTTTGCCATGTGACTTGCTTGGGCCAACAAGATGTTAGTGGGTGTGACTTAACAACTTAACCAGTATTGAAGAGCACCAGTGCAGTTGGGTTGTTCGCTCTTGGGCCTCCGCCCTTGCCATGAGAAGACCTTGCCAGGGCTAGTCCACTAGGCCCAGAAGAAGGACAAGAGGCAAGTGGAGCAGAGCCATCCCAGCCAAGCATAGGACAGAGCCCCCAGATGACTCACAGCCTTGTGACTGAGGCCAGCCAAGATCTGCCAACCCACAGGCACGTGAGTTGTAATAATAAATGAGAGTTTATTTAAGCCATTGAGTTTGGGGATGATTTGTTATGTAGCAATTGCTGAGTGACAGAAATGTCTTCATTCTTTTTTAAAACAATATTTATTTATTGGCTGCGTCGGGTCTTAGTTGTGACACTCGCGGCATCTTGCGTTGTGGTGCACGGGCTCTTCGTTGCATGTGTGGGCTTAGTTGCCCGACCAGGGATCGAACCAGCGTCCCCTGCACAGCAAGACTGACTCAACCACTGGACCACCAGGGAAGTCCCAAAAACGTCTTCACTCTTGAACTGAATGCTTACTGTGTGCGAGGCACTATTCTAGGCACCTGGGGATGCAGTGCTGAATCAAAGTCCTTACTTTCAGGGAGTTCAGGTTAAAGGGGAGAAGTGGCAGAGGAAGCAGGAATGACCTTTCTCTGCTAACTGGGTGCATGGCGGTACCATTAATCAAGATGGGGGTCATACGATCCCTGAGGTGGACCTGGGTGACCTGGCCTGAGGCGGCACCTCCAGCGGGAGGCCCTCCGTACTCGCCTCGCAGCAAGGGAAGGTGACCAGCCCTTCTGCTGGACAGAGGACAAGCGGCCCCCTCCCGGCCACAGGTGTGGGACAAGACGCGCTGACAGTCGGGCACCAGTAGGGACGGGAAAGCTGCTGGGGCTGGAACCGCCTTCCCCCTTCCCCCTCCCGGGCCCTGAGGGGCTGCAGTTCGGTGCCGTGGCCGGAGCAGCGAGGGCAGCTCGAGCCTGAGGCCAGAGGCCTGGGCTCCTGTCACCGGCCGGTCCTCCCACGCGCTCTGTTGTGTGCTGGCTGCTCCTTTAACTGCATAATTTAAAAAGAAAAAAGAAGCTAAGAGTGGACCAAAACGTTGCACAGAGTGTTCTAATTTCCAAAAAAAAAAGAAAAAAAAAGATGGGGGTCATAGGAGATATTGGGGGGGAAGATAATGAGTTTGATTTAGGAAAGGAATATGAGGTGCCTATGCGGCACTTAGGTGGAGGTGTTCGGGAAGGAGTGGGGTAAATAGGTGTAGAACACAGGAAAGCTGTTTGGCTGGGGACTGAAAGTTATCAACATAGTGAAACAAAATCATCTGTACCAAAGAGAGACAGAGTACATGCTGTGGCTGTTCAGGGGAGGAAGAAAGGATTTGTGGTTGGGAGGATGAAAAAGATTTTGTTCTGAAGGTAACCTGTAAGCTGGGTTTGTACTTGTGGAGGCAAGAGGAGAAAGGCACATAAAACACAATAGATGGGATGGTGGTAAGACGCGGAGAGCTGGACTGTGAGAATTAGGCTGAAAAAGTAGATTGGAGTGAGATCAGGGAGAGTCTTGAATGGCAGGCCAAGGACACTGCAGCGTTTCATTAGAAAATGGGGAACCATTGAATGTTTTTGAGCAGGGGAGTGACATTAGGCACGCATGTCTAGGAGATGGCTAAAGTATGATGAGTTTTGAAGTCGAAATCAAAAGATACTGATTCTAGTCTCACCTCTTCCATTCAGTGGCCCTGGGATATGGGGCAAATGACTTCTCTCTGAGCTTCAACTACCTCTCTTAAAAAATGGAAGTCAAACTACCTGCCCTTCACACGAGTCTTAATTTAGTAAGAACCAATGACAAAATGTGAATGAAAGTGATTGGAAGACCACCAGGCAATGTGCATGGGTAGGCATTATTGTGACTAGGTCTGCTTTACCTGAAACGTAAGGCTGGGATTCCCAGACAGGTGGGCAGACTGCAAATGTCATCTTGTTAACCTCTGTCCCTTCTACCACCTCGGAGAGAGGACTGCCAGAGGTGTCAGCCTGGAGTCCACTGGCAGCTGGCAGAGCTGGGGTTCATGTTCTCCTGCTCTGCCTGCCCGTTCTTGGTATAACCCTGAACTCTCCCACTCCACCCTCCACATAAATGACGTGTCATTTAGAGAACGCCTGCTCAGGGGAGGACTGTACCAAGGCCGCAGAACAGAGGACCGGGAGAGAGTTGCTGCCATCAAGGAGTACACAGGCTGGCTGGATGGTAACTAGGGGTGGCATTGAGTAAAGGGTCAAATGAGTGGTCCACACAGTCGCTGGTGGAGGGCCCGGAGAAGCATGATGGGGCCTTGAACGCCAGTGGGGTTTAAAAGAGAGGATCGGAAGGGAATGAGAAGTAAAGGGGAGGACTCTCTCCTCTGTCAGCCCACTGGTATCCTCTCAATATCGAAACTCAACACCAAAACCCCACTTAATGGAGCAGTTAAAAACAAATGCGACCACAATAAGCAACCACTTCACACCCATTAGAATGGCCATCATCACGAAACCAGAAAATAAGTGCTGGCAAGGATATGGAGAAATTGGAACCCTTGTGCATTGCTGGTGCAAATGTAATATGGTATAGCTGCTGTAGAAAACAGCAAAGCCACTCCTCAGAAAATAAAAGCAGAATTACCGTATGATCCAGCAATTCCACTTCTGGGTAAATACCCAAAAGAACTGAAAGCAGACACTCGAACAGGTATTTGTACACCCATGTTCAGAGCAGCATTATTTACAATAGCCAAAAGGTGGAAACACCCATTAATGGATGAACTGAGAAAATATATCTAGGTAGATCACAATAGAATATTATTTAGCCTTAAAAAGGGAAGAAAATTCTGACACATGCTACAACATGGATGAACCATGAAGACGTTAGGCTCAGTGACATAAGCCAGTCACAACAGGACAAATACTGCATGACTCCACTTAAATGAGATACCTAGAGTTGTCAGATTCATAGAGACAAAGTAGAATAGTGGTTGCCACAGGCTGGAGAGGGGATGGGGAGATAGTGTTTAATGAGTTCAGAGTTTCAGTTTGGCATGATGAAAACATTTTGGAGATGGATGGTGATGATGGATGCACAACAATGAGAATGTACTTAATATCACTTCAGCGTATACTTTAAAACAGTTAAAATGGTAACTTTTATGTATATGTTCACATACACACACATAAAAGACACATGTGACGGGCTGCTTAGAAAGAGCTCAGAAGTATGAGTGATGTGGAACTCACTTGAGTTTGAGAAGAAGTGGGGGAAGAGATGGGGACCCCAGTAGACGGGCCTAGTGAAAAATTAGCAAGTAGCCTGGAAATGGGGGTGACTGGTGGGCCAGGACAGCCAACTCTTCCACTGACTACCAATCATCCTAAGAAGTTATTATAGGGAGTGTAGTAGACACCTCTCTCCAAGTAGCACTTGAGTAGCATTTCTCAGAGGAAGCCAGTGGGGCTGTTTGTTTTCTTCCTTTTATTTCTCATGCCTACCTGGCTCAGGTAAGGAATATGAAATAAAGTAATGAACATGGAATAGGGTTAGGAGTATGATGAGTAACTAAAGAGAAAGGTAGAGGCAGGTTTGAAATCCCCTCCAGCCTGGTCACTCCAGAGACTTGGGGCGGGCAAGTCTGTGGCCCTGCCCCCTCCCCTCCTCCCTCACTTGTGTCTCCTTTGCGTCCCTAACAGCCAGCACCCCCGAGTCAGCGCCATGGCTTCCGCCGAGCCCCTGACGGCGCTGTCCCGCTGGTACCTGTACGCCATCCATGGCTACTTCTGCGAGGTGATGTTCACGGCGGCCTGGGAATTCGTGCTGAACTTTAACTGGAAGTTCCCGGGGGTCACGAGCGTGTGGGCGCTCTTCATCTACGGCACGTCCATCCTCATCGTGGAGCGCATGTACCTGCGCCTGCGCGGCCGCTGCCCGCTGCTGGTGCGCTGCCTCATCTACACGCTCTGGACCTACCTGTGGGAGTTCACCACCGGCTTCATCCTGCGCCAGTTCAACGCCTGCCCCTGGGACTACTCCCAGTTCGACTTTGACTTCATGGGCCTCATCACCCTGGAGTACGCCGTGCCCTGGTTCTGCGGGGCCCTCATCATGGAGCAGTTCATCATCCGCAACACCCTCCGCCTCCGCTTTGACAAGAACGCCGAGCCCGGGGAGCCCAGCGGCCCCCTGGCCCTGGCCAACGGCCACGTCAAGACTGACTGAGCTGGGGGGGGGGCTGGGGGGCTCTCATGGATTCTGTGGACAAGGGTACCAAGCTGGCAGGGTTGCCCCCTCTGTGCAGCACAAGCCCTGCCCCGTAGGGCACACGGAGCCCCATGCCCCGCCCACTGTGGGCGGGCGTTGGGGGCGTGGTCAGGTCTTGGGGGCGGGGTGTGGAGGCAGCAGGGGCACTTCGGATAAGGTCCGTGGATGTCAGCCCAGCTCAGGGGCGGGAGGCCTGTGGCTACACCGGGACTGGACTACGTGGGTGACTTTGGAAGCAGCAGGCCCTGTCCTGGCTAAGGGACACAGAATGGAGCAGAAGGTGGGAGGCAAAGCCTGAGGAGGCTTCGGGCTGCTGCAGCGGCCACCTGCCTCCCTCTCACCTGGTTTAGTTGGGCTTCGGCTGGTTCCATTAGGCAATATTCAGGTGCTTGCTTGCAACCAATACCTCCCCCAGGGGCCTGCTGAGCTGCAGCCTAAGAAGAGACTGGGCAGCCAGGAGGCTGCTGGGCAGGAGTGCTGGTCTGCAAGGGCTGGGAGGCCTTCCCTTGGCTCCTCTCCCCTCCCCCAGGGTCCCACGCTGATCCCTTGGCCTTTGGGGGTTCCCCCCCTGGTGCTGGATTCCCACCAACCTTGGGCTTTTGGAGGTTTCAATCCCTGTGTGTTCGGTGGCATTTCCCCCTTTTCTCTTATTTTCAAAGCCTTTACCACTAGCAGACCCTTTATCCATGTAACCCCCCCACCTGCCCCACCCACAACTCCCTAGGCAACACAGCAGCTGCCAGAGATAGAACCCTGAGCAGACCCCTCCAACCCTCTTGCAGCCTTCCCTCCACTATTGTCGATGGCCCGATTCCTGAGGAGTCCCCCCTTATGCCTCCCCACCCCCCCTGGTCTGGGGGGTTGTGGCAATGCCCCTGGTGCTCACCTCCTTGCAGTGGCTAAAAACTAATGATACCCCCAACGCACAGTCAGGCCATCTTGGGCCCCATGGATCAACAATGGGGACCTAGAGACAAATCAGTGTGAAGGGGGGAAGTTGGGCAGTAAAGGTACCTGACTGGTTTATTTTCAAACCAGCCGGGGCAGTCTAGTTTTCTAGGAGGTGGAGGAGCAGGTATCCAGTGTTGGAGAGTCACGGAGACTGAGTGAGGGAGAAAAAGAGGGCCTTTCAGCTTTGGGAGGGTCTTCGAAGCATCCTTAGTGGGAATGGGTCCGTTCTGGTTCTGCCATAGCCCCAGCCCTGCAGCAAAACCTCCTCAGGGCTACCCCCTCCTCACCCCTCCCAGAAAAGCTGACCCCCTGAGCTTGCTCCTTAAACAGTATTAACCCTGCCGGGCTCATGGGCATTGTCATCTTGGTTGCCCCGCCTTCCTCAGTGACAGGTCCATTGCTGGCAGTAGACAGGTGAAATCCTAACTCCAGCCCACTTCCAGCTCTGCCCACTCCCTGAGGGGAGGGGTCCATCAGAACGCAGCCTATCCCATGGTACATGGTCTCTTCTTGACCACACTATGACTCTTAGGTAGAAATTAGCCTTTCCCTTTTTATAGAACATTAAAAGTGATAATACGACCTGTGGAGAGAATCTCCTCTTCTTGCTGTACTGCTCCACCTAGACTGTGCAGACAGCACCAGCTAGGGCACAGGCCAGGGTGGGGATGCTGGGGGTGGGCAGGGGTGGTGTCCTGGATTGGGAGAAAGGCTGGGAGACTCTGCCTGTGGCAGGGTTGTGTTCTGCAGTGACCCTGTCCAGGACAGTTTGAAGGCGATCCCCAGCCTCTATGTCCTGGGCAGGCTCCTGCAGTCCAGGCACGACCTACATTCTGCAGGGGTTAACCCTACCTTTGATTTTACTGTGGCCCCAATTCCAGGGCTTTGGGGCTTCTAGGGGTTCAGCCTTCCAGTGGGGGTCAATTGCTTTCCATCTACAGGTGGAGGGGATTCCAGAGGAAGAATAGTGTCTGGTTCCCGGTTCTGTCTGAGTAATTGTTTCCTCGGTCTTTTCCCCTTGATCCACATTATCTCGGTCTCCTGGACCCCACTACCCCTCTAAGCCCCTTAAACCACACTACTCACCTTTGCTCTCCCCTCCACGACAGAATCTGGTGGTCAGCTTGTTGATGTCTCCCAGCCCAAGGCCTGCATGATTCTCTGCCAGAGCAAGCCCTTGGGTGGCCCGCTGGGTCTGGCCGCTCCAGAGGTTGCCCTGTCTGTTCCCTGGCACTATCTCTCTGGGCCCTATAAAAACTCCCAAGTGCGAGAGGTCCCCGAGTAAACCTGCCTGCCTGGCAACGTGCAGAGCACTGTGCTTCTGCTTCATCCAGGTGCCCTGAGGCTCCTATTCTCCCTCGTAGGGCACAGAGCCCCTAGCAAAGGGAGGTGATGACCGGGAGCTTAACCACAGGATCTGTGTGTCTTCAGGGCCCCAATCCCATAGTGCCCAAGGACTCAAAGTTTGGAGTAATCCCAGCCCTGCAAAGCAGAGAATCTGATCACTTTTTATGAACCTCTTGTGTCCTGGGCCTCTCTCCACAGGACATGGCAGCATCTCTGAGTCACAGATCGCCATGTGCTGCCCTGCATGGTTGAATCGCTTCTGACATCTGCTAGGCATCCTGTCCCTTGTGCTGTGTCCCCTCCGATGCCAGTGAGTCACAATGGCCTATGCTTATTCACAGCAATAATACCTAGGGAGTGCCCATGAAGTCCTTTTGTCCTGGTCCCTCGCTTTCTGCATGGGTCTCCTGGGGAGGCAGCCACTGAGTGGGTCAGTTAGGAGAACCTGTATTTATAGAGCTCTGGGCTATGCAGACATCACCACAGGGGAGGCAGAAAAATGGGAGGCTCAGGCCTGGAGGACTTACGGCTAAGGCAGGGAAAGCACCTTCTACTCTGAGGCCACCCCAGGCCTGGAGGAGCTACAGGTCCCTGCTCTACAAAAGGGCCTCTGAGGCAGATGGGACTGTCTCCCAGCTATGGCAGCTCTTCAGAAGGATACATGACTGGTTTGTGCACCCATTGCCTGCTCTGTCTCCATTGGTCTCTTTGTCTCTTTCTTTTCACATTCATGCACACAAAATATACTGGTGTTTGTGTTCCAGGACTGGCTCTGACCCATCTCTGTTTCTTCTGTTTTGGAGCCCCTTCCCTAGGAGCTGCTGGAGGCCAGGCCCTTCACACTCTGACATCACACTGTCCTGAAGCATGCTAGATGGGGCCATGCTGTGGGGAGGGCAGGTGGCATTCTCCACCAGTCCTTTCCACGATCTCTGTGCTGACCATCTCTGGTAACCTGAATTCTCCACCCGACTCCCCATCATAATCTGGTCTAGTCCTGACTTTGGGACCAGGCTGCAGGGCAGTTGGGGAGGCCCAGGCAGTATCCAGGTTGACTATAGGTTACTGCATCTGCCCATGAGATGGGCTTCTCTTGAAAATGCCAGCCATGACCTGCAATATCTCATGGGGTGGGAGGGCCCATGGAAGGAGTCTGAGGGTACCCCAAAGAGCTGGAAGGCTAGAACCCCTTACTTCCCATTACCTTGAAAGTCATGCTTTTTAGAAGCAGAGAGTTCTGCTCTCCCCCTGGCAGTGCTGCTTTCCCCGAAAAGCACATTTGGAGGGAGTCATCCCTTCCTGCTCTGTGTACCTCTGCTCTGTCTAACATCCTTTGTCCTCCTCTCCCCCCACCATGGTCCTGCCTACTTTCCTTCTTCCAGGAAGAGGATGGAGGGTTCAGAATTTGCTCAGCCAGTTTAACCAAACCAAAATGGCCTGCCCCACCTGGCATAGCCAGACTATAGAATACCTGCTGGTTTTCTGGATGGAATAGGCATTGTGCTTTCTGAATCATTGAGAAGGCCCTCTGCCACCCCTACTCACTCGATGGTGTTCATTTCAACTGAAAGCCCTTCCCAAATGAGCAAAGCCCCAACAGTCATTTACATGTTAGTATAAACAAATCTATAAGGCTAGTCCATTAGAGCAGGTGTTTATAAAAAGAAAGAGGCAAGCATAATGGAACAGGGTCTACCTGATGGAGCTTCAGAGAAGAGGCAAGAGGTAGGACCCAGAGCAAGGAGGCCGAGGGGACTTGAGTCCCTTCTTCAGTGGCCAGCTCCTTCCGTACTCTACTCAATGGGTACCTTTCTTTCTTGATACATTCCTTCCTCACCTCCTCTGCCCCACCCTCACCCAATTCAAGGAGACCTTCTGACTCCTCATCGCACAGGTTAGAAGAACAACTGTGGTTCGTGCCGCTGCTATTCCTGCGACTGCAGCCAGGCACTGCCCTGAGGCTCGCCCTCATTCTCAAATTTTCTCCCATCTGAGGTGAGCACCGTTATTTCCCTGTTTTACAGAGGAGGTCTGGTGGCAACCAGTCGACAGTCCTGATTTACCACGTCCCTCTTTTGTTTCAACGTAAGCGGAAGACCCTTCGGGGAGAACTTGTGATGAGTCAGGTGCCCTTTTGTACTTTGATGAGACTCCAGACGTTGTTAGAGTCCAGTCCCTCCGAATGCTATTCACAAGGCGAAATTCATGTTCAGGAGGGGGAGGTTTTTGGGGGGAGAGACGGGGTTATAGAAAAGGAAGTATGGGATGCCATCTTGGCCAAGACAAACCAATTGGCACAAGGATCCCTCCTCACGGAGGGAGGGTTGTGAAATTTTGGCCTCTGGCAACCCTGGGTTTGGAGTTGACATCTTCTCTACCTCCCACATGCAGCTTTATTTATTCCCCGGGCCTTTCGCCTTTGATCCTATTTCCTTCTCTTGAGATTAAGCCTGGGCCCCTAGCTGTCGGTGCTCCCAGAGGGTTTGAAACTACCAGGTGAAATCGTTCTCCTTTTGAAAACTCAGATGGGCCTGAGAATTGATCTGGTAGGTTCTTCAGCTACTTATTGGAACCTACAGGAGCCGGGGACCAGGCTAGTTACTGGGTTGCTCACAGCTAGTCAGGGGAAAGGCGTGGAAAGTTCTTTCATCAAGATAGTTATCTCAGTACAGTACAATGTTGATCAGGCCTCCAAAAGAGAAGCCTCAGTCTAACAGAGGAACCTGACTCATCTACAGGGATAGGTAGGCTTCCTACCTATAGGCTTCCCCGGGGAAGAGACACATAGTGCAAACCTGAAGGTCAAGTACTGACGCTTTCAGGGGTGGGCTGGCTTCTCACTGTCCGGAAATGTAGACATTGACTGTGCTCTGGGAGATACCTAGATGGGTAGAGTGCAGAACAAAGCCAGCATACAGTGGGTGCTTTAAGGAACTCTTGGTGAATGAAGTCTCACAGTATGTCAGCCCTAGTAAGCCCACCCTAAAAGCCAAGCTGAATGTTCCAGAGCACCACAGTCCCCTTTGGGAAACTGGAGTTAGGAATCCTGTTTGAACAACAATCATCCCTGCCATATCTGTGCCCACCACCGTAGAACAACTCACCGCCCTCCCCGCTCTTCCCAAACCATTTGTCCCCACAGAGCTCTGCCAGCGTTCTGGCTTCACTCTCAGAGTCTTTGGACCTTGGCCAAAGACCCAGCTCCATTGATTTGTCCAATGCTTCATTCTGGTGATATGCTTTCTAGGTATGGGCAAAGGTGTCCTTTCAATGCCAAGTGGTACAAAGAAGAAGGATCCACTGATAGTCTAGCCTGGCTTCTTGCCTCTGTTACAGTCACACCTTCTAAACAGAAAGGAAGTGTTCTGGTTCATAAGGGTCCACTGATGGTGAAGCGTCCTGAGGCTGAATCTTCCTAGTTACAGCATGGGGATGTATTAGTTTCCTATGGCTGCTGTAACAAATTACCACAAGCTAGCTGGTTTAAGACAACAGAAATTTATTCTCTCACAGTGCTGGAAGTCATAAGTCTGAAATCAAGGTGTCAGCAGGGCTTTCTTCTGGCGGTTCTAGGGGACAATCATTCTTCACTTCTTCCAGCTTCTGGTGGCTGTTGGCATGTCTTGGCTTCCTAGGCTTGTGGTGGTATCACTCCAGTTTTTGCCTCGATGGTCACATGGCCTCTTCCCCTTCTGTCTGTGTCTTCTCCTCTTTTGCCTCTTCTAAGGACATTTATCAGTGGATTTAGGGCCCATCTAGATAATCCAGGATGGCTGTCTCTTTTGGGGAGCCACTCAGGTGTTAAGGAGGGAGATTTCTTCTGAAGCCCTGCATCCTATACCCATTTAGGGATTCCATTAAGAGCGAGAGCTAGAAGTACAGGGTGGGGTAACCTGGGAGAGAACTCAAGGATTTAGGTTGGGGTTGGAGCTCTCCATCCCAAGACACGTCCTGTAGCTGCAATGGTTTTTCCGTTTAGATGCAGATCTGACCACTTCACTCCCTACTCCAGACTCTTTAATGATTTCCCATTAACTTTAAGATCAAGTTCACCACCTCGGCAAGGCTTACACAGCCCTTTGTGGTTTGGCCTCATTTCTCACCTCCCACTCAGTCCTGCACGATCCAGGGAGAATGACTTGTGGTTTCCCTGGCAGCTCCCTGCTCACTGCCTCTGGGCCTTTCCTCTTCCTGAAACACTCTTACTCCTTCTCTTAGCCCAACTAGAGACGGATGAGCTCAATTTTAGCCAGCATCGTTGGTCTCTGTTTACTTCGAGCTCTCTCTGGACCCAGCTCTCGATTTAGTTCAGGCAAACTCAGGATGGAAGCTGTCTCCCTGGAAACTCTCCGCTTGACAGCTGCCAGCAGCAGTAGCTAAGTTCTTCCAGTGCTGTCCCTGCAGCAGACCTTTGTTCGTTCATTCATCCTACTAAGCACCAGGTCCTGTGCTGGGCCTGGGCACAACAGTGAACAAGGCAGACTCATCTTTGCCCTCCCTGCCTGATGGCTTCACCTGAATCATGGGGTGCAGAGAACGCTGATGGGCTGATTTAGGGAAAAGGAATTAACTAGACTTAGGGGTCAGGAGATATGTCTGTGTCGGATAGCCAGGAGAAGGGGTGAAGTGCCGGACTCCAGGTGGAAAAGACAACACACGCAGAGACTGGGAACTCAGAGAAAGAGCAGGGGCCCCTGTGGTTCTGCAGTAGCTCCCAGGGTGAAGGATGGAGTCCACAGGAAGCCAGGCTAGATCATGAAATGTCTTGTAAACCAAGTCAGGGAGAGACAGATATAAACAAACAAGAAAACAACAGGCTGTAATACATTAACAGAGTGGTGTGCAAATGAATAGGGAGCACCTTTAGATTGGGTGGCCCTAAAAGGCTTTTGGGAAGAGATGATATTTAGGTTGAAATCTGGATAAAGAGGAGGACCAGCCATGCGAAGATGGGGAAAGAGTATTTCAAGCAGAAGAAACAGCTGGTACAAAGGCCAAAAAGTGAGAATGAGTCTGGATAGCTTGAGGAACAGATGAAAGGCTGGTGCGGCTGGAGCTTGTTGAGAAAGGGGGTGAGAAGGAGGACAGTGTGGAGGTGAGAGAGGCGGGCGAGCATCAGAGTGTGTGGGGGGCTCTGGAGGCCTGGGTTGGGGGGAAGAGAAACAGAGGCGAGAGCTCTCAAGGAAGGAGACTCGTGGGGCCTGGCCCAGCCCCTGCCAGGGATCCCTTTCTGGGGGTGGGGTCTGGTAGGGGAGACTGCAGGTAGAGCCTGGGGTCCCGCATGCCCTAGCATCTGTCCTGCCCTCCTAGACATGGGGTCATGGATTGGGGTCAGCATAACTGAGACGTGGGTGTGTTTGTTTCTGCAAACCCTCCTCTCTACCTGTTGTATAAGCACTCCTGCCCTGAAGTAGATTGTTCCAGGCTGGGTCCTGCAGGGCTTAACAAACTAAACTTCTCTCTCTCTCTCTCTCTCACACACACACACACACACACACACACTACACACATATGCACACCACACATACACACACACACCACATACACACCACACACATTCTCCTAATTCTGAGCAGCCTCTGAGGACCCATCCTTTGACTCACTCACCCTCACTCGAGCCTTCTCTCAGGATGCACAGGCCAGGGGTGTCTAATCCACCGCACATCCAACCCATCTCACCTCACCTCACCCCACCTCTTATGCTTCAACCTTTGTGAGATGGGCCTGCAGAACTGTCCTGAAGCTACCTGGGAGCCCAGCCCCCACCCCACCCACAGACCTCTGGAGTCTCAGGGCCCTGGCAGGATCGGGGTAGCCCAGAGCAGGGCAAGGGTGGGGAACAGCATAAGTACTGAATCAGACAGACTTTAGGCCTAACTCTGGCTCTGCCACTTACACTCTGTATGACTTCTGATAAGACACTGAACCCCTTTGAGATTTAGCTCAGTGGATTTAGTTCAAACTTAGTTTAGTTTAATTCACTGGGAGCATATCCTAGCCTTCCTGGCAAAGCTGAGTGTAAAAGTAACCACGCTGAAGGTTTGGAGCAACCAGAGGGGGCATTACAGTGCAGTTCAGCACAGCAAACATCTTACAGTGGACTATTTGCCACCCCTATTATTAAAAGTCTGTGGGCGTTGCCCTCAGGGATTTTTAACTGGCCAGCTCTGGCCCATCACCGGTTGTAGGGAGACCAGCCCTCCCAGTTTGCCTGGGACTCAGGGGTTTCCTGTGCCAAAACGGGAAAAGTCTTAGCAAACCAGAGCAAACTGGTGACCCTAGCTGGTGGGCGTTTACAATATCCTTACCAAATACAATGTAGTTCCTGCTTTGCAGAATGACCCCTCTCCCCCTGGACAGGTTCTTGGCGGGTCCTCCTCTCCCAGGACAAGGAAGGACAATCAACCCTTTTTTCTTTCATTTGAGTATCAAAACAAAGCCTAAAGGGACTGTCCAATAAATCATTCCTGCCACCTGGATCCCCAGAGGACCTTGGGTTCCTGTTGTTTTCTCAGAGTGTTCTTTGGCCTTTCCTTAGACACCCTGAGGTGCCCCTCACAATTTTCCAATTAATTCCTTCTTAGTTTGTGTTAGTCAGTTGATTCTGTTGCTTGTAACCTAACCGACCCTTCTCCTACTCTCCGTGCAGCAGTGAGAACCTTCTGTGTGTTGACAATCCAGATCCCTGCTAAATACCTGACTTCTTTTAAGCATCCAACCGTCACTTGTGATCGTATCTTTAGCCCTCATGCGCCTCCTTCCTAATTCATGAGATGTTGCTCATGCCTTGAGCTAATACCCTCTATCCAGTCTGCACCCCACCTCTAGGAGACCTCACCCATTACAGTCTATGCTTGCCACCCCTGCACCTGTTCGGAGCCTTAGGTTGACTGTTGAAAGCTGAGGAAGCTCCAACATGGGAATGCCCCAAACTAGGCCCTTCTTTTATAAACTGTAAAGCACCCAGAAGTGCAAATCATGACCTTTCAAAATTTGTGTATAGGGACTTCCCTGGTGGTCCAGTGGTTAAGACTCCGTGCTCCCAATGCAGGGGGCCCGGGTTTGATCCCTCGTCAGGGAACTAGATCCCACATGCATGCCGCAACTAAAAGATCCCTCATGCTGCAACTAAGACCTGGCACAGCCAAATAAATAAGTAAATATTTTTTTAAAAATGCATACACATGTAAATGTGTATGTAGTACTATTTAAAAAAAAATTTGTGTATATTCCAGGATTCAGACCTGATCCAATTGGGAGTAATCTGATATTTGTGTGTGTGTGTGTGCTGCATTTGGTCTTCCTTGCTGTGTGCGGGCTTTCTCTAGTTGCGGCAAGCGGGGGCTACTCTTCATTGCGGTGCGTGGGCTTCTCATTGCGGTGGCTTCTCTTGTTGCGGAGCATGGGCTCTAGGCATGTGGGCTTCAGTAGTTGCAGCATGAGGGCTCAGTAGTTGCAGCACACGGGCTCTAGAGCACTGGCTCAGTAGTTGCGGCACACAGGCTCTAGAGCACTGGCTCAGTAGTTGCAGCACACGGGCTCTAGAGCACTGGCTCAGTAGTTGTGGCGCACGGGCTCTAGAGCACTGGCTCAGTAGTTGTGGCGCACAGGCTTAGTTGCTCTGTGGCATGTGGGATCTTCCCGGACCAGGGATCAAATCCATGTACCCTTCATTGACAGGCAGATCCTTAACCACTGTGTCACCAGGGAAGTTCCCGAGTAATCTGATTTAGGAGCTGTCCTTTTCTGCAGTAGGGTCTCCAGGAAAACTTTAGAGCTCTGAACTAATATTAGCCCTGTTTTCAGATGGGGAAACTGAAGCTCTCTAAATCCTTTAGAAGCAGGCAGTCTGCTAACCACCTCTGGGTGGAGAGTGAAGGACAGCTAATGCCCACTGCCTACCTGGCTTGCCCACGGGCTGCTCCCTGGGACGGTCTGTCCTGCTGAACCAAAGCCAAGGGTCAAAGCAGGAGGCAGAACCTTGTCTAGACCTCTTCAACACCAAAGAACAAGTGTCTTCCTTGAATCACTTTAGAAATGAGAACAAAATGATGTTAGGTGTTATTTTGCTGACTTTCACTCAATCTGTTCCCCCAGGGCCTCAGGCCTGCTGACCAGCAGGGCCAGATGGCACCTTTTGCGGGAATATCTCATCATTTTGGCCTGTGTGTAGGCCTTGAACATCCTAAGAAACGACTCACCTTCTCCTTCTGACTGACATATCCATGCATTCCTTCTAGTTATCCATATACTTTTCCTTCCTATGACTCTGCCGAAGGCACTCGGGACCCAATTCTAGCTTATATTTCACGTCCTTGAGATGCCAGCTGACCTTGTTGTACACAAGGAGGCAGGATGAGGGTAAGGGAGGGGGAAGTGAAGGCACAGAACCAGGAAATGGAAGGACCAGATTGTTCCACATTTATAACGCTATTTGTAACCAGCCCCTTTCTCAGTCTTTCCAGAATGTGGCCATCTACACTCTGTGTTCCCCTGGCAAATTCCTGATTGTTCAACAGAAGATGCAACATTCCAGGCTTTAGAGTCATTAGACTTGAGTTTGAATCCCAGGTCCCTGACTCACTTGGGCATGTTATGGAAACTGTCTAAGCTTCAGTCTCCCATCTGGACATGGGGTTAATGTTAGTCCACACCTCCCAGAGTTGAGGAGATCAGATGAGACAAGGCTTGTCAAGTGCTTGGCATGCAATCAATATCAGGTATTAGGAGAAATATTCTCCTCTGTTAGTCTCATTAGTCAAAATGCAAGCAGATGTCACTCCAGCAAGCATATCTGGACTCCTGCTGATGTGGTCATGGTAGCCAAAATCATGGGCTTTGAATGCCCCCAATCTGAACTGGGCCACTTATTATCAATAGGAAAGCAAATTAACCTCTGTACACACTAGTTTTCTCATTTGTAAAGTGAAAATGACCAAACCTACTCTATAGGATTATTGTGAAGTTTAAGTTAAATAAAATGATATGTCTAGATGCTTAGCACAGGTCCATGATTCCTTACCCCAAACCCATGGGATTTTGCAAGACTTTCTGGATTTCAGAAAAACAATAACATTTATATGATGTATATTTTGTGACTCCTGAACCAGGTATGAGTCAGCACCCCATAGTCAAACACATTATTATTTCTACAGGAAACCTATGAATATCATACTAAGTGGGGTAAATAAATTCTTACCTTGCGAGACAGGCAGGGCAAGTATTAACATTCTCACTTGACAGAAAACAAACTAAGGTTCAGGATAGTGGGCTGTGCAAGAGCACGTGGTCTATAATTGGCAGCACCAGGATCCCAGGGTCATCTGGTCAACTGGCCCAGGGACTCTTCCCATCACACCACACACTGTGAGAGACACCACCCTGCTACAATCATCCCCTTTGCTTAGTGAACTTAAAAAAAAAGCAGCTACTAAATAGTCAAGTTTTCTTCTCGTCTTTCTAAGTGAATGTGTGTATATTTCTACACTCTTCACATATTCTGCTTTTCCCATCTTGGTGCTTGGTACACATTTCTCTGTATGGTGTTGTATTGTGTTGTAGTGTCATTTTTAAAAACTATACAGTCTTCCAGGATCTTAATATAACTCAGTTAGCTTAGCTATCCCCCTATCACAGGGTATTTGCATGTTTCCAATTTTGCACTGTTCTAAAATAATGCTCAGTCACTCACTTTAAACTTTGCCTTGGGGATGAGCAAGCACATAGATCTGAAAACACCTGTGCCTTGAGCCCCTGGCTGGCTGGCAGCCTTTGGGAGATTGTATTTCCAGGCACTTCCACCGTATATTTGTTGTTCCCAATCAACTAATCAGTTAGGGTTTATTGAACACCTACATGGGGAACAGGGAGCTCTTTGGTGCTGGGAGGGGGCACAGAAGCATAAGCTGTATCTCTGACCCTTAAGAGGCTGATGTGTAACCCAGGAGGCCTTTCAACTTCAAACCGAGATGGGTTTGAGTCCAGCCAGTGAGGCCTTCTAAGCAGGCCTGGTAAAGATGGGCACCAGGGTGTGATGTGAGTGATGAAAGCAAGAACTTTAAATAGGTCTCTGATGTATTCCCTTGTCTGTCAAGGGCTTTGGTTCCATTCAGGAGGAAGGTGCTAAAAATGAAACAGTGAATGAGGAAAACAAGGTCAGGTATTCCATGAAACCTTCCCTAATTTATCAGGTTTTACTTTCAGAATCTAACGGTCAGGACAAATCATTAAAAATCAATAGAAAGTGCCACCTCCCTGAATCCCCTTGGTGGGGGGTCAGCAAAAGGATTAAGCAAGGTCTGGTTGCTGGTTCTATCTAGCTTCCCCCTAAGCAAATTACTTAACCTCTCTCTGCCTCTGTTGGCCCATCCATCAAATGGGAATGACAGTAATGTTCTCATGGGACTCAGGATTGTAACGAGGACAACTTGAGAGCCTGACAAATGTGTCAAAAAGAACAAAGTGTTGCCCAAATGATCTGGGGGAGGCTGGGGACCACATCTCGCTCACTGCCGCATCCCAAGCACCTATACAGTGTGGGTCTGGCACATAGTAGGAGCTCAATAAACATTTGTTGAGTGAATGAGGGAATTGGCAGGTGTAATCACGAGTCCATAAAGGGCAGAGAACCGCACATCATTCCATCAACTCTGAGCCTGTGGAGGAGACTCACTCCACTCCAGCTTCAACCCCACATCCATCCTCCCCAGAGCAGTTCCCATCCTGATTCTGTCACCCCGTATCCACTATAAGGGGTCCCTCATTCAGGGCAGCAAAGATTCAAAGCCTTAAGTTCACCTGTGGTTGGGGAGCAGAGGCCAGCACTGACCTCAGCCCATCTCCTCGGGTTTCAGGCTGCAGCACTCTGTCACAGGGACTGGCCAGCTCCGCCCTCATTTCCCGCTCCTGTCTGCTGAGGCAAGGGAATGTCGGACCACAGGAGTCAGCAGCCAACAGCGGCTCTCTGGCCAGCTGAAGACACCACCAGAGAGCAGCCATGCCTGATGCACCACCAGCCAGGGCCTCAGGTGTTCCATCATCTCCTAGCCCAGCCTGCCCACTGCTCCTGGGGCATTGGGTACCCACAACTCCTGGTTGGCCTGTGCTAAGGAGTTCAAAGAGGCTCAAGTCTGGACCACTGGTTGACTTTCCCAAGGAGGTTTCCTGTATTTCTTGAGTCAATGTCATCTTTCTCATTGTGATATCTTCAAGGACAGGACAAGCTGTGAAGGTCTGCAGCTGTGGGGTTGTGACAACCAGTCACTTCCTGAAGTCTGGTTTCTTTGTGCGTTTGTCTCTTTATTCTCTGTCTTCTCCATCCAAATGTAGGGTCCAGAGGGCAGGGTGCATGTTTAACCCTTTCACTGCTTTCTCGTCCCAGTGTGAGAACCGTGCCTGACCCAAAGCAGGTGCTGAATTAATATTTGTGAATGAATGAATGAACAAATGAACTCTTTTGCAATGTTTGTTATATGTGATAAGTGATAACTAGTATAAATAAGTAATTATTATAAATTACTTTAGAGCTTCCCTGGTGGCGCAGTGGTTAAGAATCTGCCTGCCAATGCAAGGGACACGGGTTCGAGCCCTGGTCCGGGAAGATCCCACATGCTGCAGAGCAACTAAGCCTGTGCGCCACAACTACTGAGCCTGTGCTCTAGAGCCCGTGAGCCACAACTACTGAGCCCACGTGCCACAACTACTGAGCGCAACAAGAGAAGCCAGGACAATGACAAGCCTGCATACCGCAACGAAGAGTAGCCCCCGCTCGCCGCAACTAGAGAAAGCCCACGCACAGCAACCAAGACGCAACACAGCCAAAAATAAAAAAAATTAAAAATAAATTACTTTAAAGGAAGCAGTAACTTTCAGTCTCTCAAAATTAACATACACATTGTCCTGCCATATTCACTGATTATTCATTTTAATTAATTCATTCATTCAGTTATTCATTCAACCTTATATTGGGTTGGCCAAAAAGTTCGTTCGGATTTTCATTACCAGCTTACAGAAAAACCCCAGCGAACTTTTTGGCCAACCCAATATTTGATCTGTAGGAGAGATTTGAATTATCTAGTCACATGATGTGTATTTCAGGGTACAAAGTACGGGTACAAACTTCTACAACCATCTATGATGGGCCAGGGGTGGGGGATTTAACCTAGTTGGGGAGGTCAAGGGAAAATTTCTGGAGGAAGTTGCATATAAGCCAAGAGCTAAAAGAAGAAAGTCATTAACTGGGAGTCAGAGTGGGGACAGAAGGATACTGCAGGAAGAGGGGAGGACGTGTGAAAGGGCTGGGGGTGGGTGGGAGCATGCGAGAAGGGGAAACTGAGGACAACCACGGAGTGAGGAGGTCAGGATGAAACTGGGTCACCTCCTTGGTGAGGCCTGAGCAGAGCAGATGGCCAGCAGCATCCAGATGTGCTCAATAGGCACCCTGGGCCAGGGCAGGTGCCCTTTGTAGGAGATGTCACCTCCTCCAGGACACTGGTCCCAACCCGCCAGCCTAGGTTAGTCCTCTCCTTTGTGTTCCCAAGAGACCAGGGCATCCTCTCATCATTTAACTTATAAAAGTCTACTTTAATGATCTGTTTTCTTATTTTTGGTCTCTCGATTTGTGAGGTCCTTGAGGGCAGAGACCTTGGCTATTCATCCTGTGCCACCAGTGCCTAATACAGTGCCAGGGACGTGATAGATGACCCCTTAGCGTTTGATAAATGAATGAATGGAGGGCCTTCAGGTCATGGTGGTGCTGGACAGGTGTTTGGATTTCTATACACTCAGGAAGCCCCAGCTGAGCCCTGTGTTGCTAACAGAAGAGTGTGGATGGGGGTGTCTCCGCTGAGTGCTGGAGGAGAAGGGAGCCAGAAGGCTGGAGAAAAGAAAGGTCAGAAGATAACTGTGCAATTAGTACCACATGAAGGCAAAAAGGATATACAGTGCCATCCTTAAAAGGAAGGAGGGATGACAGTGTCAAGGAGGATTTTCTTACGAGATGCGAAAAAGGAATTTCGACAGGTAAAGTTGCATGGGTTTAAAAGGATGAACAAGAACGTCAGCTGGGTATTTAGCAGACTCTCGTGTATTACATGCCAAGCACTGTCCTAAGTTCTTTGCAGGTATTTAACATTTAAATCCTCATAACAATTGCATGAAGCACTTAACTGTGACTAGGTCTATTTTACAGATTCGGTACCTGAAGAGCAGAGATGTTAAATACATCTCTCAGGGCCAAGCAGCCAGGCTCTGAACCCAAGCATTTTGGCCCAGAAGCCAGGCTCTTATCCCCACCCCGTGCTACCCTCAAGCCAACCCTTGCTCTTTGATGGTATAACTGAGGAATTGGCTTTTTTAAAAAATAAATTTATTTATTTTATTATTTTGTTTTATTTATTTATTTTTTCTGGCTGCGTTGGGTCTTCCTTGCTGCGCGCGGGCTTTTCTCTGGTTGCAGCGAGTGGGGGCTACTCTTCGTTGCAGTGCACAGGCTTCTCATTGTGGTGGCTTCTCTTGTTGCGGAGCACAGGCTCTAGGCCCGTGGGCTTCAGTAGTTGTGGCACGTGGGCTCGGTAGTTGTGGCTCGCGGGCTCTAGAGCGCAGGCTCAGTAGTTGTGGCACGCAGGCTTAGTTGCTCCGCGGCATGCGGGATCTTCCCGGACTAGGGATCAAACCAATGTTCCCTGCACTGGCAGGCGGATTCTCAACCACTGCACCACCAGGGAAGCCCTGGAATCTTTTTAAAGATCCTCCTGAGAGGGAGGTATGATTCTTCCGCATTTTGCAGATCAGAAAACTCAGGCTCAGAGAGGTTAATTTGCAGAAGGCCAGTCAGCTGGTAAGTGGCAGAGCCAGGATCTATGATTACAGCCACCCTCGCTGTCTCCCATGTCCCCCCTGATGCTCTCAACCGATCTCTTAACCTGGGTCGCAGGCCACTCCCTCTGCAGCGTGCGAGCCCCAGCCAAGGCCTGGCAGATGCAGTGCCCCGTGTACGTATCTGACTCAGTAGCACCTTCTCTACTCTGCAGTTTCCCATCCCAGCTCTGAGCCTCTAACCCACCACTATGGAGACAGGAACACCATCTCGACCTGGCACGCAATTAGGAGCAGCTAAATCCATCAGCAACGTTTGGGGGAAAAAATAAAATCTATTTATACATCCCTGATGGGCAGGAAGGCAACAGCTCAATCTAGGAGAAGGTGGTTAAGGACTCAACTAGTCAGCATCCCGGGGACCTGCGTGGTCCCTGTGCAACATCCCACGCAGGCCTTGGAGCCTCTGGCAGATGCTCCATCTCACTTGGATGCCAGGATGTTTTCCCTGGTGCTGCCCCTCCCTGCTCTCCTGGTCCATCCGTCAGGGGCTCCATTGGTGCAATGGCTGACAGGCTCACACACACCTGAAACCAGGGAAAGCGGCAACTGGACCCAATCCAGCCTCCTTGACATAGAGGCCCAGGGCCAAGTCGATAGCTCAGACCTGTCAGGGTCCTCTGACAGCTTCCCTCCAATACAGTCCTCCTGTGCTGAGCTAATTTTGTATCACTTTTGGTCACTTACAGCTAAAGGAGACCTATCTGTCTAACACATTCCTAGTCTTAACATTATAACACTATTAATGCAGACTAAATAATCACACACTAATTTTCTCTCTCTCTTTCTCTTTTTCATTTTCATTTGAGCTGTTATAAATTCGAATCTCCCCCTCTAGACTTTCTTGTCTAGTTCAGGAGTCAGACAGATAGATAGCAAATGGTTTAGACTTTGTGGACCATACGATCCCGGTGCAACTACTCAACTCTGCCATTGTAGTGTGAAAGCATGTGAACAAATGAATGTGACTGTGTTCCAATACAACCTAATTTTACAAAAACTGCTGCAGGCTGGACTTGACACACAGGCTGTAGTTTGCCAACCCCTGATCTAGTTGGTCTTTTTGGATCCGAGCCTGGTCTTCTCATTTCTCCTTATTAAACATAATCTCATTAGCTTCAACCCATCTTTCAAGTCAGGGGGCATAGTTTTGAATCCTGATTCTACCACCCAGCATAGCAGCTCTCCCTCCCTGCTCTATGTCACGTGCATATTGAATGAGCTTTCGGGGTCTTCATGGTTCATCAGAGCAGCAGGCCCTTGAAAATGCGGTAAGTGGTGCCATGTTGCCCATCCTGGGAAAGGACACACGAGGGAGAAGCCAGGACCGCCAAGGGTAGGGTGCTTAACCGGATGGCCTTCTAATCACACAGCCTCTGTTGACCAGCACCCAGTCTCTCTCTGTTTCTCTGATTTCCTGGAGGGCGTCTGGCTCAGGGGCAGGCCAGGAGTCATTTGGAGGCTGTTTGCTTCTCTGAAAATTCCTTTACTCAACACTCATTGTTATTCAATGTGATAAACCCCCATGTCCAATCTTTTACTGTGTCCTCCAGCAATCTCTGGGGCACCCTCCCTGGAATCCCACTCTTCGGGCTGGGTAAACCTAAGCATTCATCAAGCCCAGTATCCCTCATTTTATGGATGAGAAAACTGAAGCCCGAGATGGGAGCAACTTGCCCAAGGCATGCAGGGCATCTGTGGAAGAGCCAGACTGGAACCCTAGGTCCCTCTGCCTCTTTCCACATCCTTCCAGAAGGAACTGCCTCAGGTGAGCTTCCAGGTCATGAAGGCCCAGCAGGCCTCCTCTTATACCAGTCCAGTGACAGAGAGGACAGGGACCTGGGAACTTGTGTATTCCAGTGCTTCTATCTGGGCCTCCCATTTTGCCATTAAAATGAACAGAATATCTAGTTTTTTCCTGAGAAGCCCTGTTTTTGTGAACATCTCTCACAAGCTTGGCTCTAAAGCCAAAAGGAATTTGCATTAGCCATAAGCAAACTGTGAAGTGCATGAGCGGCTTTGTAAATTGTCTCCTTTAAACCAGATTGGTGATGTTTCCTTGTGAATGACCATTTCTATATGCATGGGTTTCTTTTCTGATGCCAAATGGGTTTTTTTCCATATATTCCACGTATTTCCAACACCAAGTACGTGTTGTTTTTCCATATCAGTTCTCCAATTCTCTATCACCAACTAGGTTTCCAATAATTCAATTCAATTCTGATACTACCTACCTAGAGTTAGTGTCAGATCCCACCAGTTAGAGAACTCAGTCCCACAAGATTGCCCCCGCTTTAGATGCTAGCTGCAAGTAGAATCCCCAGATGACCCTCACTTCTACCTGACCAACTACAAATTTGGGGGTTTCCACAACTCCCCTCAAGTTCTATAATTCACTGGAATGACTCAGGACTCAGGAAAGTGCTCTACTTACAATGACCACTTTATTGTAAAAGATACAACTCAGGAAGAGCCAAATGGAGGAGATACACGGGGCAAAGTATGCAGGGGTGACGCTTCCATGCCCTCTCAGGGCACACCACCCACCAAGCACCTCGATGTGTTCACCAACCCGGACATTCTCCAAATCTTGTTGTTCCAGAGTTTTTATAACTCAATCTCCAGGCCCCCTCCCCTCCTCAGAGGTTGGGAGGTGGGGCTGAAAATTCCCACCCTCTTACCACGTTCGGTCTTTCGGGTGACCAGCCCCCATCCTGAAGCTATCCTTAGGGGTCCCATCCTGAGTCACCTCATTAGCATAAACTCTGATGTGTTCAAAAGGGCCTGCTATGAATAGCAAAAGACACTCCTATCAGGAATTTCCAAGGAAGCTCTGTGCCAGGAACCTAGGACAAAGACCAGTTTTTTTGTTGTTGTTATACTACACTATACCATGGAGTTCCTAAATCAGCTAGGATGCTTATAGCTAGAGCCCTAAAAACACACTCTGGACACGCACTTTATCATGCTCATCATTAAGACGCCACCCTCCTCCCATGAAAGAAAACGATGCTCCCTTTCTTAGTACCTGCTTCCCTATTTGGGGTAAGGGGATCGACTGGGGCCATGTCATTCTTATGCCCCCAATTCTGAGTGGACAGGACTTCCTGCCATTCCCAGGACACTGGCCCTCCTCCCCTTTGCCTGTGCCATGCCGTCTGCTTGGAATGAACTTCTTTCCCTTCTTTTCCTGTCAGATTGCTGGTGATCAAAAATGTAGGGCACAGAATGCTTTGTGATGTTGGTAGGTCTTCTATGACAGGGTACTTTTAATTTACGTTTGTTTTTTTGGCTAGAAGAAATCATTTTACACTGTCACAGAACAGAGATGTAATTTGGGGCTCACAACTGACAGCACTCATTTCACATAACTGCTGTTGGTTCTATCACATTTCTGATCATCACAAATTCTTCCCTATGCGCAGATGGAAGGGCACACGCCCACACCGCCCTTTTCCCTGAGGCTACATTTGTGGTCAAAATCACAGCCATCCTCCCAAGCCCTGTTCAAGCACTCCCTCCCATACGAAGCCTTCGTGGTTCATCCAGGCAGAATTAAAACAGGTCTTCCCATAGCACTTTGTACTCTGCTCCATTAGCTTGTTAACAGGCTGTTTGCCTGCAAAGGCTGTGAGCATCAAGTTGTTGATCTCTGCCCTGAGCAGTATCTGACACATCATGAAGTCTCACTAAATACTGAGTCCGGGTCTATAGGAGAGAGAGGGTAACCTAATTAGACAAGATCCAGGACAGGACACAGAGGAAAACTGGTGGTGTGGGTAGCAAGGGCGCTCCCTGACAGCTATCTTCTTCCGAAGGAGAGGCTATTGCTCTCGAATGCCTGGCTCTGGTTTACTCTGCCTTCTGCACTGCTAGATCCACCCCCACTAGACACACACGCTTCTATTAATAGATACAACTCAAGACAGCAGCTTCAGAAATAACCTCTTCTTCAAGGTCAGTGCGAGGCCATAGAAACACCATCCTGGTCAACCCGCTGAACCAATGGGTGGACACTGGTTCTCAGATAAAAAGACCCCCAACCCTCAAGGATGGGGCATTGTGGAGGGTGAGCGGGACCACGTTATGGATTTCATGGGCCTTAGGCACTTGTGCCCTCATAGGCCCATTCCTCTATAAACATATATTTTAGGTTATACTTTATGACTACATTGGCATAAAGACAAATATAATTCAGCCTTGACTCATTTTTATATATTCATTATTATTATATTCATCTTCTACTTCTGATTTTTTTTTTAAATTATTTATTTATTTATTTATTTATTTTTGGCTGTGTTGGGTCTCCGTTTCTGTGCAAGGGCTTTCTCTAGCTGCGGCAAGCGGGGGCCACTCTTCATCGCGGTGCGCGGGGCTCTCACTATCGCGGCCTCTCTTGTTGCGGAGCATAGGCTCCAGACGCGCAGGCTCAGTAATCGTGGCTCACGGGCCCAGTTGCTCCGCGGCATGTGGGATCTTCCCAGACCAGGGCTCGAACCCGTGTCCCCTGCACTGGCAGGCAGAGTCTCAACCACTGCGCCACCAGGGAAGCCCCCCATGAAAATGTTTTAATTTAATTTTTAAAAATCAGAAGTAGGGCTTCCCTGGTGGCGCAGTGGTTGAGACTCTGCCTGCCAGTGCAGGGGACACGGGTTCGAGCCCTGGTCTGGGAAGATCCCACATGCCGCGGAGCAACTGGGCCCGTGAGCCACGATTACTGAGCCTGCGCGTCTGGAGCCTATGCTCCGCAACAAGAGAGGCCGCGATAGTGAGAGCCCCGCGCACCGCGATGAAGAGTGGCCCCCGCTTGCCGCAGCTAGAGAAAGCCCTTGCACAGAAACGGAGACCCAACACAGCCAAAAATAAATAAATAAATAATAATTAAAGGTGCTAATAATTAAAAAAAAAAAACAAAACATTTTCATGGGCCCCTAAAAGTATTGTGGGCCTGTATTAGACTGGGTTCTCCAGAGAAAGAGAACCAGTAGGAGATATATAGATATAGATACATAGATATATAAATATAGAGAGATTTACTGTAAGGAATTGGCATATGTGGTGTCAGAAGCCAAGGAGTCCCACAGGCTGCAGTTGATAATCTGAAGACCCCGGAAAGCCAATGGGGTAAGTTCTTGTCTGAGTCTGAAGGCAGAAGATCAATGTCCCAGCTTGAAGACAGCCAGGCAAAGAGCTTGAAGGCTTCCCTGCTCTGTCTTTTTTTGCTCTATTTAGGCCTCTGACAGATTGGACGAGGCCTGCCCACATTGGGCAGGGCAACCTGCTCTACGGGTCCAGCAATTCAAATGTCACTCTCATGTGACACAAACACACCCAGGGTAATATTTAACCAGATTTCTAGGTATCTTACAGCCCAGTCAAGCTGACACATAAAATTAACCAAGCCAGGACCTCAGGCGCCTTGTTTACTGGGCCTACTGGAGAAGTTGGCCCTGAGTGTTAGGGAGTAGGTTAGATATGGCCCTTTCCTTGGAGTTACCACTTTGTAAATGGGACCCACAGAAGAGATGGCTCTGCACACAGTGGTTACCTGGGCTCACTGCCAGGGGTCTTGGGCTTGGGGGCTGGGACCCAGGCATTTTAATCTCTAGTTGGGAGGAATGGGAAAGAAAGAGGGTCAAGGCCTTGGATGACTGGTTTTCATGTTTCCCTCGTCACAAACCATCTCTATCCTTAGGACACTACAACAGTTAAGATCAATATTCTGCCATCATTCCCTGCCTTCTCTTCCATCTGCCCATTAGCTGCATGGCCTAGAGAAGGCCTAGAGAAGAGTACCCATTTGCTCAGTGTGTCAAGGCAGGTGGTGAAATAGAATCAGGGCAACACCAGGGCAAACTGGGAGATCCATGGAGTGTGTTTCCCGTGCCCTAGGCCTGACCAAGCAGTGGGGCAAGGTGAGAGAGACAGAGAGGTCACAGCTAAGATTTTCAGGGCAAATCCTCCCCGCCTGTACATTCAAATCACAGACCGCAATCCATGCACCTAAGGCCCATTTCATGTAGCTTTACATCCATATCAAGGAGGTTTGATCTTTGAGAAAATAAACACTGACCCAGCTTCAAACAAGTCAGACCTCCTGCTATTTATTTTTAGTTCTCTGGATGTGTGCAGATCATCACCAACGCAGTAAAGAAAATGCAGAAAAGAAAACTGCTTCCCATAATTACCCAGCTAATAAATCCTGGATAAAAGGCTCCTGGGGACAGTGTGTTCTGATGACCTTTGCTGGGGAGGTAGCTCTGTCCCTGAGGAAGAAATGAGGTGGGTTGGATGTGGGGCGGATTAGACACTCCTGGCTGGTGCATCCTGAGAGAAGGCTCGAGTCAGGGTGAGTGAGTCAAAGGATGGGTCCTCAGAGGCTGCTCAGAATGAGGGGCCTTTGTGTGTATGTACGGTGTGTGCGTGTGTCGGGGGGAAATGAATGTGTTGTATGCGTGTTTGTGTACGGGGTGTCTGTGTGTGTGTTGGAAAGGGTCGGGTGGAGGATGAGGAAGAGACTGGGGAAGTCTAGTCATGGGTTTTGAAGCAGAGATGGGGGTCTATTTCCAGGGGTTTCATGGGCACTCGAAGTTTTTTTCCTGCCAAGAATCTATTTCTCCTTTTTTTCTAGTTGAAATTCTTCTTGAATTTCCGTTTTGCTTAAGCCAGTGGGTTTTACTCACTGGCAAGTGAAAGATCCCTAAATGAACAATGGAAGAGTCCAGTAAAAAGAGCACTGGACTGAAAGTCAGGAGACCCAGATTCCAGCACTGGCTCTGTCACAAACCAGGCTTGTGACCTTGGGTAAGTCACTCCTTCCCCTGCTCTCAGTTTCCCCATTTGTAAAAAGACCAGTGGTTTTCAGATTTTGGGTTTCATGGACCAGTTTAAATCATCATAAATAGCCACATCACCAGCAACTATCACCAACATTTTATGGAAGAAAGACTATTTTAACCCCAAAAGTACAAAGGACAATATCTCAAAGTTGAAAAATGGGGTAAATTTAGATGTAAGAAAAATCCACTAGTTCGTATTTTTTCCCAATATTGCCCTAGACAGGAGAAAAGAGCACTGTAGATGTACTTCTCTGGGGCCTGGAGTTTCGTGACTATTGAATTTCACATACTCCCAGGTCCATCTTCAAGCTGTAATGTGGTAGGATGAATCTTTCAGCTCTGCACCTTTGTCCAAAATTATCAGTCTGTGAATGGTCAGTAGCCCAGCCCTTAGCTGTCCTTTCCTCCTTCTGCAGATGAGAGAATGGAAACGTCTACGACGGTAAAGAGACATTTCCCCCAAGCCATGCCGATGAAAACCTACTACTCCTACTGTTATTACTGCTACTGCCCCTTCTACTGCTATTACTACTGCTACTGCTACTACCATTACTGCTACTACTGCTACTGCTACTATTATTACTGCTGCTACTGCTGTTACTACTGCTGCTATTACTACCATTACTGCTATGAATACCATTACTGCTACTACTGCTACTGCTACTATTATTACTGCTGCTACTGCTGTTACTACTGCTGCTATTACTACCATTACTGCTATGAATACCATTACTGCTACTACAGCTACTAAAATATGAACAACAGCCTGTTCCTGACACTGTTCTAAGCACTGTACATATTTAGAGTTTAAAAAGCTAACTCAAGTTTCACAACAACTCCATGAGGTAGAAATGATTATTATTCGCATTTTGCAGACAAGGACATTAAGGCACAGACAAAATAATGAAGTCACAAAATAATATTCAGTTGACCTTGGACTCTCCTAACTCTGCAGAGGTCAGATTAAATGTATGCGTGTGTCTAAGCCTTGGGACATGTAGACCAAAGCTCATTGTCCCGGATCCTATGATTTCCCACCTGCCAGAGAGAAACTGGTGCCTGTCCCTGTGCCTGTGTGGATGGTCTCCTTCAGTCAGCGTCCAACAACAACACAATCACTCCAGCTACCATTTACCTTGATGCTCTGGATGAGGCCCTTGGCCTCCATAATCTCGCTTTATCCTCACAAGAGTCCCATAGGAAAGGGGTTTATTGTTTCTCGTTTGAAGGTGACATAACTGCAGCTTAAAGAGGTGACCTGCCAAGGTCACACAGCTGGCTGGGATTTGAACTGAGGTCTTCCTGACTCTAAAGCCCCTATTCCTAACCCTGTAAAGAAAGGGGGAGACTATGTCCCATTTTGCAGTCAGAAATATAAACTGCTCAGAGAAGGGAAGTAATGGTCCCAGACCAGGTTGGAGCTGAAACCAGCATCAGGTCCAAATCTCCATGCTTCCTAGGTTCCTGTCCCAGCCCACGAGCACCCCATCTTCTAGATGCTGACCAGGAGAGGGCACTGGACAGGCATTTTCAGAAAAGGAAGGAGACTCAAGGGGAGATTAGGGACAGGACAAAATATCTTGGGGCCAGAGCATCCTGTCCTCGGAGCTCTTGCCAACATGGCTCAAAGTGGCCTTGGTGAGGTATTTGGGAGGGGGTTTCATAGCTGGGCTGGGAAAGAGGGCACCAGGCTGGGTGCAAAATTTCCCAAATGGCAAACTGGCTCCTTGGTGTCATCTCTCAACCCCGACTCTTGACCCGCTGGGCTCAACCTAGTTTTCTCAGCCTGGAAAGTGGGGTTCACAGGGCTTACTCAAGAGGCTGGGAAGGAACATGGGATAATGACTTCCTTGATTTTGGAGTCAGGACAAGCCTGAAGACCTTGTCCTGCTCCCATCCCCACTCCCTGTCCCCCTCTCTCCCACCAGTCCTCCCCACCTTGGTAACTGGCACCATCCGTCATCAGGCTTCTCAAACTGCAAGTCTGAGATTCAGCCTCGATTCTTCCCTGTCCCTCACTCCAGCCCATCAGCAATCCTCCAGGTCGAACCTCCCAAATATGCCTCAAGCTCCACCCCTTCCCCTCCACTCCACCAACGAGTCCAAGCAGCGTCCTCTCTCTCCTGGACACTGCAGGGGTTCCTGAATGCTCTCCTTTCCCCCACTCCTCCCCTAAAGCCTATTCCCAGACCTATAGCCATAGTGAGGCATGAAAATTTAAACCAGATCGTGTCACTTGCTTAGAAGCCTTCAATGATCTCCCATTCTACATAGACACAAATCAAAATCCCTAGAATTGGTCTGACTGGTCTGGCCCCTGCCCATCCAACCATTTTAGGCCACAGGTCTCACCCTCACTCAATGAACCCCAACCCCGATGAACCTGTAGTTCCTAGAATCCACCTTCCTCCAAAGGGCTTTGGCACCTTCTGGTCCCTCAGCTGAATGCTGTTCCCGGTCAACAGCTTCCTATCACCCAGGCTCAGCTCAGAGAGGTCGTCCCTGACCATCTTTTCTGAAGCAGAATTCTACTTTATATTCTAGCACAGTACCTGTTTATTTCCTTCTGAGCACTCACTACAATATAAACATGTCATTTCGTGACTTTGCTTACTTGTTTATTTTTTGCCTCCTCCATCAGACTGTAACTTCCCTGAAGGCAGGGGTCTGTCTGTTTACAGTCGTAGCTTCCTAGCACAGCATTGGCACTCAAATACTTTTGGATGAAAGATTAAAAGTCCATTCCAAAAGTCACAATACGATCCCAGCCCAGTGTCTCTCCTGCCCCTCCTGCTTCTACTCCTCTGCTCTCTTCCTCAAGGGGGTGGCCCACTGCACAGGAGGCTGGGAAAGTGCGGAATCTGCTCTCTGGGCTGGTTTCTGACCCCGTGGGAAAAACTTGCAAAAGGGCTGAAAGCGGCAGTGAGGTTATAGGGTGTTGATGGGGGCTGGGAGCAGAGTGACAACTCCCAATTGCCCACTCTGGTGTCCTCAGGAGATTCTTTCCCCAGCCTGGTCTCCCTCGTGGAAAAGAGGCCCCCTCTGCTGGACCACACAAGGATGCTGAAGACTGGGTACCACCTAGAGGGAGCAGCTGTGAGATAGCCAGGAGCAGGTGAGATCTGGTATTTCAGGGCCAGGAAACAGATGTGGTAGTTTGAAAGGAAGCATTTGTACTCTCCCTCAGGGCTGCAGAACATCAAGATTCAAACCTTGGGTATGTCGCTGGGCAAGGTCTGGCTCCCCCACTAACCCCTGGCTGCTCCATGTAGAGAGCGGGCGAGCTCTCCCATCCCACACAGGCACCTGGAGTCCTGGGCATTTGCCCAACCTTCTTAAGGGAGGTTGGCCAACCTTGACAGGACAGTAGTTTCTTGTGACATCCCTAGATCCTGGCAAGAAGCCCCAAGGCTCTGGGCAAGAATGGATCTGTAGGTTCCAGGAAAGAGGCTTCTGTGGGAAGCAGAGCTATGGTGGCATTTCTGTGCCTCAGGGATCGGCTCGCAGGGAAGTAAGCCCTCTGGGAGCCACAGAAGCTCAGAACTGCATTAGCAACACACCCTATCAGACCTGTCTCCCCTCCTCATCCTGAAAAGGAAATATTCAGCAGTCTCCAGAAAGCTGCCTGCTCCCCAGTTTATTGCAGAAATGTGTGGGCGGTAAACTCTCCTAATGAGAGGACTACATCCCACACAGTGGCGCCAACGCTAGACACGGCCAAGGACGCGGTGGGGTGACACGTAAAGGGATGCGAGGCCTTGGATCGAATCCAAGGCAGAAGGGTCTGTTACTGCCTAGAGACTGGGGGTCCCATGGAGGGAAAGGGGAGGGGGTGACACCCAGGCAGGTTTGGCTCGAGGCAGGGATCCTGGAGATTATTTGTAAGTGTTCTGTTAACTTTTCCAGTGCCCCTCCTGGGATTTTGACAAATCAGTGAAAACTTGTATGACCATGAGGAATTTTTTAAACAGTCTCTAGAGCAAAATACAACATAACAAGCACCAAGGACTTCAGTGATTCTACCCTGTTGTGGCCACTGCTCTGTGGGCATCTCACATGGGGCATTGGCTGCCCGTGGGCTTTGGTGTTCTCTGCAGTCATCACTATTCCTTCTGTCCAATTCTATGCAGGCACAGGGTCTGTCACCGGAAACACTGTCTAGTCCTCTAAATGTTCCCATGGTCTGCGGTTTGCTTAGAGGTTAGTGGTTCTTAAACTTCAGTGTTGTTATGGGTCAGCTGGCCTGCTTGATAAAATGAATATTCCCAGGCACCCTTCAGAGAGTCTGATTGACTAGGTCTGAAGTGTGGCCCCAGAATCTGCATTTCTACAAGCATCCCAGGTGATTCTGATATAGGGGATCCTAAGACCCCACTTTGAGAAGTAGTAAGAAATCACCGTGCAATTGATTGCTTTCCAATTTTTTTCTATTTAAATAATACTGCCATGAAGACTTTGTAGAGATGATTTTTTTTCTTTTACCTTATTTTCTTAAGACATTTTCTTAAAAGAAAGATTACGGAATCAAAGGATCGGAATTGTTTTGTAGTTTTTGCCAAAGTAGTCTCAAGGGAATTTGAATAATTGAACATTAAGCTTTAGCATTTAAATTGATTTTTATAACAGTATAAAAGTTGTCCATATTGCAAGTTCAAGATTTATAATAGGGCTGGTCATTTTTCTATATAAAGCTTTGTGTGTAAACTATCAGCTCATTTCCGCTGATTACTTCTCAAAAAAGGAGCAGGATCCCGGCCTTTTATGGTTATATCAATTCCTTAGCTATTTTGGATAGAAAGCTTTATTTGCCACATATATTTCTCCCCTTCTGTGGCTTTCATTTTTGGATTGGCTTTATTACATTCTGTGGCACAAAAGGCTTTTAACAACACATTTGGATCCATCCATCCTGTCTCTGATATCTCTTTCAGCAGCAGTCAAAATGTTTTCTCCTCATCACAGTTGAAACGCATTTGCTTTTCCATTTCCTTCTCTGGCTTTTTATGACCCACTTGAAATGTATTGTAGCACACGGTGTGAAAAAATATGGATATAAGCTAATTCTGATCCGTGCTGATGTCCCACGATTTTTTTGAACATTTATTTATTTATTAATTTATTTTCTTTTTTGGCCGTGCCGTGTGGCATGTGGGATCTTAGTTCGCTGACCAGGGATTGAAACTGTGCCCCCTGCAGTGGAAGCATGGAGTCTTAACCACTGGACCGCCAGGGAAGTCCCCATGATGTCCCACGATTTAGATGATATTTGCTAAATAGTGACTCTTTCTTATAGCCTTGTGTTGATGCTCATTCATCTTACATCAAGTCCTTAAATAACTTCAATCTCTTTCTGTAGAGTCTATTCTATTCCCCTGGGCAGTTTCTCTTGTCTTTACTCCAAGAAAATACAGTAATGGCTGTCTGGTTATTTTAAGTTCCCCCAAAACATTTTTTGACATTTTGCCCATTCATGTTCCAGCTGAGTTTTAGAATTTATTTGTTAAATCTTGTGATGCATCTCATTGTGTTTTTAAGTTATATTCTTTTGTAATCTTAACTTTATTTGGACTTTATAATCAGGAGGAGAGTATAGTTCTTCATTCATTCATGTTTTCCTTTACTCTTCTCAATTTAAAATTTTCTTTGAAAAAATATGATTGAGGGGCTTCCCTGGTGGTGCAGTGGTTAAGAATCCGCCTGCCAGTGCAGGGAACACGGGTTCAAGATCCGGGAAGATCCCACATGCTGCGGGGCAACTAAGCCCATGCGCCACAACTACTGAGCCTGCGCTCTAGAGCCCCCGAGCCACAACTACTGAGCCCGTGTGCCACAACTACTGAAGCCCGCATGCCTAGAGCCCGTGCTCTGTAACAAGAGAAGCCACTGCAATGAGAAGCCTATGCACCGCAACGAAGAGTAGCCCCCGCTCGCCGCAACTAGAGAAAGCCCGCGCGCAGCAACGAAGACCCACCACAGCCAAAAATAAATAAATAAAATAAATAAAAATTTATAAATATACATATATATATCATTTATTCCAAGTTAAATGAATTCCCAACTATTTTGGGGAGAGGGAGGATCATTTTTGTGACTAAGCCAGCTCTCCCTCTTCCTTTTTCCTTCCCTCTGCCCCACTCTTACTTTATCCTTATACTCACTAAAATACAAGCGTTTTGACCCAAAATCCATGCCGTAAAATGACACACTCCCCCACCCCCACCCCAGGCCCAGTGTATGTTGCTTCTTGGCTGCAGCCAGCAGCAGTATGTGAGCTGCTCTGAGGTCACCTCCATCTGTCTTACTCCCTTTTCCTTCCCCTGCCTGTAAGATGGGCAGAATTGTCCTGGCACCACCTTCCTGGGTTAGGACATAGCTGGTTAGGAAGAGTTAGAGTATTCCAGAAGTGTCATCCCAATTTATTGAACAAAACAGGAAGATATAGTGTAGTAAGTTGAATGAGTATCCCCTCATGTCCATATAGAACCTCAGAATGTGACCTTATTTGGAAAATAGGGTCTTTGCAAATGTAATTAGTTAAAATGAGGTCATACCTGGATTAGAGTTGGCCCTAAATCCAATGACTGTTGTCTTTATAAAAGAGAAAACAGAGACACAGACACACACGCATACAGACACACAGACGAAGAATGCCATTTGACAACAGAGGCAGAGGTTGGAGTGATGATTCATCTATAGACTAAGGAAGGCCAAGGATTGCTGGCCACCACCAAAAGCTGGCAGAAAGGCCTGGAGCAGATTCTCCCTCAAAGCCTCCAGAAAGAACCAACCCTGCCAATACCTTGATTTCAGACTTCTGGACCCCAGAACTGTGAGAGATAAATTTCTGCTGACTTAAGTCAGCCATTTTGTGGTACTGTGTTACGTCAGCCCTATGAAGCTAGTCTACACAGGATCCCTGGTCTCACCTGAAATCGTCCCCAGTGCTGACTTTTCATTGTAGGATTATCTAAAACACTGAGAAATGTCCTTGTAAGCCTGCCCCAAAGCAGAGAATGAACAGTCCACTCTGGAATGTAAATACTCAAGAAATGATGAGATTTTTCCTGTTTCCTGACCAACCACAAGTCTCTCTTTGTAGAAAGTGAACTATTTATGGCATATTCCAAGTTCTAAGAACCCAGGGCTCTCTTGCAAGGGAGGCAGTGTGATGTAATTCAAAAAGCTCGGAAACTGGGCTCAGACCACCAGGGCCTAAATCTCGACTCTCATTTACCAGAAGTGTCGCTCTGAGCTGGTCACTTAATCTCTTTGAGCTGGACTCCCAATCTGTAAAAGGAGACAATAAAAATTTATGCCTAACATATTTTAGGGAGTTATTGCTGGGATCTGATGAGATAGTTTATCGGAAATCATTGTTTAAACTGTAAAGCATCAGGCAGATGTTACCAATCACCAGTGTTTGCCTGTGGGGTGGGCAGGACAGAGAGGAAGGGCAGGAGGGACACTTACTTCTCACTGTATCCTTTTTTTGTTCCATGCATATAGTGAAAATAATATGTTAAAAATATTTTAGGGCTTCCCTGGTGGTGCAGTGGTTGGGAGTCTGCCTGCCGATGCAGGGAACACGGGTTCGAGCCCTGGTCTGGGAGGATCCCACGTGCCGCGGAGCAACTGGGCCCGTGAGCCACGATTGCTGGGCCTGCGCGTCTGGAGCCTGTGCTCCTCAACAAGAGAGGCTGCGATAATGGGAGGCCCGCGCACCGCAACGAGGAGTGGCCCCCGCTTGATGCAACTAGAGAAAGCCCTCGCGTGGAAACGAGGACCCAACACAGCCATAAATAAATAATAAAATTAAAAAATATATATTTTAATGTGTAATGAAGGGGAAAATGTAAATAGGATTGTGTGCCCATTTCCATCGTCACCCAGCAAAGACATCTAGAATGTGGGCACCAATGGCCCTCAGGTAGGAACCTCTGTCTCTCCTGAGCTTCTGGTGCAGGAGCTCCTGGGACACGACCCAGCTCATGTCTCCTGAACCATTTTTCCTTGCTTGTGTTAATCCACAGTTTGGAAACTAGAATTGGGTGTCCAGCCCTGCCATGGATTTCACATTGTCTGATTTACCTTTTTGAAATCTAGAGAGAATAGGGACCCCTCCTGCCAAGTGACTGGGGCAACTTATAGAATTGTGTGTAAAGACAAAGGCATATTTGGGAAGGCATTTTCCCAGAGCATTTTGAGGTCTTGTGCTCATCCCAAACGCACGGCAAGAAGTAAACGCTTTATACCCAGACAAAACTATAATTCTAAAAATACATGCACCCCTATGTTCATAGCCAAGAAATGGAAACAACCTAAATGTCCATCGACAGATGACTGGAGAAAGAAGATGTGGTATATATACATACAATGGAGTATTACTCCGCCATTAAAAATAATAAAATAATGCCATTTGCAGCAACATGGATGGACCTAGAGATTATCACACTAAGTGAAGTCAGAATGAGAAAGAAAAATGCCACATGATATCACTTATATGTGGAATCTAAAATATGACACAAATAAACATATCTATGAAACAGAAACAGACTCACAGACATAGAGAACAGACTTGTGGTTGCCAGTGGGGAAGTGGGGGGGCGGGGAGGAAAGGACTGGGAGTTTGGGATTAGCAGATGCAAACTATTATATATAGGATGTGTAAACAACAAGGTCCTACTGTATAACACAGGGAACTATATTCAATATCCTGTGATAAACGATAATGGAAAAGAGTATGAAGAAGAGTATATGTATATATATGTATAACTGAGTCACTTTGCTGTACAGCAGAAATTAACACAACATTGTAAATCAACTATACTTCAATAAAATTAAAAAAAAAAAAGGGGCTTTAATCAGAGTCCCCAAGGGATCAGAATGGGAAGCTGAGCCTTGCTTCCACTTAATGAAGCTCTCTGCCCACCCCCTGCCAGGTGATGAGCAGGCCCTCCAAGGTCCTGAGGGCTCATCTGGGTCCTTCCCCCTGATTCTATGGCCCAGGGCTGTGCCTGACACTCGCACCAGTCCACTCCCTGCCAAGACTCCACTCCTCCAGTTGTCACCGCTGGCCTCTTCGAAAGCTCTATCCCCTCGACACCACCAGCACTAGCTGGCCAATGTGACACTCCACTTGGGTCAGCCTTCCGCCTATAAAGGCCCCCTCTTCATCCTGCTTTGGGGGTATAAGGCTTAGAGCAAAGTCCCTTGAGCCCCCAGTGGGAAGGCTCCTTCAGCTCTGCCACACAGCCCTCTCCTTCGGAGCACTGACATTTCAGTCCCGCACCAGCTGCGGGGCCAGCGCAGCCTTTCTCCAGAACCAGAGGCATTTTGGCCTTGGTTTTGAGTTGGAGTCACCAGGCGAGGATCCTTCCCCACTTTAGCAGTGCCCTGACGTTACTCCCCACAGCCTATTTTTCCCAAGCCCCGACTGTATATAAGTGAGCTCAGATTGTATACAGGATTCAGGTTCTGTCCCAGATGGCCCTGGGTCCTTGTCATCCAGGGTGTGGGGTTGTCGAGCATAAGAGGGGGCTGGCATGTATGACTGTGGCCTGTCTCCATGGGCCTCAGCTCTAACCAAGACATAGCCAGGCTTGCCCTCCTCTTGTAAGAGTTTAACAAGGATGCTTGTGATTCCCTTATGCACTACAATAGTTCAGAGCAACAACTTTGGAGTCAAAGACAAACCTGGGTTCAATCCCAGCTCCACAGTTCGCAAGCCATGAAATCTTGAGCAAGTTACTTAATCTCCTGTAATCTCAGTTTCTTCATTTGTAAAATGAAGATCAAATAGAGCCAGGTTACAGGGATGTCAAAAGAAGGAAATGAGATAATGCATATAAAGGGCTAAGTGTTGGTACCTGGCATATAGTAAGCACTTAATAAATATTAATTTGTTGTTGTTATTAATGAAATGATTTAGTTTCTAGTGATAGCTTAAGCTTGAGCTTGGTGAACTTGAGCAAGTTACTTCACCTCTGTGGGCTCTTATTTTATATAAAATGAGAGGATGGGTCTTGAGCCTTGTATTCCTTCCTACTCCGTGATCCTACGATTCCTTTGACCCTAATGGGTTAATTCCACCTGCCACGGGGACCAATGTTAGGATGATCAGATGAGGTGACTGCCTACAGGGCAAGATGAGAGAGGCTGCCAGAAGTCTACCAGGCTTCTTCAAACCAAAGCCTGCCTGTCTCCTGGCCTAGATCCCAGGGCAGCGGCAGGAAGGGCTGTGGGGAGTTTACCTGTAGGAGTAGCCTGGTAGATAACCAATATTAAAGGAAGGAATGCCAGGTCCTGAAGTCTACCTGAAAAACAGAGCCTGAGGTCCAAAGGAACAGGCATCGCTGAGTAGGGTAAATGTCTGTCCCTGACTGAGTCCTAGTAAGAAAAGTTGGGAGGTGACTCCGGGCTGAAAATGCAATTTCTTGAGCTCTCTAAAGAGGCATTGTGGGCATTGGTTAAAGACTTGGCTGAAGAGCCAGATTGCTTGGCACTTTCCTAATGACTTACACACACTTAGTTTTCACAACAACCCAGAATCTTGGTTCTTCCACTTAGCAGCTCTGTGACCTTGGTCAAAGTACTTAACCTCTCTGGGCTTCACATTCCTCATTTGTGTAGCAGGGGTGATAACAGTAGTTCCGCCTACTGAGTTGTTGTGAAGACTAAGTGTATATGAGTCCTTAGGAAAGTGCCAGGCATATAAGTGTTATGTAAGTGCTGGCTGCGAATATTTTTATGATATTGCTTTGGGCTTGGTATGCTGAGGACACCTTTGTAGGGGGGAAGGCAGGTGGTCCCTCTAACGTTGCAGTAGAAACAGTCAGGAGCTTCCCCCTGGAGGTCTGGGGCATAGGTGGAGCTCCTATAAGACACTCTCTGGAGAGTCTCAGAAATGTGTGCAAAAGGCTTTTTGGATGGTCCCATAACAGTGGCAGAGTATACCAGAAAAATATAGTGTCTTACAAGTTACTATAACCCTTCCATGCAGGGGCCTGAGGAAACTAAGTGTACCCCATCATTATTAGGGATCGAATCCCCTCAAGTCGGATACCCCTGGATGGGCTAAACAGTAAATTGTCATCTGCCATTCAGCGCAAATGAGTTTCTCAGATGAACCAGTGTTTTAGCAGAACCCGAGGAAATAAGAACTAAAATTGGATGGGGCAGGCCAGTCCTAGCACGGGCTCTGTGTGGGACAGCAGGTGGGTGGGCCCTGGGTGGCAGACAGGAAGCTCTGAGTGTGTTTTGGGCGTACGTGGGGATTGCAGAGAGCAAGGAGGCAAGCACCCGACCAAGGTGGCCTGCTTCAACCTCAGGTTGAAGCCCCTGGGTCCACCATTGACAGAATCTCCGTGGGCCACAGCCCACCAAGGCTGCCCCTCGTGCCCTCCCCTGGCCGACCAAGGTGGACCTTCCCCGCGGAAGCCATCTCAACCGTGTGGGACTTGGCTGCCCCCTAACGGCCACTAGGCAGAAGTCCTTCTCTTATAATTGGAGAAAATGCAAAGATTTTACAACAGCATTTGGATAGCGCTTTTCAGTTACAAGGCACTGTCACAAATATGAGTGTAGCCTTTCTGCTTGAGTATGCCCTCTATCTCCCATAGTCTTCAGCCACTTGGAGCATATTTCCCCCCACCCATCCCCAGCCACCTCCAACACTCCACCTTTCCGATTCCCTTGACTCATCTAGCTTTTCCTTATGGGTGGAGAAAAGGGTCCTGGAGCCTGGGGAGGACTGGGTGAGTTCTGACTCCTCTAGGGCCTTGGGTCCTTGCTCCAGCCAGAGCACTGGAGAGCTGGAAAATGGCAGCCCCTCCGCTCAGCTTGCCCACGCTCTCCCTTCTTCACACAGTGGTCCTGACCCCCTGGACACACCTCAGGCCTAGAATTGCTCTGAGTTGTCTTTGCTTCTGAGCTGCAACCCCCAGGAGTCTGCAACTTTCAGCTCCTCTTTTAGGCGGACTCCATCCACACTATGCCCCCCAAACCAGCACACATCCTGTCCTTTCTCTGCTGCTGTTTGAGGGGCTTACCGATTGTCCCCAGAGTGAAGGGGGTAGCAGATAATGAAACCTCCAACAGGGCAAATTACAGAGGTTCCCATACTTTCAAAGGTCTCACAGCCATGGTCCCTCGTCTTTGGCTTCTAACTCTGCTGAGATCATTGAAAACCCCAAAGGTGAGGTTCAGATCCTCCTCCCTCCTCAGGAGCTCAGCCGAGATGCTCTCAGACCCAACGGTATTCTCCCTTGTGTGGAGTGTCCTAGAGGCCATTGCTGATTATCTTTCCACAGGAAAAGGTAATCTGAGAGTCATACTGAATATTTTAAATGTTTGACGTGGAATGTGTTTTGGTTTTGGATGTGTTATTTTGAGAAACCACTTAGAGATGTCTTGTTTGGGGCAGCATAAGCCAGCCATTAGAATGGTTTCATTCTGAGTGTTAAACTTTGTTTCCCCAGGCAAGGCAAAGCAGTTGAGCCAGTTGGGATGATGTCCTTCCTTTCAACGTGAGACCTGGGAAGAATTAAGGCAATGAGAGGGGAGGATGCAATGGAAGGGAGCTGGGCCTGCTCTGATGGACAAGAGCTGGGCTAGGACCACGGGGGGACCGACTCCCAAGCACATGATGGGATCACAGCAGTGGGCATGGCTTTCCTGATCCGATGGCACCCTGAGAGCCAGCCTGACCCCATGAGCTTTGACCCCCATGGAAGCCTCAGCAGGCTGGGGCCCAAGACTGGGGAGGATGCAGGATGCTGAGAATGGACGTGAGAGGGAAGATGGGGGTGGAGGGGTTGGTTCTACTTCCTTCTCTCTTAACGACCCCTAATATTTTAGCTTCTCTCCCCTGCCTGGTGTTGAGCATTCAGTTCCATTGGACCATAATAGGTGAGAAGAAAGAGAGGGATTTGAAATCCTTGAATTCCTCCAACTATCGCAGGAGCCATCAGAAACACCCACCAAGGGCTCACTTGAACTTGGATGCTTCCGAGTAGGGTGACAGCCACACACTTGCCCTCTCTGGGGGGAAACAACACCCCCTGAGATGGAAGAAACACTTGGGACCTAAAGGTAGCTGCATCGGCACAAGCTCGTTATCCACACCCTTCCCTTTTTTGCAGCTCCCTCTGACTGTGCCAATATTGCCACAACTCTCTCCAGTCTTGTCTCAGACTTACCACTTCCTCTTTCCTGTGCTATCCCACTTTCCCTGAGTTCCCCAGTCTGGCAATGGGCACAGCCCCTCCCCTCTCTGTGGCCCCTCCCCACCTCTCAGTCTTGGCCCCCTTAAGGGCTCCCCATTCTGTGAGCACCAAGGGTGCCCGGACTGTGCTAGGGGCTGGTAGAGGAAATTCCTATAGTACAATCTCTCTTACGAAGAAGCTGATTGGGGAGGAGACTGGGGAGGGGTGGTCATAGGTCAGGAAAGAACTACAGGGACTTCCCTGGTGGTGCAGTGGTTAAGAATCCACCTGCCAATGCAGGGGACACGGGTTCGAGCCCTGGTCTGGGAAGATCCCACGTGCTGCAGAGCAACTAAGCCCATGCGCCACAACTACTGAGCCTGTGCTCTAGAGCCCGTGAGCCACATCTACTGAGCCCGGGTACCACAACTACTGAAGCCCGCACACGTAGAGTCCATGCTCTGCAACAAAGAGAAGCCACTGCAATGAGAAGCCTGCGCACCGCATCAAAGAGTAGACCCCGCTCGCCGCAAGTAGAGAAAGCCTGCACGCAGCAACGAAGATCCAAGGCAGCCAAAAATAAATAAAAATTTTAAAAATTAAAAAAAAGAAAGAACTACAAAGCCTTGTCCTAAGTACTATCCTAGAGGTTTATACAGATGGTCGCTTAATTTTTTAAATTCAGTCTTGGAAACAATATGCTCCCAATCCCTTTTTGTCCCTTTCCTTCCAGCTTGGGACACTTTTGAGAAAATGTGATGTTTGTTGCTGCAAACACACTGAAGATGACAGGGCAGAAAAATGGGAAAAGCCTGGTTTTTGATGGCAGCATTAAGCCATTGAAGCAAGTCTGAAACCATCTGTCTCCAGACTTTTTGTTAAGTAAATAAAAACATCTCCCTAGGGTTTAAGCTACTGTTAGTTGACTTTTTGGTTGCTTGTAGCCCAAAGCATTATAACCAATATACATTTTCTTCCCTGAATGAGAGAAGAAAGTTAAGGGGGAGTTGGGGATGGACAAATCACAGTTCTAGTGACCAGTCTGGGCAAACCCAAGTTCTTTGTGGAAAGGGGCAGAAAATCCTGTGGTAGATGGGCCAACTTCACCTTTGTTTAACTTTTTCAGCCAATATTTATAGAGTGGCACCTATGTCCCGGGCATCATGATTAAGTTGCTGAGGCTAAAATCAAGAGCAAAACCACACACGGTCCCAGTTCTCATGAGGCTTAGAATCCAATGAGGGAGTAAGACATTAACCAAATAGTAATCCTAACAAGTAAATAATTAGAAGCCGAGCTAAGCACATGGAGGAAAGGAACAGATGCTGTGAGAACCTACAATACAATACATACAACAAAGCCTGGAAGCTGGAAAGACCTCCCTGAGAAAGCAATCTATCTATAAGCTAGGAGCTGAAGGAGGAAGGGGAGGGGTGAACCAGGCAGAAGCTAGTGAGGGCTGGGGATATTGGGAGCAGTGCATGCAAAGGCCCTGGGGCAGGAGGGAACCAGGCTGGTTTGAGAGCTCTGAGAGGAGCAGACTAGAGTTTAAGTGGGTTGAAAAGTTTGCCTTCAGTGTCTCCTCAAATCTGGCCTACCAGTGTTCCCCACGATCCCCCCTGCTTCTTTGCTCATCCCACATTGCCCTTCAGGAACCCTGTGTCCTCAAGGCTCTTTGACTAAAGTTTGCACATTCTGGAACTCCACCCAGACCTGCCTTTCCCTCTAATCCCACCCTTCAAATGACCCTCCTCCCTATCAAAACCCCCTTTGCTTCCCCATAAACCAATCTATCAAAGAATTTCTCCTACATTTTCTTCTCAAAAAAGAGTGAGAGAGCAAGTGAATGAGATATTGAGAGAGAAAACCAGCCTGTGACTGTTGGAATTCAGACAGCAAGCAAAGAATTTTAGGCAGGAGGCAGGCCCTGGACATGGCACCCCCCACACACCCTCCTCCATAAGACACCAGTGGGCTCTGCATGGGAGATGCCTGGGGTGCAGGTCGGGCTCTTGGGGTGGGCCGGCTGCTCCCTTCCTTTCCTGGATACACCAGTAACTTCTCCTCAGCCGCGGAACTCAGAGGTCTCTGTACCCAGGTTTCTCACTGCAACTGTGCCCGGGCCTTTGGGGGAGCACTGGGCCACCCTCTAAAGAACTGACTTCAAAAGGCCTAAAGAGCGGCAGTGTGGCCCAGTGGGAGGAGGCTGGCTTTGGAACTAGACAGCTCTGGGGCGTGACCTGGGCCATCACTAAGCTTTCTGAGCCTCAGTTGCCTCATCTGCAAAAAGGGAGTAAGATTATCTTCTTTACAGAGTTTCTGTGAGGATTAGAAATAAAAATGTATAAAAGAAGGAGAAAGAGGAGATTTTTAAACCTAAGCTAGGGCTCAAGCACAAATCTAGTATCCAGGAATTAGCATTCAGTCTCAATTTCAAATATTTTGCCCTACATGTCCACTCCCATGTATTGGGCCCTGGGTCCTGAGTTTTTATTTGGAAAGCAAGATGATCCTTGTAAGTCAAGATCTGCATGGTCCGATTTGCTAGCCACTGGTTACATGTGGCTACATAAATTCTAACTGAAATAAAATTTAAACTCCAGTTCCCCACCCTAGCCACATTTTAAGTGCTCAATAGCCATTAGTGGTATTGGACAGGGCAGATATAAAACATTTCCATCAGGAAAGAAAGTTCTATTGGATAACGCTGGCTTAGAGAAAAGGGCCATGTGTAAACAGGAGGTCTGTTTATTTTACTTGTCATCCCACTCCTGGACCAAGACACAGACTGGGACCAGCTGGTGGTTAGAGAAGCACTACATGCGTGCGATTGTGTCTGTGTGTGTGTGTGTGCACATGCATGTGTGTATGGGTGGTGGACAGGCCAGGTGTCCAGCCCTCAGACTTTTAAGATGAGCTCAGTGACACCACTTGCAGGGCTAGAGCTGGTGGGTAAAGTCGCAGAATGAGAGCCCACCACACAGGTCTCAAACCTGCCCCATCTGTGAGACAGCAAGGCTGGGGGCAGCGAGGAGGTCCCCACCCTGGAACCCAGTCCTGACTCAGGACCCCAGGAGGAAGGACCTCCTGGGGTTAATTCTAAGGCAGAAGGGGAAGAAGGTGTGAGGCTACGAGATGCAAATGTGCAGCCCTTGGGGCAGAGGGACATGTAACTCGGATTGCTACCTTGATTCAGGGGCTAAGACAGGAGCCGGAGGGTAAGACAAATACAATTCCCAAGAGTCTGCTCCAAAAAGGACACATGAGGAGGGGACTGAGTCATCCCAGGTCCTAGGGCTGGGCTGACCCACCCCAGGTCTGCCCTCCCTGGTTGTCTCTGGGTCTCACACACAAGCACTGCATCCTCTCAAGCTGACCCTGGTCTTCAGGGAAATATGGACTGTTCCCCACCAGGCCTACTTCCCAGAGACCCTGACATCATAGGTGACAGGCTTCCTACCCAAGTCCACTTCCAGGAGCCAGCAATGTCCTGAGCAGGCCACAGCCACAAGGAGAAGCACCTCAAGGCACCCCAGAGCATTTCAGGCCTGCAGACCAGGCAGCTCCCTGGGATTGTGCTACACAGTTACCTGTCCTCCAAAATGCCTCCATCCCCTGCATTCTGTTATTCATTCAGAAGTCACTGGAGGGAGACGCAAGAGGGAGGAGATATGGGGATATATGTACACGTATAGCTGACTCACTTTGTTATACAGCAGAAACTAACACACCATTGTAAAGCAATTATACTCCAATAAAGATGTTAAAAAAAAAATTTTTAAAAAGAAGTCACGGGCTTCCCTGGTGGCGCAGTGGTTGGGAATCTGCCTGCCAATGCAGGGGACGCGGGTTTGAGCCCTGGTCTGGGAAGATCCCACATGCCGCGGAGCAACTAGGCCTGTGAGCCACAACTACTAAGCCTGCGCGTCTGGAGCCTGTGCTCCGCAACAAGAGAGGCCGCGATAGTGAGAGGCCCGCGCACTGCGATGAAGAGTGGCCCCCGCTCACTGCAACTAGAGAAAGCCCTCGCACAGAAACGAAGACCCAACACAGCCAAAAATAAATAAATAAGTTAATTAATTTAAAAAAATCAGCTATACTTCAATTTAAAAAAAAAAAAAAAAAAAAGAAGTCACTGGAGGGATTTCCCCGGCAGGCCGGTGGTTGGGAGTCTGTGCTTCCACTGCATGGGCGCAGGTTCAATCCCTGGTCGGGGAACTAAGATCCCATGTGCAGAGCAGCGCAGCTAAAAATAGATAAAATATTACACGTTTAAAAAAAGAAAAAAAGTGATAAAAAAAAGAAGTCATTGGAGCACCAGGCCTCTATGCTGCTCCGTTCCTTGGGAGACCACCTCCATAGGATACAACACACTACCTCACTGCACCTCTGAGGTTAAGAGCCCAGAGCTGGAGTCAGACCTGTACCACCTTGGCAAGTTACTTCTGTTTCTTTACCTGTACATGCAAAGAAAAACAGCAGCTACCCCATAGGTCTGTTGGGATTAATGGACCACTTAGCACGGTACCCCAAATATGGCAGCTATTACTAGTAAGCTGTGGTGACACACAGGGCTGAGCCACAACTCTGTCTGGGGGTAGCTGAAGGGGGCTTCAGAAGAGGGGCCACTGAGGTGGGTCTGCGACAGGCAGGGTCATGCTAGAGAGGGAAGTGGGGAGGACCATTCTGGGAGGAGGACAATTGCCTTGCTCAGTCCTTGGGGCTGCCTGCTTGACTGGGCTGACCCCTGAGCCTCACTCACTTTTCCCTTCCTAAGCCAATCAAGAGACACCACGAGGGGTAAGAGGGAGAGAGGGAGGGAGGGAGGAGGTGGCCATGATCTGTGTCCTGGTTTGGGGTGGACACAAAGCTGAGGGCTGGATAGCTCACCACCGTATCTTCACATCTCTGGCCATAGTGCACCCCCATCCCTGGAAAAGTGCCAGGAGGGATCCAGGACTGTCCTCAATATAAGCTGCCTGGTGGTGGCCTCTAGAAAGAGAAGGCACAACTGCCATCTTAGCACGGATTACCCTGTCTTGTAATAGGAAGTGCTGAGCCAGTCTGGTTCTCAGAATGACCTCAGAAACTCACTGTCGGTCTTTTTATCCTAATAACGACAACTAAAATTGTAACAGTGGCAGTAATTTTTAAAACCTGCAATTTTTCTGGTATCAATTTCCTTATTGCTATGTTGATATCTCCTTCATCCAGAATTCAATATCTGGCAACCTCACTCATGTGCAAAACAAAGCACAGAATCAGAAATCAGGTGAAGAAGGAAAAGCCTGGAGAAACTGAAATAGATATCACATGATGACAGCACTAATGCTTTTGGACGCCATTTATCCCTTTTTTTAAGCGCCATCTAATAACCCGGGTTAGTTGTCTGAGTCTAATCAGATTGTAGGCAATTTATAGAGTAGCCGCTGGAGATGGGCGCCCTGACAGCAGGAGAAGTGGCAGCCGGTAATAAGGGAGGAGAGAGAGAAACTATGAAAAGCAGACCACAAGCCCATAAAGCACAGCAGTCTGGATCTGTCTCAGAGGGCGTGTTTGACAGCATCTCTGCAGTTCCTGCATAACTCCATGCTCTTACCAACGGGCTCAGAAGATACATCTCTAGAAGTCCAACAGGTGAGTGATGCAATGGTTAGTATTGTGTTCATATAGGGCCAACCCTCACCCATCCAGTCTCAAGCTCTCCCCAGCATTTCTGAGAGACGCAATGTTACCTACTTCTTGTTACCACTTTTTTTTTTCCCCACTGAGGAGACAATCCAGAAGGAAGATCCCTAGCCTGGTGTCTGGAGACCCGAGTCACCCATCCACCCAACTGTTATTCTTTGAGCTCCTGCTATGGGGCTCCATTTCCTCCCCTGTAAAATGAAGGTTGGTCTACGTAAGCTCTCAGACTGATAGTCCATGTTTTCAGGATGAGGCTGTTTGGGGCTGGGCAATAATGATCACTAACATTATCAAGGATTTACCAGGCACAGGTGCTTTCTAAGTGCTTTACATAGCTAAGCTTTAATCCTCCAAACAACCCTATGAGGCTCAGGTTAAGTGGCAAAGGGCCCAGCAACTGTTTTAATCCCTAGCTGTCAATGTCTTGAAATTCTTAATTTTTGAACCAGGAGCCCACCTTTTCATTTGGTATTGGGCCCTGCAAATTATGTTGCCGGTCTCCCCTCTAGAGTAGCTGAGTAACTGACAGTTGTGGTCCCTGACCAAAGGCAATAGCTAGCATCATCTGAGAGCTGGTTAGAAATGCAGAGTCCCAGGCCCAGCACAGCCCTCCTGAGTCAGATCTGCGCTTTATCAAGATCAGATCCAGAGCCTGCAGTCTCAATCGCTGTCGTCTGCTATTTCCTTCCATGTCCGCATTTACTGGAAACAGGAAAGACCCCAATTTCTGATCTTCAAGTGAGAGGAGATTCACCTTGCTTCTGAGAAGTGGGCTTCTAAGGGCCCCAGATCCTAGAACAGCGTGGGCAGGCCCCCGCACAGACTGTCAGCAGCGTCGGCTAATTCAGACGTTACACTGTCCCCAGGACCGGACTGGGGTCGGGACTAGGACGGCGGCGCCAAGGAACGGAGGGCGCAAAATTTAAGGAGGCACGCGCTCCCAGGTACTGATTCCGCAGCCGCACGGCTCTGATATGCGTGCCTCGGGTGAAAAAGTGAAAAGGGAAAGTGAGGGGAAAGTGAGAAGTCTCGGTTAGCTGGCGCTTCCCCCACCGGTGCGGTGCCCGTCCGCGCTGTTCCGCAGGCGCGCGTGCGGCGCTTAGAAAAGCCAGGCTCCAGTCCTGGGGATTTCTGGTTAGAGCAGCTCCAGTACAGGGTACTCCAAAAAAGAGCCTGATTGCTCAGAATCAGAATACAATCCTTTCACCATCTCTTATCATTTTTAACCCTAGGAAGCTGGCAGCAACCCCTCTACCCCTCTGGTACCTTTAAGCTCACAGCTCTACGTTGGAGATGGCTGGGGCTGCCTTCACCCTGCATCAGAGAGCCCCTCCCGGGGGCGGAGCTGGGTGCGTGGGGCCTGCGGCTTTTGTGCCCGCATGAGTGCAGGTGGGAGGCTAGGCTGGAGATGGCTCACCTGAATTCAGCTCGAGCCATTCACAGCACCCGGTAGAGGCCAGAGACTCCTTGGGGCAGCGTCTAGTTGGGGCTCTGCATCAGCAAGGGAGCTGATCTTCAGCTGGCTGCCGGAGTGGAGAGGGTCCTGCTGATGGGAGGGCTGAGAAACTTAGTGATTTTCCAGGGCTGAGGTTCCCAGAGCCGACTTACCTTCAGAGCTTTTCCTCACCTGCAGAGATTTCTAAAATTAGGATTCTCCAATCCACACAAATCAGAATCTCCTGGAGATGGAGATGGCCCCTGCTACTTTTGTATGAAGTAGAAAAAAGGTGCCCACTTTGAGCAGATGTGCCCTGCTGGGATGTGGCTTGGCAAGTGCATGGAGCCTTTAGGCGAAGAAACCCCCTCCCCTTAGGAATGCAGCCCTGGGGGCTCGGAGATCTTGGACTGAGGAACACACATTGCCCTTAGGCCCCCATTTGCCCGCTTTATGCAGAACTAAACCTGCACTGCTGTGAGCCATGGACCTGGGTGGGGTTGGTAAAAGCCTTGCAGGTATTTCTGATGACTTGCCAATGGGAGTCTCTGAGGCCTGGAGTGTGGATGTGATACATCTTGGCCAAACATGGCGCCATGGCCACTCACTTCCTGTGAGGTTCCTCAGACACTCCCAGGCCAAGGTTCTGCCCCTTTCTTTATTACCCACACAGAATAAACAAAAAGAAAGCCTAACCTCCAGGAATAACATTTAGGGAAGGGAGTGAAGGAGGGAAGAGGAAGGAAGGGGGAAGAGAAGGAGGGGAGGGCGCTTATCTACATTAAACAGGTCCAGCTCTGCCTGTGAGCACAGCTGAGTCATGCTAGGTGTCCTGCTCCACCCCCCACCTCCTGGAAGTGAGACAGCTGCCAATGGGCATTTCTCCTTCAGGACTGCGTTCTGGGGGCTACACAGGCTTGCTGGTACTGGTGGCAGGGAGTCTGGGTTCTCCTCCACCAAAGGCTGGCTGAGCACCCTGGAGGGAGTGACACCCCTCTCCAGGTGTTCCAGCCTTTCCAATGGAAAAGGGAGGTGGGCTCCAGGGTGTTAATGAGAGGGCACTCCACCCCTTCATGTCTGGGAGAGGTTCCGAGTCATGTAGTTCTTTTGGCATTGCCCTGTAGCATCCATTATGGTGAGAGTGGGCAGCTGGGATAGAGAGGTGGGTGTATCAGTCAGTTTTCACTAAGTTACACCATGGTAACAAACAACCCCTCCCTTCAGACCTCAGTAATTACAACAACAAAGGCTTACTTCTCACTCAGTCTGGCTGCAGCTCCCTTCCCAAGTTGTCTTCATTAACGGACCCAAGCTGTAGGAACAGCCCCTCTCTGGGCCATGCTGGGCTGTGGCACAGGGAAAGAGCAATGGTGGAACCAAGTGATGGTGCTTAAAGCGTCTGCTGGGATATGCAGCTGACGTTTCATTGGTCAAAGCAAGTCACGTGACCCATCCCAAGTCACTTGCGTGTGACTTGGAGCAGGGACGTATAATTCTATCACAAGGATAGGGCAGTGAATAATCGGGAACAGTAATGCAATCTCCCACAGTGGGCCCCTGACTTAGGTCAAGGGGATTCCTTCTAAGGAAGAGAGAACATCCTTTGGCCAAAGGAGACAGTATGAAGTGGTGAAAAGAAAAAGGCTTGGAATCAGACAGGTCTAGATTTTAACCTGGACTCAGCCACGTACTGGCTGTGTGATCTTGTCCAAGTTATTTACCTTCTCTGAATCTTCTTTTCCATCTACAGAATGGGTATAATACTTAGTTCACAGGGAAATTTTGAGGCTTAAATGAGATAGTAAATATTAAGTCTTTGGCACATAGTAGGAATACAGTAAATAAAAACTCCCTACTCTACTCCGTTCCCATCTTTTGTATTTTATCCATAACTCTGGAGGTATTTATTACCAAGACTCCATCTACTAACCTCACAGGGTTGGGATCAAGTGGAACAGAGAGAATTTATTGTGTCCTTACTACGTGCCAGGCACTGAACCACACAGTTTACCTTCATGATCTCACTTGTTTTGTCCAATAACCCTGTGAGGTAGGTACGATCATTACCCCATTTTATAGATGAGGAAAATAAGAATCAGAGAAGATAAGTAACTTGCTAAAGGTCATGCAGTGACAGAAGTAGGATTTAAAGCCATGCTTTAGATTCCAGGACCCATGCTCTAGAGCAATGATTTTCAAGAGTGATTTGTTTGGTAGATAAGAAAAGAAACTGAGAGTAAGTTTGGAAACTTATGGCAGCTGGACATTGCCATGACATTCAAGTGAAAGCGAAATAGCCTTATTTCGCTGAACAGAATACAGGCTAGTTTAGGTGATATAGAAGTCTCTGGTAACTTGCATGTGGTGGAGGCCATTCTAGTCATGCAAGTAGGACCACACAATTGTCTATGACTCAGAGGAAATGAAAATCGCTGGTCGTCACCACAGACGGTGTGAGGGGCAGTGCTCTGGAACACTGCATTCACTATGTGCTGGTGGGCCTGCCGGGTCAGCTGCGGCAGACCAGGGAAATATTTGTGGTTAATCAAAATGATACCTCGTTTACACTGATGGGTGAGGCCTGGGAGCAGGGTTTGTGTATTGCCCATGGCAACTGGTTTGTGCCTTGTACACAGGATACACTCAATATGAGTATCCTGCTCCAGTGAGTGAATGAATGAATTGATGGATGAATGAATGAATATGTTTCTCACTGTAAGAGGGCAATTTGATGACCTTGGGCAAAGCCAAGATTTGGGCAAAATTTCTTTTCCAACTTTTCCTGCTGCCTGCACTCCTAGCTCCTCTCTCCTCCCCCTTTTTGTCTCTGCCTAAGCTTTTACATGCCTTCAGGACCCCACAAGTCCTCCTTTTCCTGTGAGTGGTGCCCTATTCTGGGCCTCTCACTGCCCCTTTCCCCAGCAACTTCCCAGTTCTGAGTCTCTTCCAGGGGGACCCCCTCCAGCTGACTGCCCCTGGGGAGTAGGGGTCCACTCCCAGCAAAGATAATACAGAACATAGGCAACTGGGGATGGTCTGTGTTGGGTCTGATAGACACAGGAGACCGGCATTAGTATATGCTGCTGGTGATGGCATCTAGAAATGTGGTACATTTCTAGAAAGCAGTTTGGCAACATGTATCAAGAATTTAAAAAATTTATACGCTTTAACCTAAAATTAAGCCCTAGATATTTATCTGAAATAATCAGGGATGTAGCAAAATCTTTATGTATAGAGATATTTATCATAGCATCATTTACACAGTGAAACAGGAAATTCAACCTAAATGGAAATGATTAAATAAATACATTATGAAATAGGCATGATGAAATATTATGCAGCCATTAAAGTTATGTTTTTGAATTGTTTTTAATGATTTGATGAGATGCTTATTAGCTATGACAAATGGAAAAGGAAGGGTTTAAATTTTTAAAATAAAATTTAATAAAAATATATGTGCATGTAAAAATACTCATCATCTGTCTAGGTGATGGGATTTGAGTGGTTTTATCCTTTTTGGTATTTTCTAAATTTTCTATAATGAGCACAGATTATTTTTATGATCAGAAAAAATATAGAAAACATTGTTTAAAGTCTTTTCTGGTTTTGCAGACAGTCACTCCCTCACTGCAGTCCTGCTCTGATGCAGGACACCGCTGGGGGAAGTGCCCCTGCATTTGCCAGGAGCAAGCCTTACATGGTTAGCTTGTATTCTGGTCCTGGCTTTGCCACTAACTGGCTGTGGGACCATAGACAAGTCATTTTATTTATCTGGGCTTTGGGGGTCCTCATTTATAGAATGAGATTACTGGATTAGATGATTTAAGAATTAAATTCTGATTCTGTGATTCTAACAAACTCACTGGGTCAAGGTATTCATTGTGAATAAGGCTTCATGATTTATCCTTTTTTAGTGTAAGTATAGTAAATGAGATTCTTAGCTATAGCTAAAGAAGTGACTCTCTAATGGTAAAATTTCACATCAGACTGTGAATCATTTACACCCAAATACTGACCTGATAGTTCTCTACAGCTTACACATTCTGATATCAGCTGGCCCTTTTGAGAGAGTCAGAGTCCCTTCCACATCAGCCTCTGGCCCTGAAAGGGAGACGGGAGGTGTCTCTCTGGAAGAACAAGACAAGTTCCTTGGTCCTGAGTTTCCTTCCCTTCCCTGCTTCCTTCCCCCAGTCTCAAGCTGTTCCCCACTGTCTGTCTGCTTCCTCTGTCTCCATCCTCTTCACTGTCGTTGAGTCTGGTTTATGTTAGTGTATTTCCCTGGTAGACTGGTGGCTCAGCCACCACAGCCAGGGGAAGAGGGAGTGTGACTCATGCCCTGTGTCCAGTGAGTCAGACTCGGGGTGGGCTGGACCAGGGGCTTCCCTAGGACAGGAAGCAGGTTCTAAGTATGCAGAGGCCTTAGCTCCCTCCTAATAGGGACGCTGCCAGGATAGAGGACCAATCCTTCTCCCTTTCCCATTTCTGTGAACTCATTCAGGAACCCTCTTGCCAAAGAAAATGCCATCTCTTCTAAGCCTCAGAAGGTTGTGTCTGGGTAAGGCCAAACTGCCTCTGTGCCAACTGGCTGCCCCCCAGCATCCGAGAGGAAGAAGGAGAATAACAGACCATAGTTAGAACCAAAGAGGATAAGAATTTCCTATTCCAGTCTCTCATGTCCTGGGTTTGAGCCTAGCAAGTTTTCACAGCTCCGATTATCCTTTCCTCCTCTTCCCAGCTCTTGACATGAGAAACAAATGCATTCACGCTGCCCTGGGGTTAAAATCCAAGTTTGTGTGACCTTGGGCAAGTTATTTAACTGCTTCAAGTTTCAGTTTCCTTAGCTGGAAAGAATGGGATGATAAACTCACCTCATGGCATGTTGTGCATTAAATAGAACCCAGCACCCAATACAGGCCTGGCTTTAGAAGGTGCTGAGTCGATGTTCAGTCTGCAATGGAGTGGAAGCCCCATTGCTTTTGGACTCCTCTGAGATCCGAAGGTCGGTTTGTGCAGAAGGCTGAAATGGGCCATTTCCAGGGCACAGGAGCCCGTTGTGGTTTGGGAGTGGGCTCCAGGCTGGTTCTGAAAGGCAGCCAGGGGCACCATCTCCCAATCTAGAGCTTTCTCTTCCTTTTTAGGCATCTGGGGCCTTTCCCCTTCCTGGTGAACAGTCCTAACAGGGCCCTTCACACTGCGGGGCAAACAATGACTAAACTGACCTTCTCCTAAGGACTACCAGACAGGAGCAGTTTTACTGACGCTTCCTTTTGTTTCGGGCGCCAATATGGCTTGCTGTCCATCCATCCAGTCCTCACTTAAATTTGTGACATTTTGTTCATCATGGATTTTTTTTTTTGCATTAATTTTTACTAAAATTTTTAAAAATATTTAACATATTTTAAAACATTGCATTAAAATATTATTTATCTTGTTACTGAGTTCCTTGGCACTCCATTAACTTTTGCCCCTAATGATGGAAACTTCAGCTCTAACCTTGTGAGGGGAGAGGTGTATTTTGGGGACAGACTGTGCCTGCTTCCTTAAACCTGTGACCTTGCTAATGGGAACTTCTCTCTGCCCCCACCAGAGGTCAGGATAAAGTTCCCAGCCTGGTTCCAACTCATCCACTCTCCCACCCCCATTTCCATGGAGCTCAGGAATGACCCCAAATCTTTGAAATCCTTTCGGTTCAGCTTAATTCCGTTAAGTATTAGTCAACGGCAATATACTAAGTGCCAGGCAAGTACCTGGTTAAGGCCGGGAGTGGAGGAAGATGGGCAAAGACGGGAAGAGTCAGAGGCGCAGAGCGCGCTGGGGGAACCTGGATGGAGAGAGCCTGGGCGGGGGAGGCTCCGGGAGGCGACACGGGGGCGGGACTCCTCTGAGGACTAACCACGGACCCTAGGGCACCTTCTGCGGGGAGACGACGTCAGAAATCCTGTCCAGGACTGACTTCCTGCCCGGGAGGCCCCGCGGCCTCGGGCTCTGGGCGCGGGCCAGCGGGGCGGCGCCGGCGCCGGATCAGAGGCGCTTCCTGGGCGCAGCGCGCGCCGAGCTGCGCGCGGAGGAGCGGGAGGCGCGGGACGGCGCACCGAGGAGGGCGCGTCGGCGGCGACATGGAGGACGGCGTGCTCAAGGAGGGCTTCCTCGTCAAGAGGGTGAGCGCAACGGAGCCTCTCCGGACACGGCCCGGGGCGGGCCCGCGGCGGGCGCCGGCTCACCTGAGCCGCGATCGGGCGGCCTGGGGCCACACTGGGAGGAGGCGCGTGTAGTGGGGAGAGCCGGGTGGACGGTGGTTGGGGGTGAGCTTTAGATAGAAAAGAGGGGCCAGGGCACTGGCGAGGAGGAGAATCCTGCTTGGCTAGGGCGTGTGGGGTGCAGGGGGCAGCTACTCGTAGTGGACAGCTTAATTAAAACAACTTACTCAAATACGAAGCGTATAGGATTTAAATATGATGTATTAAAACAACGAAAGTGTGTTCGGTAGTCCCCAGCGCCCGTCCAGTTAATGCATCGTCTCCTGTATTCTTCACAATAACCCGTGAGCGAGGAGGAAGCTTATGTTTCTGAAGCCCCTACTGTGCACCAGTCCTGGACGTTGTCTCCTTTAATCCTCCCAACAGTCTGACAGGTTGGTGGTCCCACATAACCACCACCCCCCCCTTTCTTCAAGGGGAAAACGAAGCTCAAAGAGGTTAAGTAGCTCAGGATCTGGACTCGTGGGTGATGAAACACGATCAAACCCACTCAGGCTGACTCCAAACCGTTTTCTGCCCCACTGCAGGGTGGGTATTGTTATTCCTGTATTACAGATGAGGAAACAGGGGTAGAAAGATGAGATCGCTTGCCCAGAGCCCCAGGGCTAATAACAGCCGAGACTGGCACCTCCATCCTCGTTTCTTCCACATCACCCCGTGTGGCCTTTCCCACAGCAAGCAAGAGTCCACACAAAAACTCAACATATAGGATCAAGGTAGAACATGAATGAAAATGCAGCTGCAAGAGGAAATTAGATTTTTAAAAGTTCTTTTAACATTGATGTTCACACTAAACATTTATGCTAACCCTAACAGCAGAGCATAAAATCTGGGGATGAGCCTTTTGGCTCTTCTGAGTTTACAGCTTTGGGAGGGGGATGGATGAAGAGGGGTGAAGGGATTCGGCCTCCCCTGGCCACCAGATCAACCCTGAGGTCTCAAAGTCACTTTCTGTTCAATAGGAAATGCAGCCATGTTATTTTACACATTATTTGACATAGGAGGGCGGGTGTGTTGTTTGCTCAAAACTGTAAGCAGGAGGAGGTGTAGGAGGCTGTGCCGGATCAAGGGTCAGAGTGGATACAAGCAGGTACAAAATTCCACGCCTGTTTCACGCCACTGGGATTAAAGTGATAGGTTGGTCGCTCACAGTTTGTGGAGGCAGCTGCACCTTAGAGAGACCACCTATGGGGAACTTTTCCTGCAGCTTATAAGGTGAGAGGGAGAGGGGTTTGGGCAGGGGGTTTTGGTGGGCATTGTTGATTGCTGGGATAGCCGAGCCCTGGTAGGGGCCTGTTGAGGACAAGCCCGCGCAGAGGGGCCCTTTGGGGCGTCCCCGTGTTCCTGGGGGTTACCTTATATGATTCCCCACCAACACCGCCACCATGCAGAGTCAGGGGAGGGCTGGAGGGAAGGGAGGATGTGAGTTCTCTTCCGGATGGGCCACCCATTCCAGGGTGGCAGCTAAGGGAGTACAGGGTACAGGGAAGTGAGGACAGTCAACCAGGTCTGGACCCAAAAGCCCACCGAGGGCCTTGGCTGAAATACCTAAAGCACATTCCAGCCAAACCCAAAGACAAGAGTTTGGAGCTGGAGCCTGACCCTGAGGCAAGCGGAAGCCACACCCTTTCCTACAAGGCGGGGATGGGGCCCCTGCCCCTGCTAACAGCCCCTGCCTACTGATCAGTCGGGCTTTCCCTCTCCCCCATTTCCCCTCTCCTCCTGGATGGCAACAGCAGCCCCCGTGGCCACTGGAGAAGGTGCAGGGCTGCGACGGTGGGATTCCACAGATTCAGGGGGGGTTTACGGTCCAGAAGTGGGGCAGGGCCCAAGCTGGAAACCCAGAGTACAGAACAGTCATCACCAGTGAGGGCAAAGCAGGAGACGGGCAGGGGCATGATGGATTTGGCTCTTAATCCAGCCCAGACAAGAAAGAAGCAAAGCTCCCGACAGAAATGCAGAGTGCTCACTTGGCCTGGCTTTAGAAGGAGGGTGAGGGGGAAGGAAGGCGGATCTGTGTGGGTTGGACTGCTTGTGCTTTAAGAAGCAGCTGAAGCACTGAATCAGGCATTGCTGCCTGGCTCGTACCTCAGAAACAACACTCAGAAAATGACATGGCAGTGTCAACACGCTTTGGCCTAGAAATTTCATTTGTAGGACTATCCCCAGGAAATGCCATACAAGCTTTAGGAACAAAGTGTTATTTCTGTAGTGAAAAAACTGGAAACTACCTATATGTCCCCCCAAATAAACAAATGATTACAAGTGAATTACCGTTATGCAGATGTTAAAAATGTTTATAATATTATAATCCAAAGAGTAAAAATATAAATGGTATGAGTAAGGAAAAAATTTGCTTGGAAGAAAAAAGCAAGAAGGCTAGAAGAAGTTTCGAAAGCTAAAGGTCTCACATCAAGGTGTTCGCAGGGCCATACTCCCTCTGAAACCTGCAGGGGAGAATCCTTCCTTGTCGCTTTTGTTTCTTGTATTCGCAGGCTGTAAAGGAAACACGCAGATTTTTCCTTCCTGTGTAGGAAAAACCTAGTTCTTCCCCACTGTGTGTTTCTCTATCCTGTGGGGTTTCTTTACTTTTACACAGAACACTTCACTTCTGACTCTTCTGGTCACCAAATGTGTGGAGGTTTTTCCCTACACCAAGCAATTCTCTGCAACACCCGGTGTGTGTCCTACAATTTAACTCAGTGCTGACGCTATCTACTCAGAGACAGCGTTAGATCCCACAGCATAAGAGCTCAGTCCTACAAGACTGCTTGCCCAGCCCTCCCCCGTGCCCCAACACACACACACACTTCAGACACCAGTCAAAAGCCCCGGTTGTCACCTGTGCTCTGACCAACTGGCTATAGATCAGAGGTTCCAGGGAAACACTTAACTTACGTTTACCAGCTTATTAAAGAATGTGATAAAGGAAAGAAATGAGCATCCAGATGGCAGAGATGGGTAGGGCAAGGTATGTGGGAAGGGGCCCAGAGCTTCTGTGCCCTCTCCGAGTGTACCACTCTCCCAGCACCCCTGTGTGTCCCCCAACCTGGAAACTCTCCAAATCCCATATTTCTGGGATCTTATGGAGGCGTCATCATGTAAGCATGATAGATTGTTAACTCCATTTTCAGCCCTTCTCTTTTCTCAAGAGAATGGGAGGGGGGCGCTGAAAATTCCAAGCTTCTAATCATGGTGTGGTCTTTCCAGTGACCAGCCCTCACTCAGGAGCCCACCCAGAGTTGCCTCATTAGCACAAAAGATACTCCTGTCACCCAGGAAATTACAGGGGGTTCAGGAGATCTGTACCAAGAACCGGGGGCAGAGAGCAATATATTGCATTTTCTGTTATCTCACACAGGCACTCCTTGCTGTTCCTTGACTTGTAGATGCATCATTCTATCTCTGCCTCCATCATCGCATGACTATCTTCTCCCTGTGTGTCTTTCAGTGTCCAAATTTTCCTCTTCACATAAGGACACCAATCATATTAGTGTTCTTAGGGCCACCCTAATGTAGTATGACTTCATCTTAACCTGATTACATCTGCAAAGACCCTATTTCCAAATCAGGTCACATTCACAGTTCCCTGGGGTTAAGACTTCAATGTTTCTTTTGGGGGGACATAATTCAACCCACAACAAATACCATCTCTGCTACTTTGGGGTTGTAGGGTCTTGGGCAAGACCTTTCTGGGCCTCAGTTTCCTCATCATTAAAGTTAGGGAGTATAGTATAGGCTTTTTCAAAGGGTCCCCCAGCTGTAACATTCTGTGCTTCTTTTTTTTTAATTAATTAATTTATTTTATCTTTATTTTTGGCTGCGTTGGGTCTTTGTTGCTGTGCGCCGGCTTTCTCTAGTTGCAGAGAGCAGCTAGTGGGGGCTACTCTTCATTGCGGTGCGCGGGCTTCTTATTGCCATGGCTTCTCTTTGTTGCGGAGCACGGGCTCTAGGTACGCGGGCTTCAGTAGTTGTGGCACGTGGGCTCAGCAGTTGTGGCTCGTGGGCTCTAGAGCACAGGCTCAGTAGTTGTGGCGCACGGGCTTAGTTGCTCCGCGGCATGTGGGATCTTCCCAGACCAGGGCTCGAACCCGTGTCTCCTGCATTGGCAGGCGGATTCTTAACCACTGCACCACCAGGGAATTCCCATTCTGTGCTTCTTAAGCCCAGTCCTAGGGTTACATCCCAGCTTATGGACTCTCCTCCTTCCCCCTAAGGGGGCTCTACGCCATTCATGGTCCAGCTGGCCTCTGGTCCCAGTCAGCCACTTACAGACAAGGAGCCTGGAGAGGGAGGAAGATTCCCAGGTGAAGGGAAGCCTGGGTTCTTTTTCAGCTTATACCACTGTATTTTTGGCCTCTGACACCATTTGCCTGCTGATTTTGGATGAGTCCCTTACGCCCTCTGATTATGGCGAAGCTTATCTGAGAAGCAGGGATAATGGGGCTTTCCTTCCCATTTTGTGGATTATTACAGTAACCTCCAGCTGAGCTGGCCGCTCCGGTCTGGCCGACCTTACTCAGCTGTTCTGCCCCGGTGTGGTCGGTTGATCTTTTTAACGTGAGAACCTACGCTTGTCATCCTTCTGCTTAAATGTCTTCAGGGACTCCCCTCCGGCCGCAGTGAAGTCACCAGCTGCTCCCAGTTTTCTGCCTACATAGTAGATTCTATCTCATCAGCCTTTCTTGGATTGCTCTCCTTTGCTGTCAGTCTGGATTCTTAGCTGCTCATAACATGGTCCACTCTAGCAAGTTTCAACAGAAGGGATTTCAGAGAGAATAATAAATATCAAATAACTCAGGAATATTTGGGAGGGCCAGGTACCATACAGCCAGAGATGATGCAGCCAGACAAAAATATCCAACAGCACCACCAGACGTTTCTTGTGGAAACGTCACTGCCGACACTGTTTGCCACTTGTCCCTGGTAACTCTGGGGACTGGGTGTCAGAAGAACCTGTCCTTCCACCACTATCCTGCCACCTTGGCGGCTGCCAAACATGCATCAGTGCCCCATGCACAGGACTGGCAGCAACCCGGCCACCTCCCTGTTCCTTCCTGCCATCGATTCTGGGAAGTGTAGCATTTTGTCCAGGAAATGTAGCCCTATCTCTATTGGTTTGTTCTGCTCAACTTCTGTTGGTTACACTTCTCTCCCTAACATCTCCAGGCCCCTTTCTCCTTTCCGGTTGTTTTAGTTTATTAGGGCTGCTATAACTACCACAGACAGGACCACCTAAACAACAGAGATTTATTGTCTCACAGTTCTGGAGGTCGGAGTCTACGGTCAAGTTGTAGGCAGATTTGGTTTTCTCTGAGACCTCTCTCCTCGGCTTGTACATGGCACCTCTTGCTGTGTGCTCACATGGCCTTTCCTCTGTGTGCATGCCTCCCTGACATCTGCGTGTCCAAATTTCCTCTCCTCATGAAGACCCCAGTCAGATTGGATTAAGGCCCATCTAATGGCCTTATTTAACCTAATCACCCCTTTAAAGGCCCTGTCTCCAAATACAGTCACATTCTAAGGTAGTAGGGGGTTAGGGCTTCAACATATGAATGGGGAGGGGGGGATAATTCAGCTCAGAACACCTATGTTTTAAGGTTTAAGACTATTTTGCCCCCTCCCTTTCTCTGCCTCACACCGGCCCCCATGCCGGAGCCACACCTGTGTGCCAGCAACTGCCTTTACTGCTAATGCTACGCCAGGACCCCCTCAGCAGGGATTGTTGGGCGAGGGGACTCGAGTCTGGGCTGTGTGGTCTGGCGTAGACCAGTGCTCACACAGTCAACTCCTTCGACAATTTTCGGTTCCCTAACACAGTCAGTACACGCACGCTGAGCGTGGAACAGAATTGCAGCACCACAGATGTGAGAACTGAAGGGGCCTTTGAAATTAATAAATGCTGGGTCAGGAAACCAGTGAATCGGGGACAGTCTCTGATTCAGATAAAGTGCATCTCTCTTGTTTAGAATCCAGCCCTAATTGGGCTCTGCTCTGGGAAACATGCCAAGAAAGTCACTTTCATGAGCGTGTACACAATCATTTCATTCTGATTCTTCAGCAGACATTCTCCCATCCACTGTTCTGTTCTAGAAACGGACTCTCTGCCTTCACCTGACTATCCTGTCCACTGGCTCCATGACCCACCTGAGAGCCCCCCAAACTCCCCTGCCTTTTAGGCCTGTCACAGCAGGCTAGGTAAAAATGTTAGGGTCCTTAACAATTTGTGGCTTCAACTTTACAAATTGCCCACACTCTTCAAGTAGCAATATTCTTTTTCTGGAGTATATCCTAAGGAAAAAAAATTAAGAGATGCAGATCAAAATTTATGTGCAAGGATATTCATTGCAGAGTTGTTTATAATAGTGAAGAAAAGAAACAACCTCAGTTACAAACAACAGGAGATGGACAAGGAAATGATGCTTCCACCTAGTGGTCATTAAAAGACATGTTTTAAAGAAATTTAATGGTGTGAGAAGATGCTTGGCAAAGTCAGCAAAAGAAAAACTGGAAAATAAAACTCATATATGTAATATCCTGATTTTTAAAAAAACTAGAAAGTAAAAACTAAAAGGGAAAAAGACTGGAAGGAAATACAAAATGTTAACAATGGCTGTCTCCTAGTAGCAGGATCTTTTCTTCTGTTGACTTTGCAGTTTCTTTCAAGGCTTATAACCAGAAAAAAAGAACAAATGGGAACTAGAAAGTCAATGCCAAAGGTCTTTGTTACATACTCAAAAGAGATGACAAAGAGATCCAAAGCTCATGCTTTCTTCATGAAAATGAAAATAAAACATATGATTCTGAACTGGATCCTTTGGCTATTAAGGACATTATTGGGGTAATTGGTGAAACTTGAATGGAGTTTGTGGAACAGATGAAAATAATATATTCATGTAAATTTCCTAATGTTGATGATTGTATTGTGGTTATGTTGGAAATACCCTTTTTATTTTTTGGTAGGAGTTACACAATAAAATACTGAGAAGTGATTGGAGCTTCATCACGTTAAAAACTAACTCTTAAACACTTTTGTAAAAAAGTTTATAATTTTCTTCAGCTTTTCTCTGAACTGAAACTATTTCAAAGTAAAAAAATAAAATTAAGCTAAAAAAGAGAGATAATGCCGTCCCCTTATTGGAGAGTTGATCCCATGGCACAGTCTGGTCACCTGTGCCATGAGCCACCTCTCCCTGGACACCACGTTGTCCCCTCGGCCACCTCACCTCAGGGTTCTCCTGTCTGTCCTCAGGGTCACATTGTCCACAACTGGAAGGTGCGATGGTTCATCCTTCGGCAGAACACGCTGCTGTACTACAAGCTCGAGGGGGGTCGGAAAGTGATCCCTCCCAAGGGCCGCATCCTTCTGGATGGCTGCACCATTACGTGCCCCTGCCTGGAGTATGAAAACCGACCAGTAAGTGAAGGCCCCCGCTTCCCAGCTCCTCCCTCCCACTCCCCGGACCCTCCCGTCTCTGGCCTCTTTGGTGAAGGTGGTGTGGGCCATGGGAAGAGCTGAGTTACTGAAAAACCTAGACTCAAATCCTGGCTGCATCACGTACCAGGCATGTGACCTTGGGCAAGTAACTGCATCTCTTCGAGCCTTAGTCCCTCATCTATAAAATGGGATAAAATAATGACACCTGACTCTCTCTCACGGCTGTGATGAGGATCATGAAGGTAATGGTGGGTCAAAACACCTTGTAGGCTAGGAGACACTACATAAATGTGAATAATTACTGCTACTTGGGGTTCAATAGGATGACTTTCATCCCCCGAGGGGTACGTGTTCCAAAAGTCTGGGGCAGCTTCAACTCTACCATCAGAAAAGAATCTGAATTAATCATTTACTGAGGGCCCATTAAGTGCCAAGAAATTTGCTGGGCTTGGAGGTGTCAGGGAAGAAAATGGTAAGATTGCTTCTTTCAGTTAATGATCTTATTATGAAAGCAAGTGATTAACAGAAAAACATTCAGAGTTCCAAATGTTGGTACAAACATTATTAGCCACAGAGAACACTGTATTGCTGAAGGGGAGGAAAACGCCATCATAGGCTGTCTGCTCAGGTACAGCTGTGAGAGGGATAGAGGTTTGGGCAAAGATCTGAAAGAGGAAAGAGGCAGAGGTTCCAGGTAGGTAGAAGGTCTTGGGTAAAAGTGAAGGGACAGTTAGGGATAAATTTGGAGATGAGGATGGCCACTGTGGCCAAAGGGTATGTTCACTGAAGGAGTGGTGGGAGATTGGCTGGGGCCAGGTACAGGTAATAGGGAGCCATTGAAGGTCTTGACTGAGAGAAGGGGCTGGTGAAAACTCTCTTAGGAAGACCAAAATGAGGACCTAAGCTCAGTTCCTAATAAGATAACTAGTTCCATAAAGAAGGGATCTTACCATTTTCTTCTTTCTTATCATGTTTTTCTTCTTTGGCTCTTCTAGACAAATTGATGAATCTTCTAAGTATAAGAAAATATTAATGACAGTGAGTTCTGGGTAATGGGTTTACTGGTGTTTGTTTTGTACTCTTTTATAGTTTAAAATTTTTCTCAAATAGAAAACAAAAGGAGCTGTTAAAATAATCAGGCATGAAATGAGGCAGAAAGAAGGGATGAACATGAGGAAACATTATGAAGGAAACATTGACGGGACATCATTGACTGGATGTTGAGGGCAAGGGAGAGGGAGGCATTGAATATCATTCCAGCCTAAGAGGCTGCAAAAGTGAAATGTCATTCTGTATTTCCACTGCAAACCTGGAAATGCCACTGATTAAAAGAGATGGCGTAGCTCTCCGTGGGGGTGGGATGGGACTGCTGGGGAGTGCTGAGCCTGGTGAAAGACTTGGGTCTGCGTCTTCTTCCTTGTAGGATCATCAGACCAGACACAATGTCTGGGCACATAGCAGATGCTTAGTAAATGTTTGTTGAATAAATGCTTAATAAAAAAGAAAGATTTACAGATAAGTGAGACAGTTTTAAGAAGACAACCTAGTTTTCTAGGTGCATTTAAGACTCTGGGTCTCAATAAATTAAACCTTGGAACTTGTAGGTTAACTTTTTCTTGGGGGGTGGTAATTTTTTAAAATTGGAGTATAGTTGCTTTACAGTGTTGTGTTAGTTTCTGCTGTATGACGAAGTGAATCAGTTATATGTGTACATATATCCCCACCCTCTTGGACCTCTCTCCCACCCACCCCCCATCCCACCCATCTAGGTCGTCACAGAACACCGAGCTGAGCTTGCTGTGCTTTATAGCATGTTCCCAATAGCTATCTATTTTACACATGGTGGTGTATATATGTCAATCCTAATCTCCCAGTTCATCTCACTCTCCCCTTCCCACCCCTTGTCCACATGTCTGATCTCTACGTCTGTGTCTCTATTCTAGATTCCACATATATGCGTTAATATACGATATTTGTTTTTCTCTTTCTGACTTATTTCACTCTGTATGACAGACTCTAGGTCTATCCACATCTCTACAAATGACCCAATTTTGTTCCTTTTTATGGCTGAGTAATATTCCATTGTATGTACGTACCACATCTTCTTTATCCATTCATCTGTTGATGGACATTTAGGTTGCTTGCATGTCCTGGCTATTGTAAATAGTGCTGCAATAAACATTGGGGTACATGTGTCTTTTTGAATTATGGTTTTCTCAGGGTATAAGCCCAGCAATGGGATTGCTGAGTCATATGGTAGTTCTATTTTTAGTTTTTTAATGAACATCCATACTGTTCTCCATAGTGGCTGTATGAATTTACATTCCCACCAACAGTGCAAGAGGGTTCCCTTTTCTCCACACCCTCTCCAACATTTACTGTTTGTAGATTTTTTGGTGATGGCCATTCTGACTGGTGTGAGGTGATACCTCATTGTAGTTTTGATTTGCATTTCTCTAATAATTGGTGATGTTGAGCATTTTTCATGTGCCTCTTGGCCATCTGTATGTCTTCTTTGGAGAAATGTCTATTTAGGTCTTCTGCCCATTTTTGGATTGGGTTGTTTGTTTTTTTTGATATTGAGCTGCATGAGCTGTTTGTATATTTTGGAGATTAATCCTTTGTCAGTTGCTTCATTTGCAAATATTTTCTCCCATTCTGAAGGTTGTCTTTTCATCTTGTTTATGGTTTCCTTTGCTGTGCAAAAGCTTTTAAGTCTAATTTGGTCCCATTTGTTTATTTTTGTTTTTATTTTCATTACTCTAGGAACTGGGTCAAAAAGGATCTTGCTGTGATTTATGTCACAGAGTGTTCTGCCTATGTTTTCCTCTAAGAGTTTTATAGTGCCCAGCCTTACATTTAGGTCTTTAATCCATTTTGAGTTTATTCTTGTGTATGGTGTTAGGTAGGGTCCTAATTTCATTCTTTTACATGTAGCTGTCCAGTTTTCCCAGCAAACAGACTGTCTTTTCTCCATTGTATATTCTTGCCTCCTTTGTCATAGATTAGTTGACCTTAGGTGTGTAGGTTTATCTCTTGGCTTTCTATCCTGTACCATTGATCTATAGTTCTGTTTTTGCACCAGTACCATACTGTCTTGATTACTGTAGCTTTGTAGTATAGTCTGAAGTCGGGGAGCCTGATTCCTCCAGCTCCATTTTTCTTTCTCAAGATTGCTTTGGCTATTCGAGGTCTTTTGTGTTTCCATACAAACTGTAAAATTTTTTGTTCTAATTCTGTGAAAAATGTCATTGGTAATTTGATAGGGATTGCATTGAATCTGTAGATTGCTTTGGGTAGTATTGTCATTTTCACAATATTGATTCTTCCAATCCAAGAACACGGTATATCTCTGCATCTGTTTGTGTCATCTTTGATTTCTTTCATCAGTGTTTTACAGTTTTCTGAATACAGGTCTTTTGTGTTGTTAGGTAAGTTTATTCCTAGGTATTTTATTCTTTTTGTTGCAATGGTAAATGGGATTGTTTCCTTAACTTCTCTTTCTGATCTTTCATTGTTAGTGTTTAGGAATACAAGAGATTTCTGTGCATTAATTTTGTATCCTGCAACTCTACCAAATTCATTGATTAGCTCTAGTGGTTTTCTGGTGGCATCTTTAGGATTTTCTATGTATAGTATCATGTCATCTGCAAACAGTGACGGTTTTACTTCTTCTTTTCCAATTTGTATTCCTTTTATTTCTGTTTCTTCTCTGATTGCCATGGCTAGGACTTCCAAAACTATGTTGAATAAGAGTGGCGAGAGTGGACAGCCTTGTCTTGTTCCTGATCCTAGGGGAAACGCTTTCAGTTTTTCTCCATTGAGAATGATGTTTGCTGTGGGTTTGTCATATATGGCCTTTATTATGTTAAGGTAGGTTCCCTCTATGCCCACTTTCTAGAGAGTTTATCATAAATTGTTGTTGAATTTTGTCAAAAGCTTTTTCTGCATCTATTGAGATGATCTTATGGTTTTTATTCTTTAATTTGTTAATATGGTGTATTACATTGATTGATTTGCATATATTGAAGAATCCTTGCATCCCTGAGATAAATCCCTCTTGATCATGGTGTATGATCCTTTTAATATGTTGTTGGTTTCTGTTTGCTAGAATTTTGTTGAGGATTTTTGCATCTATATTCATCAGTGATATTGTCTATAATTTTCTTTTTTGTGTGTGATATCTTTATCTTGTTTCGGTATCAGGGTGATGGTGGCCTTGTAGAACGAGTTTGGGAGTGTTCCTCCCTCTGCAATTTTGTGGAAGAGTTTGAGAATATAGGTGTTAGCTCTTCTCTAAATGTTTGATAGAATTAGTCTGTGAAGCCATCTGGTCCTGGACTTTTATTTGCTGGGAGATTTTTTAATTACAGTTTCAATTTCATTACTTGTGATTGGTCTGTTTATATTTTCTAATTCTTCCTCGTTCAATCTTGTAAAGTTGTACCTTTCCAAGAATTTCTCCATGTCTTCCAGGTTGTCTATATTATTGGCATATAGTTGCTTGTAGTAGTCTTTTATGATCCTTTGTATTTCTGTGGTGTCAGTTGTAATTTCTCCTTTTTCATTTCTAATTTTATTGATTTGAAACCTCTCACTTTTTTTTCTTGATGAGTCTGGCTAAAGGTTTACCAATTTTGTTTATCTTCTCAAAGAACCAACTTTTTTGATCTTTGCTATAGGTTTCTTCGTTTCTATTTCATTTATTTCTGCTCTGATCTTTATGATTTCTTTCCTTCTACTAACTTTGGGTTTTTTTTGTTTTTCTCTCTCTAGTTGCTTTAGGTGTAAGGTTAGATTGTTTAGATTGTTAGATTGTTAAATTGTTAGATTGTTTATTTGAGATTTTTCTTATTTCCTGAGGTGAGATTGAATTGCTATAAACTTCCCTCTTAGAACTGCTTTTGCTGCATCCCATAGGTTTTGGGTTGTTGTGTTTTCATTGTCATTTGTTTCTATGTATTTTTTTATTTCCTCTTTGACTTCTTCAGTGATCTCTTGGTTATTTAGTAGTGTATTGTTTAGCCTCCATGTGTTTGTGTTTTTTGCAGTATTTTTCCTGTAATTGACTTCTAATCTCATAGCGTTGTGGTCAGAAAAGATGCTTGATACGATTTCAGTTTTCTTAAATTTTCCGAGGCTTGATTTGTGACCCAGGATGTGATCTGTCTTGGAGAATGTTCCATGTGTACTTGAGAAGAAAGTGTATTTTGCTGCTTTTGAGTGGAGTGTCCTATAAATATCAATTAAATCTATCTGGTCTATTGTGTCATTTAAAGCTTGTGTTTCCTTATTTATTTTCTGTCTGGATGATCTGTCCATTGGTGTAAGTGAAGTGTTAAAGTCCCCCACTATTATTGTGTTACTGTCGATTTCCCCTTTTATGGCTGTTAGCATTTGCCCTATGTATTGAGGTGCTCCTATGTTGGGTGCATAAATATTTACAGTTGTGATATCTTCTTGGATTGATCCCTTGATCATTATGTAGTGTCCTTCCTTATCTCTTGTAACAGTCTTTATTTTAAAGTCTATTTTATCTGATATTAGTATTGCTACTCCAGCTTTCTTTTGATTTCCATTTGCATGGTATACCTTTTTCCATCCCCTCACTTTCAGTCTGTATGTGTCTGTAGGTCTGAAGTGGGTCTCTTGTAGACAGCCTATGTATGGGTCTTGTTTTTGTATCCATTCAGCCAGTCTGTCTTTTGGTTGGAGCATTTAATCCATTTACATTCAAGGCAATTATTGATACGTATGTTCCTATTACCATTTTCTTAATTGCTTTGGGTTTGTTTTTGTGGGTCTCTTTCTTCTCTTGTGTTTCCCTCCTAGAGAAGTTCCTTTGCTATAAAGCTGGTTTGGTGGTGCTGAATTCTCTTTGCTTTTGCTTGTCTGTAAAGCTTTTGATTTTTCTGTTGAATCTGAATAAGATCCTTGCTGGGTAGAGTAATCTTGGTTGTAGGTTTTTCCCTTTCATCACTTTAAATATATCCTGCCACTCCCTTCTGGCCTGCAGAGTTTCTGCTGAAAAATCAGATGATAACCTTATGGGGATTCCCTGGTATGTTATTTGTTGCTTTTCCCTTGCTGCTTTTAATATTTTTTCTTTGAATTTAATTTTTGTTAGTTTGAGTGATATGTGTCTTGGTGTGTTTCTCCTTGGGTTTATCCTGTATGGGACTCTCTGCACTTCCTGGACTTGGGTGGCTATTTCCTTTCCCATGTTAAGGAAGTTTTTGACTGTAATCTCTTCAAATATTTTCTCAGACCCTTTCTCTTTCTCTTCTTCTGGTACCCCTATAATTTGTATGTTGGTGCGTTTAATGTTGTCCCAGAGGTCTCTGAGACTGTCCTCACTTCTTTTCATTCGTTTTTCTGTATTCTGCTCCTCAGCAGTTATTTCCGCCATTTTATCTTCCAGTTCACTTATTCATTCTTCTGCTTCAGTTATTCTGCTATTGATTCCTTCTAGTGTATTTTTCATTTCAGTTATTGTGTTGTTCATCACTGTTTGTTTGGTCTTTAGTTCTTCTAGGTCCTTGTTAAACATTTCTTGTATTTTCTCAATCTGTGGCTCTATTGGATTTCCGAGATTTCAGATCATCTTTACTATCATTACTCTGAATTCTTTTTCAGGTAGGTTGCCTATTTCCTCTTCATTTATTTGGTCTTGTAGGTTTTTACCTTGCTCCTTCATCTGTAACATATTTTTTTGTTGTCTCATTTTTTTTTTTGATGGGTGGGGCTGTGTTCCTGTCTTACTGTTTGTTTGGCCTGAGGCGTCCAGTACTGGAGTTTGCAGGCAGTTGGATAGAGCTGGGTCTTGGTGCCAAGATGAGGACCTCCAGGAGATCTCACAACGATTAATATTCCCTGGAGTCTTAGGTTCTCTGTTAGTCCAGCGGTTTGGGCTTAGTGCTTCCACCACAGGAGCTCAGGCCCAACCCCTCACCTGGGAATCAAGATCCCTCAAGCCGCGCAGTGCAGGCAAAAAAAAAAAAAAAAAGCAAAACAGTAATAAAAAATAAAATAAAATTAGAAAAATTAAAAATGTATTAGGAAAAATAAAAACATAAATGAAACAACCACAAGGCAAAAACAGAACCACAACAACAGCCAAAAAAAAAAGAAACCTGGAAAAGGCCTTGGTGGGGGGCGGAGCTTAGGTGCAGCATGGCTGGAGGGGGTCCCGGAGGACTGAGGTTTAGGCCCAGGGCCCCAGCAGGCTCTCTGGGGCTTGAGCAGGCAGGGGAGACACTAGCCTCATTCCCCTCCGATCCCCCAATACCCCAAAGGTCTCTCCCCATCCCTGCTAATCCCTGCTCCATGGGTGGGCTCCTCCAATCTTGGGAACCCCTCCCTTCCCCCAGCCGCCCCTCAGGGTTGCCAGTCCCATCCCGCCTCCACTTTTCCTCCCCTCCCCCTTCCCCCCAACATCCTACCCGGTTGCTCGGGGATTCCTCCCGTCCCTTTAGGTTTCCAAGGTCCCTGACCAGTGCCTGGTAGGGGCCCTAGTTGTGAGGAGACGTGAACTCCACCTCTTCCTACTCCACCATCTTGACTCCTCCTCCCCTATAGGTTAACTTGTTGACCTGATACCATTTCATAGTCTTTAAGGAACAGTGGAGAGCAGAAGTGCTGGTAGAACAGGGTGGTGATAGGAAAACTTTGTTCTGTGCTTCAAAAAAGGAGACAAGTTGCTAGCTGGAGCTGTGAACTTCTTGCTAATTCTACGTAAAATTCTCAAACAGAGAAAGTTGTCATCTGCCAGTTCATGACTACTTGAGGGGGAATAAGCCAAGAGGAGTCAGTAGGTTCACTAAGAACAAGTTATAAAGTGTATCATCTGTGTGTGTGTGTGTGTGTGTGGTTAATTTATTTTTAATTAGGGAAGCTATAAAAAAGTGTGTCTGGATTTCATGTGGAACTTTATAGTCTCTCCTGAGATCTTTTCATTAAAATGGCAAACTACAGACTGACAGGGTGCTGGTTGAACTCATCCTTCCACGATGTTGATGAGTGAATCCATGTTAACTTGGAGGAACGGCTTCATGGTACTCTTTGGGACCGTGAGCCCACCTTGTCTTATCCATTTTTGCTGTTTAGGTGAAGGAATTGATGAAGTTTGCAAGCAAAGCAAGGTGGGAGCTAATACATTGGAAAACAGAACCAGAATGAGACAGAATCCTTCTGTTTTCCAACAGAAGTTGTGAGCCCAGTCTACTCAGATGACATTTAGTAGGATCAAAATGCAAAATCTACAATGTCTGAAAAAAACCCCTAAATGCCCATTTAAAAGATGGAGGAGATGTGGCCCACCTGAAAAAGACTCTCAGCTGACTGTACAGAGCATCAAGCCCTGAAGATGCCACTGCTAATGAAACCTCAAGCCCGTGCTGCCTTGTACCCCCAGACCTTCCCTGGAGCAGTTTGTTCCATTCCGAGGGTCATATTTTATGAGAATGTTGAACCAACTGCAGAACATTTAGCAGGGCATAAACTGGTTGAGAAAGTTTAAACAGTATCATATGAGGAACGTGTGAAAGACTTGGGATGATTAGACCCGATTAGAAAGAGGATGAAGAGGAGCAGAACTAACAGTTCCTTCAAGGTAGGCATTAATAGCCTCATATGACAGGTGAAGGAACTGAGAGTCAGTGGGTCCTTTAACGTGCCCAAACGTCCATAGCTAAGTATCCATATCAGTCTGACCTGGAAGCCTGTGCATTTCCCACTTCAGCACAGGGGCTGTCATAGGAGGTGAGCTCAATCTATGTGGTTCTAGAAGGCAGAATCAGGAGCAGAGAGACCAAGTGCCCAGGAAGCAGACCCTATGCTAATGAGTCTGTCCAAAGGGGAAAGGTGGTGAGCTCCCCGTCACTGGAGGTGTACAAGCAAATCTTTTAAAGACCACCAGCTGGGGTGTGGTTGAGTGGTCGGGCATTTGGCAGTCACTGGACCACGTGGCCTCCCAGATTCGCCTCGGTTCTGTCATTTTAGCTGCCCAGCCAGCATTCTCTTGCCTGCTTGGTCTGACTGGCTGTCTTCCCACAGCTCCTCATTAAGCTGAAGACTCAAACATCCACGGAGTACTTCCTGGAGGCCTGTTCTCGAGAGGAGAGGGACGCCTGGGCCTTTGAGATAACAGGAGCTATTCACGCGGGGCAGCCGGGGAAGGTCCAACAGCTCCACATATTGAAGAACTCCTTCAAGCTGCCCCCTCACATCAGCCTGCAGTGAGTGCCTGGGCCCTGCCCTTGCCCTACCTGGCTTGGCTGCAGACTCTTCTGTCTGTGTGCAGCGGGGATGCAGGGTTGGGGTGGGGTTTGGCGGGGGGAGCGGCCTGTGGCTGTTACCCTGGCCTGACTGGTACCACCATTGTGCTTCAGGGCCTTTCGCTGTCACTGTCCTGTTTACATTGTTTTCTCTGCCTGGGAGTGGCCCTACCTACCTGCCCTGGGAACCTCTTGGGGCCTCTGCTGCTCCTGCCCCCCTCAGTGCCTTGACACCCTCTCTTCAGTTTCAGCCAGGGTGCTCAGGGCTATGTGACAGCTCCCCAGGAATCTCTGCTCACCCAAGTCATTAGTCTTGTTTGCAGCCTGGGGGCAAGAACGATGTGTTCTGGTAGCGGTTGCATTCTCGCTCTGTGGGATTCTTCATCCATTCATCCATTCATTCATTTATTCATTCATTCAGGAAACAGTTATTGAGTGCCTACTGCATGCCATACATTGCTCTAGGTGCTCAGGAGATGCAAATGAGAATAAACAAAGTCTCATCTCAGGGGCTTTCCAGCCCAAGTACATAAACAGAGAATGAGAAAAGATCTTCCATTGGTGGCAGGAATCATCCCACAGAACAGAAGGAAAACAGTAGTGGAGGTGATACTCTAAAGTAGGGACGGATGAAAGGAGTTCCCATCATGGAATCTCTTACATCAGCCCATCTGCAGGAAATACCCCCTAACCTTCCAGGCAGCAAAACTACCAAAAAGCTCCATACCAGGCTCTGGGATCTTGATTGTGCATCTAGGGTGCGGCTGAACCATGGTGGGTGCAAGGAGGACCAGTGGCAGATGGGTGTGGGTTCAAGTGATGGGTGACTTTGAGAAGTAGCTGGAGGAGTTTGAACTTTATGCAGTAGATCATAGAGAATCATTACTGAACATTCTTTTGTTTCTAAATTAAATGCCACAGCTCATTAGTTCTACTACAAAAGTAATACCTGTCTAGTCTAGAAATATTAGAACATTTAGATGAGCAAGAAGAAAAAGAAATGTCCCCAAATCCTACCTCTCAAATTCTGATGCATAATGGAATACCCCTTTTTTTGCGATGTGTATCATGCCATGTGCCATGTGCTTTATACCCTTAGCAACGACTCTTGGACCCTCCCTCATACCTGTCAGTGTGACAAGGGTCCCTCTCCTTTGCCTTCCTTCCGTGTAGTCGCATCGTGGACAAGATGCATGACAGCAGCAGCGGAATCCGGCCAAGCCCCAACATGGAGCAGGGAAATACCTACAAAAAGACCTTCATAGGTGAGCCTCCCCTCTCGGGGGCTGGGCCAGGCACTGGAAACCTGGGGCTTGGTGATCCGGGACTCAGTGTGCTTGACCGGCTTGTGTTGAGGCCAGAGCTGCCTGCCAGCCAAGGGGCTGGCCTGAGATGGCCACGTGTGAGTGCGGCCACAGCTCTGAGCAGCAGGTGGGGCCTTCGGTCTGCTCTAGGGCAGAGCCCCAAGGCTATGCCAGGCTGCCCAAGAGGTCAGAGTCAATGAGGTCACAGCCAGGCACCCTGAGGAAGCCGGTCTGGAGCCTGTCATCTGACGGGCGCTGCCCTTGCCCTGATGCAGGCTCCTCCCTGGTGGACTGGCTCATCTCCAACAACTTTGCGGCCAGCCGTCTGGAGGCCGTGACCCTGGCCTCCATGCTCATGGAGGAGAACTTCCTTAGGCCGGTAGGCACCCGAAGCACGGGAGCCATTCGCTCTGGGGATCTGGCTGAGCAGTTCCTGGATGACTCCATGGCCCTGTACACTTTTGTAAGTTAAGGAGTGGGTTCCTGTTGCCACAGGGGCAGAGAGAGGAAGAGGCAACAGGGTGGGGGGGGCGGGGGTCCACAGTCACGGGTGAGAGGCCAAGGCTGGGGGAACAGCTTCACCCCAGGTCGAGTGGGTTTTCTGTATGGAGGCTTTTCCTTTCCCCCGCGGTAGCCTCCACAGCCTAGAACTAGGACCTTTCGGTGACAGAGTTCTTGCTCTCTCCTTCCCGCTAGGCTGAGAGCTCCAAGAGGAAGATAAGCTCCAAGGAAGAAATCAGTCTCAGCACCGTGGAGTTAAGTGGCACAGTGGTAAAGCAAGGCTATCTGGCCAAGCAGGTATGGCCGCCTTGGAGGGGGGAGCAGATGGGCAGTTCTCAAGCTCGGGGGAGGCAGGAATCCCCACAAAGGGCGGGAAGGGCTGAGACTGCCAGGGGCACTAATTATCAGCAGAACCTGCTAAAGTCAGGGTCCAGTGGTAGCCACCGGGAGCAAATCAAGGGGCATGCACGTGTCCACTCGCGCATACACGAGCCCCAGACAAGGGGGCGTTCCGGGAAAAGTGCACACAAGTAGTTATCGCAGCATTAGAAAACAATGCCTATGTCACTGCCCAGTTCACTTATTTGTCTGGAAGGGCATTGCCTACTGGTTGGCATTTTGCCTTTGCTGGCTTTCTGCTCCCTGAGGCTTCCTGGGGTCTCTGCCTGCTTTTGTGGGACTCTGCCTGCCCCCTTGAGAAGTATTTTCTCCACCTACTTCAGTAGGTTGAAGGTGAAATTCTACAGTGTAATCTCCGTGTTTAAAAACTGACCATGGCCACTGCTCCTACCATGTTGGGAGAGCGGCCACGTTAAGCGGGGACAGCCGGGTCACAGTCACACTTGCAGCATGTCCACCTGTGCCTGCAAACCAAGCTGCCGCGTCCCGGCACCTGAGGTGTAAGCCAATCTCCTACACACCTCTTGTGTCTGTACGCTCCTGACACGCCACGTGAATGTGTGCGTCTGTACAATGCTGCTCAGCACCGTTCCCATCTTCTTGGAGCACTTGTTGTCATTGTCACCTGCTTCTTGCGTATCAGGATCCCCTTCTGCTCTTAGATTGCTTACCGTCCACGTAACTGCCTGTTTATTCCAAGGGCTCTGCTTCTGCTGGGCCTGAAGGGAGTCTGGTGAGGGGAGGTAGTGAGGTCCTGGGAGAGGAGGAGGCTGTGGGAGGGACTCGGAGTGCTCCAGACTAGAGGGCTAAGGAAGCTTTGTGATCTAGGGGTGAAGCCACAATCACACGCACGGCAGTATCTTCCATGCTTAGATTTAAACATATAATTGATTGTTTCTTACTCTTTTTTTTTTTTTGCAGTAGAGTTGATTTACGAGGTTGTGTTAGTTTTTGGTGTCCAGCAAAGTGATTCATTTATAAATATATATATACATATTCTTATTCCTATTCTTTTCCATTATGGTTTATTACAGGATATTGAATATAGTTCCCTGTGCTATACAGTAGGACCTTGTTGTTTGTTTGTTTTATATATGATAGTTTGTATCTGCTAATCCCCAACTCCTAATTTATCCCTCCCCCACCCCCTTTCCCCTTTGGTAACCATAAGTTTGTTTACTACGCCTTACTCTTTTTCTGATGCAGAATGCCAAAGTGGTTTTCACTGTATATAAGTGCACATATACATACCTGTAGGCATAGGTTTGTTTTCGGACTAAGTTGACGCTTAAAATTTGGTGCCCTTGGGTTCAAGTTTGCCTGTGAGTTCTTGGTCCAGTTGAAACCTGTGACCTCCCTGTCCTCCGTGTGCCCTGAGTGGTGTCCAGGCAGTGCTACCCACTTCTTTCAGTGCTGACCCTCTTTGGCTGTGTCAACTAGGCTAAAGGTGACAGTGCTGTTGGTGAAGTGTCACTGAGCCGTGAAGCCCATGACACGTCACTGCAATCCCCAGGTCTCCAGGCTCTTTTGAGAAAGTTGTTCGTTGGAGCAGCCTGGCTGGGAGGTTCGAGGTTCCGCACTGGAGGCACGGAGGTGGGAGGAAGTGACTGAGAGCTGTCACCGATGAGCCTTGCACCCTCTCTTTGCCTCAGGGGCACAAGAGGAAAAACTGGAAGGTGCGGCGCTTTGTTCTGAGGAAGGACCCGGCTTTTCTGCATTACTACGACCCTTCCAAAGTGAGTGCCTTGTCATGCTCCCAGACACGTCTCTCCAGAGCAGAGCAGAGCAGGCAGCTGGCTTCACCTCCGCCCTTCCTCCCAGCATCCCTACCATAACTCCCACCCACTATGCCTTTCCTTCCACAGTGCAGGCTACCCCTCACAGTCTGATCACTCCTTTCTTTCATCACATTGTTGCCTGCTCAGTGGATCCTGCTCAGTGGATCTACATTGTTTTGAGAGGAAAAGCGTCTTTCAGTTTCTCCAAAGCTGGCTGTGTGCCTAGGGAAGGTGAGGTGGGCTGATAAAGAGACTCCTAACTGGTGCTTTCTAGTCTCTTTTCACCCCTTTCCACCCAAAGAGTCCATGCATTCTGCCCCCTCAACCTCATGTCCCCACCAACGTTTTGAAAGGTTTCTTTTACCATTTAATATTTAAGCCATAATTCTTGAGTTTCAGATAATAAGTATTACTGCATGCTGGGTTTGATCTAATTCCAATCAGAAGAAAAGAAAAATGTCCTTTTAGTCAGCCTGTTCAGCCTTGTCTTGGTAGATGTATTCGTTTTTTGAAATAAGAATGGACCTTCCTCCCTTGCTGAGCTTCAGTCAGGAACCCCACCCTAAGCTGAGAAACTGAAGGAGGTTGAAAGAGCCCCCCACCCCGGGACCCTGCTAGACCACAGGGAGGGCCGAGGGACAGGGAGGAGGGGGGCACTCTGCAGCTGGCTGTGGAATGAAGAAGCCCAGACTTCCTCGCTGGTGCAGACAACTTGCCATGTGATGTCCAAGTTCAGCCTCAACTGCTGTTACAAATGACTCTCACAGACTACTTTAGCAGGCTGACTGCGGGTGGTTATAGATGAGAGGGTGACTCTTCTTTTTTGTGCCTTCACACAGTTCCTAATCAGGTCTCCTTTCCTTTGCAGGAAGAGAACCGGCCAGTGGGTGGGTTTTCTCTTCGTGGTTCACTCGTATCTGCTCTGGAGGATAATGGCGTTCCCACTGGTAAGGGGCAACTTTGGCCCTGGCCTGATCTCGGGGGCCTCCCTCCTGTGCTCTCAGTTAACACTCTGCTGATGAAGGGCTAAGCTGTGAGGGCTGATGGGCTTTCTCAGCGAGACGATGAATGGTGTGAGCTTTGAAGCCAATTAGAGAAAGGGCAAGTGGGGTGTTCTTAGTGTGTTAACAACACAACTAAATGACCCTTGTCTTTAATATTCTTTCCCATCCTTTTCTGTGCTTACTGGCCCATAGGCTTCCACCTAAGAACAGTAGCTTACAGTAGTGCTTAAGGATTGACAACACACTATTAGCACACTAATTTCACAATAGACAGTTGAGGTAGGAGGATAGTATTCTTCTTAACTTATGGATGTAGAGATTGAGGTTCAAAGAAGTTAAACAATTCAAGTCAAATCCCACATCTGTGTCTGGTTTTAACATAAACATACTGGACTCTTTGATGTGAGTTAGACTGTAGACCTGTGGTTTGCATAGGGGGCAGGCCAAGAGGGCTTCCAAGAACGTCCAGACATAGCACTGGCAGGCCTTAAGGCACAGATGAGGGAGAGGGGATGGACCAGAGGAATAGAAGAAAGCACACATCTGGTGGGATTTCCTAACCATACATATTTGTACTAAGAAATACTTCATGATATGTGTTTTTGTCTGTGTCTCAGTTGACTTTCAGATACTCCCAGCTGAAAGCAGACATGGATGTTCACTCGCTGATTTTTTTTTTTCTTCCTGACTAGGGGTTAAAGGGAATGTCCAGGGAAATCTCTTCAAAGTGATTACTAAGGATGACACACACTATTATATCCAGGCCAGCAGCAAGGCTGAGCGTTCAGAGTGGATTGAAGCTATCAAAAAGCTAACGTGACAAGGACCTGAGGGAACGGGATCAGGATTCCTCCCTCTTAACAGATGACACAGGATTTCCTGGAAAATGGGAATGTGTTAAGACTTTTAGCTTTTTCTATTTTGTACTGCTTTGGAGTGAGATTGGTGAACAGTTCCTTAGATTACAGTCGGCAGTGGTGCTATTTCCTTCCCCACCTTCAAAGTTAACATGGAAATGCTAGAATAGACATTAGGCATCAGCATCTTGACTTCCGCCCATCATCACAACCAGCCATTCCTTGGGTACCAAAGTAGGTTTCCCTTGTCACACTAACTGGCCACGTTGTAATACTAAATAAAACACTATAGTCTCATGGTGGTGCTCTCTGAAATGCTGTCAGCAACTCATTCTTTGGAATGAATAAAAATTGATATTTGTTCCTGGCTATTAGAATTCCTATACCAAGTTTTAGTTTTCAAAGGTTTTGCATGCTTAAGGCTATACGAATTATTAGACAAGCTGATTATAAAAACATCTCAAGTGATCTGTCACTAAAACGTGCCTCATCTTAAAGTGGGGATGGGGGCAAAATTTTGAAAATATCGTCTTGCTTTGAAAAATAAGCCTTCATGTTATACGTTGCAGAAAAGAAATCATGGTCTCGGACAGATTAGTCACACATACAAAAAAAGTAGTTACAGCTTTTCTGTGGGAAAAAATGTCATTTAGATAGACACAGAGCAGGAGCTTGCTGAAGGACAGGAACAGGAGCTCTCTAAAGGACACAGAAAGATGTCAATGGGAAAAGAATTAAATCAAGGCATGAAATTTTGGGTTTTAGAATGAAGATTAATGGAGACAAATAATAGGTACCAAGAAGCTTCACCAGTTAGGAGGTTAATCTGAAGTAGTGAAAAGTCTGCATCATACAGTATCTTTAAAAACATTTTTATTACTTTCAAGTTTAATACAGTAATCTGCCAAGTACAAGTGCTTCGGCTTCCTTTAATGAATAGATACGTAACTTACATTTAAGGGGAGTGGATACTTCCAAAGTGCTTAAGTAAAAATTCATTCTCTTCAATAGTTTGAACTGTCTCCTCTTAATCTTGTCTAGAATACCTGATCTGAGGTTTTACTTTATTCCTTACATTCTAAGAGACTGCCTTTTAAAGCACCATTTTCCATTTGGCATTTCACCAAGGTCTATGTCCTTGGAATAAGTTTCTTTATTGCTTCTTGTTATCAACAGGTGTTTACCTGAATTAAACTGCATTTGGTTTGATGGCTTCTTGACTCTAAATTGGCACAATTACACCCCACTCTGTATGGTATCAGTATCATGTGTTGAAAAGTAGTTGACTATCACCTTGAGGCAAATCAGGGGTCAACTCTTGCCAAGAGTACTAGCACTTGAATTTTTTAAAACCCTGAACCATTTACACTGTTCTTGATGTAAAAGTAGCTAGGTCAAGTACGGCAGCTGAGTAGTAACTGTACTGCTTAGCACGTCTCTGTAGGTTTCCACTAAGTGAGTATTATCCACGTAATGGCTTGTCTTGTTTTACTAGAAAACATGAAAAATGGTTTGTGTTCATATTTTTCATTTAAAATTTTCAACTAATTATGCCTAATGGAGACTCAACCTATTTTGTTATGAGTCGATAACCACTTGACCTCAAAGGCAGCATGGGGAGTAGATGAAATTGTCAATTTTTAATGAAGAGTCTTTGTGGGGAGAGATCCATTTGGATAAACTGGTCAATTGTCTTTGTCAATCTGTTCAAGTTATTTGGAGCTGGGTGTGATCTTGTTGTCATATTTGAAAGTGATACTTTTAGGTCACCAGGGTAAGTTTAGTTAGTTCTCTCCTTCATGATCAGTGAGGTATTGATCTTTTTTTCTCATAAGGGTCATAAATTTGCAAAACCGTTGTGAAACTGAGCAAAAGGCCTGCATGGGATAAAATCACTCACCACTGATGCCACCGGTATTTCTCGACAATTATGGCTTTTGAAGTATTAAAAAAAAATTCAGTAAACAAAGTGAAAATTCAATTCCTCTGCTTACAGCAAACATTTAAGGAGCACCTGTTACAGTTTGATAACATTCTTGATGCTGTGAGCTTTATAGACTTTTTTTTGACTCCTCAGACTGAAGTGAAAATTGTGCCAGATTCTCCTGTAAATATTCCCAGTATGCAAGCCAGCAATCATGGCTTCCTCGTGGAAACGGTTATATGAAATTAGACTTCTGGATTTAAAGAGCTCGTAGAGGCTGCTAAATTAAACAAAGGGACAAACCTTCAAAAATGGCTCAAATGGCTCACCAACACACTCTTCTATTTTCCATTCCCTTTAACACTGAGGTAAGTCTAGTCCTGGATTGACTAAGGTGGGTTAGGTTTAATCTAAGTATTTAAAAAGCTATTCTTGGAAATGATTAGTAAAATTAATTTATCTAGTGCCTCAAGTATCCTAAGAGATTAAATTTATGAAGCAGACCAAAGTTAACTTAAGACTTTCTACACCCTGGCTACTGTAGCTGTAACTGCAAACCATACGTTATCTATGAAATTTATTTACCTTTGTATATATTATTTATTTACCTTTAAAACAATCAGCTCTTAAAGAAAAAAATGATGGAAACATATAAAAACCATTGTAATTGTGTTCAAACAGATCCCTACTCTGTTATGAAGAGAACTGAAGCTTCTAGGTGGCACCTAGCAAATATTTTACTAGAAAAAAAAAATCAAAAGTTGGGCAATGAGACTCAAATAACTTAATTTAAAAAGCAGCATCTTTTTCTTAAGAAACAAAAAAAACACCCCCAAAACCTTTACCACCCTGAATTACAAACTCAAGGCAAGCAGCTTAGTACACCAACAAGGACCAGTGTGATAAATTCTCCTTCATACCACATGTTGTCATCAGTCTCAAATAGGTAAAAGGCACACAACCAATGTAATTCTTTAGTTGCATTTTAAGGCTTTTTCCCCCTAGGAGTAAACTTTCACTAATTAAAATTATGTTCTCTAAACCCTCCCTTTGAAAGGATCTGCTATATTGATCCTTTAGGTCACCTGCCTTTATATTACTACATTTCAAATAAAATGAAGATAATAGAATTAGGGTCTTAGTAATCATAATGCTTTTAACTGGTGACAATAAGGAAGAAACCTATGGTTAAATATCCCAGAAATTTATTTAATGTTTGCTTGATACATTTTATATAGAAAGGTTAGGACTATTTGCTTTGGGTGCCCCTGGTAAATCTCATGGAGGCACTGAACTACAAAGGGGTGCCAATCTGGAGACATCAGAAATGGAAATCACACACCCCATTTTATGACTGTTCTTAAAGATTTGTCTCTAGTGAAATCAGGCCACTCCCTTAAAAAATGCTCAAGGTGTCAGAGCTACTTGTGTGAAAACAGCTGACATTTAGGAGGGCATTTCACATTTTGGTCTGTTGGAACATTTAAATACTTCGAAATAAAAAATATTCAGCTTTGAAGTTTTCAATACTGGAAAACTTTCAAGTCTAGGGTTAACAGCCAGGAAGGCTGCTTTGTGTTCCTTAAACTGGACTCTGTTGCCCACAAAGTTAATCTTCGGCTTTGGCTTCCATTTCTTCTGCATCATCATCTCCATCCACTTCGGCATTTTCTCTCTCAAGCCTCTCCAGCTGCCTTGCAAGTTCAGTCTCATCTGTATCTGTGACCACTTTGGGCTGTGAAAGCAGAGGCACAATTTCAAAGTGAAGTAGTTAAACAGTACACAAATTCAATTTCAATACTATTACTGCCTGGTATTTTAACTCTTAAAAAAAAACTTTGCTAACAACTCTGCCCTATCTGTTCACTTTTGAGTGCTGAAATATCACCAATAAATTCCATGAGATAAATAATGAAAGAAATTTATAAGAGTAAGACAATACAGGAAAAGAAAACATATATATTAAAACCTAATATATTTTCTGTAATTTCTAACCAGCTAGAACGGAAAATATATGAAAATAATTGCAGTGGCTGTATCTTTCAAATACACAAAAAGATGTCCTGTAAAAATGCATCTTCTGGCTTCAAAATAAATTACTTACTATTCCTTTCCACAGAAGAAACTGTTTTGAAAATTATATATGAAAATTAGTTTTTGTTCTTGTTGAGATGAGGAAAGTATGAGACTATTCTTGTTTTTAACTCTGAAATCAAATTTTAAGCATTCTACATTAAATTCTGGCAATAACCAATCACTTATTTTCATTGTCTATATTTTTTTCCTTTTGGGGGATCAGTGACCACAGTCCTGAATAACCATCCCATGATAGTTCTTATTTACTTATAAAAACCCTTTTAGGAACTCTCTGAGTCAATGATTATTTTATGCTTAGGGAAGCTGTAATCTTAAACGTATCTCATGTTTTAAAATGTCTCCGATTAGATATTTTAGAATGCAAATCACTTAGATCATTTAAATTTCTTAAGAACTTTAAGAACAAGGCAAAAAACCCCAGTATTGACCTCACCTCCATTTGAACATTGAAGACGCCCCTCTTTTCCTCAATCTTTTCTTTTATAACAGCCATAGCTTGGTTGAGGACAGAGAGGCCTTCTGTTCTCTCCAGGGTGGTTGTAGTCATTACATACCGAGGAGGAGCTATTAGATTAATCTAAGGAAGACAAAATTAAATTATGAATGTACCTATACAACACACAACAGTGAGGATGTTCGAGAATCGTTTTGCTTATCTGCTGCTTTAACAACAAATCACCCCAAAACTTACTCCCAATTCTGCAGCACAGCAATTTGGAGTAGTTTGTTAAAGTAGCTGAAGCTAACTGATACTATGATCTAATCCAGTAGTATAAACAGGCTACTGCAATACCAAATATGAAGGATTATGACTTCTGGGTCTTTGGTGGCTAAACTAACTACAGCTATCATTGGCACAATGGATAATTTGTCTCTAAAATTCCTGTTTGGTTCCAAACTAAACTGATAAAAGAAATTCTTCTATGAGATTCTGAATAACAACCATCCAGTTAATTTTATCGCTAATGAAAGATTCAACCAAACCTCCTGAAAGCTCTGTGTGAATATGAGAGAGTAAGTTGCTCTTTTCAAGATTCTATGAGCATTATGGGCACAGTGACTCTTTACTGTAAAGGAGGTTTAGCATAGCTGGCCCCTTGGCACTAAATACCAACAGGAATCTCCATCCACTGTGACAGTAGCAGTAGCTACAACAAAAAGCCTACACATAATTGTAAACATCTCCTAGAAATATCATATCAAGAACCACTTTTCATAACATTTGTTATGAAACATGATCATTAAAAAAATCTGGTTTGATTTGGTTTAGGTGATTTTGGTTTATCAGGGATGGAAAAAACTGACTACTCACCTTGATGGGCATGGTTTCTGTAGAACAATTCAAACCTGCTCTCAGGGCTTCTTTTACAGCATCGATGCCTTCATAACCATAACAAGCCACTTCAATATCTAAAATCATAAAAATTCAAAAGCTTATACCAAAAAAATGCAAATTTTTTTTAGAGGTTTAAAAGAAATCAGAGACATGACAAATACACTAGTATTCAAATACGTATGAAAGCTTTCATCATCCTTTCAATTAGAAATCAATCCCAGCCATTAATTTTCATAATTAAAAATATCTGAATATGCACTGAAATTGTATCTTCTCATTCACATCAAGCCCCTGAATGATGAAACTATAAAAAAAACAGAGAAATTTAACAAACACCTTGAATTGTGGCTATGTCTGGGTTAAAAGTCATGATTTCAACCCCTCTGTGCTTCAGTTCCTTATTTGTAAAATGGAGATAAGGAGGAGTGTGATGAAGACTGAATGAAATAATAACCACAAATTGTTTAGAACAGTTTAAAAACTGCATACCCTCTGACCCAGCAATTCTACTTTTAAGAATCTGCCTTACTGAACACTTGTATAAATGGGTAAGTGTATGTGTATAAGGGTGTTAATTTGCAGTGTTTTTTGTAATACAGTTGACCCTTGAACAATACAGACTTGAACTGCATGGTCTGCTTACAAGTACAATTTTTCAACAGTAAACACTACAACACTAAACGAACCACGGTAGTTGAATCTTGGACTCGAAACCACAGACACGGAGGGCTAAGTTATATGTGGATTTTTGACTGTGCAGAGGGTGGGCGACCCTAACTCCCCCACGTCGCTCAAGGGTCAACTGCTGTAAAAAGACTGGCACTGGGGCTTCCCTGGTGGCGCAGTGGTTGAGAATCTGCCTGCTAATGCAGGGCACACGGGTTCGAGCCCTGGTCTGGGAAGATCCCACATGCCATGGAGCAACTGGGCCCGTGAGCCACAATTGCTGAGCCTGCGCGTCTGGAGCCTGGCTCCGCAACAAGAGAGGCCAAGATAGTGAGAGGCCCGCACACCGCGATGGGGAGTGGCCCCCGCTTGCTGCAACTAGAAGAAAGCCCTCGCACAGCCATAAATAAACAAATAAATTTAAAAAAAGAAAAAAAAAAAAGACTGGCACAACCTAAACACTCATCAAGAGGAGACTGGCTTATATCAAGGCTTATCGTTCTATGGAATATTACTTAGCTATTCAAAATGAGAAAGATCTCCGTGTTCTACATGCAAGGGCAGCCATGATACACCAAGTGGAAAAAGCTAGTTGAAGAAAATTTTGCATAGTATGACCCCATCCTTATAAAAACATAAAAATTTACATCTGAATATAAACAGCATACATTCCTATACACCATATGTGTATAGGAAAAATCTCTGCTGAAAGAATATATTGCAAACTAACATAACAGTGGTTAATCCAGAGGCCTGGGAGGATATTACTGGACTGTTGGAATTTTAAAGCATGCACTAAACAAAATAATCACCGCCCCCCCACACCCCAGAAAGCGGGCTAACTTAAGGTTAGCTGAACTCATTTACTTACGTCAATATATATGTATTTTATAATTCAGTAAAAGCAAAGATAACTTAATTTCTTTAACTTTTCTTGTTATGAAAAAAGTTTAGAAAAAGGCAGATGTTGATGTAGCAACATATTCTTTGGTGAGGCTCATTATGTAACAGCTTTTTTGGTACATGCAAAATATTTTAAACATCATTTAAAAAATCATTTACCTGCTCGAATTTTGACAGCCTGTGGGGTCAAACGCCTATTAATATTGTTAATGAGTACTTCCCGTTCATCTTCATTCAAATCTAAGCCATCCAAAATAGATGGGTCTCTGATAATTAAAAAAAAACAACACACACATACACAAAACAAAATGTCAAGGTTACTTTACTGATAATTAGGACAACAAACATAATACTACAGAATAATGTTTAAGAACACAGCCTTCAGTGTCAGAATTAGAGTTCAAATCCTAGCTTCACAATTTATTCACTATGTGTTTTGGGGCCTTTCTAGACCTCAATTTCCAATTATGTAAAATGCGAATGAAAACAGTGTATCTCACTGGATTGTAGTATTAAATGAGATAATGCAAGTAAAGCGCTTAGGCCTGTATGACAAATAGAAAACATCCAATTGATTATTATTAAAAGAAAAATTTTAGAGATCTGGCTAAAGCAAGCAATTTAAAATGTCTCCTATACAGGCATACTTCGAAGATACTGCAGGTTCAGTTCCAGAATGCCACAATAAAGCATGTATAGAAATAAAGTGAGTCACACATTTGGTTTCTCAGTGCATACACAAGTTATGTTTACACTATACTGTAGTCTATTAAGTGTCCAATAGCATTATGTCTAAAAAAATGTATATAACTTAATTTAAAAATACTTTATTGCTAAAAAATGGTAACTTATCATCTGAGTCTTCAGGGAGATGTGATCTTTTTGCAATAGTAACATCAAAGATCACAGATCACGGTAACAAAATAATGAAAAATTTTGAAATATTACAAGAACTACCAAAGTGTGACACAGAGACATGGAGTGAGCAAACGCTGTTGGAAAGCTGGCGCCAACAGACCTGCTTGATGAAGCATTGCCACAAACCTTCAATTTGTAAAAAAAAACACAGTATATGCAAAGTGCAATAAAATGAGTTATGCCTATATGTCACACATCCCACTATAATTAAGCATTTCCATGTAATTAGCAGTCCCTGCTTCAAGGAGCTTAAAAAGAAAAACATGGAAAAAATTTTTGAAAAGAACAAACAAAAGTGCATCCCTGGGGGTGAGGAGAGGAAGATATTAGTGGGGTCAGGAAGGGCTTCATGGGTGAAGTGGCATTTCATCTGACCCTCGTAAGTGCCACAAACAGGGACCACGGTCTTAGTCACTGGCATGTTTGCTGAACGAATGAACAAATGGAAAAAATGAAATGACGACTAAAAGAATGGTAGGATTTTAACGAGCTAAGGTAGAACTTAAAGTTTTAAGAAAGTTATGGTATAACTGAAAGACAAACCAACAGAAAATGAGGAAATGAGATAAACAGATGTTTCACAGAAGAAATACAAATGGTCAATAAACATATGAAACGCTGTTAACTTTACCAACAACCAGCAAAATGCAAATCAAAACAAGACACTATTGTACATCAATCAGTTTGGCAAAAAAAAAAAAAAAAAAAAATCTGAGATATATACCAAATGTTGATGAAGAGGGAATATAAATTGTAGAACCAATTTGGAGAGTACTTTGGCAAAACTAAGTAAATTTAAAGGTGCATATAAGGTGCATATAATCAATCCTATGACCCAACAATTCTATTCCTAGGTATCTATCTTAGAAATTCCCAAACGTTGTACAGAGAGACATGTACATGGACATTCATCATAGTAGTTTTGAAAAGTAGGGGGATAAAAGGGCGGAGGGGATTATGTAAAAATCTCTTTATAGAGGAACAAATAAAGCATATTCTCACAACAAAATACTATATAGAAATTAATATGAAGTAGGCATACATCTATCAATTTGGAGAAATTCTGGTCAATAATAGCATTACGAGTAAAAATGTAAAGTAGAGAAAAGTTTGTTACAATGGTAAAATAAATTTATTTTTTTGTTTAAACAAATTAAATATTTAAACATAAAAAAGATTCTATACATACTTTTCATAACCTACCCACACATGTATATGTATATAAATGACAATGATACATACTAATTTCAGAATAGTGGTTACTACTGATAAGTGACCGGAATGGCTTGGGAGGAGTAAAATATTGTTTCCAACAATCTCAGAAATTCTATTTAATTATTTAATTAAGAGGAAAAAAAATGAAGCACATGTGGCACAGAATTATCAGGAGTTAAATCTGGACAGTTGCAACATGTCTGATGAAGCAAGAAAAGAATGTGAACGGTGATGAGTGAATGTTAATTCGTTAAGGTGAATGTTAATTTGTTAAGAATGTAACCTGTTATTTGTTAAGAATGCAGAGTGGTAACGGAGAAGGGGTGGAGGCAGAAGCTAGAGAGGTAAGTGGGGCTGATAATGACAGCAAACCAAGGTAAGACATGTACTGAGGAGTCCAGGATTGAAGTCAGGGAGGACAGAAATATAAAGCAGTGCTTGATGGTTAATAGCATAAGCTCTGTAGCATAACTACAATGCCTGTGTTTGAGGCTCTACCATTTGGTAGCTGTGTGAACTTGGACAATTTAATCTCTGTCTCAATTTCCTCATCTATAAGATAGGAATAATAATAACACTTATACCACAGGTTGTTGTGAGAATTATATAAATGTTAACTGTTATTATTATTCTCACCTTTCCCACAAGGTGATATTAAAAAAAAAAAAAGTCACATGAGAGGAGAGGGTAAACTAGAAGGTATTTGGAGCCTCTGATGAGTAGGCCTGATGGAGGTTCTAACAGTTCTAAGCCCCACTTGGCCATTCTGAGGGCTGAGGAGACCAATAACCCTTGGCAGCACAAGGGCTGGGAAAGTAACAATGCAGTGGTGAGGCTGCTTGTGAGGCATTAACATCTAGGAAGGACTGGGAGGTGCAGAAGTAGAGCAGTAAGTACAGAGAACTTAAGAAATCTGGTTGTTAAAAAGAGAGGACACAGTGCTTGCGACAGGAGAAAGTAGAGGGGACGTTGAAAAGTTTGTTTTTAGTATAAATGGGAGAAATCTGAGCATATTTTTATGCTGATGGAGCAAAACCAATAAAGAAAAAGGCTGAAGACCCAAGAGAGGGAATAGGAGATGGAAAGACATCCCTTAGGAATAGCTGGGCACAGGTGGTAAGATTACTTTGAGAGCAGGAAGGATCCGAATTCCAGTATGACAGGAGCACAGGAGGCAGTGACAGGTGGGATGGAGATAAGTTGGCTGAGAAAGTGGAAGGAAGTAGAGGTGATCCTGTTCAATGGCTTCTGTTTTCTTTTTTAGGTAGTGAGTGCACCAGGTGAGAGTGAGAGGAGAGGGACAGAGTGGGTATCTGAGGAAGAGTGTGGAGAAGTTCTAAAATAGCCAATCTAAGAATGAGAGGAAGAAGTGACCAGGAGCAAACAGAATGTGGGGCAGCAGTTAAGGCCCAGCTGAGGTTGGAGACCATGAATATGCAGTGGCACCAACCTGCAAGACTGTGGTTTTTCCTAGCAGCACCCAGCAGTCTACAAGTGCAGAGAAGGCAGGAACATCGCTCCAAGGCTGGATGTAACAGAAGGAAAAACAGGGCAAAACTCATGACACTGGCAAGAAAGTTGTTGAAATGATGGACCATGGTGTGTCTATGCTGAATAAGGAAGAGAAGGCAGGAAAGGGTGAAAAAGGGAGAAAAAAAAAAAGGTTTGGAATCAGAGCCTGATAATAATAAGAATTAAAACGACACAGAGTAGGACTAACTGTGGGAGCTGGAAGGACAGGAGGCTGTGGTGAAAGAACAGAATGTGTGAATTAAAGGTTTCGGAGACAGAGCAAATCCTGGTGACAGTAAGACCCAGGGTGAGGCCATATGGAAGACTAGCTAATGTGGCATGGGCTGAAGGTCTAAGGAACTGAGGTAAAGAAAACAAGTTTTAAACAAAACATCTATGTTGGCCCTGAAGTCACCTAGGACAATAACAAAATTAAAACTAGGAAAGTATGTAAGACAGTAGTGTGAGATGAAACCATATGGTTTACAAAACTACATAACTATGGTACATCAAATCATATAGGCTCGGCTTTATAGGATTGGTCCATATCATGGGCCTATTATACTAAAATATTTTTATCTAAATTTGGCAAGGACTTAATACATGAATGTTGTGCTATTAAATGTCAGGCTCTCAACTTGTGTGCTAGATCCAGCAGCTGTAGTATCAATGGAGAAGCAGAGCTAAGAAGGTGTTCTTACGAGACTGCGTGCTTAAATGCATCATAGGCACCGTATCCGGGTCTCTTGTACTTGTCATCAAAGACCCAAGCGGTCCTCTGGAACAGGCTTTCCAGCTGCTCGTCCTTGGTATATTCTAAGACCTCAGCAACATGACGAAGAATGCTGTAAACCTAGAAACAAAATGAAGAGCTCAACAATTCAAAGGTAAGAGATCTATATTAAAAAAAAAAAAAGATACGTTTACATTTTAGTAGATAGCATATAAAAACAAACGTTTGGTTAATTTGACTACACTAATTCCTTAATAACAAAAGATCACCACACAACAAATTCTTTCTCCACAGAGAAATATTCGCTTTTCCATAATAATGAACTCAAGTGGGTATAACAAGTACAACTAGTATAGCATTTACAACCTAAGACCCAGATCAAGTCAATTCTGGGACGAACAAACCTCTCTGAATATATTTCCTCATCTGGAAAAGGGAGATCCTAGTATCTTTCCTTTTTACTGTAGCGAGTTCTTACACAGATCAAAATGTAAGATATTGTTATTACTACTCCATGAGAGCATGGAACCTGGATGGAGATTTTATTATTTCTTTTGCTCTGTTATCATTTAACAGTTATCCTTCAATCCTACCCACCTCCTACCCACTGCTGCCAAACTCTTTTCCTAATCTCCTAAACATAAAAGGGCTTAAAGAAGAGAAAGAGTATAAAGAGGGCTTCATGTTAATTACACACAAAATCTGAGTGAGGAAAAGTACTAACATTGGCTATTTCATTTTATCGTCTTATTATCCTAATAAGATCTATTATGCTCATTTTACAATATCCTAGGGGAACAAAACAAAATGGAAGTTTCCTAGAGCAGTGCTTCTCAAATCTGGACTTGGTGGGACTTGAAAGATTTGGGTAATGGTCTGATGGCTTTTAGATTTATACTTTCTTTTACTGGGGTTAAGCAAGATTTTAAAAATCTTTTCTTCATGTAAACACTTTTCTTGGCATTTTATCTTGAGGACAGAAACACACATGGCAGAGGAACAAAAGACACAAGAGAAGGGTAGAGAAAACAGAACCAATGGAAACTGCCAATAAGCACTGAGGATCTAGGGAATAAAAGAAAATCTAAATAGGACCAGAGAACAGAAAAATACAGAAAGATGAGAATGAAGAAATGACTGTCCTTGCTTTATTAGTGCTTACTGAGGAAATTACAGCAAAATTAATAAGAAAAGGAAAAAAACCAAGGCAGGTGAGGGGTGGGGTGGAGAACCACACTAAGTAACAGGCCCTGCCTTGCTTTCCTGGATTCAAAGACATTTTACAAACCTTTGCTCATTCTTAACAAACAATAGCTGGTTGTCTCTGTGATCCTTATCCCAGAACAAAGCTGAAAGTCAAAAACTACATGCTGCGACAAGCCCAATCAGCTGAAATCACCCATAGTTAATTTAACCTAAAATAGCTTAAAAACACTAATGGTCCAGTACTGATTTGAGAATATTACACATCAAGCAATGCTTTAAGGTAGTAACATCATGAGACAAGAACACTGAAGCCATACTCTTTTGAAATAAAGTCTTCAAATGGTTTTTCTATGTAACACAGAATGAGAAATGGAAATACTGTTACAGAAAATGTAGGTTTTGTTTCTGCCAGGAACACACCATGCACATTATTTATTAAACACATCAAATAGTGGACTAATTTGATTAAAAAAATCAACTTACAGTTTTGGATTTGGTAAATTTATCTTCACATTTGATTGCTTCCTCTGGAGAAACTCTTCTTTTTGACAAATCAATATATCCTATATGAGAAAAATTTGAAAAAATTATCTCTGTCCAGGTGCCAAAGAATCACTGTGACAATTTTCACCACCAGACTGTTGGGTTGGCATACCTACACTTATTCCACACTAAAATCGTATCAATAAAACACTGCATAAAAAGTACAAGATAAGAGATTTTTGTTTTCAGAAATGAATTTTTATCATCATGTAACTGTATATTCTATTACCTTAGTGGAGGGAATAATTTTCAATTATCCAAATGAGAGCTAAAGCCAAAAGACACTGTATTTATCTATTTGGCATCCATTCATCACAGGGTCAACTGCATTAACTATATTTTCTGTATTCTTGATGCTCTGACATTTGTGGCCTGGCTGACTGGGGAAGAGACTTCCCTGCCTGGCACTAGCCAATTCTTAGAGTTGGCAAAGGCCTCAATGGGAGCAGCCTTTTACATGCAAATCAACCAATCTAGAGCCCATACCCCCAATCATCTCATCAAAGTTACACACAGCAGGTCAATATTATCCCATGCCCTAAACCAGCATAGAGCCAGGTACCACACAACTAGTGACAGCCCCAATGTACCAAGCCCTGCCCAAACTATTCAAATGAGCCAACCCTAAACTGTTTACGCCGACCTGCCTTGCCTCTGTCATGGAAACCTCAATAAAAGCTCTGGCCTAGGCTTTCCCCTTGCTCCTTCTACCTCCTGATCAAAACCGGTGCTTCCTCATGTGGCTTTGCATGGCATGCTGGGTCCCCATCTCTTGGGAAACTTTAATAATAAAAATATTCTTTCAATGGCATTGGCCTCTCCATGTCACCAGTCACCTCCATAAATAAAAGTCCCATGGGTACACAATGAGACAAGTAGTTAAATGTATTTTAAAGAATTAAGAGGGAGCTCCCCAATGCTCACTGCAGCACTATTTACAATAGCCAGGACATGGAAGCAACCTAAATGTCCATCAACAGAGGAACAGATAAAGAAGATGTGGTACATACATACAATGGAATATTACTCAGCCATAAAAAAGAACAAAATAACGCCATTTGCAGCAACGTGGATGGATGGAGAGATTGTCATACTGAGTGATGTAAGTCAGACAGAGAAAGACAAATATCATGACATCGCTTATATGTGGAATCTAAAAAAAGGGTACAAATTAACTTATCTACAAAACAGAAACAGAGTTACAGATGTAGAAACAAACTTATGTTTACCAGGGGATGGTGGGGGGAGGGATAAATTGGAAGATTGGGATTGACATATACACACTACTATATATATAAAATGGATCACTAACAAGGACCTACTGTATAGCACAGGGAACTCTACTCAATACTCTGTAATGGCCTACATGGGAAAAGAATCTAAAAAAAGAGTGGATACATGTATATAACTGATTCACTTTGCTGTACACTGGAAATTAACACGACATTGTAAATCAACTACACCCCCATTAAAAAAAAAAAAAAGAAGAATAAAGAGGGAGAAAATGGTTTTTTTACGTTTACCCACATATTTTCCATTTCAGGCATCACAGCTCTTCAGCCTGAACAACTTCCTTTACCATCTCTTATAATGTAGGTCTTATCTGGTAATAAATCCCTCTAGTTTCTATTTACCTGAAAATGTTTTCATTTGATTTTTGTTGTTGAACATTTTCTTCAAATACAGAATTCTGGTTTGACAGTGTTCTTTCAGTGTTTTACAGATATCATTCAATGCTCTGACCTTCATTATTTCCAATAAGAATGCCACAGTAATTTGTATTACTGTTCCCCTATAAATAACATCATTTTCCTCTGGCTACGTTGAAGATTTTCTCTGTTTTTCAATAGTTTGATATGCCTAAATGTGGTCTTAGTATTTATCCTGCTTCAGGTTTGCTGAGCTTCTCTAATATATAAACATTTTTTTCCCCCAGCAAATATGGGAAACTTTTGGCCATGGTTTCTTCAAATATATTTTGTTGTTTCTTTTTCTCCCCTTCTTTTGGAATAGAGCTTTTGATAGTTGACAGGTTGTTTTTTTTTTTTCTCAGTTCTTCAGATTGGTTCTTTTTAAATGAACTACCTTCAAATTTCAAGGAGCCTTCTGTCATCTTTTATCTGCTGTTAGTCCATCCAGTGAATTTTTTAGATATTATATTTTTCATCTCTAGAATTTATATTTAGTTCTTTATGAGAGTTTCTAATTTCTCTACTGAGATTTCATTTTGTTCATTCACTGTAAGCATATTTTCCTAATATCTCTGAGCAGTTATAACATTTACTTTAAAATGCTTATCTGCTAATTCCAACATCAGGGTGATCTCTAGGTCAGTCTCCATTGATTACCTTTTTTGTATGGGTCATATTTTCCTGTTTCTTCAACTATTTAGCAATTTGAGTTGTATCCTTGACATTAGGAAAGATATGTGGCACACTGTGAATTCCTTTAGGTTCCTCTTAAGGACACTGAATTTTTTCTTTTTTCTTTTTCTGGCTGCTCCGCACGGCTTGCGTTTCCCGACCAGGGATTGAACCCACGCCCTCAGCAGTGAAAGCGAGGCGTCCCAACCACTGGGCGGCCAGGGAATTCCCAAGAATACTGAATTTTTGTTTTAGCAGTTAGCTTGTCTGAATTCAAAACTATAAGCTCTGTCTCCCCAGATGGAAAGCAAACAAAATTTGTTTAGATTTTTACCCTATTGGGCTGCAGTCTACCCTGTGTATTACTAGTTTCACGGGTTAGCCAGAGATTTCAGCAGAATTTATATATAAACTTGGGGGCTCTCCCTCTGTGTCTCTCCTTTCTTTAATCCCTATCACCACTTTCCAACTGTTGTGGTTGTCCAGAACTCTCATCTCTGGCTCTCAAGCCATTAAGACTGTAGGTTTTCCCCTAGAATTTTTGATGCCCTGCTTGGAAGTTGTCTGTAACATGCACTCAGTCAAAAAGCTGTAAAATTTATCCAGTGCAGTTCCTTTCTTCCAAGTGTCAACCTGCCTTCAGTTTCAGCCTGCTTTTCGTTGCTCCCACTGTCCTTGAGTAATTTTTACCACCCGTTCAGATACTTGTTTAGGGTTTATAGCAGTTATGATGCATGGTTTATCCAATAGGACTTAATCTTCTAGTAACAGAAATGGATCCCCTCTATAGATCTTCTGCACTTTGCTTTTTTTCTTATCTTACCCTGGAGATCTTTTCATATCAGAATATTCAGATCCCATTCTGTATAAAATTGCCTTGCTTGTGTTGTGTTGTATCATGATTTATATAACCACAATTTAGATTGTTGTTTCTTTTTAATTAACATTGTAAAAACAATGCTATTATGAAAATAAATTTTTACATGTAACTACTGTACTTATACAAGTTTACCCTTTCACTTTTTCTGATGGCAGTTGAAAATGTATTTGATTCCTTTTTGTGTATATATTTCATATAATAGGAAAGCAATATAAGATAAGACACCATTCAAGGTCCTACTGGAGCAACAATGAAACACAAGTTTAAGGAATAATCTCAGTCTTCAAGCAGTTTAATAAATGGAAGCTGGGGAGGGTGCCACAAGTAAGTCATATCAAAGCATTTAGAATAATCAATGTGCTAAGTGGTAGCACCACCTAAGGGGTAATATAAGCTGCCTCGAAAGTTTATTGTCTAAGATTATAATCAGAAAAGAAGTCAGTTATGTATAAAATTATTCATTTGCAGAAGTATCAATTAACTAGGTGGCTGAGGAGATTCAGAAAGCCAAGCTCAGTCAGGGTGACTGACTGGTCTTTTAAGCATGACGGTAACCACTTGCCTGAAACTAAAACCTAACAAACTATAGTAAGATGACTGAAACCAATTATCTTAACTATATTAAGCCAGTTGAAGACAAAACCTACTCAATGGTATTATACAATATATTTAGAAAAAAATGTGTTCACAAAGGTGAAGATTTACATGGGGTCCAAAAAAGGGGCACCCAAAGAGTAAATAAATGAATACCTATTCATCTCTGTCAGAAAGATCCCATAGGATCTGGGGGTCACAAACATTCTGATTACCAGAGACATACAATATTGGGTTTTGGGTGTGTGTCTGCAGTATATTGCTTTTTTAAAGACATAAAAATATTCCTAAAATCCATTTACCTTTGCCCAATTTCCATCACTTATTCAATAACCTGATTACTAATCTAACTCTAAATCAATAAAAAGGCATCTGACAAATATGAATGAACTAGTACTCTGGTTTGCTTATTTGTCTCTCTGAGTTTGGTGAGTTTGGGAATGAGTCAATTATCAAGATCCCGATAACCTCTGGGAATAAAATTCAAGTTACTTGGCTCACAAAAACTAGTCCTGGAATGTACTAATTAAACCACTACTGGGCTTCCCTGGTGGCATGGTGGTTAAGAATCCGCCTGCCAATGCAGGGGACACAGGTTCGAGCCGTGGTCCGGGAAGATCCCACATGCCGCGGAGCAACTAAGCCCATGCGCCAGAACTGAGCCTGCGCTCTAGAGCCCACAAGCCACAACTACTGAAGCCCGCATGCCTAGAGGCCATGCTCTGCAACAAGAAAAGCCACCGCAATGAGAAGTCCATGCACCGCAACGAAGAGTAGCCCCTGCTTGCCGCAACTAGAGAAAGCCCGCGCACAGCAACAAAGACCCAACTCAGCCAAAATAAATAAATAAATAAAATTAATTAATTAAAAAACAACCACCACCAAAAAAAAGAAAAACACTACTAACTTAAAAGGCCTTGTTTAGATGGTTAACTGGCATCCTTCTCTAACAACTTTGTATGTAAAAGAGTTTAAGGACAAAAGGAGGTGTTTTTTTTTCTTTTTTTTTTTTACCACAGTAGGCAATTTACAAAAAATATATTTTAAAATAAATCATTTTAAATCAAAAATTTCCAGATAAATTTAATATATGAATATTTATATATTAAATATAAATTTATATTTAATAAGTAAATATAAAATTTTAAAATATAAATTATTTTAAATCTTTTTCTCATTTACCTTTTTCTTTGTCCACTCTGATAACAACCACACATTCATTCCTGCCAATTCGGATGAGTTTGTTTATAGAACGGATACGCCTTCTGGACAACTCACTCAGAAGAATCATGCCTTCGATGTTGTTGTATTCCAGCAAGCTGACATAAGCTCCCATTTCAGCAATGGACCTTACATTCACCATCACTACGTCTTCCACCTCAGGAAATTTGTGCTGATAAAATCTACAACTTAGACCCGGCATTCTGCAATCTGAACAAAAGAATCAAGTTAAGTGTTCAGTTAAGGTCAAAAGTTTAAAATGTCAATTTTCCACATCTTGCCACTGGAAGAAGTTATTGGTTTTCTCCCCTCTTTAAACTTCTTAAATGGTACCAGAAAACAGAGGAATGTTCAGGAACCAAGCTTTAATTTTTATTTTGCTCCACATTTTTGTAAGGCTTGCGTGATTCTCTACCATCGGTTTCAGAGGAATCATAAAAAATAATGACCATTTACAAAGTCCTGACACTGAAGGATTAAAGGTACACCTTAAGAATAAAATATTATTTTAATATTTTAAGAAATAACAAATGATAGGAAGCATCACTACTATTATAAACCTGTCAGAAAAACTAAAGCTACTCTTCCTCTAAGTCAGCTAAGACTGGATATGCTACCGCCTACTATATAAAGGGAAGACTCTTCCAACAAATTAAATCCTAACCCTAACCATATATCAAATGATATACTCTATTATTTATTATAGCCAAAATTATAGTATCACATGTCAAGACAAAAACAAAAAATTTATTAATCACAAAAGACACTAAATTTAACTAAAATGCATCCTTCTCTCTGAATTTTTTTCCTCTTAAAACAAACTTGAATTTAATTCACAACTACCATAATTTTTAGCTTCCACTTTTCCCATTACTCCCAAATATTCTTCTCTTTTGTTGAATAGTTATACCCAAGCTCGAGAACAGCTTTATAGATTCCTACTACTATAAAGTTCAAGTTTCTCTTAACCTCCACACATTAAATATATTTAAAACTATTCCCTTTGATCCACCAAACCTACTTTCAACACCACTCCTTTTATGACCCACAGGCCTAAAATCATACCATATGTAGAAATACGTTTTTAAAAGGAAGCTCTCAAATTAATCATAGTTGATAATTTTCATGTTTTTCTGCTAACCTTAATTAATTTACCATTGTCAAAGCTCAGAAGACAGGCAATAATAAGACCTAAGGTCCTATGAAAAATTTGTGAAACTTCACCTACTAACTTATTTTTTTTCTTATAAATTAGGAAATAAGACTGTCATTACTTATCTTAAAGACGGAACACCTACATCCAGATCATAGAACACCAGAGTTCTGCTTCAGAGCAGTTTGAGAACTGCCACCTGCACCCACATGTTTCTTCCTAGTGGCTTACCCACTGATTTATACATTTTTCCACTACCTACAGCATCCTATATTATCTGGCCACTGACTATCTCCCTGAGGTATCACTTTCCCCCTAGTCTTCCCCATTTTATAGATGAAAAACATGAAGCATGGGTTAAGCATCTTGTTTTGTCATATACTGCTAACAAGTGACAGTCAAAATTTGAACCTATGAAGTTTGAATCCATAGTTTGTGTCTTATTCATAAGGCTATATTTTCTCTCAATACCACTGATAAATACATGACAATCAGTAAAACATCTTAAACAAAAAGGACTATCAATGTACCTATTCAGTGCTGGAACATAAACTACAAATTAGTGCAAACTTTTAGTATTAACCTATCCTGTATAACAAAAAATAAAGCTGCATATTAATAATAGTGGCAGAGATATATTTCTCTTTGAAGCTTGACAAAACAGGGATTTAGCAAATAAAGGGAAGCAGACATTCAATTACCCACCAAGAAACAGCTGAGCTGGTTGTTTCATTTTTAAACAGGGCTTTTTTTTTTTTCTTGGACAACTGTTGTCAAATATCTGCATGTAAAGTACTAAAATTTGAGAGCTGAAAAAGTTTCAAACTGGATATAAAAATAAACGTTATGGAAATGTGTGAAACAGTTTTAAGAGATTTAAACAGGTGCTAACCACTTTTACTCACCAAGTTTCTTCAAATAGTAAAGCCAATAATTTTGGAGAAGCAAGACTTAATTTGATTGTAAAAGAACATAGGCAATCGTGTAAAAGAATCCTGAAGGGAGATATGGATGCTAATGCTTCAGGAGGTACAAGTCTCTTTGCAATAGACCGTGTAAACAAAGGAATACTGCTAATGGTATGTCATTCACAGTAAAAGAAAGTAGTGGAGTACAAAAAAAATCTGCTTTGCAAAGAACCTGCAAAATGGTTGACAGATTTTGAACCTATCTCCTTATTTATGGAGATATTATGCTAATAACACTAACTTTGAAAAAAATCAATCAGGAAAATAGGAGTCACACACCAAGTATCTATCAGCCCTTTTACATAATTTTCAAAGCACTTCGACTTATTTTATTTCGCCCTCAGTAGGGTCCTCAAGTCAGGCAAGTAGCAGAGCCTGACTTTGGGAATAGCTCTAGACATGGGTTCCAGACTTCGCTCTCCTACTTACTAGCTGTGGCTGCTTGGGAAATGCATTCCCATTAACTGTAGTTTCTAGTGTGTACCATGTACTTCACCGGTTTGTGGAGAGTATCAAATGAAATAATATACATGTGATAAAATCTGGAAAGTGTAATGTGCTATACAAATATAAGCTATTAAATGGCAAAGGAGGTATCATTTCCATTTTGTAACTTAATTCATTAAACAATTATTTTATTATTAAAATAAAGTAAAGACTTCCTCAAAGACAAATGCTTACTAAGTACAACTAAGTACAACAGGAGCTAAATCCAGGTCATCTGACATTGACTCCAGAGTTTAACCCACAAAGCCTCAATATGTCGGAGTACTACAATACAGTATGTGTTCTCCAGTAAAGAACACCCATGTTTCAAAATACATGACCTGAACTCCAAGATAATTTCAAATACCCTGCAATGTCAGTAATTTTGCCTGGTCAAACGGTAGGCAGGACTTCTTAAACCACTGCATGGTCAAGTCGCCATAATGGATACAGAAGTCCACATTCTTTTCCAAAGTAAAGTACGATATGATAAAGGCAACTCCCGTGATCATTCTAATTCGGCTCTAACAGTTATGTTCTGAATGCTCGTTTTTACTACATAAGTGCTACACAAATAAAGCTTTTAAACTAGTTCACTGTCATTGAAATAGGAAGCACCCATCTCTAAAAACATTACTGTGCATCTTTTTGAGATGTTTTGAGAATCGCTAACTGTCATTTGGCATCCAATGAACTGAGAAAAGGCAGTAAAGCTCTATGTAAGTAACTCCGAACTGTTGAAAGACACAGAGTTACAAGGTTTTTTCCCCTTGGATAACAGCTTAAATCGGTAGAAAAGACAAGACTTCTTTGCTACACCCTTTCCCCAAGAAACAATGTTTCTTGTTAATGAACGTTAAAGTAGCCTAAGTTTGGGGCGCTGACAAAAGGGACCTAAAATTCCCGTATCTTGTGTGTTTTAGTTCTGCCTAACCGTAAGATCACAGCGCGTAATTCTACAAGTCTATTCTTATCGGTGCTGAAACATGGCAAACCGATACGAAGAGTAATAGACTCTTCAGCAGGATCTTTTAGTTCCATCTTAAGGAGCGACTCATTCTCCAGAAACGCACCACTCCAGCAACACAGGGCGATAGGAGCTTCGATTTTTTTAATATCACTTATCAGATGAACAAACTTGGATCTTTTTTTTAACCCAACTCTTGTCAATATCGTGGCCCAATCAAGTGCCGGGTCTGGTTACAATTTGAGAGTATTTGCTGGGGCGGACGGAAAAAAAAAAAAAAAAGGATGGAACTCTCTGGCCCGGAGAGGGCAAAGTGTTCCGCGTCCCGGGGCGGGGGCGTCACAGCATTCTCCCAAGGCCGCCCCACCTCACGGCGTCCCCACTTGAAGCACACTGAAAGGGCTGTTCAGTCACTCGGCCCACCTCCCTTCACGAGAGGCCTCCGTTCGCACCATGACACCTCTGCTACACGGGGAGACCGACACGGAGCCGGCGGGCGGTGGCAGCTGTGTGCAGACACTTCCCGCGCAGGGACGGGAGAAGGAGGGGGTGTTAGCCTGGGGCCTACCCTCTATCGACCATCCATGTCACTGGACACAACCGAAGTGAATTCCTGGAGAAACCGATCGGGGCGACTAGTCACCTGAGGTATGTGTGTGAATCCCGCACTGGTGTCCGGCGCCACGCTCTTCAATCGGAGAGACCAGACTTGATCCACCCGCAGCAACCGCCGACTCTCCTCAGCGTGCGCTTCGCTCGACCCCACCGCGCATGCGGAACCACCTCGCAGCACGCAAGCGCCAACAGGATGGAGGCCCCCCCCCCTTCGTCACTGACCATAGAGTCCAGGTCCTCCGAGAACAAAGAAGAATGTGGACCTTAGGAGGACCTGAAAAGTACGTTTTCTCGCTGTCTTTAGCTTTCGCTAAGTAACTTTCAAGGTGCAGGTAAGAGGGACGACTCTGATTCCTTGTCCCTGAAAAATAAATCCTTTCTGAAAGCTTTAGTCAACCATGGGTGGCGCTGTGAACAAAGATGAAAAGTGGAGGAAGAGAAGGAGTGTACTCTTCCCTGTTCTTGCGCCTCGACCTGCGCAGCCGCCTGGGAGCTGGAGACCGGGGGGTGGGGGTGGGGGCTAGAAGATGAACCGGAAATGAGGGGCGGTTCCGGGGTGCGCGCGCCTCAACATCCGGGCATCGCCTTCTTCCTGTCGCCTTCCCCACACCCCTACCCCCCCCAACCCTTACCGACAGGAAGCGGAAGTGAAGAAGGCGTATCCTGGCTGCCTCTTAGCAACGCCAGGGGGTCACGTGACACAACCAGCTGACTCAGGTGGCGCAAGACTCGGTGGCTGGGCTTGTTGCAGCCACGATTGCCCGGCCAGGGACCCGGGCCGAACAGTCATCGTCAGAATGTCGGGCAAAGACCGAATTGAAATCTTTCCCTCGCGAATGTAAGTAAAAGAATGGAACGAACAGGTGTTCAGGAAGACCTGCCCGAGCCGCTGTCCCTCCATACCCTGGACCAGCAGCGGGGCTCCTTGTTTCCTGGGCCGACCCTGAGCTCTCTCCAGTCTCTTCTCGTGAGTCCAAGGCGAGGCTCCCTCAGGGGCCCCTTACACATTCCTCTGAGTGAACGAGACTGGACAGAGCAAGTCCAGCCCGTGAGAACAGGCGCCCGGCCTGCTGGCTTTTGTAGAGATCCGCTGACTTTAATCATTAATCGAGCCATTCATTCCATATTCCCTTATTGATACGGACACTGGATTTATATAACTATGAATCGTCGCCACTCTTGCCCTAACAGAGCTCACAGTTTAGTGGAGGGGTAGACAAGCGGACGAAGTTTGATAAATGCTTTGAGAAGGGAAGTCTACTGCGGTGGGAAGCAGGCTTCTAAGCCAATTTGGGGGTTGACTCGAATCGCCCTAAAGTGGGCGTCAGGTTCGATCTTGGATACCCATACTCATTTTCCAAGATCCCCTGAAATGTCACATGCGGTGGGAAGCTATACCTGAATTTCCGAGGCACTCCTTTTGTTCTGTCACCATTGCATCTCATTCAGACTTCTGTTAATATCACCCGTCACATTGTAAAGCGCATATTTGTTTATGTATATTTACCACTGAACTGTGAGCTGTCTCCAGGATGAGAAGTGTCTTGATTATTAATCCACAGAAGGTCCACAAAAAATGTTACTTGAATGAACCCATGCCGTGGAATCTGTTCAGTTGTGGCCTCCTTTCTCTTTGGGCCTGAATTCTTTGTTAGGAGAAAAATTTTAAGTTTTCTCAAATGTGCCTAACAACGTGTGGAAGGTAAAGATTGTTCTTATTTGCCCTCTCCCCCTCCCCCTGCCCCTCTTCCTTTTCCTCTTTTTTTCACTGAGGAGCAGAAAATCAGTTTTGGTTTTGACACTTAGATCTTTTGATTGTGGTCCTATCTCTTTGGGGGTGTTCTGTTGTTTTTCTTTATTCTGACTTTTTCTCAGAGAATCTGAGGATGCTTAAAATAAGAGTTATATTTAAACCCCAAACCTAGATTTCTGTACCTACCTGGGTGGCTACAGCTTTTAATGAAATCAAGGGGTTTTTGTTTGTTTGGTTTCTACCTTCGCCTGTTGACTTTCTAATAGCTGTTCGTCCTAGGTGGGAAGTAAGTCAGTTGTGGAGAAAGGCAGTGCCTGTGAAATAGATAAGGATCAGGACTACCCTGGGGTAGTGAGGACTGTAGAACTCCCAGCACTTAAAGACTCTGACTCCATCCAAACCTCTGCCCTAAGAGACACCAGACTCTAGCATGGCTTCTGGTAGCCTAAGGCTAAGTTCCTAGAATGACTCCAGCCCCTAGTAAAATGCCTGCTTGAGAAAACTCATCCAGCCAGGAGAATTTACTCTTTGTTCTATGCAACACCTGAGACTATGCCCCTGACCTCCCTTCCTTAATTGCCTGCTAGCAGACACAGCTGGCCTGATGGCATTTCCAGTGCCCAACCTTTTGGAATTTTTCTCTGACTGGCATCCACTCTCACTCTCCTCACTCATTTTAAAATGCCTAATCACCTGTGCACAATCAGAAAGGAGCTCAGCTCTTTCCCCTGCTGTCAGTGGTTACTGAATAATATCTGTTTTCACAGCTTTAACTAATGTCTGGCTGTGTTTATCTTTGATAGTAGTCAGAATGTTAACATTTTGTTTTTTGTTTTTACTTTGAGACTAAGAGGTGAAAATACACTCTTTGGGCTTAGACAAGAATGATGGGTTTGTGAAGGTGAAAATTGCTATTTGAGAGTACTCAGCTTGCCAATTGAGAGGAAAATCAGGTGCAGGAAGTAACTGCTTCTCTAAATATTTTCCCCAAGGCTTATCAGCAGGTACTTTGTCATGTAGTCAGATGTTTTTGATTCAGCTGGAAGCAAAGTCATCATCCTAGCTGAAGGTCAAACATTTTTTGTAGGGCCAAGCAGCTCTGTAACTTGTAAAAGAACAAGTGTTTAAAGAGCGAGGCTAGAAAATACACTAGTGACTTCTGTTTCAGACACTACTACCTTACAGTGCTATCCTGTGAAATGGGGCTGTCACCCACTTAGGCACCAGAGAGAGCAAAACAAGTTTAGAGTGGAAACAAAAGAGGCATGAAGGATTTGGAGTCAACAGAAGTCAGTCACATCCAGGTTCTCCTACATACTAGCTATAAGCCCTTGGGCAAGTCACTCTTTGAGTCTCAAGAATTAAAATTTGTCTATTTCATGAGAAAAGAAATTAAATATAGGAGGAAATTAAAATTAGCATGGTGAATTCAGTTTTATGAACCAGTTCACCTTTTTACTGTAAACTTGCTGCCATTTGCAGTACTAGGATTTGACTTAAATTTGGTTCAACTCTTTGAGCCCAAAGTCTGGTGGTTAGTGTCAACAACACGGTATGTTAAATGTACACATTGGGGTGCATAGCTCTTGCTCAGGCTGGAAGCTGAACCAGCTTCACTTGGTTAGACCTCCAATGAGGCTAGTCAGTGCAAATTCAGCCACTGATAGCTAGTTTTTCAAAGACAGAACTGTTAACCTGAATTATGTCCCCTTAATCTATAGGTGAGGCAGTATGGCACATGGTTGGGGTACAGTGGACCTAGGTTTGAACCTTGGTTAAATCCCTGGAGTCAGAAATCTGTTTCAGGTCTTGCTCTGCGTTTTCTTCACCGAGTGACTGTGGGAAAGTCATTTCACTTTTCTGAGCTTTGTTTTCCTATCTTTCAAGATAATGTCTAAAGCCCCTTCCAGCTATAGAATTGTTTTGGTAACCTTTGGCCTATGGTAGAAGATTCAGTATAATCTAAGAATTTAGTCAGAAGTTTAGCAAAAACTATTTTGCAGTTGGTCATAACACCAGTCGTATGAAATTATGTCCCCTTAAACAAATCACTTTAAGTATGTTATACAATTGATTATTGAATCTTATTATCCACTTTGTTTTTCTCATTATTAAATTTTATCTGGCATATGGTAGCAAGAATGGAAATGTCAATTTCTGCTGTTGCTTTCTTGACTTTGGTTTTGGGGTTTCTGATGGGAAAAGATTGAAATAGGGAGGTAAGGAGATATCAATGGCTTGTCACTTCTCAGAAATGTTTACTTATATGTGTCATTTGTTACCTGGAGTCATTTACAAATTAGTAAAGTGATTGGTAGTAGAGTCTTAATTGATGATATCAAAACACTTCAATGCCACACTTTTAATGGAAAAAGTGATAAATGACTGTGGTATGAAATACAGAAGGTAAAACAGAATATAGTAGTAAAAAGTAAATCCATTCTTTTCACTCAACCTAATTTTCCAAAGGAAACTGTTACCACTTTCTGTGAACCTCTCTAGAACTATTCTCTTTATCTATATAAGCACATTCATCCCTTACTGTGCATAACTGAGACAATGTAATATGAGGAGCACATGCAGATCTACCTTCCCCTTTTTTTTTCTTTTCCTTCCTTTTTTTTTTTAATGGCTTCATATCATTCTATTGTATGATGAACCATGATTTGTGGAACATTTAACTTGTTCCCACCCTTTTGCTATTAACAAATAAGGCTGGACTACTCATCCTTGACCTTGTACATGTTTTTGTGTACATGTGGGAGTAAATCAGGGGGATAAATCCCTTAAAGTAGAATTGTTGGTCCTGAAGGTAAATGCATTTCAAATTTTGATATATATTATTGGACAGATTTTTTTTTTTAATTCTTAGTGCATCCCTAATAGAAACATACACTGTTTTAACTCACAAATCAAGTATTTAAACTATGCTGGCATCATAAAATAGTTCTAATAAATATTTATTAAATCATAATAAAATTTATTAAATTATTAACCAATTATTAAGTAATAATATTTATTATAATAATTATTTATTAAATTATTAATGTTAGTAACTTATTTATCAAATTATTAAATACTTATTTATTAAAGGATTGTTTCTGTTTTAAATAAAAAAGACTTCTTATTTATGGAACACTGAGGGTGGAAATCTCTACAGTATTGAGAAACCAATTAAGCCTGTCAGTTACAAATGGTACATATTCTCGCTCTCATGACATCAAGGAATTAGCATAATTTTAATACCATATTGGGGAAGTATTTTTATTTTAAATGTCTTTAACTTTATTTACATAGGGCACAGACCATCATGAGGGCTCGGTTAAAAGGAGCACAGACGGGTCGAAACCTCCTAAAGAAAAAATCTGACGCCTTAACTCTTCGATTTCGACAGATCCTTAAGAAGATAATAGAGGTAGAATGAAGTTTGCTTAGAATTGTATTTATTTTAGAAGTATCTATGGAAAATCCAGCACGGCTGTTGGCATTTTAATTAAACTTTTTTCTTTCAAAAGTAAAAATGCCATTATAAATGTAACAAGTTTCAGAAAGTACATTTAATAAGATTCAAACTCTTTACTCTTGCCCCCAAACCCCACTTGATCTACTCTGGCCCCTGCCTGCCCCTCTGATCTCATTTGGAGCTTTTTTTCTAACATCCTCCTCTAGGACCTTTGCATTAGCTGTTTCTAATGCCCAAAATGCTCTTTCCCCAGTATTATAACTGTCCTCTGGCCTGTCTGGTAACTTTCTACCCACCTGTCCCAGTTTTTCTTCTCTTTCAAAAAAATTACTGGGTATTCTCAAACATTAAATATTCCAGATTTTAGAATCACTGTGCCATTAGGATTTTGAGAGCAGTATAGTGAATTTAAAAGATTAATTTGAGCAAATCAGCATGGACTCATTCAGGAATAAGGTAGGCCCTTCAGTAAAGATTCAGTTTCCTATTTCTTAGTGCCTTTATTCCAGTATTTTAATTATAAAACTCATGGTTTTGCAACATTGTTAGCAACCATAACCAAAACTGTTCAAGCAAAATTGGATATATATATATATATATTTTTTTTTTTAATTATTAGCACCTTTAATTATTATTTATTTATTTATTTGGCTGTGTTGGGTCTTCGTTTCTGTGTGAGGGCTTTCTCCAGTTGCGGCGAGTGGGGGCCACTCTTCATCGCGGTGCGCGGGCCTCTCACTGTCGCGGCCTCTCTTGTTGCGGAGCACAGGCTCCAGACGCGCAGGCTCAGTAGTTGTGGCTCACGGGCCTAGTTGCTCTGCGGCATGTGGGATCTTCCCAGACCAGGGCTCGAACCCGCGTCCCCTGCGTTAGCAGGCAGATTCCCAACCACTGCGCCACCAGGGAAGCCCCCTTTTTTTTTTAATTTTTAAATTTTATTTATTTTTGGCTATGTTGGGTCTTCGTTGCTGTGCGCGGGCTTTTCTCTAGTTGCGGCGAGCAGGGGCTACTCTTCATTTTGGCGCATGGGCTTCTCATTGCGGTGGCTTCTCTTGTTGCAGAGCACGGGCTCTAGGCGTGCGGGCTTCAGTAGTTGTGGCTTGCGGGCTCTAGAGCGCAGGCTCAGTAGTTGGGGCACACGGGCCCAGTTGCTCCGCGGCATGTGGGATCCTCCCGGACCAGGGCTCAAACCCACGTCCCCTGCACTGGCAGGCGGATTCTTAACCACTGCGCCACCAGGGAAGCCCGAAATTGGATATATTTATTTTATTGTTACCAAATCAATATTTACATGTACACCTGGTGTAAAATACTGATAGTTGTTAAAGGAACATGATTATGATATGATTTTTCCCTGTAAAAAACTTGGTTGAATTGGCTGTTGGTTTTTGCTTTTCCAGACTAAAATGTTGATGGGTGAAGTGATGAGAGAAGCTGCCTTTTCACTTGCTGAAGCCAAGTTCACAGCAGGGGACTTCAGGTAAGAACACTTAAGTGGGATGTTTTGAAAAACAAAGTGCTATCATGTTCATAATTTCATTTAAAAGCCTCTTTTAATTTAAAAAAATACATAAGCATTAAAGACAAATGATATAGTAATAATAAGAACACTTTTAACCCCATCACCTTAACACTTTTGTGAAAGTGTTTTAGGGTGGTTATGGGGAAGACACTTTATTTTGTGATAGTAACAGGTGGGGAGTCAGACAAAGCCAGATGGAAATTAGATAGATTCCAAGGTAAAGGAATTGAACTCCTGCTTAGACACACCTAGAGGTCTGAATAGCAAACCCAGAAGGAAGGAATGTTTTCTCCAAATTACATTAGTGGAATGAAAATCCCTAAAGTCACATCCATGCACCACATGTCTGATTGAAAACTTAAGCACTCCATGTACATTAAAATCATTCTTTGTATTCTTATGGCTAATGTTTGAATATTGTTCATACTTTGCTCTCTGAGGCCCTCCTCTGGTAGCAGTGATTGTTCTTTTCTGAAAGAAGACACTCATCAAAGCATAATCGTGACATCTTACTTTTGTTGAAGTCACCTGATGGGTCCCTGATGGTTTATTTCTCACTCTAAAAACTCAGCTAAATCAAGGCCTTTTCTTTTTCTGCAGCACCACAGTAATCCAAAATGTAAATAAAGCCCAAGTGAAGATTAGAGCAAAGAAAGATAATGTAGCAGGTAACTTTTCAACCCTTTGGAACTCTTAGCAGAGAAAAGATAACATTTTAAAATTAACCCGTTTATACAGCAAGATCTTGATGGCCCAATTAATCTTTTCTCCTTAGACAAAGTTGATTGGCTTTACATGTTAAAACTATTGTTTACTGGTGGTTGCCAGGGGATGGGGGTGGGGAAAGCTACTGTTCAGTGGATGTGAAGTTACAGTTATACAAGATAAATACATTTTAGAGAACTGCTGTACAGTAGTATAGTTACAGTTAATACGGTGTTGTGCACTTAAAAACTTAAGAAAGTAGATCTCATGTTGAGTGTTCTTAACACATACACACAGGAAAAGGGGCACAAATCTTTTGGAGGTGATGGATATGTTTATTACCTTAATTGTGATGATGGTATCATGGGTGTATGCATATTTCTATACTCATCAAAATGTATACATTAAATATGTGCAATTATTTGTATATGTATACCTCAAAGATAAAAGAAAAAAAACAAACATTGTAACAACCAGATCCCTTACTAAGGATAATCTGACTTTTGAATAGGAATGAACACTTAAGAAGGAAGGTTTCTAAATTCATTCATTGAAACGAGTTACAGTTCCAGGCAATCTCTAGACTTTTGAGTATTTGCTGAAAAAGAAACACAGGAAACAGTGGTTAAGAAACAGTACTTCAAGGACATGTTTGTGAATCCATATATGTTTCTGTGTTTAACAGGTGTTACTTTGCCAGTATTTGAACATTACCATGAAGGAACTGACAGTAAGTGTGAAACTTTTTATGTGTGTGTCTCTGGGTTCTTCCAGTTCCTCTTTAAATGAACCTTATTCTGGAAAATGATGATAAATAGACCAGCTTAGAGTTCAGTGGTTCCAGTGTTGGAAACCTTCATTTTTTTTTTTTTTTTTTTTTTGGCCTCCCCGGGCAGCATGTGGGATCTTAGTTCCCCGACCAGGTATCAAACCCGTGCCCTCCTGCATTGGGAGTGTGGAGTCTTAACCACTGGACCGCCAGGGAAGTCCAGAAGCCTTCTTATCAGATACATTTGGGACAATAGTTTATCAGTTAATCAAAAAAGTGTTATTGCAGGGAGTCACAAAACATTGTACATTGCTTAAAATATTTTATTTCAACCTAGAAATTTATAGAGTCATTTGCAATTTTAAAAATATAAGGCCATGGCCTTTCTTTGAGTATGAATCCACTGATTAGACTTCCATGTTGTCTTTCTGCATAAACCACACCCATAATGCATTGTTTATAATTTCCAGTTTGGGTCTTTTTAAAGTAGAGTAAGATCTCAGACACTGTGATACAATCTGAATGCTGAATCTTCCTAGACTTTTATAGCCAGCCTGCCCAATTTTTTTATAATTGTCTCACCTTTTCCTAATTTGACAGCATGTTTCAGGTAGTAATGCATCGTTGTTGAGTCTTTCCAAAGTAATCAGTTTTCTTTCATAGAAACAACAATATTCTTTCTTTGGCCCTCATATTAAATTGGTTCACATCAAATATTTAGTACTGCTTGAATAAAGAAGTAGAATATTCTAAAGAGTCACCTGTTAACAGAGAGTGTCAACCATACTGGGGCATCAGGCAGTATAATCTACAAAGGGAAGGGGTGCATTGGTTAATCCAGCAAGCTAACTTCTCCTATAGTTAGATTTAGAATAGTATCCTTGTGCAAAACTATTCAGCAACATGTCCTACAGTTTTGGGGGAGTGAAATGGGCACTTAGTGTTTGGGTTAGTGAATTTGTTTTTCCATGTTTGGTATTATTCTGACTTATCTTCTTTTGGGAAGTTTATGGGGAAGATTACACCCTAAATACAAATGTTGTCTGACTGGTTCTTTCAGGTTATGAACTGACTGGTTTAGCCAGAGGTGGTGAACAGTTGGCTAAACTGAAGAGGAATTATGCCAAAGCAGTGGAACTACTGGTGGAACTAGCTTCACTGCAGGTAAGTTTCTGAAATGGTGGCTTCTGCACCATTGTCCCTACTTTTTACTACTAGCAAAATGTTTGTGCAATGGTATAGTTTCACTCTTGGCTAGGTGAGAACAGCAATAGTCAATATAGATTTAAATGCAAATATAATATGGTTTATGCATGAAAGCCTTTTTTTCCCCCCCCTTTGTGGCCAGTTAATATATATCTAGGTCATTAGTGTATGATTCTCTTCTCTTGCCATTTTTATAACTTCAGGTGAGTCTGAAGGCAACAAATTCTAATAGAATGGAAATCATGTTAGCTCTATGGAAATCTCATAAGAATTTTCTGTTCTTTAAGTATGTTGAAAAGAAGTAGTCTTGGTTTCCAAATGTTTTCTACAAGTGCTGAGTGAAGGCAAGTGGTGGACAGGGCATGATTAGGAAGACTTTGTGCTTACATTATTAATTTATCCTCTTATTTTAGACTTCCTTTGTTACTTTGGATGAAGCTATTAAGATAACCAACAGACGTGTAAATGCCATTGAACATGGTGAGTGTAAGCTGCTGTGAGGCTCTTTGTCCATCCTCTTGTCCGCACCTCCACATTTGTCACGGACCTACTAGGAATCAGGCACTGATCGCCCGGTGAATAAGATGTTGCCCCTGCCCACAGTGGGAAGGGCAGTGAGTCAGTAATACAAATAACTGTTAGTAAATCCTTTGATAGAAGTGTGTGTATGATTTAGGGGGTAGTTAGAGGAGAGTGGTGAGTTAGAAAGTACGGAATGTTTTACTCATTTCTGATTATTCATGAATAAAAGGTGAAACTATTTCTCAAGAGCCCTAATGTTTTTGTAAGTTCTTTCCAATGACTGAGTGATAAATGTTTTTGAACACATGAAGTATTAAACTTCAAATCTCTCTTTCTTAGGCCTTATGTCCTGTTCTCTTGCTGTTCTCCTTGATTTCTAAAAATAAATTTTCCCATTGGATGCATTTATTTTCCATCTCTCATTTCATTATTTTAAAACTATGACTGCTGAATGTTGCCACAGTACTTTTTGCTTAAGAAACCCAGTTTTCATTAAAGAAACACTTATTCAATTTTAAAGTAAGAAAGGAGCAAAATTTGAGCAGCAAGGAAATTATTTTGCTTGGGCTCTATTAGTGTTAAAAAGGAAGTTATCTCATTTTTAAAAAACTCAAAACACATTTCCTGACTGCTTGCTTGTGCCAGCCTCTTGCATGGAATTGCAAGCAAAACAAAATGGATAAGGTAACAGTTCCAATTCACAAGGAGTTCACATTCTAGAAGCAGAATAGGCAAATTCTGTGTAAAGTAGAACCTTACGATTAACACAAAATTCAACTTACCGTATTCTCTCTGCTCAATGCTCCAGTTTTTAACAGTGGATTGCTGTTGTATTTAAAATAACATCTGTGGTTCAATGTTACATATTCATATAAATTCAGTATATTCAGTGTTGTATATATCATGGTCCGGTGTTACCTGTCCATAGAAAAGACAGTATGAGGGCATATTCCAAAATATTTATAATAGCTAACTATAGAGTGGTTGGATTATACTTCATTTTATTTCTTTGTGTTTTTGTTTTTTGCATTAAATGTACATTTATTTTACAGTTAGAAAAAATAAGTTAGTTATACAAATGAGCACTGGCAATTTGAAAAAAGGTTTGAAGTTCTCACTATATATATATTTTTTAAACCCTAGTCATCATTCCCCGGATTGAACGTACCCTTGCTTATATCATCACAGAGCTGGATGAGAGAGAGAGAGAAGAGTTCTATAGGTTTGTTGGAATTTGCAGTTATTGATCATTTTTTGTTTTTCCATATTCCAAAAGCTCGATTTTCTGAGACATGTTGGCTTATGTTCTTTAGAATTAGCACAGCTTGGGACTTCCCTGGCTGTCCAGTGGTTAAGACTCCACGCTTCCGTTGCAGGGGGCATGGGTTTGATCCATGGTCAGGGAACTAAGATCCCACATGCAGTGCAGTGCGGGCAAAAAAATAAAAAAAAATTTAAAAAAAGAAAGAATTAGTACAACTTGTATTTTATTCTGATAAGAAACAAGAAATAATATTGCCAAAGGCTGTGGAGACAGATCTGTGCCAAGTTTTGCACACACCTAAAATATGGCATCTCTGAAAACTTAGGCCCTTCGGAGAAACTATAAATAGCCTTGATAATTCTTTAAAATGAGACAATGATTCAGATGGGGTGTCTCCCACATAAAAAGAAACTGGAATTAATCAGTCAATCAACAAATATGTATTGCGTGTTGAAAATGTTCCAGGAGAAAGTATAAAGTATTTGGGGGCATTACATAATAATATAAATCATACCATTAGAGAGAGTACTTGGAGAGAAATGATACCTGTACAGGAATTAGCTCTGAACATTTAGAGCTAGTAGGGACAATAAATACTAAATAGGTGGTGTGCAGGGGTCAGTGTGTCAGTTTCAGAGAAGTGGGAGATAGGTGAAGGCAGGCGTATTCAGGAAAGGCATAGCTGTCTTGGACCTTGAGTAGCATCTGAGTATGATTTATAATCGTAATTAGCAAAATTTAGTTTGTCCTTCAGTTGATGTGCAGGGTTGTGGTAATCCAGATTGAATGATCCAAAATTTTAATGTCTGAATGCTGAAAACCTGTTCCGTTATCAGGGAGTGGACATCAAAGTTTATTCACCCTGAGACAGGAGCTTTTGAAATCAGTTATTAGCTTAAAATGTGTGTGTATTCTACCTCAAATCTTTTTTTTTTAAATGGGTTATAAATATGTTACTGAAATTGAAATTAATAAAGGTAGAATTTTGTTCTACTTTGTAGGTGTTTATTATCCTTGTTACAGAACTAGAAGAAATCAATTCTACTTAGTACCAAAACAGCATTCAGAAAATTCCCTCCTTTATTTTATAGGTTAAAGAAAATACAAGAGAAGAAAAAGATTCTCAAGGAAAAGTCTGAGAAGGACTTGGAACAACGGAGGGCAGCTGGAGAGGTGATGGAGCCTGCTAATCTTCTGGCTGAAGAGAAGGATGAGGATCTTCTCTTTGAATAATCTTTTCTGCTGATTCTTTCAGAAGGCCTAACATGGTATCATTTTAATTCACGGTGTGTAGGTTTGGTATGTGTGGCTATTTAATTTTTGGCCTAAGAATTTCACCAGTTGTAAAATTCCCTGATGTCCGTTTACGGGATTACCTTTGCAGAATCATAGTTCAGCAACCATTTATCACCAATGAGATTTGTAGAACCTGCCCAGAGACTTATAGAATTTATTCTGCGAAGTGTCACCCTACTGCACTTACATGTCTGTTGCAAGTGATCTGCTTACCAACATATTAAGAAATTCCCCTAAGGAAACAGCAGTGGTCTCAGGCCAACACACGTAGGACAGCTACTGCTGGAACACCCTTTGTTCCTACCTACTTGCACACCATTGTCTGAGATTGCTGCAGCCATCCTTGTGTTAGTTACTGTGGGACTTCTCTCCTCAAGCTTTATGAAAACCTTCACTTATTCTTCCTTGAATGACAGGTCTGTCTTGTCTGTCATGGGAACAGTTCTGCCAATTCAAATGTGACTATGGTAATAAACAGTAAAATGATTTAAAAATGAGTTGTTCCTTTTTAATGAATTTACTGCTAAGTTGTGTTCTTATGCTCAGATCACCACATGGGATTGGCATCCAAAAAGAGCTTTCTCTGCAGACATGTATGTAGTGGGTAGCTTCCCTTTTCCCCCCTTCATATTTCAGTGTTTTACTAATAAACTTACTGAGGTGAGTGATTGATTGCTGAATTCTGGGATACTAATAAATATGATTGATTGCCAATGAGTTAAGAGGGCTTATTATTACTGCTGTTTTTTCTAAGAAAAAATACTAATTAATTCCCATTTGAGAGTAATAAGGTAACTGTACTATTTTATAAGCAGTAACAACTTGAGGCATTTGAATGGCCATATCAGGTGACTGACTGAGGTTTTTAGTAGTTTGATCTGGTGTGAGCCATCCATGATTACTCAGGCTTTCCTGCACTCAGTTATAGGCATTGTTTGACGTGACTGGCCATGGAACAGTTTTTAATTAGTGAAATTGTGACACTAGCCTTAACCGTATTGTGTTTAAATCAACTGATATCACAGCCTAGGCTAATTTTAAAGTAGGTAATTTTAAAGTAATTATTTTGCATAAATTTAACAAAGACCTACTATAAAATAGCTTAGTGGTATTAGACATTTGTGTTTTATCTATATTATTATCTCATCACAACAACCATTAAGAGGTACGGATTGTTTTAATCCTGCATTTCACAGAAGAAAATTTTGAGGCACAAGGAGCTTGAAGTGGTGAATCCCAGATTTAAATCCAGGCAGTCTACCTTCCTTCAGAATTTTTACATCCTTAACTTCTATCCTTTTTGCCTCCCCTATGTTAAAAAAAAAACTTTGGGTAAAGGTAAAGACATAAGGCCTGTCCTGGAGGAGCTGGTTTTTAGGAAATCCTGTTGCTGCTCACAATAAAATCTCAGATTAAATGTAAATTCAGTAGTGATTGATTGATTGGAAAACCAACAAACTGAGTTCATAAGAAGTCTTGAAAATAAATAAATAGGTAACAACTGCTTAATCCTCCCAACACTCCTCTAGTGAGTTAGTTTGTTATAAATACCATCATCATCTCCATTTTGCAGGTGGAAGGCAGGCCAAATGTATCTTGATTTCAGAGCCTTGGTTCTTAAGTAAGTAAGTGATAATGTACGGCTCTGTAGGAGGCAAAAATTAGCTGGAAAGTAGATGCAGAGAGCCAGGTTTCGTGGGTTTTCATTTAGATGATAAATTTATGTTCACCTTAAGGAACTAAGCCAGAGAGGTACCCTAGATTTTTTCCTGTGGCACCATAAACCTCTGGTACTTACTGCCTTTGGCTACCCTCCCTACAAAAGTGCAGAAGATTTTACAGTTTAGCATATTGTTAAATAGAAAGAGACAAAAGAGTGGACAGAAAATTTGTTGCGTGGGGTTGGGGTGATCCGAGCTGTATGGGAAGGGAGTAGATCAGGAATAGGAATAGAAAGTTGGACTGGGGTAGCAGGTGTGTGTATGTGTAACAAACACTTTTTGGTACATGATTTGGCCTCCTTTGCGAGATACAGAGTAGGTATTATAGAAAAAGGGGAGGGATGAAGAATGGAGAATGAAAATATGTTATATATTTGTCAACAACTCATCCTATCCTCGGTGTTCTCAAATCGGTGGTTGCATATAGTGGAATTCGCCTGAGTATTACATACCTTCTTCCCCAGAAAAGTAGTTCTAGAGTACACAGCTTTAAGTTGTCTATCTTTAATACAGTTTAAACAATTAAGGAAACAGAATCTACATTTGTGCCAGTAGGGGGCACTCCCCCACTGTGAAGAATAAATTAAAATGTATTTGTGTTTCACCCAGAGGTTCCAATGGACTTGATTCTGGCAAAACTTGAAGACAAGGGTGGGTCATTTTAGATGTGTTGAAACCTTGAATGGCAGAGGATATAAACACAGCAAGAGAAAGTATTCAGTGACTTTTTAAATTTGAAATATAATTTTACTTTTTATTTTTACATTACAATGTGCAGTGTTACATCTCAAAACAACAGAGTGCAGATACAGGCAGGGTAAGAGTACAAAGGAGGATTAACAATAGATGTCAGAAAGGTTACCTTTATTAAGGCTAAATCCCTGGTTTAAATTTTCCACACACATTCACAGAATTACATTCAAATTATTCCTTAGGCCATGAGAAAAGGAAAAAAAAAAATCCAGACATTAGATTTTCATAGAAAGCAAATCTGGATTAACCTAAACACTATTCTCCTTTCTGTTTGTTCTGACTTAAGGAAATTTAGTAAAGGAAGATTATTTCCTTATTTGAACTAATGTGCATTTCATTAGCGATTGGTATCATTCCTATAAGTGGTTAAGACCTCCCCCAACACTGGGGTCTCCAATCAGAACCACAGAGGGACAGGAAATGGAATTGGCCAGAGCGGTGTAGAGCACAACTAGGTGGAGAGCAAGTCTTTTTTCTATTTTCTTTCAAGGAAGTCAGCAACAACTCAGTTTTCACTTTGTAGGGACTATGTTGAATATCAGCACATCCATATCACCAGGATTGAGGAAAGTTGGGATATAAACATTTCTATCCCTCTACCACTGCTGATGAGGAAGGAGAAAATTATATAGGACTTAACTGATCCCCAAAATACCTCATCAGCTTAGATTTTTAAGAAGTATACTACGGCGTAGCATGTGCCTCGGTAGGGGACTTGGACTTGCTTGTTAAAGCCATGCCTGAGTCTGCATAGCACATGGCCCTAGTGTTGGCCCTGTGGTCTACAGGTAACTCAGGGACTAGCACAGCAGCCACTTACTGACACCACCTGAAATCTCATTCTAACTTGACTCAAACTGCAAACATTTTAGATCTTAGGGTTGAAAATAGTTGTCAGTTATGATAAGCAGCTCACAAAACTCCACTGTCTACCACAGACTACCTTTCATTCCTAAAGAGAAAGTAAATTGGAAAACTGAAAAGATTAAGTACTTACAGTGCCTTGTTTTCAGTGCTGAAAATCACTGTGACCTTTGCATTTTCCTGCCATAAACTGGAGTGTTTCAGACCTGAAGAGACAGTATGTATGGCATTCCTTCCCTCAACCTAGGAATGTTACTTTCTTCCTAAGGAACATTATCTTGAAAGTATTTCCACACAAGATATATTCCACAGCCAACTTTGAGGCCATGTGAATTTCAACAGAAAAAGGCAGCATATAAACTGTCTACAATTTGTTCAAATAATATTATGCAAAGGAGAAAAACTCAAGTATGTACATGACACTGAGACAAACTACTCATTAAGAACAGTTGCTTATGTTAAATTAAGTGACAATTCAGTATTATTCCAGTGTTTAGCTTTGGGAACAGGAATTGTTGTAGCTAAAGTCACCATATAAATAAAATCAAGACATTCACATTTGAGGTTGTTCGTCACACATCACACCATCCCTTAAGCCTTGAAAATACTGCAAATTAACTTCCATGCCAATTACAGAAGTTGAATTTTAAAGCTACAAGCTATAGAGACAGTATGAAAGTTTCATTAGCTTAAATGTTTTATGATTTAGCTTGTTGCATTCTGATCATAAGAGGCAGACCTTATCAGGATAAAAACCTATTTCTATATGCTTAACATTTTCCCTGCAATGTTCTTTTCCTAAAATGTTCAAATGACTTTCAGGTCATCCTTTCCTTCTGATCTCAAAGTCAATTGTCATATCATTTCCCTCATATAATTTTATTCCAATGCTGAACAAGTGTAATCAATGACCATTTGTCAATCTATTAAATATTAGTATACAGTACAGCAACTATATTGATCACAGAATTCCAGTTTATTACCTACATATATAGCACAGTCATCAAATTATACTGTGCTCATATATAAAAATGAAAAAACTGTCAAATGTGCTATGTCCTTTTATGCATGTAAAAAACTATTTGCATCATGAGGAAGAAACTTAACAGTCAACACAGTTTATATGAATATCTGCCATTCATAAAAATGTAACTTATACATTCTATTGTACTATGCAGATCAGGAAAAGGAAGTAAAAGTTACCCAATCAGTTGCAACGATTAAAGAAAAAAATTCAGAAAATCATTATACCTTTAAAAAGATCAGCATATGTTGTATATGTTTTAGATCAGAGTCTAAACAGGTGTGGCCTTTGCATAAACCTTTCACGTGTGCAGTGAAGTCTGATCCACAAGTTTGAGCTAAAAAATTGGTGCTTCTAACAGAATGTTTTTAAGAATTAAAAGACATACAAATGAATTCAAGCCTAACAGAGTAGCTCCAGACCAAAGTGGCACCATTTTTTTAAAAGTAGTTCTGATGACTAACCAAATACTGTTGTCTTGCCCAGTGCACAGAAGCACAGTTTCCCTTCACCCACAAATTCCCATGCAGTCATTTAAGTTAACTGTTAAATAACATCAATATTTATTACTATGTGAGACATGGACCATTGTGCATACACACAAAAGTTTTTCATGGAATTATGACTAGGCAGAAAAGATTTGGTTAGGTGAAAACAGAATTAAAAGGTTTTTATGTGGATAAAATGGAACTGCTCTGTTGAAAACTTCCATTTAAAATCCCCAAATGAGGCAAGAACCTCTAAAGCCATGTACAGAGAATAAAGAATGCTGTTAATGAATTGCCTAAGGGGTTTTTCTTCTCACTAGTTCAAGATCTAAGAACAGGTCTACAATTTATACTGCCTGCCACCTTCTCAGAGACTTGCTCAAGTATCAGGGCTATCTTCCTATTGGCAGTTTGCCAGATCAAGTCCAATCATGCCACAGAATGGATGTTTCCTTCACCTCAGCCAAGTGGATGGCACCCACTGAGGTTCAGTATCAAGTCTGTTAATCAACCTAAGCAATTCCTGATAGGCTTTATCAAGATCCGAGTTCACAATTGCTGTGTCAAAGTAGTGGCCATTGTTCTGCTCCATCTCTCTAGTCTTCTCAATGATTTCTCTCAACTCTTCAGGCTGCAAAGAGAAGATAAAAATTATGAGGTAATCCATTCCTTACCAAAATATACAATGAGTCAGAGATGGCTGAAGAACAAGAAATGGCCTTAATGCTGCTTTCCTTCTGTCTCTCAAAATACTCAGCCTCCAGTGTTCAACCCAACCCTGTCATGGCCACAGGGATTTCCTTTGCTCCGGCATCTTCAGCACTCACACTGCGAACCATTTGCAACTCAATATAACCTGTTTATACTGCTATTTAGGTTTTTATATATTTCTGTCTTATCCACAAGACTAGAGGCCTCAAGAGCACAGACTGTTGCTTTGAATTCCCTACAGACGTTCGTTTTCAAACATTTTAGGGCACCATAACCTCTTCCTAAAAATAACATCTTCTGTAACAGAGTGAACCTTTCTGGCAGGACCTTAAGTGCCACCTGCTCTTGGCTCTTATGAAGAACCCCTGCCCTCTATATCTGTTGCAGAGTTAAAAAGAGTAAACATCATGAGCAAAGGATCAACAGAATGGGTATCTTTTTCTATGAAAACACTGCTGGGAAATCCAAGATTTTAATAATCTAATATTTTTTTGGGGGAAATAGCTTTTAAAATTGCTTCTCTACTTTCAATACACAAAGGAGGTCTTCCAGATGCAAAAACAAGTATCCTAAGAAGAGTTTGGGAAGCCATATAGGGCAGGCTACTTTAAAATAATGCGTAAAGGAAACAGCTGTTTCACAGATAAGCAGATGGCAAGGTTATATGCAAAACTTATCGAGAACCTTCTGATAATCAGGCACATGTGTCCAAGAAAGTGAAACTGCCCCCAAATCACCCCTGTCAATGAAGAGAACTAATTAAATGTCCATATGTCTCAGACATAAAGGCCATACATCAATACTATATTGGACCCACAATACCAAACAATTTGTATCGTTCAACTGGTTGAACTTTTTTAACAGAAGGAAAACATATTAAAAGTATGACAGCTCTGGCTTGTCCTGAGTCAGTTTCTTGTGTGGCCCTCTAATTTTCTTTCTGGAATGTTGTGCATCTGGCTCTGGTACACAGAATCCTTTGTTTCCCAGCAGGGACTCTACTACACCACTGTAACTGAACATACTGTGACATTCTGGTTAAAACTTATGTCTACTCAAAGCTCAAGATTATTGAAAGAACATTCTAGAACTCAAAGTAGAATCTAAACCTTGTGTTACTAGATTTGAAATACAAATGTTAAGCCCCACATCTTACATAGATTCACATGAATATCTAATCCACCTAGTTTTTCTGTATCAAATTTAAGTATTCATCTTTTGCCAAAATGACTTATTTACTTGGTAGTTTATGTTTTAATTTTTCAAATTACAATTCATGACGAAATTGAAACAAAATGTTTTTGCTCATATATCTTTGGCCTGAAAAAATTATCTATAGGCAAAACTGACCATAACAGTTCATACTATTAGTTTACCACTCTCAAGCCCCCATTACAGCAGCAAAGATTCACAATACAATGAAATAACTGATTATTTAAATTTTGCATTTGGTGAGGAACACCATCACTTTCTTAGTTAGCACTATCTCATAGAGTTAAAATTGAGAATTTGTTTTTACTCAACACTTCTATTGTGTGATAAAACACTATTAAATACCAAAGGATATAAAACATAAAAGGCAATCATATACACCACCCTTTACCTAACAGCTGCAAAATACACATTCTTACTGGTGTGCAGGAACATGCACCAAGATAGAACAGATACTGGGTCATAAAATAAGACTCAACAAGATTTGAAAGACTGACATCTTACAGAGTATGTTCTCTTACCACAATGGAATTGTAAATCAATAAAATATTTTATAAATCTCCAATAGATGGAAATTAGATATTTCTAAATAACCCATGGGTTAAAGAAAATGACAGAGGAAACTAGAAAATATTTCTAACAAAATGGTAATGAAAAATATAACCTTAATTTGTAGGATGCAACTAAAGTACTTAGAAGGAAATTTATAACTTTACATTAGAAAAGAAGAAAGGTTTAAAAATCATCTAAATTTTCTTCAGACACTAGAGCAAGTGCAAATTAAAGCCAAAGTAAGTATAAGGAAAGAATAAAAATAAGTCAATTAAATGGAAAATAGTCAAACAATAAAGAAAATTAAGAAAAAAGTCTCCCAACTTATTTCTGTTTCTAAAGTGTTTTGGTTATTCTTTAAAATTTCCATACAAATTTTAAAATAATCTTTTCAATTTCCAGAGAAAAGCCACTGGGATTTATTTTGCCCAGATGACAGGTTTCTTGAGGTATAATTCATTTACAATTCACCCATTTAATGGTGAACTGGAAGCAATTCAATGGGGGATTCATACAATTTACCCACTTAAAATGTACAATTCAACAGTTTTTAGTATAGTCACAGAGGAGTTGTGCAATCAACACCACAATCAATTTCAAAACATTTTCATCACCCTCCGTTCCCCCTCGCCCCCCTCCCTCCAAAACCCCACAGTCATTAGCAGCCACTCCCCATTTTCTCCCAACCCCCAGCCCTAGGAAACCACTAATCTACTTCAGGTCTCTATAGATTTGCTTATTCTGGACATTCCAAATAATGGAATCATACAAAATATGGTCTTTTGTGACTGGGTTCTTTTACTTATGTTTTCAAGGCTCATCCATGTTGTACCATGTATCAGTACTTCATTCCTTTTAATGACCATTTTTCGAGAAAAGATAAAGCTACAGTAATCAAGACAATGTGATTTAGCATAAATACAGAATAGAGTCCAGAAATAATCCCTCCCCGCTACGTATTTGGTCAAGTCATTTTTGACAAAGATGCCAATGTAATTCAATGGGAAAAAAGGATAGCCTTTTTCAAGAAATGATACTAAAGCAATTGGATAGCCATGTGTGATTAAAAAAAACCAAACCCTTACCTCACACTAAAATAAAGATTAATTTGAGATAGATTATAGACCTTAAAGGGAAAACTAATATAAGAAAGCTTTTAGAAGAAAATACAGAATAAATCTTTATAATCTTGGAGTAGACAAATTTTTTCGGACAATACACAAAAATCATTAACCATAAGAAAAATGAAAAAAATTATGCAGTTGACCCTTGAACAACACAGGTTTGAACTGTGTATACAGAGATGTTTTTCAATAAATATAGTTCTGCATGATCCGTGGTTGGTTGAATCTGAAGACATGAAACTGTGGATATGGAAGGCCAAGTATGGGACTTAAGCATCCTCCATTTTGGTATCACAGCAGGTCCTGGAACCAATCTCCCATGGATACCAAGGGAGAGAGGTACTTGATTAAAAACAATTCTGATCTTCAAAAAAAATGTTTTTAAATTACAAAGACTTTGAAAAAATATTTATATCCAGAATATATAAAGAATTTTTACAACTCAACAAGAAAACAACTCAATTAAAAAAAATAAAACTTGAGACATTTCACAAAAGAATTTGTCCAAATGACTACATGAAAAGATGCTATCATTAGTCATCAGGAAAATGCAAATGAAAACCACAATGGCAACACTTCACACCTATTAGAATGACTAAAAAGTTGTTACAAAACAACAACAGCAAAAGTTGGTAAGGATGTAGAGCAAATGGAACCAAAGTGAGAGTGTAAAAAGGAAAACTGTTTATAAAATAGTTTTGAACTTTTTATACACTTAAAACATACACTTATCATTTGATCCAGCAATTCAAGAAAAATGAAAACATACGTCCACCAAAAAACTATGAACGTTTAGAGCTGCTTTAGTCACTAGCTCAAAATTGGAAACAACCCTAATGGTTTTTAACTGGTGAATGGACAAATTGTGATATATTTAGATCATGGTACACAACTCAGCAATAAGATAGGAACTACTGTTAGATGCAACATAGATGAATCTTAAAAACATTATGCTTATCAAAAGCTAGATACAGGACTTCCTTGGTGGCGCAGTGGTTAAGAATCCACCTGCCAATGCAGGGGACACGGGTTCGAGCCCTGGTCCGGGAAGATCCCACATGCCACAGAGCAACTAAGCCCATGCGCCACAACTTCTGAGCCTGCACTCTACAGCCCGCGAGCCACAGCTACTGAGCCCACGTGCCACAGCTGCTGAAGCCCTCGCGCCTAGAGCCCGTGCTCCGCAACAAGAGAAGCCACCGCAATGAGAAGCCCACACACCTCAACAAAGAGTGGCCCCCGTTCACTGCAACTAGAGAAAGCCCGCGTGCAGCAACGAAGACCCAACACAGCCAGAAATAAATAATAAATAAATAAATTTATTTTTTAAAAAAACTAGATACAAACTTAAACTTACTTATAAATAGTTATAAACTTAAACTTATAAATGGTTTCCATTTATATGAACTTCCAGAACAGACAAATCTATAGTGACAGAAAGTAGGTAAGTGGTTACCTAGGAAAGAGTGGAGGGGTATTAATTTCAAAGGGGCATGAGAGAACTTTTCTAGAGTGATGAAAATGTTCTAAATGTTGATTGGCATGGTGGTTTCACAGGTATACATTTTGCCAAAACTCACTAAATTATACAATTAAAATGCATGCATGTAAAGTAATCTCAATAAAGTTAATTTTTTAAAATTAGAAAACTATAATTTGAAAATCAAGCACATTGTATACTGCTAAAACATTGTGGTAACTGATTAAGTTCCCACTTTAAAAACATGTATATATTTGACCCTTGAACAACACAGGTTTGAAATGCACAGTCCACTTGTACACAGATTTTTTTCAATAGTTAATACTACAGTACTACACTATCTGCAGTCGGTTGAATCTGAGGATGTGGAACTGCAGATATGGAGGGCCAACTATAAGTTACACACAGATTTTCAACTGTGTGGAGGTTTTGGTGCCCAAACCCCACATTGTTCAAGGGTCAACTGCTAATAGGTATTCTTTCTAGAACTCACTCAATCTGAATTAAAAATAAAGTAGGTAAAAATATTAAAAATATTAAATATTACAATATCAAAAATAAAATAGGTAAAAAAATTCCATGAGAGCACTGGCAGAGATCACCAACCAAAAGAAAGTTGCTTAACATGTTTTGGAATGGCATGTGGCCCTTGGCATGGTACCAAATTCTTGCTGGAGAAGAATAACCTAACAAAAAATAAGTGTGCATGTCAGAAAATAGAAAATTAGGTTGAACAAGTAAAATGGATCCATTTTGGTCCTTTATGTGCATCCCTCTCCTGGAACCACTACAGTATTTCTGGTCTACCAAAGTAGGTAACTGGGCACCAAGTTTCATAGACTATTGATCTAGTTTTCCTTATTATATGTGATCCTCCTCAAGAAGAGCCAGCAACCATGTCTCATATTTCTTTTTTTTTTTGAATTTTATTTTAGTTTTTTAATACAGCAGGTTCTTATTAGTTATCTATTTTATACATATTAGTGTCTATATGTCAATCCCAATCTCCCAGTTCATCCCACCACCACCACCTCCCCCGCTTTATGTCTCAGATTTCTTTTGTATAATCTCAAGTGCTTAGGACAGCAGATACTCTGACCCCACTTATTTATGAACTTGCACTTGTGTTACAAAAATGAAAAATGAGTGAAACACTACTTTAACCAGCTGGCCTACTTAGCCTAAACAAAGCAACCAGAATTATGCTCAACACAAAGGAGAGGAAAGTCCCTGATGTCGAAGACACTGAAAAATACCACCTTCACATATAGACTGAATAACAAATGTTAGGTAGACCCATAACAGAAAAAGATACCTTGGGGAGGAAGAAGGAGGGCTGGTGGGTGAGGTGAACAGTCAAGAATCAAAGACTTTTGAGGAGATTTTAGGGAGGAGTATTATTATGTGCTTTTATGGCTTTTAAGGAGATTTAAAGGCATAGCAAATGAAATGGGATCTAAGTGATTCCTTTGTAAAATAGAAATTTTTAGGAAATTGGCAAAAAACAAGGAAGAGTATTTGTTACTTTGATATAGCATGTCACTTGACGGTTTTCATTTCATACATTTAAATAAAATGTCAATGCTTTCTGATTCATATATCAATATATTATCATTTAATTTTTAGTACTGTTTGGTATAATATGGACTAACTCAACCACATCCAGCATCTAAAATAATTAGCTGCCTGGGGCCTAGAGTCCTGGGCGGCCGCTGAGAGGGCCTTCCTGGCCTGTCGGTGCCTGCGGGCTGCTGCAGGCTTCTCCTGGGCGTCCAGTCCTGGTTGGCTGCGTGTGGTGGCCTGCAGGGCTCTGAGTGGGCAGGGGCCTACACCAGCAATAGCCTTAAAGGGAGGAGAACTCGTCAGGGACGACACTGTGTGGGTTAATTTGGGAAGTGATGGTTAAAGCTTCTGGCTTTAGACTCCTTATTTATGTTGTTAATTTTGATGGGGGTAGAGATGGAAGCTGGTCCCGTTAACAATGAGTTCTCAGTCTGGAGAGGAAAACAAATCAAGGTGAACTGAAGAAAATGAGTCTTTCCCTAAAGGAGACAGAAGATGGGGAAGATGAGATGTCAGAAGATAATGACAACGGCAGCAGAGATGAGGCTGTCGTCCCTAAGAATGGTAGGAAGGTTGCTACTGCTCCAGGAAATAAAATCGAAAAAAAAATTTCTGGCTCCCATGTTTGCTGAGAAATTAATATCACCACACAGGAAGGGAGCCACAGGGGCCAATCTGCCAAAAGACAGGAGGAGTGCCAAGCTCAAGGACCATGAGCAGAGACATGAGAACTCTGAGGAGGATGAAGAGCCTATGAAGAAAACACCTGATAAACAGAAGAAGGAAATGACCAAACAGAAGGCTTCCACTGAAACCAAAAAACAGAAAGTAGAAAGAGATTTGGTTAGTGAATTTTAAATCTGCTGATGACCAGGAAAAAGCCCCGGAACTTAGTGAAACAAAGCTCCTTGGATATGAAATTAAATTGAAGAAACAAAAGGGAAAGGAAACAAAGAAAGATCAAAATGCCAAAACACTTTTGATCAAGAACCTGCCTGACAAAGTCACTCAGCATGAATTAATAGAAGTGTTTTAGGATGTGTTTCAAATCAGATTGGTGAGCAAGGATAGGATGAGTGAAAGGATCGCCTATATTGACTTCAAGTCACAGGCCGATGCACAGCAAGCCTTGGAAGAGAAGCAAGGAACAGAGATCGGTGGGCTTGCTGTAGTTCTGGACCTTGTCGGAGAAAAAAGCCAAGGCCAAGATGAAAGAGATGGAAAAAAGAGCACTTGGAGAATGGGAAAACGAAAGAACAAGAAAGTCATGCATTTCAAGAAAAATGTGAGAGAGCTTATTTCTTTGTGGAGGTAAAAAATGTTCCTACATGTTTAATATGCAAACAAAGTCTGTCTGTGTCGAGAGAATGTAACCTAAAACACCATTATGAAAGCAACCATCATAGGAACAACGATGGATTTACAGAAAAGATGTGTGATAGAAAATTCAACGAACTGAAAAAAAAGACTGAAATTTCAACATGATTTGCTTTTGAACGTGAATAAAATAAGTGATGCTGCCATGAAATGTGGTTATGTATTAAGCGAGAAAATTGCCTGGTCAGCAAAACCTCTTGCAGATGGCGAGTTTATCAAAGACTGTCTGTTGAGTGCAGCAGAAATCATGTGCCCTGAACAGAGACAAGCATTTGCCAACATAAGACTAACTGGTAATGTTGTTGCCCAGCATGTTAACATTACGACTGAGAACTTGCAGGACAAGTTGCAAGAAAAAGCTGAATCATTTGTGGCTTCTTTCCATTGTAGCTCAGGAAGGTGTGGATGGAAATAACGCCCCCCACGTAGCTGCATTTATTCATGGTGTCAATGAAACTTCTGATGTGACCGAAGAACTTCTGGACGTGGTTCCCGTAACAGGCACAACATCAGGAAATAGTTTTACGTGATGAGAAAAGTCTTAAAAAATTTAACGTGGACTGGTCAAAGTTGGTAAGTATTAGCACAGATGGTGACTCTGTGATGGTTAGTGTTAAAGAACTAGTTACAAAACTGAAATCTAAAGTGTCAGGGCTTTGCCAAGACAAGGAACTTAATTAAGTCTCTGCACGGTCTCATTCTCCAGGAGTCACTTTGTGCTAAAAGATTAAAAATGGATCACGTCATGGACATAGTTTATACCATAACCTGGATACACTCCCATGGCCCAGACCACAGAAATCGGTGCTTTGTTTAATCAGTTAGACGCACAATATGGAAACATGTTCTGCTCTATGGAACTTAAGTGGCTGAATTGTGGTGTGGTCCTAAGGCAGCTTTTTGAACAGTTGGAGGAAATTGACTTTTTCATGTCTTCTAGAGGAAAATCTGTGCCTCAGCTTACGAGCAAAGATTGGGTCAGAGACTTAACCTTTTTGGTTGACATTATTATAACATATCTAAACATGTTGGATATTTCTCTGCAAAGGCGTTCACAAGTGGTGACACAAATGTATGATTCAGTTGGCTCATTCCTAGTGAAACTGTGTCTTCGGGAGACTCATTTGGGAAGGAACAATCTGGCCCACTTTCCTACGATGAAATTAGTCTTTGAAAATGAAAATGACAGCCTGAACTACATTCCCCAAATTAAAGAGTTGAAGACTCAATTCCAAAAAAGGTTCTCTGACTTTTCCAACTTTATGAGAATGAACTAATATTGTTCAGTTCTCCTTTCTCAATTAGTATTAATAATGCGAATGAAGAGCTACAAATGGAAGTTACTGAATTGCAGGTCAACACTATACTGAAAGCCAAATATGATGATGTTGGAATCCCAGAATTCTACAGATATCTTGGGAGTGGTTACCCTAAATATAAAAACCATTATGCAAAGATTCTGTCCATGTTTGGAAGTACTTATGTTTGTGAGTAGCTATTTTCTGCTATGAAACTAAAGAAAACTAAGTGTTGCTCAAAGTTAAAGGATTCAGAGATGAATTCTCTGCTGCATGTTGCAACACAAGATTCACAACCTCATGCTGATTGATATCTTGGGGCATACGAAAGGAATGCCAGATTTTGAATTTCAAATCTGAGGAGTAATACATTATGGAACTTTGAATAATTATTTCTATTTCCAAATTATATTTTTTCAATGCCAAATTTAAAGTACAATCTCTGGCATCATATGTTTGTACCTTATAACATATAAAATAAAATTTGACTATATTCTGGCAAAAAAAATAATGACTAAAAACATTTTTCCATTTCAGATCATACAAAAAGATCAAAGGCAGAAGACAAACAGAACATAAAATTTCAATGAGAAAAAAGAAGAGAAAAGCAAGAGGACTCAAGTTTGGCTCCTTGCATATGTGGACTATCTGCAGATAAAAGTGGGTAATCCCTAAGAATCTGCTGAGAATATTTGGTGTGGGGGGAGGGTGTTACCTAATCCTTGTTAGAAATAACATAGATCTGTGTGAAGAAGTTTAAGGAAGTTTTAAGAAATGCCAAAGATGTATGTATTATTGTATGTATATTATGGTAGTAATATATAAAAATGTGTGTATTACTACCATACATTTGGAGTGATAATAGGGAATGTATGCGGAACAACAAGAGAAGCCCCCTGCTTTGGAGAGCTGCTTAAGTCCAACCAAAGGCAACTGTGGCAGTTTTGGGGAAAGTGATATGGCAGAAAGAATAATCAGTTTGAAAGCCTAAGCTGATGTAGTTTTTAAGCACTTTGACATATTAAGCCATGACTGTTTCATGTTACTTTCAATGGAATAGTATGACAGTATAATAACTTTACCTTTGGATTCTTGCCCTCTTTGGCCAATAATGCCCGAAGTCTTTCTTGTGAAGGGGGTGCAATGAAGATAATATATGGTTTCAAGTCTGAGTTCCGGAGAGTCTTCAATGACTGTAAAGAAAAGATAGATTTTAACCATTCAATATAAGAATATATTGTGTACCTATAACACACACAGAATATTGGCTTACTCTTTTTATGTAATGAAATAAAATTAATGAAGAATTACAACTATGTGATGATAAAATACCCTGCTAATAAGATCACACACAGATGAAAATAACCATATTAAAAATCCATTTTGAAGGAATTACAAATGAGCAGTCACCTTACCATGTGCCAGGGTCTAAATGCAAAAAGAATCAGAGAAAAACTTCACATACACATACAAAAGAAAATTCTGGAAAAGCACATCCAAGAAGAAAAAGCATACTGTCTGAAATAAGAGACTGTGGTTTTCACCTTGCCTTTGCATCAATGTATATCCCTAAATTGAAGCACTCTACAAAAATGGGGATTATAGGGACATGTCCTTTTCTATCTTAAAAACAGTAATTAAGACAATATGCTTAACTACTCTAAGTTCTTTGGTAAATCTGTTAGCCAAAATAATATAAAGAATTCTGAAGGAATTTAGTAAAAACATCACTGCTTCTCTTAAGTCTGATATTTATAATTGAAACAGCAGAGACTAATAAGCTCTTTTGTTCACTAAAAAATAAAGAAAACCTAATTACTATTTCAGGAAAGCCATTTTGGAGTCAATTCTCTCTCTCTCTCTTTTTTTTTTAATAAATTTATTTATCTTTGGCTGCGTTGGGTCTTTGTTGCTGTGTGCGGGCTTTCTCTAGTTGTGGCGAGCGGCAGGGGGCTACTCTTCGTTGTGGTGTGTGGGCTTCTCATTGTGGTGGCTTCTCTTGTTGCGGAGCACGGGCTCTAGGCACATGGGCTTCAGTAGTTGTGGCACACGGGCTCAGCAGTTGTGGTTCACAGGCTCTAGAGCGCAGGCTCGGTAGTTGTGGTGCACGGGCTTAGTTGCTCCGCGGCATGTGGGATCTTCCCAAACCAGGGCTTGAACCCGTGTCCCCTGTATTGGCAGGCGGATTCTTAACCCCTGCGCCACCAGGGAAGTCCCTCAATTCTCCTTCATATACATCTCTTTAATGACCACTGCCTATGTCTCGTGAGTTGACATACACAGTAGGTTCCACCACATTAAGGAAAGTTTTATGCTAAAGTTGTACAATGTAGAAAAAGAAAAAAAAATTTCACAACAAATACAATTTAAAAATCCCAAATTTCTAAAATTATTTTATTTTTAATGGAAATCTAAAAAGCAATTGTTAGTAATTTTTGAAGGTTTTCTTTTGTATGACAGATAATAGAACAGTGGACATTTCGTTAGATACAACCCAGCACTCATTATGATACTTGCTAATACTTGAACTATGTCATTTAAAACCATAAAAATGACCTCTAATTATTCTAATTTTTCTCATATAAGAATCAGGAAAGGGAAATTCTTTTATAACCTTTAAAATACTAAAGTACTATACCAGCACTACAGTTACCGTATTTTAAGTTTCAGAAAACATGTACATGTACATATATGTAAGTATGGAATATATGTATTTTCCCCTCAGAGGAAACTGAAAGAGATTTAGCAACTTAAATTCGTAGGGAATCAGTGTGAAAAAACTGTATGAGAACTTAATTAGGTCCTGTGGTTCTTGGACCAAAATACAGTTTCCACTAAAAATTACTCTGTGAAAAAGGTCCTCAAGTTCAACACCCTAAACCAAAACAGTTTTACCTGTGTACGAAGACTTAAAAGACATATTTTGCCCGAGTTGATCACTTGTCGTACAGAATCTATGCTGGTTCCATACAAATTTTTCTCAAATTCACCATGCTCAATGAACTTTCCAGTTGCTATGTCTGCCTCAAATGCCTGCCGTGAAACAAAGTGGTAATCTCTACCGGCTACTTCATGGTCTCGCCGACTCCGAGTTGTATCTAGGCAAACAAAATCAGGTAAAAATCATGGACGTGGATCAGAGTAAGGATGAGGGATAATTCTGCTAGTCAGAAAAAATGTTTATTTTGTAATACAAACTAAAAAATAATGAATTAAGGAAATGTTAGACCCCCATGTGTTTAATTTAACACTGACTGGTTTTATTTCTAGATTGAGAAATGCACAAAACTGTGTTTTTAGTATCTTAATAACCGTTACATTTAATATGTTTTATGCTTACACTCCAAATTACTTCATCTTGCATTTCATTTAAAACACTATCACTCTGGGGACTTCCCTGGTGGCGCAGTGGTTAAGAATCTGCTTGCCAATGCAGGGGACACGGATTTGAGCCCTGGTCTGGGAAGATCCCACGTGCCGTGGAGCAACTAAGCCCATGCGCCACAACCTACTGAGCCTGCACTCTAGAGCCCGCAAGCCACAACTACTGAGCCCGTGTGCCACAACTACTGAGCCCGTGTGCCACAACTACTGAAGCCCATGTGCCTAGAGACCGTGTTCTGCAACAAGAGAAGCCACCGTAATGAGAAGCCCACGCACTGCAACAAAGAGTAGTCCCTACTTGCTGCAACTAGAGAAAGCCCACGCGCAGCAACGAAGACCCAACGCAGCCAAAAATAAATATAAATAAATAAATTTTAAAAGTAAAATAAAATACTATCACTCAGTTTTTCCATAAGATTAGGTACTATACAATCTTTAAACAGAACTTCTGTATTCAGAAATTAGGTCTAAATTAGGTCTAAATTTCTATCTTCTGCATCAGTTAAAAAAACCAGGAGCTGATTCCATACTGAGCAGGGCACTGTAAGATGCCCAAATTGAAATTCATTTAGAAAGTAATTAGTACCATACTCTTAGGAAAAATGTATATTTATCAAGAGTGACTATCTTTAATAGAAAACTCTCAAAAGATTTGGTTAAAACAAAGTTCCTCTTTCTTGGACAACACTCTTTTGATGAAATGGGTGAAAAACTTCCCTACACAGTTAGGTTCTAAGGTGGTAAGCTGAAAAGCACAGGAAAATGGGAATGCATCCAAACTTACGAGGAACTGCAGATGCAAAGCGGTCTTTCTCTTTGTTCATGAGCCTCTGACGCAATTCATTCTGGCCACAGTTCTGTGGACCAATCAAAATGATAGGTCTTTTCCTATTTGCTGGCTGATGATAAAGTGACATTTCCTCATAAGTTAAGATCTCTTCATTGTCATAATCTTTGAAAAAGAAAAAGTTAAGCCCTTCAGATGGAATTATTGCCATGTAATAAAGATATACTCATAGATCTTTCAAAAAATTGCAAAAAAGCACAAGTTATTATCATTAAAAATGCTTAACTTTTGGGATCAAGACAGTAATAACCAGGTAGCATTATATCATGAGTATTTTCCCATGTCATTATATCCTTGCCAGGATTATGAAAATAAATCAAATAATATATTAATCCTTCTAGAAATGTTTATTGCTTCTCGTTTCATACTGTGTTTGAATGTTTAATACAATATAACTATACTGATTCATATAAAATAGCTAGTTTGCAGCCAATACTTTGACAGAGGGTGAGGCACCAAGGGATAAACTAATGAGAATAATATCTGTCATTTTTGTAAAATGGGGATACTAATACTTTAATTAGAGAGTTGGTTTAAGGAGAAGACAATGTATATGCTGAAAACAATACCTGGCATAGACAAACATTTACAAATAGTGCTGCAACTAGTGTTATCAGAGAAAGCTGGAATACTTTTCTGTGATCATATAACTTGAAAACACAGCATATCTATGCTATCCAACTTTCTACACTTATGTTTACTTTATTCTGGAATACTAATACTAACCTGAGATCATGATTCAAGAAGAGGTATAAATTATAACAGGTGGGGTAACATTCCTAAAGCCCATAATCCAGATGAAATCAGAGCTATCAAGTGGTAAGAACAAAGGCAGACAACTAGCGACCTGCTATCTTCTCAATCATATTACTTCACCTAACTGGGTGATGTGTAGTCAGACGGTCAGCTGTAAGTTCCATGGGGGCAGGGGACCATCTTAATCTTGTCAGTGCTTAGCACAGAGCACAGAGCAGGAACTCAAACTCTAGTTGTTTAAACTCCAACTCAGCCATGTATTAGCTGTAAGAACTTAAGCAGGCCACTTTCACATCTGAACTTGAATTCATTAATCTGTAACCTCAAGGAATTTATTTTGAGAACTAAATGGATGAAGGTTACTGCCCCTGGAATAGAAGTTATTATAAATGATAGTTATTAATAAAAATGTTAATTATGATAACAGCACTATGAACAGAAACGTAATTCCTTCCCTTCTCAAAACGCTTTTCCCTCTGAAAAATCTAAGTTCCTTCTTCTAACATGTACAATCAGACTGTGGAAGCATTTTGACTCACAGACGTAGATATATTATAACAGCTATTAGAGCTGAACCAGTTAATTTTAGTGTATTTCAAAAGATAAAGAAACAGATATTAATCACTTACCCAAGTATAGAGGAAAAGATTAAAATTCCAATAAATCTTCTTAGCTACATAATCTATCAATTAGCATTAAGAATGTTTATTTTGGGAAAAAAAATTTTATTATAGTAGATGGAATCTCAGGTTTAGTTTTGTATCAAATTTTCCAATAATCTATAACATTTTATTTTCACTAGTTTAATTTATGCCACTTAAGAAATTTTCAAGGTATTGAGAGAATAAAAATAAGCCTTATAAATTGTGTAAGAAGTTAAAGACTTCCTTTGCTTTATTATTTGGCTTGTTTCTAATGTGAATTAAAAGAAGGGGTAGCAAATTCTAAAGCCCATAAGGACCAACCAAGAAGGTAATGAAAGCACTAAATCAGGCTGGGTTTATAAAAAATTGGATGTGGCGGAGACTGCTGAACTAAGTAGGTGCCCAGTATAAAGGCAAAAGCCATCATTCAGGTCCAGCAGACCAGTGTCATGTGGGAATATGAGCCCAGTGTTACTAGAGCTTTTGATTTTAAGAGAAGCTACAACTTAAAAATTTTTTAATCTTAACAATAAATTAAAATAGAACAAAAAACTCTCCTGTGTGCCTGACTCAGTAAGCAGGCTCTATGGAATGGGTTGCCTTGGTGACATGAGTTACTGTAGACAAAATGTTCATTTTTTACTTAAAATACAGCTATATTGTTAGAATTTGTTAGAAACATGTATTAATTTTGCAAATAAAGAGTTTAAGTAGGAAAAAATTTATGAGGAAACTATCAATATAACACTGTACATGCTAAATTGTACTATAATTTTTATACCAGTTTTTCTCAGAATTTAAAACTGTGCATTCCTCATAGGATTCCAAAAGAAAATAATTTCTGCTAAATGGTTTTATTAAGCACACATGTTACATTAAGAGGCCAGGACCAGAAATAAAATTCCTTGAAAATATCAATTTAATTTCTTTCAAGTGTTAGATATGGACCTCTTTCGGATATAAATACAACTATATCTGAGAGTGGAACTTACCATCATTTTTATTGGCATTATATAAAACCTTTTTCCTCTTCTTTTTATTCTTCTTTGCACACCATAGTTTTCCTGTTGAGAATCAAAAACATAAGTATAAATGTGGTACTTGTTTCCTTGAATAAAGCTACACATTTCAAATAGAAGAACTCAAATAGTTTTAAATTTAAATTTATAGACACGTGTTACATTGTTCATAGAAGAACTATTTTTCAGAGAAGTAGTTATAATTTTCCATTAATCTCACATCAGAGACAGATAATCTTTAATACTTAAATCCTCTCCTTCCTTTACAGTCCTAAGGTAATCAGTTTTGCTTCTCACATCACTCTTGCCATGAATACATCTTTCTTGACAGTTCTGATACGTAAATCTAAACCTGATTCCAGATGAAGACCCAAGAAACCTCAATGTCAAATATAAGTGTCCAACCTGATTTTTCTGGCTCCTTATCTTCTTCTATGGTTTGCTTCATGGCTTCCCTTTGCTGCTGAAAGCTTTTCCCTAATAAGCAGAAAGGAAAAAGAGTAAAATAGTTAAGTCAAAAGGATAGAAGTATTTTTTTTTAAATCAAGGGACAACACCAGAAGTAACTCTTCATTTATAATCCCTTCTAAATCCTCCTGCCACCACATGAGAGTATGTCAACTATGATTATAAGCTCCAAACAGTTAAAGTATTAAGTCTCAACCTTGCTCTCAATCAATCCTAGAACATGTATTACTGGACTATATATCATCTATTAAAAAAGATAAATAACAAACCAGTGCTAGAAAATTTAATAGTTCAATTTTTACAAAGTCTTCATTTAGCATCTACTATGTGGAAAGCACTGTGCTGGATGTTACAATGGTTCTGATCATTTGAATTATTGCAAATCAAGCAAATTAATTCTAGGAGTTAACTTTCCAAAATAATATGTAAACATTCACCAGTTTTTGATTCCAAGACACCATTCAACATATTCCCTTGCATTTATCATTTTCAATCCCTCTTTTTCTTTGTATGTATGTATAAGCTTTAAAGATTTTTCATTTTTACCTTAAGCTACCCATGATACAAATAAATGAAAAACCTATTATGTTTTTCCTCTCCGGATTAAGATTTTAATATAGGAGGCTTTCAAGGTTTCTGATTTTCATGTTCTTTTCAGACATCTACCTTAGAATCAAATGTATTTTTTTTCTGAAGGATAAAAGTGGTTTTAGTTAGAAAATTCTGAATTAGAGTTCTACTTTTATATTTAATTTTTATATTTAATTCTTTCCATTTCAGGCCAGAGATTCTTAAAAATCAATAAGCAAATTCCATCTATGTCGGGATAATCTGTTGAACTTAGTGCATTTTATAAGAGCACAAGCAAAAACAGTATTGAGTTTGATATATATAAAAAGCATTAAAAGAAATCAAGTTATCTCCAGAGGCTGTACAGATTGTGTTTCTAGATAAAACAAGTAGCTATGACTATAGGGAAATTTTTAAGAGCATTAAATTTTTTAAAAAAGTATTTGACTTCAACAGATTTAGAAAAAAAGAACAAAATAATTTAAATAATTTACATATTAAAATGTTTAAAAACATTACAGTAATGTACTGCTATGGCACATTTTTATAGTACACACATATGTAGACTGTTTTTGAAATAGAAGCAGACATTAGTGGGAGATGGACATTATAACCTCTTAGAAATCCTTCTGACAGAAAACTGTCAAACTCAAACTAATGTGGGTCTATTTATTTGTCCTATAAAAAGACTTACAAATGATATCATTAAAATTTCCTTGATTTATCTATATATTTTCAGAAACTCAATGTAATCAATCAGTCAATAGATATTAGTTCTAAGTATTTATGGGCTAAAGCTGACATGGTGAAAGATATCAAACTGATATCTGGCACAAGCACTATGAACCATGATGGCTGCCCAGTACCCCAGGATTCTAGAGGAATGTTCCTGTAACTGTTACTGTGAAGAATCAAGGGTATAGTATCATCCTCTGAACTTAATATAAGAAGCCCATTCCTCCTTCCTTGATATATGAGCCAGTATACACAGAATCTCCAGCTTTGGGGTTTTAAAGCAGATGATTTGTGGCTGTGACTTTATTATACACATAATGTATTACTTGTAGTCACATTCATTGTAAGCCAAATTCTATAGCCAAATCTGTTATGCTTAAAATCTTAAGGTTTAATAGGAGGTATAATCCCTAAAAAATGTTATAGGCAAAAGACAAAGTTTGGAAGAGTTTTTTTTTAAAAAAAAGAGCCTTAGAAGGTCTAATTCAGAAGCACCAGTTCTGGCAGAACTATTTTTAAAAACCACCTATTTATTAATTTAGCAGATACTGCTGAAATTTAAAAGAATAAGTAAGATGTAGTCACTGGCCTAGAAGTTTACAAACTGAGAATATACGGTACAAAGTACTGTAATAGACAATTCCATGTAAGTATTATAAAGTAGGGCACACACACACAAAAAAATACATATTGTTTTAATGTATAATGAAAGTATTAACAGATATGCTTTAAAGTCAAATATGAAAGAGAAGCTTATCTCAGTGCCTTATACAGTGCTGATATAACAGTATTTTTTGAGTGAATAAGCTGATGAATTATCACTTTATTCCCATTTCATCATACTGTAAGTATTCCTTTGCCTTCACTAATATCTTATTATACTTTCCTTGGTTCTGTTTCTCTCATTCCACCATACCCACATCCTGGGAACTGCAGGAACAATCTGTAGGAAAAATTACATCTATACACTTCATTCCATTAAGCATCATCTTCACTCTTTAGAAGAAATATGTTCCCTTAATAATCTTAATGTCCAATGTGAGCTAAAGTTTTATTTTAGTATAGTCTAAATTAGAGAGTTTTCTTCAATGAAAAGTTGGGGGCATCCTATTTCCACCCTAAGATATCTTAGGAGAGATAAATTCAGTAGTCTTACTCTCCTGATTCCTTATAAAGTGATGCATCTTAACAAATTCCTATTTAGATATCAAGTTTGATGCCCCAGTTGATGATAATCTCTTGTTAACAGTATAAGTTTTGTTGCCTTGATGCTTTTGTTGTTCAATACAAGTTTTGTTGCCTTGAAAACAGGGTAGTCTCAATGTACCTACAGTGAATGTAGCACAACATGGGATTGGCTGACGAGATTATATCGTAATTCCATTCTAAAGCCCAATAAATTGGTTAATTTATATTCAAGATACTTATGTTACAGACACAACATAAAAATCAATGACGTGAAAAAGTAATTACATCATTTTTTAAAAGGCATGAAAAAGTGAGTTTTCCTCTTTGAAGATTTGTATTTTAAATGTTTTTTTAAACTTTGTACTTTCTACTATACTGTCTCTTACCTGGAACAAGCCCAGCTAGAGGCTGATTATCTTCATCCCCTTCCCTGTAGGCTTGCCACCAATTTGGATCTTCTTGACTGATTACATGAAGTATATCCCCTTTTTGAAAAGACAGACCTAACTCTCGACATGGAACATAAGGGTCATCTGAGGGGTCATAGTCAAAATGAGCCTTTACATGGATCTAAAAGATAAAAAGGGTAAAAGTAAAAACAACAATAATGAAATGGCAACACACAATATTCAGCATAAATATAATTAAAATGTTACATTTTTCATTAGTGCAAAGATATTATGAATTGAAAGAAGGGAGGTTAGTTTAGTAACTGTATTTTGGGAGCAGAATTTTCCCAGACTCATCTGTTTTCTTCAGTTAAGACAGTCCTGTTGATTGCAAACATGTACAAGAGTATGCAAAACACTGCACTGTTAGCTGCTAACAAGCTGAGGTGCTAAGGGGCCTCAAAGGTTTGATAGAAGCAGAAGGAATGTAATACAGACTCCCTCCCCTTCCATTCCTGACCTGTGAAAACAATGGCTCTGCAGTAAGGTATGTAATTTCTAAACCACTACTACCAGGAAAGGTAGACTGTAAACCTCACCACATCTGTCATCTAAGCAGGTGAGTGTCAGTTTCCCTGGAGCCATCATCCCTTCTTGACCACACTGTCAGTGCGACTGTGCCTTAATCTCTTTCAGAGTTTCTTCTAAAGGGATATGTTCAGGTTCATAAATAATGACACCCTAAACTGCTAAAATTATCTAAATCAAGTTTATAATCATTCCTATTGTGTTCTATACATAGGCTTTATTACTAGTGGTACAAGTTAAAATTTTTGTTAACTGTGTTTTTGCATATCCAAAAACTGTTACGCTCTTAGCACTAAAGGTAAGCATTCACATGAACCTTACTGAAAGCTAAGTTATTTCCAATGCTGTTTTCTTCAATATACTTCTAAGATAAACAAAGTATTCTTACTTCTTAGGAGGTATAAAGGAATTAATATTCTCTTTAACCCCTCTATCTGTACTTTTTATCCAAGCTGGTCAAATGGCATGTGGCATTTCCAAAATCTGTAAAAAGCCCATTTTCATCTAACAAAATCCTACACCTATTTTCAATGAGTTTTTCTGCCCCACATAGGTTATATTTCAGGTTTGGGTTTAGTGAGCCAGGTACTTGATTGACAGCCTAAGAATTTTATAATTCTGAGTCCTTTTCTATCCAATTGTTATTTGACTTTCCTTAAGCCTTTTACCCTAACCATAATTGAGGCCACCAATCATAAAGATAATACTGGTCTGCTTCAAAAACTATTTTATGAGAAAACACTATCTTTTTTCAGCTCCTGAAACACTTAAAAATTGACTATTCTCAATCAATAATGAGACTATATGAAATTTGATAAAATACATTTTAAGTGATATATATATAATACATATCCCTCCATTATAATAACCAAGAATCCTCATGAAAGCAACAGTCTCTTTCAGAAATTTTGTTTGAAGGTATCTTTAGATAAAGAATACTGTATTTTTTAATTTCAGAAAAATATTTTACTGCTATAAATAGAAAACGAGGAAATCTAAGTCTCAATATACAAAGAGCAACACTGAAGTAAAGCAAGTGATTCAGTTAAAAATATAGAACTTATATGCTAGTCTGCTTTTTGGGGGGTAGCTTTTCATTGATGTACTACGTAAGTTCAAATAGTACACAAAATCCTAAATGTATAGCTCAATTAATTTTCATAAACAAAACAAACCTGTGTAACCAGCACCCAAATCAAGAACCAGAATATCACCAGCACCTCAGAAGCTCCGCCTCACGTTCCTTTCGGTCACTAGCCATGCTATGTCCTCCAAGGATAAACATCATCCTGATTTCTAGCATAGATTAGTTTTGTCCTCCAAGGGTAAACATCACCCTGATTTCTCGCATAGATTAGTTTCCCTGTATTTTACTTCATATAAATGGAATCACATAGTACACACTCTTGGATTAAGTATGTTTAAGATACCTCACTCAATTTAACAGTGTTCTGCTGCATTCCAACTGGAATGTGCCCTAAACAGCCTTATTCTTGATATGAAAAACAGACTTTTTAATAAAATCTTGAAAATTTTGTCAGTTAAAACCAAAAATGAATTTTAGAGAGTTATACAGGGTAGTAGTGAGTCAAAACAGTTGAGAGACTGGGTAAAAAGACTATACATACAATTTTGTAATCCTGGCATGATAAGTCTCGAATCTATAGGATGATTAAAAAAAAAAAAAAATCTCTGCTTGAGTACCATCCCTGTTAATCAATAATGCTTCTACATCTGTTTAAATTGTTGCTTTTTAGTCAAACAATCTTGGCAATCTGAACATGAAATTATAGGCATCATTTATGGTGGTGGAGAGATCATTTTATTATCAAGCTTTTCAAAGATCCATGAAATCAGACTACTTTGTCAGCCTGATTGATGATTTTATCAAATCACTTTCTGAAATCAATACCCAGCATGTTGTTTTCAAACTGTTTTGCTCAGAACACCTGCTAGGATGTTTATTAAAATACTGACTTCCTATGCCACGTCTCAAACTTTCAGACTCTGTATTTTAATTAGGTTCCTTGGATAATTGTCACATACATGCTGTTTAAGATGTACCCTAAAATCTCAGGGAACTACTACCCTGAGGGAAACTAAATAGACCAGTGAGGACGCTGTACCTAAGTCTATGACCTTTGCCAGAGGCCAAACAAAATCACCCAGAGATGCTTTTCTCCCTACTCTGCTTAGGTTTTACCTCTTGACTATTCAGATTTAGTTGGTTTGGAATGAGGCCCCTCTTTGTGCAGGCTGGGAAGAGGAGTAAAATTGAGAGCAAAGTTTATTTCATAACAGGGAAATTAACCATTTGACTGAGTAAAAGTCTGAGTATTGACTTGACATGTACTATGTGACTTCTATCTATATATAGGCATACCTTGTTTTATTGTGTTTCACTTTACTGCATTTTGCAGATACAGTGTGACTCACTTTACTGCAGTGGTCTGGAACAGAACCTGCAATATCTCTGAAGTATGCCTGTATTCCACTGCAATTCTGATCAGCTCTAGAAGTTATCTCCAGCAATCTTTCCTCTTCAGCTCTGTTAGTGGCTAATTTATTTCCTTGCCCAGTGTGACTCACTTTATTGCAGTGGTCTGGAACAGAACCTGCAGTATCTCTGAAGTATGCCTGTATTCCACTGCAATTCTGATCAGCTCTAGAAGTTATCTCCAGCAATCTTTCCTCTTCAGCTCTGTTAGTGGCTAATTTATTTCCTTTCCCACAGAAAAGAAAACAGAGTCCTTTTTAAATGAAGGAGAGATGCCGACCCCTAGAGGAAAGCTCCAGGGTTTAACAATGCTGTAGTATCAGTATGATGTATCTGATCAAAACAATGTTTGATTTCTAATCCAAACAAAATCATCTGTTTAAATTTTAAATTACAGGGCTGTTTAGACACAATTATCTTCCAGTCCAACATTTTTCTCCTTGCCTCTTTTTTTTAAGCACATGTAAGCTATTCACATTTGAAGTCCTAATGATGGGAACACAGTAAAGGAATAATAATTCATTAATTTATTTACATCTTTCCTAAGGGATTCAATGCTCAAAAATAACTTTTCCTTGTAATTTTTATTTCTGTATTTCTTATTATACTAGATTTATCTCTAACTTTTAAAATTACTTATGGAAGAGAAAATAGTGAAAGTGTGTCTTATTTTGTCTTTGGCCTAAACTTTACCATAAGGCAGATTATAAAACTAAGGGCAGCATCAAGAAAAGCCTTTGCAGTGTCAAGCAACAGTTTTCAAATTCCTTCTCCTCATCCTGAGATTCCTCCTCTCCGAGGCCCATTCAAGAAGGAATATCTTTATTATTTGTTCTCTTCCATTTTTAACAGGAGAAATTTGGGATATCTGTGGGGCATCCAGTTAATGGTTAGTAGTAGTAGGCAGACAAAAATACGAGCCTTAGGGTAACAGCAAACTTAATAGAGCAACTGCCCTAACCTGGAAGGGAATGTCCATCTAATATACTGTACACTGAAATTTTCAATATTTTTTCATCTTCTGATAAAATATTTATAAAAATTTTATTGCATTATAAAATTCCAGATCTTCTTCCAAATGAGAAAAAATTAAGATGAAAATTATATTATATATTTTATACCTCTAAGAGAAAAGTAAGTATACTGGATGGCAGTGGTTCTCAACCTTTCCTTTCAACCCAGTTATCTTCACAGGCTATGAACAATCCTTAACCTATCATTGTTTAAAATCTGTAGAATTTTTTGCAAACAAATAAAGTACATATAAACAGACTGCTCCCCTGACCTGATTTCCCCACAATAAATACAACTATGGCCCAGATCTCTCCTTAGAATTCCAAAATGATATATTCTATTCTATGCATTCGATATCTCTACCTGAATGCCTCTCAGGTATCTCAAATCTATAAAATAAACCTTTGGATTTTTCTCCCCAAACCAGTTTTTCCTCCACGTTTCCTGTTAGTAAGCACCACCACTATCCACCCAGTTGTTCGAGCATCCTTGCTTCTTCCCTATCCTTTACTCTCCACATTCATTACAAGGTCCTGTCATTTCTACTTCAGAACATAGCCTGATTCATATTCTCCACTACCACTGCTATCATCGAAATTTAAAAGTCAACATCATACTTTATAATGGCTTCAGCAAAAGTTTCCTAAATCTCCTTGCTTCCATTATTGGCTCTACTAATCCAATTTCCACCCAGCAGCCAGATGTGTTTTGTTTTTAAATACAAATCAGACCATGTTACTGTATTTGAAATGCAAACTCCCTGCCATGGCCAAGAAGACTTACTTGACCTGGCCCTATCTACCTCTCAAGCCTCATCTCTTAGAATTCCCTCCCCACCTTTCTACTCCCCTACTTTGCTCCATTCCTACAGGCTTTCCAAACACAAAGTTCTTTAGAAATTATACCTGAAAGCCCTTCTGGTAATTAACAGGCCTGGCTTCATCTCATTCTACAGGTCTCAGCTTCATGTTGCCTCCTCCAGGAGGCCTTTCCTGCCAACCTTATATAATCAATCCACCTCCTTTTATTCTCAGTGTTCATATTCTATTGATTTCCATCTTATCACTTACTGCAAACTATAATTAATATCATGTTCTTTATTATAAAGCTAGCACTTATTAGCACAGTGCCCTAGTACACAAAAGGGATCAAGTAGATATTCATTGTGAGGAAAAAAATTATTTGGGGCCCATAATATTTCAATTATTAATACCACTGGCCTAGTGGTTAATTCTATGGTTTGTATCCCTGAACTGTGATTTTAGTATCCTCCTAAGTCTTTAAATTCCCCTAAAACTACATCTTTCTCCCATACTCCCAGCCCAGACCCCCAAAATCAAGAGACTTCAGTCATGCTCCCAGCATTATTAGAGTTATCAAGTCTCCTACAGACAGAAGAGATCCTACCTCAATTTCAAATACTAAAGTCTCATAATATGCTTTTATTGTACTCATAATCCAGACTCACTATCATATCATATCATATAGCTACTAACAGGTTAATTCACCCATAGTTACAATTTTCTATCATGGTATTGTAATTATTTTCTTTGGACTGATAATAAACAGTAATACAGAAACCTTATAACATTTAGTAGCTTTGTGGGACAGTACCTGTTATATTACACAGCAGTTAAGAGCAAAAGTTCTGGAATAGGCATGGGTTCTAGTCCTGGCTCAGTCACTCACCAATAGTGGGCTTGGGCAATTAACTTGACCTTTCTAATTCTAGTTGCAATGCTTGTTAAATGGGAATAATAAAGATAGCTATACTTAAAAGGGATACTATAAGAATTAAATGAGATAACACATGTAAAACAATTAGTATGGTGCCTGGCACAAAGTAAGTAATCATAATAACAGCTAACACTTATTGGACAACCAATAATCTCTGAATTTTCTAGTGCATATTCCATCACTAATAACTAGTGTGATCCCCTACATTTCAATTTACTCCTGTTTATATTTGGGCATTACACTAGACGAAAAAAGTGCCTTCGGCTCAAATATTCTATTTCCTCCCTTCAATATTATTTCAATTATATTGTGAAATAATCTAAAGTTTTACACACTTCTCTGGGAACTCCAACTTTTCTTTTAGTCAATGTGGGGAGAAGGTAACTGCAGTTTAAACAATGCATATGTTTCCTCGGACAAATGTGCCAGTAACCTAGGAAGCTAAACTACAAAGGTGTCAAGACTTTTGTCCACTGCAATCAATGGAGCAACCCCTGGCTGCTATGTGTGATACAAAAGAAACTTACCAAATAAGGGAGTACTTCTCCTGACACAGCTTAGTCTTGCCATTTGTAATGTTATAATTCAGCAAGTGATTATGATGGAGTTTCAGATAACACCTATTTTGTTATCTTAAACGCATGTTTCTTTCTAACATCACAAAACATACATCAGAAAGATAACCTTTTGTTGCTCTTACTAGATCCTGACCTGTACCATAATTATGCTTAATAAATTGGTTCTAATTAAACTCTAATATGAAAAAAGATATATGCACCCCAGTGTTCATAGCAGCACTATTTACAATAGCCAGGTCATGGAAGCAACCTAAATGTCCATCAACAGATGAATGGATAAAGAAGATGTGGTACATATACAATGGAATACTACTCAGCCATAAAAAAGAATGAAATAATGCCATTTGCAGCAACATGGATGGACCTAGAGATTATCATACTAAATGAAGTCAGAAAGAGAAAGACAAGTGCCATATGGTATCACTTATATGTGAAATCTAAAATATGATACAAATGAACTTATTTACAAAACAGAAACAGACCCACAGAGGTAGAAAACAAACTTACGGTTACCAAAACAGAAAGGGGGTGGGGGAGGGATAAATTAGGAGTTTGGGATTAGCAGATACAAACTACTATATATAAAATAGTTAAACAACAAGGTCTTACTGAATAGCACAGGGAAAGATAATCAATATCCTGTAATAAACCATAATGAAAAACAATATGAAAAAGAATAGATAGACATCTGAATCACTTTGCTGTACACCAGAAACTAACATAACATTGTAAATCAACTATACTTCAATTTTAAAAAATGGTTATTTCTTAAAATCACTAATCCCATATAAAATTATTCTGCATATGCCAAATAAAATTATGATATACTATCACTGTTTTCCTTGCGGAAATCTTCAATGCGAGCATTAATAATAGTAGCTCATTTCAAACCTGTTTAAGTTTGATAAAAACTTTACAAGAGATATTGCAATTGAGAGTTCTTCTCAATGAAAGGAGGAAATGAAGGGAAAAAAAAATATTGCACATCATTTCTATTTTGAAAACACCTCTACCCATCAAATGCTGTATTCTAAAAGGGATAAGCCTAGCATCTTTTCTTTTCCTTTCTCTCCCTTTCTTGTTAAAGTCATATAAGTAAGCAAGTATTCCAACCTTCTTCTGTTGTGTCTCCTCACACTGCATAGCTACTTTTGAAGTTCAGGGCTTGTTCATAGGAGAGATATGTGGAAAAGAATAGTGCACTGAGAATAAGGCTGTTGAAATCCAAAGACAAACTATTTCCTCATTTCTCTTCCTACAAAGAACTTTAAACAGAAGGAAGGTTGCAAATGCAACATTGACTTCAATATGTTCCAATAAAGGGAAAAGATGGAACAATAGCCAAAATATAAAGCATAACTGTGATGAAATATTAAGAAAAAAATTAAACTGTGTTCCCTTTCAAATTGTTATGCTTGTACAAAAATTAAGAATAGTAACAGATGCAATACATCAGGCTACCATGTTAATCCAGCACACTGAAGTCTACGACTTTTTAACAGCTTTATTGAGATATAATTCATATGCTATACAAGTCACCCATGTGTACAGTTGGGTGGTTTTTAGTAAATTTAGAGTCATGCAACCACAAACAATTTCAGAACATTTTTATCAAAGCCCTACTGATTGGGAATCACTCTTATTCCCTCCTAAATCCCCACCCTTTCACCTAAGTAACTACTAATTTACTTTCTGTCTCTATGGACTTACCCATTCTGGACATTTTATATAAATGAACCCAATACACGGCCTTTTGTGAATGGCTTCTTTCACTTAGCATAACTTTTTCAAGGTTCATCCATGTTGTAGCATATATCAGTACTTTATTCCTTTTAACTGCCAAATAATATCCCATTCTATGGATATACCATATTTTGTTTTCCATTCACCAGCTGGCAAACATCTGAGTTGTTTCTACCTTCTGGCTGCTATGAAAAATGCTGTTTTGAACATTCATGTACAAGTTTTTGAAAAGAGGTATGTCTTCAGTTCTCTTAGAATCTATACCTAGGAGTGGAATTGCTGGATCATATGGTAATGAAGTCTTTATGGTAATGAATTTTTTACTATAGCTAGAGTATTTAACATAAAGAGCAATATACATTCTAAATTAAGAGTTGTGCATACTTTGTAAAAAGCACTTTTTCCCACTACACTAAGCATATTTAAGTTAAATAAACCCACCTATTCTGACAGAAAAAGACAAAGTTGAACATTATAAGTCATAAAAATTCTGAAAAAGAAGTATTTTCTATTTTTTTTACTTTTCAGAGTTCACTAACTTTGAGATATTAATATGTCATATTTATTTAAATAAAATCTACTGAATTTACCTGTTTTTACCTGAGTGCAAGAAATATTTAGAGTGACATTTCTGATGCTCAAATGATAAACATGTTTTTGTTTGAGGTTTTCAATTCCTTGGTATTAATGAGCTGAAAACTTATATCCACACAAAAACCTCCACAGGGGTGTTTGTTCATAACTACCAAAACCTGGAGGCAACCAAAATGTCCTTCAGTAGGTGTGTGGGTAAACTGTTGTATATCCAGACAATGGAATATTATTCAGTGCTAAGAAGAAAAGAGCTATCAAGCTATGAAAAGACATGGAGGACTTACATGCTTACCCCTAGTGAAAAAAAGCCAATTTGAAAAGACTACATACTGTAAGATTCCAACTATATGACATTCTGGAAAAGGTAAACCATCACAGTCAAGACAGTGTGGTTGCCATGGGTTGGGGGGAGGAAGTGATGAATCAGCAGAGCATAGAGGATTTTTAGGGCAGTGAAACTATTCTGTACGTTACGATGGTAGATATATGTAATTATACATTTGTCAAAACTCATAGGATGTACAACACCGAAATTGAATCCTAAAGTAAACTATGAACTTTGGGTAATAATGAAACCATCAATTCACCAATGTAACAGATACACCACTCTGGTGTAGAATGTTGATAGCAGGGGAGATTGTGCATGTGTGAGAGTGGGAATTACGTGGGAACTCTGTACTTTCTGCTCAATTTTGCTGTGAACCTAAAACTACTCTTTTTTTTTTTTTTAATTTTTTTTTTTCCAGCTGCATTGGGTCTTTGTTGCTGCACGCAGCCTTTCTCTAGTTGTGGCAAGTGGGGGCTACTCTTCGTTGTAGTGCACAGGCTTCTCATTGCAGTGGCTTCTCTTCTTGCGAAGCACGGGCTCTAGGTGTGTGGGCTTCAGTAGTTGCAGCACACGGGGTCAGCAGTTGCAGCAGGCGGGCCCTAGAGCGTGTGGGCTTTAGTAGTTGTGGTGCACAGGCTCAGTAGTTGTGGCTCGCGGGCTCTAGAGTTCAGCCTCAGTAGTTGTGGCACACGGGCTTAATTGCTCCGTGGCATGTGGGATCTTCCCAGACCAGGGATTGAACCCGTGTCTCCTGCATTGGCAGGCAGATTCTTAACCACTGTGCCACCAGGGAAGTCCCCTAAAAATACTCTTAAAAAATCAAGTTTGTTAATTAAGAAAAAAGTAAACAGTAGCCATCAGAAAATAAATAATGAACATTAAAAAAATCACTTACTACTGTTTCCTTAGCAGGAGGAGGCTTGATCTGTTGACTGGGAATCAGAACAAATGTCAAAGTACCATGCATATCAGACTGTAACAGAAAAAGTACATTATTTTAAAAAGCTGTATTTATGAAAATGATTCCATGATCTTATGATCAATAGTCCCTAAACTGGACTATTCTGGAACCCCAAGGAGACTTAAAAAAAAAAATTGGAAAAGATGAATCCCATTTTATCAGGAAGCACAAATTATGCCTTTCACGGACTCCATTATAGAGCTACCCAGGAATATGACATTCTGCAATTTTGGTCCTCTCGTCCACTGGGAAAAGCCACTTAGCCCATAAGTCTTGGGTTTTTGTCTTCCATTAAGTTTAAGTTTAGGAAGATTCCACAGTAAAGGACTGGAAGATACTACAGCACTTCTGGGTTATCTACTCTGACATACATCGATTTTAATACAGTAGAATTTAAAATAGTAATTTTACTAGGATTAGAAAAGCGATGTAAGTACACAAATATTCTTACTTCCCAGATGCTTTGTCTCTGTCATTCAATTTTATAACTGTATAGAGTCTTACTGCTAGGTTCTCTATTATTTTCCAGTACAGTTGGCCCTCCGTATTCATGGGTTCCATATCTGTGAATTCAACCAACCGTGGATGGAAAAAAATTCCAGAAAGTTCCAAAATGGAAAACTTGATTTTGCCACCTGCAAACAGCTATTTACTTAGCATTTACATTGTATTAGGTATTATAAATAATCTAGAGATTATTTAAAGTATACTGGGGGATGTACGTAGTTTATATGCAAAAACTATGCCACTTTATGTAAGGGACTTGAGCATCCATGGGTTTTGGTATCCATGGGGGCCCTGGAACCAATCCCCCATGGATACCAAGGGACAACTGTACACCACTGCCCGCCTTGCTCAGCTACCTCCAGCCTAGACAGTAATCACACTTCTGGTCCTGAGATAGCAGGGAGCAGTACTCAATCTAGAGACAGCAGCCAGTAAAACAAGGGCTAAGAACAATGACCACTGGCACTTTGTGCTATCAAAGCAATGAATGGGACTGGGTGACAATAAGGATGTGAGGATGTTTTCTAGATTCTTCAGTAGACGTCAGCAGATAGGAGAGATTCTAATGTAACAACTCATATTAAGTAAATAAGAATATAAATCTGATTGATGGGGTATATAAGAAGTGATCATAAATTACCCTCAAAAGTTGGCTCTAAATGGCCTCCTGATTATACCACCACTGTCTAACAGAACTTTCTATGATGATAGAATTCTGATCAGTGGACTGGAATTGCAGAATGTCATATTCCTATATCTACACCTTCAGATGATAGCCATTAGTAACATACTGCTTCTTGAGCATCTGAAATGCAGCTAGTAAGAATGAGGAACTGAATTTTAAGTTTTACTTAATTTAAATAGAAATAACTAGCACATGTAGCTAATGGTTATTATATTGAACAATGTAGATCTATACCACTGTTATTATCTAATATTGTTAAGGAAACAACAATCAATTGTAGGTAATGAAAAACCAAAATGAACATAAAAATCATGAGGGTGTGAACTTTGTTTTGTTACTGTTTCCCTAGCAACTAGCACACAGTAGGCATTTAATACATATATTTTGAATGAGTTATTATTAGTGATTTCAGAGGCAAATAAAATATACCTGGTAGTAATAAAGAAAAAAAATCAGTAGCACCTCCACCCCCACAAGAATAAAATTCTACTAATAAATATTGTGGAAACAATTATATCATCGGAAAATTATGCTAGAAATTGTATAGAGATCTTAACAGTTATTTTTAAAATGCTCTTTAAATATTTTATTCTGAAGTCCAATAACAAAGGACGCTTTTGAGAGTCTATCAATTATTCTTCTACCCGGGGCAACTTACCAACAAGTCAAAAACCTCATTGACATCTTTCCCCCGAATTTCAATGCCATTGATCTCCAGAACTTCATCCCCTTCATGTAAGAGACCACTTTTTTCTGCAGCACCTCCTTTTACTATCCGACTAATGATGACAGAATCCATTTCATTACGAACTGTAGCACCCTTAAAAAAATTCAATAGCCAATATTTAAATAAAAATGCAATTTTTTTGTTCAACATTTCCTCATTTTTTAATTTTTATTTTTCTATTCAACAATTCTAGCTTTCAGTTATCTTGAGAAAAAATTTATTTACACAGCTAGAGTAATCATGGCAATTAGGTTTGAAAGCTGATCATTTCCCCCACATTTTTTGCTTCAGAAGCATTCCATTCGTTAAAATTCTAAAATCAGACTTTTGAAGCATACAACAGCATAAAAATGCACTTGCTCAAAAACAATGTGAAAGCCTATAATCAAATTTGTTCTCTGTATGCTGGATGCTATTCAAATGGTTATATTATATTTAGGTATAATTAGTGAACATGACTTGTAACTAAAAGTCTTTTTAAATTCAAAATATCATTAAGAGATAGATACTAATCTGGTTAATTATCAAAATGTTAAATATTACAGCTGCATCCAATTCACATTAAAATGTATTAAACATTAATACTTATTACACAAATTGGAAGTACAACTGAAATATATACACTCAAAAACTGGAAATATGAAATACAGAATAAAGCTTGAAAGTAGACAGTTTGTAACACTTTTCTCCTGAACTTTTATTTTAAAATTTTGTCATAACGTTCCCAAGTTCTTTTTTTCTGGTGGGGAAACACCTAGTTACATAAAATGCCCTTTAATAAAATACAGTCCCTATTTCATGTACCACTGTGCAAGACAATTTGAGAACTCAAGATTCAAAAACATTTCTCTGAAAATAAAGAAAATTAAGTCAATGATAGCAGACTAACAGAAAAACGTTCTACATATAAAAACTACAAAATAGTAACATTAAACAATGCATACTTCTAAGTATATGTGAAGTATGTAAGTAATTACATTGAATGAAAAGATCAGACTTCCAATGTTTTTTTAAAAAGCTGGCAGATTAATGAAGCAGATTACTTGTCCCTTCTTTGTTCAACAATTACTTCACAAGCTATTATTTTCATCAAATTATGGGTGAGAAAAGATGAACAAATTTTTTCTCAGATGAATAAGGAGTATGAGGAAGAACATAAAAGAATTCCAAACAATTAGCCTCCAAAGAGAAAAACTACCAGAAATGTAAAGGGTCTTCAACTATCTGCCATACAGAAGACCCCTGTGTAGAAAGGATCATATATCAGACATGTGGGACACTTACCAATGGAATATCTCGAGCCTTTTCTATACGAACTATTTTTACAGTTTCTCCTCCATATTGGCCAATGCTTTCATAAACTCTCTCATCTGTAATGGGCTCCAGCTGCATTTCCTGCTCAGCAACCTTATCATGGGCCAGTAAAAGTGCCTGTTTCAAAGAAACCCATAGCATTTAAAGTAACAGCATGATTTATTTCTGTAGAGAGATTTTAACCTAATCATGTACATAGATAGTATCCTGATCATAAAACCTTTAAAAGAAGTGCTGTAATTAATTATATATTCAGATCTCTTTCCAAACTTTCCAAATGAAGTACAGATGCAACCCTGTATCTTTTACAGCTAATAATAACTAAAGATTTGTTAGGTATAATAGGGAATACTCTGGGATGAGTTATGAAAGTCTAAAATGCTTATTAAACTTCATAAAAAACAAAATTACCTCAAGGGTCCAACATCATAGATAATTAAAATTTATGGAAAAATATGACCAAAAAAGGGAGGAATTTGTAAAGAATAAGAAGTTGTTTCAAAGATAACGTGGTTAACTTTAACTACAAAAATATATAATCCAACAATAATTATTCTGTAGTGGGAGTTGTAAGCAATCAAAACAGGCTACATTAATATTTGAGGTCTCTTTTACCCCAAGAGACTCTGATTCAAAGTGATTTTGGATGCTGGAAAACCACATATATGATGCTCTCTCCATTTTCTACCTGAATATGTGGAGCATTCAGCAAAGCAGTTAATTCTTGTCCTTCCTTCTGGTGGATTGCCTTCAAAACAGTTTGTACCTAAGAAACAAAGAATATTCTTCCTAGGTTATAGAAAATATCACCAGCATTTATAAAGATTCTTTTTTTTAAAAAAAGGTATGATTTAAAATTGTAAAAACTGGAAAATGGGTTCAAGATGGCGGAGTAGAAGGATGTGCACCCGCTCCCTCTTCCGAGAGCACCAGAATCACAACTAACTGCTGAACAATCATTGACAGGAAGACACTGGAACTCACCAAAAAAGATACCCCACATCCAAAGACAAAGGAGAAGCCACAATGAGACGGCAGGAGGGGTGCAATCACAATAAAATCAAATCCTAAAACTGCTAGGTGGGTGACTCACAAACTGGAGAACACTTATACCACACAAGTCCATACACAAGAGTAAAGGTCCTGAACCCCACATCAGGCTTCCCAACCTGGGGGTACGGCAAAGGGAGGAGGAATTCCTACAGAATCAGACGTTGAAGGCTAGTGGGATTTGATTGCAGGACTTCAACAGGACTGGCGGAAAGAGAGACTCCACTCTTGGAGGGCACACACAAAGTACTGTGCCCATTGGGACCCAGGGGAAGGAGCAGTGACCCCATAAGAGACTGAACCAGACCTACCTGATGGTGTTGGAGGGTCTCCTGCAGAGGCGGGGGGTGGCTGTGGCTCACTGTGAGGACAAGGACACTGGCAGCAGAAGTTCTGGGAAGTACTCCTTGGCGTGAGCCCTCCCAGAGTCCGCCATTAGCCTGACCAAAGAGCCAGGTAGGCTCCAGTGCTGGGTCGCCTCAGGCCAAACAACCAACAGGGAGGGAACCCAGCCCCACCCATCAGCAGACAAGCAGATTAAAATTTTACTGAGCTCTGCACACCAGAGCAACACCCAGCTCTACCCACCACCAGTCCCTCCCATCAGGAAACTTGCACAAGCCTCTTAGATAGCCTCATCCACCAGAGGGCAGACAGCAGAAGCAAGAAGAACTACAATCCTGCAGCCTGTGGAACAAAAACCACATTCACAGAAAGACAAGATGAAAAGGCAGAGGGCTATTTACCAGATGAAGGAACAAGATAAAACCCCAGAAAAACGACTAAATGAAGTGGAGCTAGGCAAACTTCTGGAAAAAGAATTCAGAATAATGATAGTGAATATGATCCAGGACCTCAGAAGAAGAATGGAGGCAAAGATCTAAAAGATGCAAGAAATGTTTAACAAAGACCTAGAAGAACTAAAGAACAAACAGAGATGAACAATACAATAAGTGAAATGAAAAATATGCTAGAAGGAATCAATAGCAGAATAACTGAGGCAGAAGAACGGACAAATGACCTGGAAGACAGAATGGTGGAATTCACTGCTGCGGAACAGACTAAAGAAAAAAGAATGAAAAGAAATGAAGACAGCCTAAGAGACCTCTGGGACAACATTAAACACAATAACATTTGCATTATAGGGGTCCCAGAAGGAGAAGAGAGAGAGAAGGGACCCGAAAAAATATTTGAAGAGATTATAGTCGAAAACTTCCCTAACATGGGAAAGGAAATAGCCACTCTCCGGAAGCGCAGAGAGTCCCAGGCAGGCTAAACCCAAGGAGAAACATGCCGAGACACACAGTAATCAAATTGACAAAAATTAAAGACAAAGAAAAATTATTGAAAGCAACAAGGGAAAAACGACAAGTAACATACAAGGGAACTCCCATAAGGTTAACAGCTGATTTCTCACCAGAAACTCTGCAAGCCAGAACGGAGTAGGATGATATATTTAAAGTGATGAAAGGGAAGAACCTACAACGAAGATTACTCTACCCAGCAAGGATCTCATTCAGATTTGATGGAGAAATCAAAAGTTTTACAGACAAGCAAAAGCTAAGAGAATTCAGCACCACCAAACCAGCTCTACAACAAATGCTAAAGGAACTTCTCTAAGTGGGAAACACAAGAGAAGAAAAGGACCTACAAAAACAAACCCATAACAATTAAGACAATGGTAATAGGAACATACATATTCATAATTACCTTAAATGTGAACGGATTAAATGCTCCAACCAAAAGACACAGGCTTGCTGAATGGATACCAAAATAAGACCCATCTATATGCTGTCTACAAGAGACCCACTTCAGACCTAGGGACACATACGGACTGAAAGTGAGGGGATGGAAAAAGATATTCCATGCAAATGGAAATCAAAAGAAAGCTGGAGTAGCAATACTCATATCAGATAAAATAGACTTTAAAATAAAGAATGTTACAAGAGACAAGGAAGGACACTACATAATGATCAAGAGATCAATCCAAGAAGAAGATATAACAATTATAAATATATATGCATCCAACATAGGAGCACCTCAATACATAAGGCAACTACTAACAGCTATAAAAGAGGAAACAGACAGTAACACAATAATAGTGGGGGACGTTAACACCTCACTTACACCAATGGATAGATCATCCAAATAGAAAATTAATAAGGAAACACAAGCTTTAAATGACACAATAGACCAGATAGATTTCATTGACATTTATAGGACATTCCATCCAAAAACAGCAGATTACACTTTCTTCTCAACTGCACACAGAACATTCTCCAGGACAGATCACATCTTGGGTCACAAATCAAGCCTCAGTAAATTTAAGAAAACTGAAATCATATCAAGCATCTTTTCTGACCACAATGCTTTGAGATTAGAAATCAATTACAGGGAAAAAACCATAAAAAAAAACACAAGCATGTGGAGGCTAAACAATACGTTAGTAAATAACCAAGAGATCACTGAAGAAATCAAAGAGGAAATCAAAAAATACCTTGAGACAAATGACAACAAAAACATGATGAACCAAAACCTATGGGATGCAGCAAAAGCAGTTCTAAGAAGGAAGTTTATAGCAATACAATCCCACCTCAAGAAAAAGAAAAATCTAAAGTAAACAATCTAACCTTACATCTACAGGAACCAGAGAAAGAAGAACAAACAAAACCCAAAGTTAGTGGAAGGAAAGAAGTCATAAAGATCACAGCAGAAATAAATGAAATAGAAACAAAGAAAATAATAGCAAGATCAATAAAACTAAAAGCTGGTTCTCTGAGAAGATAAACAAAATCGATAAACCATTAGCCAGACTCATCAAGAAAAAGAGGGAGAGGATTCAAATCAATAAAATTAGAAATGAAAAAGGAGAAGTTACAACAGACACCACAGAAATACAAAGCATCCTAAGAGACTACTACAAGCAACTCTATGCCAATAAAATGGACAACCTGGAAGAAATGGACAAATTTTTAGAAAGGTATAACCTTCCAAGACTGAACCAGGAAGAAATAGAAAATACGAACAGACCAATCACAAGTAATGAAATTGAAACTGTGATTAAAAACCTTCCAACAAACAAAAGTCCAGGACCAGATGGCTTCACAGGTGAATTCTATTAAACATTTAGAGAAGAGCTAACACCCATCCTTCTCAAACTCTTCCAAAAAATGCAGAGGAAGGAACACTTCCAAACTCATTCTATGAGGCCACCATCACCCTGATACCAAAACCAAAGATACTACAAAAAAAGAAAATCACAGACCAATAACACTGATGAATACAGATGCAAAAATCCTCAGAAAAATACTAGCAAACAGAATGCAACAACACATTAAAAGGATCATACACCATGATCAAGTGGGATTTATCCCAGGGATGCAAGGATTCTTCAATATACACAAATCAATCAATGTGATACACCATATTAACAAATTGAAGAAGAAAAACTATATGGTCATCTCAACGGATGCAGAAAAAGCTTTTGACAAAATTCAACACCCATTTATGATACAAACTCTCCAGAAAGTGTCCATAGAGGGAACCTACTTCAACATAATAAAGGCCATATACAACAAACCTGCAGCAAACATCATTCTCAATGGTGAAAACTGAAAGCATTTCCTCTAAGATCAGGAACAAGACAAGGATGTCCACTCTCGCCACTATTATTCAACATAGTTTTTGAAGTCCCAGCCACGGCAATCAGAGAAGAAAAAGAAATAAAAGGAATACAAATTGGAAAAGAAGAAGTAAAACTGTCACTGTTTGCAGATGACATGATACTATACATAGAGAATCCTAAAGATGCCACCAGAAAACTTCTACAGCTAATCAATGAATTTGGTAAAGTTGCAGGATACAAAATTAATGCACAGATATCTCTTGCATTCCTATACACGAATGATGAAAAATCTGAAAGAGAAATTAAGGAAACACTCCCATTTACCACTGCAACAAAAAGAATAAAATACCTAGGAATAAACCTACCTAGGGAGACAAAAGACCTGTATGCAGAAAACTATAAGACACTGCTGAAAGAAATTAAAGATGATACCAACAGATGGAGAGATATGCCATGTTCTTGGATTGGAAGAATCAATACTGTGAAAATGACTATACTACCCAAAGCAATCTATAGATTCAATGCAATCCCTATCAAATTACCAATGGCATTTTTTACAGAACTAGAACAAAAAAATCCTAAAATTTGTATGGATACACAAAAGACCCCGAATAGCCAAAGCTGTTTGAGGGAAAAAAACGGAGCTGGAGGAATCAGACTCCCTGACCTCAGACTATACTACAAAGCTACAGTAATCAAGACAATATGGTACTGGCACAAAAACAGCAATACAGATCAATGGACCAGGATAGAAAGCCCAGAGATAAACTCACGCATCTATGGTCAACTAATCTATGACAAAGGAGGCAAGGATATACAGTGGAGAAAAGACAGTCTCTTCAATAAGTGGTGCTGGGAAAACTGGACAGCTACATGTAAAAGAATGGAGTTAGAACACTCCCTAACAGCATACACAAAAATAAACTCAAAATGGATTAGAAATCTTAACGTAAGAGTGGACCCTATAAAACTCTTAGAGGAAAACATAGGAAGAACACTGTGACGTAAATCACAGCAAGATCTTTTTTGATCCACTTCCTAGAGTGATGGAAATAAAAACAAAAATAAAGTAATGGGTCCTTATGAAACTTAAAAGCTTTTGCACAGCAACGGAAACCATAAACAAAACAAAAAGACAACCCTCAGAATAGGAGAAAATATTTGCAAACCAATCAACAGACAAAGGATTAATCTCCAAAATATATAAACAGCTCATGCAGCTCAATATTAAAAAAACAACCCAATCCAAAAATGGGCAGAAGAGCTAAATAGACATTTCTCCAAAGAAGACATACAGATGGCCAAGAGGCACATGAAAAGCTGCTCAACATCACTAATTATTAGAGAAATGCAAATCAAAACTACAACAAGGTATCAGCTCACACCAGTTAGAATGGGCATCATCAGAAAATCTACTAACAACAAATGCTGGAGAGGGTGTGGATAAAAGGGAACCCTCCTGCACTGTTGGTGGGAATGTAAATTGATAAAGCCACTAAGGAGAACAGTATGGAGGTTCCTTAAAAAACTAAAAATAGAACTACCATATGACCCAGCAATCCCCTACTGGGCATATACCCAGAGAAAACCATAATTCAAAAAGACACATGCACCCCAATGTTCACTGCAGCAGTATTTACAATAGCCAGGTCATGGAAGCAACCTAAATGCCCATCGACAGATGAATGGATAAAGAAGATGTGGTACATATATACAATGGATTACTCAGCCATAAAAAGGAACAAAATATGGTCATTTTTAGAGACGTGGATGGATCTAGAGACTGTCATACAGAGTGAAGTCAGAAAGAGAAAAACAAATATCGTATATAAACGCATATACGTGGAACCTAGAAAAATGGTACAGATGAACCAGTTTGCAGGGCAGAAATTGAGACACAAATGTAGAGAACAAACATACGGACACCAAGGGGGGAAAGTGGTGGTGGGGGGGGGGTGTGATGAATTGGGAGATTGGGATTGACATATATACACTAATATGTATAAAATGGATAACTAGTAAGAACCTGCTGTTTAAAAAAATAAATTAAATAAAAATTCAAAAAAAATTGTAAAAACTACTTGTAAGAAAGAAAAGCACTAAAGAGAATTATAACTTTAAAAAAGTATTTTTTTCTCACAGAGTTTTCAATCTTGTTACCTGATGGACAATAGCATTTTTATTTATGCCTATGAATGAGGTACTTCCTTCTTGAAAATTTCTGCAAACATACTATATAAAAGAGACTAATAATGATTATATAAGGGAAGAACTGTTCTAACAGTTATGTTGCTATTTTCTAGTGTTTTAATCATATGTTTATGTAACTACATTTTAAATCAGAGATGACATTTTAAAGAGTTACAGACTAACAGATAAATTTATATGAGAGTAATGAAACAACCACCATACTACAGTGAATCACATTAAAGAATTTCCCCAAGCCAAGCAATTCTTGCACTCCTAGGATAAACTCCACATGAGTATGAAGAATTTTTTTTAGTCTTTGTTTCCTCACCTGTAAATTGGCACCTACAATGTAAGGTTCTTAAAAGATTGAGATAATCCACATAAACTGCTTAGCACACTACCTAACACATAGTAAATTATTACCTTAATATATTTCTAGATGTGAGTTACTCACATTTTAAGATTTCTATATTAATGTTCATAAATTGGATTAGAGACTTGGTGAGCATAGTCATATACACTGGTTTACAAAACTACTGTTTTGAGTATCTATACTAATTCTAGCACAATGAGTTGGGAAATAGTCAACATTTATACATGAAAACAGTTTATTTAACGTAAGACTTATATGTTCCTTAATGTTTTGATAGAGCTTGTAAAATTATCTGGGCCTGGTAGTTTATTTTAGGGGTGGATTTCCAACTTTCAATTTTATCTATAGTTACTAGTTTTTTTGGTTATCTTTTCTTTAGTCACTTTTGGCAATTTACATTTTCTTACAAAAACCACCCACTTGACAGCACTTTCACATTTAGTGACATAAAGCTGCAATTATAATTTTTTACTCTCCTGTGTTTGCATCTATGCTTTTTTCTTTCCTAATGTTATTAGTATTTTTTCTTCATCTAACTTGTCAAAGGTTTCTCTATTTTCTTGTACTTGTCAAAAAACCAGCTTTTGATGTTAAATCTATTGTTCTTTCCATTTAAATAATTTAATTCCTTTTTTCTGCTTTAGTTTATTTCCCTTTTCAATTTCTAATCACTTGAGGTGTATGTTCCGTCGAATTATTTTCCATCTTTTTTTCTACCATAAATATTTAAAGGTACAAATTTGCTCTGTGGACTAGTTTTCCTCAAAGATTATACTATATATGCTTTCATTATTAATACCTCTGATTTTCTTCCTTTCTCTACTTCCTAACTCGAGTACCAAAAAGCACTTTGCAGCAATGCAGATTAACAAAGCCAAAATTATCATCATCAATGAAAACATATAGAAGTAAATTAATAAATAGTATAATTTTTTAATAAAACTAACTCATGATTGGGACTGCCCTGGTGGCGCAGCAGTTAAGAATCTGCCTGCCGGTGTGGGGGACACGGGTTTGATCCCTGGTCTGGGAAGATCCCACATGCCGTGAAGCAACTAAGCCTGTGCACCACAACTACTGAGCTTGCACTCTAGAGTCTGCGAGCCACAACTGCTGAGCCCAGTGCTAAAACTACTGAAACTCGCGCGCCTAAAGCCCGTGCTCCACAACAAGAGAAGCCACCTCAGTGAGAAGTCCGCGCACCACAACAAAGAGTAGCCCCCTCTTGCCACATCTAGAGAAAGCCTGTGCACAGCAGCAAAGACCCAACGCAGTCAAAAATAAATAAATTAATTAATTTTTAAAAAAGTAACTCATGATTAGAACAGGAATCTAGTAATTCTCTAATACCTCTTATGGTTATTTTAAGTAATTTTTAAAGTAATTCCCCTATCAAACCTAAGAGATGATAATTTTGGGATTAACTAATTTGACCACAAGTAGATCATAGCAATGATAGCATCAAAATTAGCCTGTCCTCTGGTTTTGGTACCTAGAAAAACATGTTTCTAAATGTAGAGTTCTATATGTATAAACAGGGGGGCATAGCAATTATTATCTTTTGCAAGAATTTGATTAAAGTCTTACTAATGGTCAAGTGCAGTAATCCAAAACTGAATAATTAAATGCTGATTTTTAAAATAGGGTGTTTTTCTTTTTTAAATATATCAAATCCCAGTTAATTTAAAATGAAATTTATAGTCCCTAAGAAAGTGATCCTGAGGGAGAAAGAAAATTTTGGATTAGAAATGCACCAAGGGTGAACAAAATGTACAAAGTCAACTCAATAATTTTGTATATGGACACTTTTTTCCTATCTTTACCTTTTTATTTATTTACTTATTTTGGCTGCACTGCACGGCTTGTAGGGTCTTAGTTCCCCGACCAGGGATTGAACCTGGGGCCATGGCAGTGAAAGTGCCAAGTCCTAACCACTGGACTGCAGGGGAATTCCCTCCTATTTTTACTTTTAAATCAGTTCCTAGCACCTCTGAGATAGTCCTTCTAAAGAAATTTCAACTCCTATTAAGTGTTTATTTCCTTCCCCTATTAATCCAGTTGTTGCCTACTTTAGTGTCAACATACAACATGAGGTACTTCTACAAAGGCCTAAGGAATTAAAAGGCTATTCTTACATCATACTGGATCCTTTCCATTAGGCTATAAAAATGCTCTAATCTCTTATCTTTTTAAAAAAAAAGTTCTTGATCTTGTACTCTTCTCTAGCTAAAATACCTTCTCTATTTTCCTTCAGAGCATTTTAAACTAATATTTTTAAATTACAGAAATGGTATATGTTAAATGTGAAAAATCAGAAAATAGATAATCCAAAAGAAGGAAATAAAACTCACCATAATCCCCAAACCTAGGGAGAATCATTTGGTATATATCCTCCTATATTCTTATACTTGTTTTTACCAAAATATTCACCAAGAGATATATATCTGACAGGAGGACTTGTAACTAGAATACATTAAGAACTCTTACAACTCAATAAAATTTACAATATGATTTTTTAAATGGGAAAAAGATCAAAATATTTTCCAAAAGAAGTTAGGGAAACAGCTTATGAAAAAATGCTCAACATATGGAAATGCAAACTAAAACAAGATACTGTTACACATCTGCTAGAATAATAAAATGGAAACAACCTAAATATCCACCAATAGGAGAGTGGTTAAACAAACTGTAGGATATGCATACAATGGAATACTACTCAACAAGAAGTTCAAGCTACTGATACATGCAACACACTGATGAATTTGAAAAACATTATACTAAACAAAACAAGTCAGATATAAAAGACTACATATTATTTTATTCCACTTATATGAAATTTCCAGAAAAGGCAAATCTGTAAAAACAAAAAACAGATCACTGGCTGCCTAGGGCCTGGGGAGTGGGAAGTGGTTACTGTCTGCAAAGGAAATTAAGGGAGCTTTATGGATTCACGGATGTTTCTATAACTAGACTGTGGTGGTAGATTACACAGGTGTATACATGTGCCAAAAATATTGAACTATATAATGAAGCATACCAATTTTAAATGTAAATTATATCTCAGTAAAGTTGGTTATCAGAAACAGTACATCCATAACCTCAAAACTATGAGAAAATCTTTGTGTATATCCGTTACTTCTTACTTTTACCAGAATGAGATCATGCTAGTCATACTGTTTTATAACAATATAACTATTTCAATTTGATACTAATTATTTTTTTAAATTAATTAATTTATTTGTTTATTTTTTGCTGCATTGGGTTTTCACTGCTGCGCGCAGGCTTTCTCTAGTTGCAGTGAGCGGGGGCTACTCTTCATTGCGGTGAGCAGGCTTCTCATTGCGGTGGCTTCTCTTGTTGCAGAGCACAGGCTCCAGGCGCATGGTCTCCAGCAGTTGTGGCACACGGGCTCCAGAGTGCAGGCTCAGTAGTTGTGTCACACGGGCTCAGTTGCTCTGCGGCATGTGGATCCCCGACCAGGGCTCGAACACATGTCCCCTGCATTGGCAGGCAGGTTCCCAACCACTGCGCCACCAGGGAAATCCCCCTGATACTAATTATTAAAATACTTTATTTTTCTATGTCCTTAAATATCCTTTTAAACTTTAAAATACAAATATAACCATTCTAGCTCTTGCTGGCTCTGTCACTTAAAGGATCGAGTCCAAGCTCCTTGTAAGATTATCCTTAGCACATCTGATTCCTGCCTCTTTTCCAGCTCTATCTCCTGGCATTCCTCATGCCTTAACTTTTTCTGGTCCAGCCATAAACTGCTTGTTGTTCCCTACATACACTATGCTGTCTCCCCAGGATGACTGTGATTATGCTAGCTGTCCCATCTACCTAAACTGCCTTAGTCAACTTGCCTAGATAACATGTACTCATCTTATAAGTCTAAGTACATTTGATTTAAAATTGTTGATGTGACTGTATCCCCAATAGATTGAGCTCGTTGAAAATAGAACTGTATCTTATTCAGCTTTGTACCTGGCTATTGGCAGAATGCCTGGCAAACAGCACTCAATGTTTGATGAATTCAGTACAAAGAAGAGCAGGCAGGAAGTCACCCTTGATGCCTCCTTTACCTTTATTCTCCACATGGGGACAATCTGTTCTATTAATTTTCTTTTTTTAAATTTATTTCTTTTATTTTATTTATTTTTGGCTGTATTGGGTCTTCGTTGCTGCGTGTGGGCTTTCTCTAGCTCCGGTGAGCAGGGGCTACTCTTCGTTGTGGTGCGCGGGCTCTAGGCGCACAGGCTTCAGTAGTTGTGGCTCACGGGCTCTAGAGTGCAGGCTCAGTAGTTGTGGCGCACGGGCTTAGCTGCTCCACGGCATCTGCGATCTTCCCAGACCAGGGCTCAAACCCGTGTCTCCTGCATTGGCAGGCGGATTCTTAACCACTGCACCACCAGGGAAGCCCTAATTTTCTACTTAAATATTTCTTCACTTCATGTTCAATGGCTATTCAAAATCGTACATCTGGACAATTACACTAGCCTCCATACTCTAAGCCGGACTCCATTCTTGATCTCACACATCTCCCACAATGTTATCAGAATAATACTTTAAACTGGAAGCCTGTTTATATCAAACTCTTGTTTAAAATCCTTCGGTAGCTCTGCAATCACTTATAAATTTCTTGCTTTAAACTCTCCTTTAGTGGCTTTTGTGTATTAAATTTGAGAAACACATCAACATCTAAACAAGAAAATTACCTATATATCCACCACCCAGAGAGAGCCTTGTTAATAATTTATTATTTCTCTCAATATCTCTTTACCTGCATTTTCAAATAGGATTATCTGTGTGTATACACATTTTATCTATACTTTAATAGGCCTCATGTTGACTACCAAATGAATCAAGGTTTTAGTTTTTCAAAGTAACTAATTAAACCTATTCACATTTTCCCTGTTCCCCTACAACATTATATTTCATTACTTTTTCTTGTTTTACTGCACTAGCTAGTACCTCCAGAAAAATGCTGAATACTAGTGGTGAGAGTCTTTTATTACTCCAGGCTTAAAAAGCAGCATGTTGGGGACTTCCCTGGTGGCGCAGTGGTTAAGAATCTTCCTGCCAATGCAGGGGACACGTGTTCGAGCCCTGGTCTGGGAAGATCCCACATGCCGTGGCGCAACTAAGCCCGTGCACCACAACTACTGAGCCTGCGCTCTAGAGCCCGCGAACCGCAACTACTGAGCCCGCGTGCCACAACTACTGAAGCCTGCGCGCCTAGAGCCTGTGCTCCACAACAAGAGAAGCCACCGCAATGAGAAGCCCATGCACCGAAATGAAGAGCAGCCCCTGCTCACCGCCACTAGAGAAAGCCCGTGCACAGCAACAAAGACCCAACGCAGCCAAAAATTAAAAAAAAAAAAAAAAAGCAACATGTTGGGTGTTTCATCATTAGGTAAGATGCTCCCTATTAGTTTCTGATATTGTTCTTTATCAAGTTAACAAAATGTACCTGGTTTTCTAAGAATTCTCATTATCAAGGAAAAGGTATTAAATTTTTTTCAGATGTCTTTTCTGCATCAAGTTGATCATATGGTTTTCTCCTTTCATCTATTCATGTAATTTAATTATTTTAAAATGTTTACCAATGTGGATCCATCATAAGAAAATTTAAACTTATTAATATGGCTTATCTGGCCTTTAGGATCTGAACTCTATCTTGAAAATCATATCCTACTCCTTACTCATTGTTCAATAAATATGCCAGGCTTTCTCAGTCACTACTATCTTTGTACCCTTCGCCAGTGCAAAGGCTTTTCCTCTTTCTTGGGCTTTCAGGTATATTCCCAACTGTCCTTCAATACTTAGCATATTAAATTTTCTGTTTCTTCCTTCCTCCCAAATCTCCTCCTCTGCCATGTCTGCCTCTCCCCCACCCTTACTGAAGTAGGCACATCTCATTATGCTCTTGGTACCTTTTTCATACTGCCATCGTAGTACTTCTCATTAGATTGTGAGTGTTAACTCATTTTTCTTCCACAGTGAGAGTCTAACTCAATTCTCACTGGTTGATGGGCATCTGGGTTCTTTCCAGCTTCTAATGATTATCTGGCTGCTTTGAACGTTTATGCTTAAGCCTTTGTGTGGATATGTTTTCATTTCTCTCAGGTACATACCCAGACATAAAGATGTTGGGTCACAGATATAGGTACTTTAGCTTTAGCAGACATTTCCAAACACTTTCCAAAGTGGCAGTACCAATTTATACTCCACCAATCACATTATCAGAGTTTCAGTTCCTCCATAAGTTTATTAATATTTAACATAGCCAGTCTTTTAAAAAATTTTTTAGTCATTTTGGTGTCTATGCAGTAGTCTCTCATTTTGTTTTAATTTGCATTTCTCTATTAGCTAATGATGCTGAACTTTTCATACTTACTGGCTGTTGGGGTTTCCTCTTTTTGTGAAGTGTCTGTCCAAGTCCTTTGCCCATTAAAAAAAAACTTAGTCTCTTTCTTGTTAATTTGCGACAGTTCTTTTGGATGCAAGTTTTTGTTATATATATACTTATACACGTATATACCTCAATATCTCAAAATCAAATAATCAAATACCATTTTCTAGTCTGTTGGCTTGCATTTTTACTGGATAAGCAAAAGTTCATTTAACGAAACCCAGGTTCTCAACCTTTTCTTGATAAAAGTACTTTAATGATCAAAAAACTTGTTTTACATTTATTAATGAGTATCCTAGATTGTCAAAGATATAATCTAGATCTTAGTCTCCGAAGTTTTCAGAAGCTGTATTATCTATTATATGATATTTAATGTTTAACTGATATTTTAAGCCATAAAAAAAAGAACACTTCCTAATGTGTTAAGACATTCTTTCATCAAATTCCTTGAGTTTTTTTTACTTACTTGGATTAAATTTCCATTTAAAAATCATATACTAACTGAAACATCAGGTAATTTCTTCCTTTAAATACTGTATATGAAAAAAGCTGGAATTATGAATGCTAAAAAGCAAAAAATTAAGCAATGGGCATATGAGTAGCCTAGTTAGTCTCATCCCAGTCACAAAACCTCACCTGGCCTCAATATTCAGAAACATAAAACAGAAGGGTTGAATAAAGTGATTGTTAAGCTTTTCCAGCTGTAAAATAAAAGCAATGAGTCCATTTAACCCTCAGAATTTTGTTATCAGATTTAACACTCTTCTTTGATGAGTTCTAAGTACATCCTTTTCTCACGTGTTATGCACTGTCAAGTCAGGGCTGCCACACAGTTGTGCATGCACAACTCCAGGGGAAATCATTCACTTTGTAGCACAACCGTATGTTGTTGCCCCAACTAGGTTAGTCATTTTGCACTCATTTTAAGACCAGTCTCAGCCCAATGTCACTAATCACCTACTATCCCACCACCACCAAAGCAATACAATTCTCAAGTATTACTGAAGGCTGTGAAAGCAAACTTTGAGAAAATCTCCTTGATATGGAATCAATACTTTTACAATTGTGAACCATGTACATGTTAACTATGCTAAATCTAATATTCAAAATAGAGTTTTTAAAGTCCTTTTTAACCATTTCTTTCTCTCTCAAAGCATTACTCTTTAAGCCACTTCTAGTTCTTTGCCTCTCAATTCCTAAAACCCTTTAAAGCTACGTTGCCTCCTTTTTTTCCTTTCTTTCCACCCTTTCTGTTGTGTCACTTTCTTCCAATGGAGCAATTTAAATCTCTCTTGCTTACATCATTCTCTTTTCTACCTATTGTTCTTAACAAAACAAAGACCCAGTACCTAGCTGGACAAACCTTCCTCCTAAATGGGATGAGAAGGATTACAATGATCTATTATGTATTCCTCCCAACCCTACACAATAAAAGTTACACTATACTTGTGAATAAATAAGATCAAAGTACTGTCAGCTATTTCAATCTCTATAAGGAATTTTCAAGAAACCCATTTAAACTATAAGTAAAACTACAGGGATAATTTATTAATGAAAAATTCTGCATATTTAATTTCAATAATAAAAAATGAGCACAAAGACTAGGTCTCAACTAGGTCTTTTAACTAGCAGATGGGAAATTTCCCCTCTAGGAATAGGTCCCCAGGTCACACTCCTAGCCTGAGCAACATGAGACTTCTCTCTGCCACTCTTGCACATAGGACCTTCGCTCACTGTAAGCATCTAAATGAAGAAAATACATTCTGTGCTAATTCAAAAAGTGCCTCCTAACCTATTTTACATGTCTGTAGCTCTGGAAGTCTTACCCTTCCCTCAGCCCATTTTCTGTTTTGTGTCTGGGTTCAGTGAAATAGATTTACCTGATGGGCTTCCAGAATTATTCATTTTTATAATATCAAAATAACTTAAAATCCTGTAATAATGACAGAATGTCCAGCCCCCCAAAATAGGAGATGGCTTACTTACATCCTTTAAAAACCTTCAATTTAAAATATGTTTGCAGGGCTTCCCTGGTGGCGCAGTGGTTGGGAGTCTGCCTGCCAATGCAGGGGACACGGGTTCGAGCCCTGGTCTGGGAGGATCCCGCGTGCCGCAAAGCGGCTGGGCCCGTGAGCCACGATTGCTGAGCTTGCGCGTCTGGAGCCTGTGCTCCGCAATAGGAGCGGCCGCGATGGTGAGAGGCCCGCGCACCGCGATGAAAGAGTGGCCCCCGCTTGCCGCGGCTGGGGAAGGCCCTCGCACAGAAACGAAGACCCAACACAGCCAAAAATAAATAAATAAATAAAAATAAAATAAATAAAATATGTTTGCAGAGGGACTTCCTGGTGATCCAGTGGTTAAGACTCTGCGCTCCCAATGCAGGGGGCCCAGGTTCGATCCCCAGTCAGGGAACTAGATCCTGCATGCCGCAACTAAAGATCCCACACGCCACACCTAAAGATGCCACGTGCTGCAACTAAGACCCGGCGCAGCCAAATAAATACTTTTTAAAATAAATAAATAAAATAAAATGTTTGCAAAACACATTAAACACTAAACATCAACAAGCAGCAGACACCAGAACTTAAATATCAGCACGTTAACATGAGAAACTCTCACTGTACATTAAAATTTAATTATTTTGGACTTTCTATACAGTATCTATAGAGGAAAAACTTCAAAATATCTACAAGTAACAAATCTTAGAAGTTACATATTTATGATACCTGATTATCGAATATAATTTAATCTCATCAGTATTCATTTATCTCAGTTTATAATGTATAATGCTTAAAATAAAACTATACTACAAGCATTAAAATTTTTCCCCTTTAGTAATTTAGACAAATATTTCTCTTACTATGCAAATATGTAGTTGTATATACAAACCTAATGCTATTCTCTTCATGTAACAGAGCCCTGACTGTGAACTAAGCATATATTTTTTCAGGATAAAATACACATAAGCGAATTTTTCCTAACACAATAAATTATTAACACGTGAGCAGCAGTAATTAATTCTAACAAACCTTATAATCACACCAGCATTTTCCAAGAACGCCGCCTTACTATCACTAACAATTACTTTGTATATGTCAATGAGATGTTCAGAATACATACCTCTTGTGCAAGATCTTGCGCATTGGAGATAAGAGGAAATGGAGGACTGGCCTTGTTCATGTGTACTGTGACGGCGTTGTGTATCTTAAATGCATTCTGGAAATCTTTATTTTGTACAAGTTGTAAAAGCAGTGAAATATCCTCCTGGCTCTGAGAATCTACCAAAGTATGTTGGATATGTTTAAGTGAAGAAAACAGGTCTTCCACTTCTAGTAGGAGAAGGAAAAGGTATACAAAAATTAATTTTCTGTCTTAATTCCACATGTATTTTAAGATAAAATTTCTTGAACCAATAACAATTAAAGTTTTCAAGAAAAACAAAACTTGCAAATATTTTTGAGTGTCAAATCATTGTCATTTTACTGATTTTTAAGTAAGACTTTAAAAATTATACAACAGAATAAAATAACATTTTTTTCAAGAGTGTTTTAATTATGTAACTAATACATATCACTATAAAAATAAATGAGGGATAGAATACATAAATGAATAAAAAATTTAAAACCACCAATAGTCCCATCACTTAGAAACAACTTTAAAAAAAATCATACGGCATTTCCTTTTTTCATTTAACAGGACATTTTAATTGTTTTCCCACATCACCAAACAGTCTTTAAAAAACTCATAATGGCTCCATGATGTTCTATTATATGCCTAAACTAAAACTTATAATAACCATTACACTAAGTTGAGCATTCAGGGTGCTTCCAATTTTTTGCTAGTATAAGTAATGAGCATTTCTGTACATAACGATCACTGCTATGTACAGTAAAAATGTCTGAGATTCTGATGTTTCTTAAAATAATTCCAAGAAACGGAATTTTTAAATAAGATTCTGACATTTTAAAAGCCAAAAAGTTTTCTAGGGAGGTTTTACTAATTTATATCCCATTACCAATATTTTTACCAATATTCAAAATTACCATTTTTAAAAACCTTCCATTTCTTTAACAGGGAGGTTGAGGTTTACTCAGGCACTTCTTTTGTGGTTCATAGAACTCCTATGAACATGAGTCTCCTAAAATTTTACTGAAAATTTGGGGCATGTGTACGTATGCACGTTCCCATTAGTGTGCGTGTGCAGCACACACATTTTTCTGGAAGAGGGTTGTCCCAAAATGGTTAAGAACCACAGTTTATCTCTTCTCTGACCCCCAAGAGGTAGATATGTGCACATGTATACACTTTGTCACATTTGCTGGAAATAGTTTTCTAATTTTTCCATCTGTTAATTGCATTTGTGGTACCTTTATTGTAGAAGTTTTCGGCTGTTATGTGTTAAGAATGATCCACCTTTCCCTGTGTGATTTCTTTCACTGTCTATGCTTATAAACTCCTTCCCCTATGTCATTAAATGTTTACCTACATTTAAATTTTCTAATGGCTTCTATTTTGTAGTTAACTTCAATCTATCTGGAATTTTGTTATAGATTTGAGGGGAAATTTTAACTTCATTTCTTTTCTTCCAAATGGTTAACCAATTATTCTAACACCATTTATTGAATAATCCCTCCTTTTCCACTGATTTATGATATCACCAAATTCTTACATACATCAGGGTCTGTTTCTAGTCCACTGGTCTATCAGAACCACACTCTTCTTATAATAGTATTATAGTTTTTGCTCATATTGATATGACAAATACTTGCTCATTACTTTTTCAAAAATGTCTTGACTTCAAATGAGCTACAGAATCATTTTTAAGATACCACCTCACTCTCTATTTCTTATTCATCCAGAAAGAAAAACCTATTGAGATGCTGACTAAAATTAAAACTGTAATTCTGGGAAAAACTTTCAGTAGATAGTATCTGTGTATATCTGTGTCTTATACAGTCACATTAAAAAAAAAAGCAAAAAACCTCTTGGTTTAAGTCTTTCTGTTAGTTTTCTTCACACAGGGCCTGCAGAAAAGTTACTGATTCTTATTTATCTTGTATCCTACTAGTTAACAGTTGTTAAATATTTTATAGGTTAGAATAGCTCTTCTGTTGATTCTGAAGTTCCCTATCTTTTCCCCCCCAAATCAAAACAGCCTTAGTTCTCCTTATAAAAATTATATATGCTCTTTAGTAATTTAAAATGTACCAAAAAACTGGAAAAAAATCTGAAAGTCAAAACTGTCATTTGAATGACCTAAGAAGTTGTGATCCAGAGCTAAATAAAACTTGAGAAATAGCCAGAATTTAACCATAAGTTAATGTTATCTACAAGAGTAGACAGAATACAGACAGGGGAAATTTAAAGATGTTGGTCAAAGAGTACAAACTGTCAGTTTTAAGGTGAATAAGTTCTGAAGATCTAATGGACAGCAATGGTGACTACAGTCAATAATACTGTGTTGTATACTTGAAATTTGCTGAGAGTACATCTTAAGCATTCTCACCACACACACAAAAGGTAACTACGTGAGGTGATGGATGTGTTAATCAACTTAATTGTGGTAAATATTTCACAATATCACATTGTACACTTTAGATATATAAAATTTTTTTGCCAACTATACTTCAATAAAGCTGGGGTGGGGGAAGAATATGGAGTGTCAGATTTCATTAAATTCGAAGAAGTTACCACAGAATTACCTAAGTGTATAAAGAATTCCCTGAGTATAAAGAATTCAATAGCCTTCAAGTACCTTTAGAGCAAAACAGGAAAACATTTAAATATCTTAAAAGGAAAAAGAATTACAAAACCAACAAAGTAGTTAAGGTAATTGACTACAATCTTAAGGAGACTATAGACTTTCTGAGTGGATAAAGAGACTTCTGTATAAAATTTCAGTAACTGTTTAAAGGGGCTCAGCCTGGTTGTCAGGGCAATGAGAAAATCAGGAGCTTCAGGATCTCATTGTTGAATGAAATCAATAAGCAACTTTAGACAGCCCAGAAGGTAACAAACTCCCTACTATGTCTCTTCAAGCCCAGGGGGATTTAAAATTTTAGAGACAAAGGAACTCCTACATAATCTCTGTGTACCAAAGCCATCCACAGATACTAAAATACTGACATTAAAAAAAATTTTTTTTATCTGAAGTCATACCTCTCAGCTATAACTACTGGTATTATTTTGTTATACTCTCTATATATAGCCTTTCAGACTTGTAAAAAATGCTGATCTTAACCACAGAGGTCACATTGTAAATGTTGTTTTGTAATCTGATATTTTCCAATGTCTTTAGAATAAATTCTTAGGATAAAATGACTTATCAAATAATAAAAACATTTAAAACTTTGATACATATTGCCAAACTGCCCTACAGATTTGTACTAACTCATACTCCTACCACCAAAGAACTTGAGTGCTTGTTTCTACAAACAGCCCAGAATTTTCACTTTTGGTGATCTGGTTAGGAAAACATGTATTTCTTTTTCTAGTAGTGACGTTTAATGTATTTTCACAAGGTTAACAGTCATTTATATTTCTTCTTTCATCGATTTTCTCCTTATCTTTTGACCATTTTTCTACTAGATTTTTTTTCCTTAATGACTAGAATTACAGAGATTATATAAATATCCCTGCAGTCTGAAGCAGAATGTACTAAATAAATTTTCTTGCTATATCAGAACAATGGTTTTTAATCAAGGATATTTATGAGAATCACTAAGGAAATTTACAAAGATATTTATGTCCTGAGTTCTACCTCAAACACAATCAGAATCTCCTGTGTCTTCTTTAATTTTATATATATATTTTAAAGTTGACTATGTACCTTCTGGTTAAGAACCAATGACTTACAGGCCATATTAACAGCAGTTATTGTAATATTTTAAGACATAATATACTTGGGAATAACTAAAGCACTCACACCTATTTTCTTCTATACTAAATAACCCTGATTGCTATGTTGAATTTTTGTGTCTGCTTTACAGTTATTCTAGTTCCTCCTTTGCAACTATTCAGTATTTCCTTTTGTTGCTCTCTCTTACTTCCGTAGTAAACACAGCATATAATTTTCATTTTTAGAATATTTTACACACAAATAAAATACTGTAGTCATAAGCCAGCAAGGAAATAGGAAAAGTAAGGTAGGGTAATCTAAACTAGGGATGGCTTAATGAGAGATAAAACTGGAGAATGGCCTTATTTCAGGAGATCAGTTAACAGCTGAGATGCAGCACAGACAGGCAACAGGAAATTTTGTGGTTAATCCAAAAGGGATGATTGCTTTAAAGTTCTAAGAGGGGCTTCCCAGGTGGCACAGTGGTTAAGAATCCACCTGCCAATGCTGGGGGCACGGGTTCGAGCCCTGGTCCGGGAAGATCCCACGTGCTGCGGAGCAACTAAGCCCCTGCGCCACAACTACTGAGCCTGCGCTCTAGAGCCCATGAGCCACAACTACTGAGCCCGCGTGCCACAACTACTGAAGCCTGCGTGCCTAGAGCCCGTGCTCCGCATCAAGAGAAGCCACCCAATGAGAAGCCCGCGCACCACAAGGAAGAGTAGGCCTCGCTCGCCGCAACTAGAAAACGCCCACGTGCAGCAATGAAGACCCAATGCAGCCAAAAAAAAAAAAGAAAAAAAAAATCCTAAGAAATCAGTAGGCTTCTCGTGTTGATAGGAAGTTAGGTAAGGAATACAGGTTCCAGAGAAAGAGTAAATCTGGTCAATTTGTTCATATTGTGTTCATACTGAGGAATTCTAAAGACATAAAGACCATCCGGGACAGTTTAAAATCCAGAAAAGAAAAAAAATCTCAGGGTCAAACTGGAAATGTCTTTCTCTCAGATCAGGGACCAAGATAAGATCTATAGGAATAGGAAGGCTGAAAGCAGAAGAACAATACAACTGAGTCCCAAAGAGGCTGTTCACTTAGTACCTATCCACTTAAGTAAAGGCTATCGGGAGAACTTAAGGACCATGACAAGTGCCAGAAATAACAACTTTAACTGGGCTTAAGGTTCAAATTTTGTAGGTTAGCATCAAGACCAATTTAAACTTGTTAATTATCATCCTTTACAAATTCACTAACCTCTACGAAGTCCTATTCACGTTCTGTTGTTTTAATCAGTAAAAACTGTTTTCACTGAAATTATCTTTTTTTAGGAGTTGTCTCCAGACTTATTGCATTAATCAATGTTGCCAGACTAAATTGAGATCATTTGCACTTAAGCTCAGCTTTCACAATGAAATATCACCAACCCGTTATTTGTAGTTGAAAAACTACAAATATGTATTTGGCCTGAATTACACACTGGTCACTGCCAATACTGAATAGAAAGACATAGAACAATATCTGTATTACAGGCATATATACATATATACTATTTTATTTAATCCTCATAAAATCTGAGAAACTTTTCCCAATTTAAAAAAACCCACCAAAACCTGAGACATACATAGTTCAGAGCAAATCTCTACAGATGGAGAGAATGAAGTCATACAGAAAAATGGCACCTGGGTGAAGAATCTTTTTGAACTTCTAAGGCAGTGCTTTTTCTGCCATACCAAGGGCTTAAAAAAAGATAATTTTTTTTTTCTTTTTTAGATTTTATGGCTTGATTGTGACATGTCATTTATCTGCTTTAGAAAAGCTGTCCTGAAGTGTCTTTCTGCTCAATATAGTAGCATGCAATGTACACTGACTATTATTTAGAGGAGCTTACACATTCTATTTTACCATGTACATGGAGGAAGAATTTCCTCTAGTTAACTGTGTTTGTACATGTTCACACATATAATACACCCTCCAAATGCTACTTTTATAATACTGTTGCATTTTATTTCTGCTATTTTAACCAAGTGTCTTATGCTTCAAATATTTTCTCAGAGTATTTTATTTCAACTCTAACATCACAATAGTATGCTAGGCAGTACACTGTGAAAGTTCAGCAAAAGAAACCAAAACTGCAATTCTTGTGAATGTAGAGCCTATGTATCTTGTTGAGAAATATTGTAAAAACATCTTTGATAGTGTAGCACTAGCCTGGGTAACTAAGTAGTTCAGCAAAATTGATAACTTATGATTTAAATGGGCAGTTTTCAGATAAATTCCATATCAGCTTTCATGGCCAATTTAGCTGGGAAATTTTCCAGATAGTATTCTTAGGCAGGAAAGCTCCCCACGTACTCTCATGCTTCAGGTTCAAGTATGTTTCCATGACAAATGTTTAATGAACAAAGAGAACAGATTAAGTTACCAGACACTCAGAGTTTTTAAGACTTCATTAAATATAAATATATAGCTTGACAAGAAGATATGGATTAAACCACATATAGCTGAAACAAATAAATATGTAAAAGAAAATATGAAATACTAAATGATATAAACTTATTTATAAAGACATGAATTTCATCAGAGCGTTTATCAATTTAATGGAAATTTAAAATGATGCTAAAAATAAATAAATAAATAAAATTTAAAAAATTAAAAATAAAAAAAATAAAAAATGATGCTGCCTCTGCCCAATAAAGTTTTAAGGTCACATAGAAAGCAAAAAATACCTATCGCATTAGTCTTAAAATACTGATTATGATAAATTTTATTGGAAAATTCTGAATGGAATTCTGACAAAAGGTCTTTTCTTTGATATTAAGTATGATGTCATAGTGAAAAATAATTGTTGGCAATATCAACTCTGGGATTCTCATTCTGACACATGTTCATTTTAGTTTCATATAAAAATTCTTAATTTCAAAAGGTATTTTGCTGTAGGTTTAAAAAACTTTGTTTCTATATGGTATATCTTTAAAAGCATTTTACAAGAACATTTTATGCAAAACAGCAAATTTTCTACACATAAGAAATGTTCCATTGTATGATGTAGTAATTAGATTACGTGCCACTTAAACGAAAACCACCTAAGTTCTTCGAAATTCTGTGCAATTCCAGAGGAAATTTGAAAAATCTAATCAGATGCAGCTAAATCCATCCTGTCAAATATGTACCCTCTTCTCTAATAATGATGAAGATAGACAACAAAGAGAGGACAGACTATAGAGAGAACAGAGACTCCCCATATACAGAGATCAGAGCCTCCCTTCCCCATTCCCATACACAGAGACACAACAGGCACAAGGAAAAAGAACCACATGGACAGAGAAGTAGAGAGATAAATAAGGAACACAGCGCTACCGAGAAAGAATGACACAGGTGTAGAGTGGGGAGTGAACAAAGAAGGGGGTACTGAGGAAGAGCAGTACCCAGAACAAGGGAGGATGGAGGGAAGAGAGAAATGCGGACAGACACTGTGCTGAGGGGAAGGCAAAGGCAGGCATGGCAAATCTGGCTTTGGTGATAAACTCTAGTCTGTAGCAACTTCCCTAGAAGCAAGTTCTTTATATCTAGTTCAAATGCCGTGTCCTGCAGTTTGATCTATTTCCTCTTATTTGATGTTCAGTAGACATTGTTTTAAGTTTCCCATCTCCTCTAACGTTTCATACAACAGTTAAATCTTGATTATTTATGTTAAAAGAGAGGACATATTATCTAAAAGCAAGAAAAATCACTTACATTTGGTTTGGGGATACAATTAATCAGATAAATACAAACACACACATCAGCCTACAAATCCACCCCCTGAACACTCTCCTCTCCCCTTGGCCCTCTCCTGGCTGCCTAAAATATAAAAGAATGAAGACTCTAAAATGGGCAACAGAAAGCAATCACCAAGAGTTGCTCTATCTGAAAATTCTATCTTCAAACACCCAAGACCCTGGAGAATTGTTTGGCAGTAAGGGTAAACAATAAAATTACTCAAGGAAGCTAAGGAATCTCCGTTTCTGGAAATCTTTCAAAGCAATGGAGATAACCATCTACCTTGGATTAGCTTTGTTATTTTCACTTACTGCTATCATTTACCCCACATGAAAAGTTTCTACATATCTATTCTAGCATTAATATTCTTCCATTTCATTGCTTAAATAATACCAATTCTTTTAACCTATCCTCAGAAATTTCTATATTTCAACCAACTTCATGACTTTTTCTAAAAACTTTTAAAGATGTCTTCTTTTCCCCTAAACTGTACAGTCAAATTGACTATTCAGATGAGGAACTTAATAGTATTGAGTATGAGGAGATTATACCAGTTTCCAGTACATCTATCCACTGAATCAAAATTCGAATGTTCATTTAGGAAATCTTTGCTAAAGCAGGGATGGGTTGTCTTTCCTTTTTCTTTTTTTCTTTTTAAATTTAAGGACATAAAATTCACATCTCGGAGCTTTGGTTTTCAGTGGACTAGGTTAAAGTGCATTTATTAAAAATAACAAGAAGCTCATGAAACACCCTGAACAGTAATTAATCATTAAAAAATTGGGTTACAAATTAAAAAGAAATTCTAGACAAGCACACAAGCAAAGATAGTTGAGAGAGATGGCAGAGCAAAAACCTTAGCCCTAAATATAAGACAATGGAAAAATATCATTGAAATGACTACTATTCAATCAAGTACAAAAGCTTCATGATTTTTCTCTGGACAAAACTTAAATGAGTTTGGTGAGCAAGAAAAAGACCCAAATTTGAAGGCAGAATACCTGGGTCCTAGTTATGGCTTGGATCACTTATTAGCTGCAATATATATCACTGGAAAATCCATCTCAAGTCTCTGGGCCTTTCTATAAAATGAGTGGGTTTGACTTGGATATTATTTCTCAAACTTTCGTTAGTGATCCATTAAAAATGTGTATTTTTAAATTTCTCAACCCAGTATATACATCCCTATTTGAAATAAAAATTTATAAATACTTATGTGCAATATAATATACCTTAATATCTTCTATTTTTTTCTAGTTCTTAAAAAAATTACTGGTTGATAGGATGGCTAAAATTAAAAAGACATATTGATATAATAACAAATAGAAGCAAGAATGTACAGAAACTAGAACCCTCTCATGCTGCTGATGAAAAGGTAAAATAGTGCAGGTACTGGGGAAAATATGGCAGTTCCTCAAAAAGTTAAAACACAATTACCATTTGATCCAGCAATTCCACTCCTAGGTATATACTCCAAAGAATTGAAAACAGATATTTAAACAAAATATTATATGTGAATATTTGTAACAGCACCATTCACAATAGCTAAAAGGTAGAAACAACCCAAACATTCCACCAACAGATGAATGGATAAACAAAACATGGTATTTCCATACAGTGGAATATTATTCAGCCATAAAAAGGAATGAAGTAATGGTTCATACTACAACACAGATGAACCCTGAAGACATTATGCTATGTGAAAAGAAACCAGTCACAAAAAGTCACATACTGTATGATTCAGTTAGATGAAATGTCCCAAATAAACAAATACACAGAAAGTAGATTAGGGTGGTCAGGAGTTAGGGGGAGGAGAGAATAGAAAGTGAATGCTTATGGGTCCAGAGTTTCTTTCTGAGGTAATGGAAACACTCTATATAATGGTGATGGCTGCACAATCTTGTGAATGTACTAAAAACTCATGAATTGTACACTTCAAAAGAGTGAATTTTATGGTATAGTAAAGCTGTTATTTTAAAAAATGAAATAAAAAATTACTGGTTAAGATCCACAAACTAATTTAATGGACTAAAAGGTTAGATGATCTCTGGTAGCTTCTGGTCCTTACAAAAGTTAAATTTTAGTCAAACTTACAATGTGCAACATGTTTATATATGTGTTTTCACTTGGTCCTCAAGAAAATACAGAAACTGAGCCTCAGGAAACTTAAGTAACTTGTCAAAGGTCAATAGCAAGTGAAGGTAAAAAGTATTTAAACTCTACATTTGACTCCAGGCATCCCTGTACCAATATGCAATGATATCATGCATTTCTGAACATATAATGATGCAAGTCTTTGCAAGGGGAAAAAGTTAAAACCTATTAATACTTAATAGGTGGAATGAAGTTTTGACACATTGTGTCAAAGACTAAATGGTATAGCAGTTAATTATTTTTCAGTAGCATTATGCATATTTAATAACCAAACATTACATGACTATACACATATTCTAATGAATTTCTTAATCTTTATTTTAGGTTAGTTCTAATTTTAGCAATCTGAACAAATCAAAAAATCGTCAAATGTCCCAACATTTTAAACATTAAACATAATACCAATAGGTCTAATCATTTCACTTCCAGAAAAAAAAAAATTTCTCAAAGAATGGCTAATAAAGTTTGGAAATATCTATAGCAGTTGAGGAAAAATTTAATAGCAAGAATAATTAACTTCTCAGAAACGTATGAACTCAAGGTTTATTGGCACTGGAATTTTGTTTGTTGTCTTTAAATAAACTTTATTTTAAAAGCCAATCTTAAAAAAAGTTTATCACAATCCAGCAAAATTCCAGCATTTCCTGCGGTCAATCAAAAGTCAAATAACATCAGAAACAAATGTGGAAGAAATATTTTATTTTATAACATCAAACACAAGAATACTCTTGACTTAAAAGTTTGAATATTCAGAGACACCTGGCAAAAACTATGTAGATACTAATAAAGACTGAAACATGGTATTATTAATATTATGAAAATATTTTATTCATCCTAGTTTTCTTCCCATTGGTGTCTCCTTTTTATTTTTTCTTAACACTAGTAGCATCTGGTGTAAATCAGAAAGCCCCTAATCACAAATTTCAAGAATCTCCTTATAGCCACAAAACAGATAGCTCACCATGGTTGTGTGATGGGTGGGTGTGTGTGCCTTTCCTAAGGTCTCTTCAAAAGTGTGATAATCATACAGTGACATCTATGATAGATAGCAATGTTTCTTAGTTTATTCCCTTTAAATGTTCTGTCTACTATATTTACTTGTCCACAATCCTCCTGGCCCAAAATTACTTATCTTTGACTATAAAAATCAATCAAACAGTGAAATCTATAATCTAAAGACATCTGAAGATGATCCTACTCTACCTCATCCTACCTGCATTCTGCTCTTTTCTCAGAATTTTTCTCACAAGGTAGCTTGCTTTACTTATGAAAGAGAACAAGACAATGATATTTTATTTGTAGCAAAGCAAGTTTGAATAACTCCTGCAAATTTTAAGGAAAGCCTCCCTAATATATCAAAATTCTTATAATTTATACTACTAATATTAATTATTCATTTGAAATTTCCACATCACTATTTTCTAATTTTCAATAAGATTCTAACTGCTTTTAAACAAGAAAATTCAGTTTATCCTTTCTGAATATTTTCTATTAATTCCATCTCTGCATTTTTATTATTATACAGTGCCAAATTTATAAATACATTCATTAAAAACCACCACCCAGATAAATAAAGTATCTAACCTTTCCAATCACATTTTCAATTCTTTAAGGAGAATTTCCTCTACTCACAGATAAATGATGATGTATCATTTGGAAACGGAAGGCTCCCTCTCAAAGAAATAAATCAGTTGCCCCATCCTTCCCTCATTTAAAACAAGGTTGCTGTTTCTGGCTGTGAAAAAGGCTGAGAAGTTGTCTCCTGGCATGTGTGTATTAATCAAAACACTGGCAGGGAGACTCATACAACTTTAAGGGAGTACTGTTGTAGTCTGATGGGTTAGCAAATTATAAACAGGAAAAAAAAAAATGTCTGATACAAAGCTAATATACTTCATTTTAAAATGAACACTTAAAACTGAGTATATCCAAAAACTGAAGATTTGACTGACAATAACAACCTTATAACTTACGATAACTTTTCATGTTTCCTACACTTAACACATTTGTGTTGTGTATTAAAATTAAATCTATCACTTATTTCTCAAAATATGAAATATTCTCCTTTCCAAGAAATGACTTACAGATACCTGGTAATACATTTCAAATTACTTTAAAATAAAATATGTAAAACAGCCTTACGTTCAAAGATTGCACAAAGATAATTTTTAAAACCACACTGGACTGCAAGTTGGAAGAAAATATATCTGTGCTTTAATCTATAGTTGTAGAAAGTTTAACCAAGCAGCATACAAAAAGAAATAGGAAAAAGCAAAAAATTTAAGAGAAATGGTCTCCAATTTTCTGTGATTAGGTAAAAAAATAAATAAAAATTCCCTAAGTGAATCTGGCTTAAGCTGTATTTGTTTCCTCATGGAGATTACACGAATATTGTCTATTAGATGGACTTTTATGCCTGATTCAATTAAAGCAAATGGACAAATACATTAATCTTTAGAGAAATTTAAACAGAAACCCAGAAGACTCAATCCAGGCTTGGGTTGGATATGTTACAACGTAAGCTTTCTCCAAGTCACAGAGAATATTTACAGAATATTTTAATAAAAAATAATGGAGTGGTAGGAGATGAAGGCCAATAAGAGGCAATTGGGAATGAAATAATTTTACTCTAACAAAACTCTTAGGAAAAAAGAGCATAAAATTCCTTCACATAAATGTATTTTAAAAAATATGTAATCTTTCTGTTTTCACTATAATGCCTTTCATCTGAAGGCATTTAGCAGACTTCACTATGACTGAACACACCTGTGATTTCTTAAATCACAGAGAAGTATGCACACTGCTTTCTGTCAAGAAACGTGGATCCTTAGTAAATGTATAGCAAAGAAAAGAAGCAGATGTTGTGATAAAGTAGAAACTGTTCTAGACTAGATTTAGTATATATGGTACCTTTATATATATAGATTTAATATATATGGTATACTATATACAGAGAGATAGTACATATGGTACCTTTGAGTAAATCAGAAAAAGGTGTTCCACTCTTGGTAGCCAAAGCTCTGGTCTACTGAGTGAAGAGTAGGCTGGATATCAGTCTCCACTCAAACCCTCTGTTCTTTGCAGTACATCAACTGCATATCCAGATTAGGCAAATTCAAACTTGGCCCTACCACTTAGCATGGAGTCTTACACAAGTGATTTAACTGAGGTTCAATTTCTTCTTCTGTAATGGATATTACAGAGTCCTGTTAACAGGACTACTGTGGGTACTAAACAGAAAGCTGTTTGCTACAGCATCTAGTACAGGATTCAATAGACACTTAAATAAATGGCAAAACAACAACAACAAAAACCCTCTCCTTCCATAGAAAAGTGAAGTGTCTCTCTTTTCACATCTATAAATAATAAACCACTAAGAAATAAAATACTTTCTTTTAGTTAGCCTGGTTTTAAGGGAACACAAGTTAATGTATACCACTGACACTAGTTCAGGAATCTCTCCTGTGTGTGTGTAAGAAGAGAGGGCAGTAAGTTCAATTATGAAATATTTTAAGTTTGGAAACACATTTGACATCAATTTCTCTTATAGATTCATAATGCCTATTAGATTCTAAAGCTACAAGAAGTACTGTAATAAGAAGCTGTTTAACTTATTTAACCCAGTGTTCTCAAAATTTATTTGATCACAGAATTCTTTTTTATTTATATCTATTAATATCTCATGGCACTAGTTTTTTTGTTTTCTTCACAAAATGAAATTTGGGAATAGTTAGTATAGGGACTTCTAAGCCATGTTTTATGTGTATTATGCCATAGGAATAGCACCAGTTCTTCTCATTAACAGCCATTAATTAAAGAAAATCAAATCAATGTTAAGCTACATATATTAATTTTATTACTATTTTACAAACCTTAAGGAAATCAGAAATTCAAAATCTGAAAACTACTTTTCAGTAATTTTGATATAAAAGTTTGAGTTTGAAATAAAACGTGAATTTCAAGGCTTTAAAAGTTAGGCCTCATACAGAAATTTTTAATTCAAAGATTAGATACAAAAATTATGTTGTAGTGACTGAACATTTAGGATATGTGCTTTAGCTCTACATGGCTAACAGAAAACAATGGTCATATGGCCTTTCCGAGAAAGGAACTGATCTTGGTCTGAATTCAAATTGCTACTACTTACATTCTCTTATATCCCTCCTCCTTCCTATACACATTTGTGTTAAGGCAAGAGAAACAAAAGCAAAACATTTTCTATTATTCTACTGTTTTTACTTACCTAATATTTTCACAGCATAATGAGGACTTTCTAAGATAATTCCTTCCTCTGTATCAAATATAGGGTTATCTATTCCAGTTTTTGGAGGAATTTGGGCTAGTTTCTTAAGTCTCATGGAAGAATTAAGGTCAAGTTCTTGTTTTTTCCCTTCTTCCTCTCGCCTACGCCTCATGTCCTCCTGTTGTTGCCGAATACGTTCCAACTGTGCACTTCGACGTACTGGCATCATCCTGGTGCCCAAATCTCCAGGGCAGTCAACAGCCATCTCTCGGTGCTTCTGATGTTCCTCTGGTGATGCAAGATCAACATTTTTTACTTCGTTGTCTGATTCCTCAGTAACATGCCCATTCATATGGGATGTTGTCATGGTTATCTATAAAAACCCGTACCACTTTTTATAATTCAATTTTTCCTATAAAGCCAATCTCTTGATTCTGTAGTATAAAATCCATGTTACTTCAAAAAAAAAAAAAAAAACTTCTCACATCACATAATAATGCTATGAAAATGTATCCATGAAGGAAATCTAAGGGGAAAGATGGGGAAAAAAAGTATAAGAATTACAATATAAAAGTAGATTTTTTTACATAGTCCACTTCCAATCTCTATCTCTACACAATATAGAAAATATCTCATAAGTATATAATATTATCTTGCTATACAGATTAAATATTTTCCTTTCATTTTATAGATCTGAGGAAAACAAGTTGTTTCAAGAAAAAAAAGTACCCTCTCCAGTATACTGTTTAATTTTACAGCTAAGAAAAATGATGTATTAGAAAGTTTAGCACAGCAAGAAAATAAGAAGGTTCTGGGTACTAGTTTAGTAGAAAATGAGATATTTAAGGTGTAAAGGTATTTTAATCATCTTTACAGTTGTCTCAACACAATCCTTTATGCTCAATTAATATACATGAGATTGAAATCCCTTCCTAGTTAACTGCTAAAGAACCTGGCATACAGCAAGCCATGTTGTTGACTCGACATAAAGGCAGCACTGTGGGAGACAATTCACCTTTAGGAGTTTATGAGATGAAGAAGATACCCAATGAAAAAGAAATTTTAATTAGCAGCTAAGGCATCTACAGGATAAAACTACCTTAAGTGAGAAAAAGACTATGTCAGTTATCAGTCTTTATAACTGGTGGCAGTAAAAAAAGAATTAGGGTTAATTCTTTATGAGGATTCATTTAGAGAAAACGGTAGTATCTGTTACCACTCAAAAATGTTTTAAAGTCACACTATACAGCAAACAAGAACATATTGGACTTGGAGACCAGAAGACTGAATTTTAATTCTGGCTCTGCTACTTCCTCTAGCTTTATGATTTAAGCCTAGCTTCTCTCTCTGAACCTTAGATTCCTTTGGAAAATTTATTCATAGAATTGTTCTGAGTTTTTTTTTTAAAGATTTTTTTGATGTGGACCATTTTTAAAGTATTTTATTGTATTTGTTACAATATTGCTTGTTTTATGGTTTGGTTTTTTGGCCGCGAGGCATGTGGGATCTTAGCTCCCCAACCAGGGATTGAACCCGCACCCCCTTCACTGGAAGGCGAAGTCTTAACGACCAGACCACCAGGGAAGTCCCCTGTTCTGAGTTTTAAATGAGATAAAGTTTTAGAACTAAAAACTACTTATATTAATTCTTAGTATTAATTTGATTCTCCTATTTTAAAAATCCTTCAACATATTTTAGACAAGAAAAATATTTTACTGGATGACAATGGCTTTTCGTCAAGCTATTTCTTGGGCATAAATAGGCAGATTGTTTATATATGTGCAAACCCACACATTAAATCTAATTAGTCTTCTTTTGCTCAAGACTTTAAAAATATTTACAATAATAAACCTACTACCTCCTTGAGTTGAGTAGCACTCCAGTTAATAGGTTGGTTAGAGAACATGCCAACTAAGCAAAAGCTGAGTTTTCAGACAATATTCCTAATGCCAGCCAATCTTCTCTCAAGCAAACATCTTGTCACAGACTGCTTAACACAAACCCACCTAGACTACCAGGAAAACCACTAGATCAATAATCAGGAAAACAGATGCAAGCTACGTGAGCCACTAGAATTACATTTTCACAAGAATTTTGGTAGATTTTTCTGTCTTCCATCCAAATTATAGCTCTCTGTTTTTTTATAATTATGCGATCTACATAGAAATACCTTATTTACCATTAAATTGCCTTCTTTTTCATTAAAACAAGAGCTATTAGAATTATGTTAGATAGGGGCTTCCCTGGTGGCGCAGTGGTTAAGAATCCGCCTGCCAACACAGGGGACACGGGTTCGAGCCCTGGTCCCTGGTCTGGGAAGATCCCACATGCCCACGGAGCAACTAAGCCAGTGTGCCACAACTACTGAGTCTGCGCTCTAGAGCCCATGAGCCACAACTACTGAGCCTGCATGCTGCAACTACTGAAGCTCGTGAGCCTAGAGCCCATGCTCCGCAACAAGAGAAGCCACGCAGTGAGAAGCCCGTGCACCGCAACAAAGAGTAGCCCCCGCTCGCTGCAACCAGAGAAAGCCCGTGCGCAGCAACAAAGACCCAACGCAGCCAAAAATAAAACAAATAAATGAATTTAAATATTAAAAAAATTATGTTAGATAATTCGTTTTATAATATTGATTATATGCAAATGCAAATTTATCTTATTTAATATTATCATTACAAGTAAGCAGAAATTTATGTAGGAGTTACTGTAGTGCTATGTTTAATTTTAATTTTAAAAATTTAGGAGTATACGTACTTCCAGAAAATTAAAACTCTCAACTTTCTCTATTTACAACATTTATGGGATATTAAAAATCAAATTTAATCATGAGTATTTTTTATTTATATATATGCTAGTCTACAAAAATTATGATCTGAAATGAAAACTTAGCTTAAAAATGATAAGATTGTGTCCATATTCACTGTACTAAATCATGGGGGTGGAAATTACAATCATGCAAGAGAAACTAGGCCAGGTGATCTCAGTCAGAGTTCTCATGCTTGGACTATAATCATGCTTGTCTATCTGGATCTAGGCTTTTACCCTCAGAAAAATTTCTGCAACCTGATATTATTCACTTAAATCTCCATTTTGGTCATCTCCCTTAGAGTGTTCATAGTCCACTGGGAGAGACAGCAAAGAAAATGAATGATTATTCTTCCCAGTTGATTTCTCCTCATTAGATTCTAAATTTGTTAAAAACGGGTCATTTATGTCTTATTTTTATACCTTCCCTGTACTTAACACAATACATGTCATATAGGAAACGTCCATTAAGTATTTGTTCAACTGAACTTAGAAACGTTATAAATTCAGAAGATGGGCTCTAAAATTTAGCCTGTGATAAAGTCATAGCAAACCCTCAAAACATAAGGACGCATTTCTTCCAGCAGTATTTCAAAAAACAACTAAAAATTAGCCAGATAGAACAGTCTGTTCCAGGCAGAGGGAAACACAAGACCAAAAGGAAGGAAGAGCGTGAGAATATGGCACTTGCAGAAGGTAGAATGGAATGCAAAATGGCTGGATGGGACGATGGGAGCATGTCATACATGAATAATGATAAAACTAGAAAGGCAAGCAGGGGGCCAGATGGAGAAGAGTAACAGATGAAAACTTTGACCTTTATCCTGAAAGTAGTAAGAATCATCATAGGATTTAAAGCAGGGACTAACATGATCACACTCACTTTAAGAGAAATATCACTCTGGTAGAAGACTAGAGGATAGACTGAAGGGTGGCAATGAGACCAGTTTGAGGGCAACTGTAAGAAATGGGGTCCTGGGCTTCCCTGGTGGCGCAGTGGTTGAGAATCCGCCTGCCAATGCAGGGGACACGGGTTCGAGCCCTGGTCTGGGAAGATCCCACAGTCCGCGGAGCAACTAAGCACGTGCACCACACTACTGAGCCTGTGCTCTAGAGCCCACGAGCCACAACTACTGAAGCCCATGTGCCTAGAGCCCGTGCTCCACAAGGAAGAGTAGCCCCCGCTCGCCGCAACTAGAGAAAACCAGCACGCAGCAACGAAGATTCAATGCAGCCAGAAAAAAAAAAAAAAGAAAGAAAGAAAGAATTGGGGTCCTGAACTAATTTTAGATAGTGAGAATGAAGAAAAGTTATATTAAAGAAGCATGTAGATTACAGAATTCCTAAAACTTGGTGTCCATATTTCATACAGCAGGGCAAAAAGAAGAGAAGGAAGTAGTAACAGTAGAAGAAGCAGTAGTAGTAGTGGTAACAACAACTACAACATTTACTGAGCACACACATAATTCTATGCCAGACACTACTGCAAGCACTTCACACAGTATTCACTCATTTAATTCTCACTAAAACTCTAAAAGTAGGTCCAAATATGCCTGTTTTATAAATGAGGAATGGGGATTGAAGTAGGCCTTGAAGACAGGATGAAGGAAAAAGAAAGAGGCCATATGAACTAAAGACAGAAAAATAAAAGGTATGGGAAAAGTACAAACAAGGCTAGTTGAACTATAGCAGTCAGTTTGTATAAGAGAATACTGGCTAGAAAATTTGACTGGGTCCAACTTATGAAAGGTCTTAAATATAAGTCCTTAATCTCAAGGCAGTAAGAAAGCCGTCAAAGATTTAGAAAAAAGGGGTGATCTGAACATAAATTTAGTTGAGCACTTACCCCTGGCTAGGTACTAGGGCTACAGAGACAGGATCCCCGCCCATTAGTTTATCTACCAAAATGTCTCACAGAGATCTAGAAATTAATGTGTCCATAATTAAACTCATATTTCCCTATAATCCCCTCTATTCTCCTTGATCCTTTTCCTCCATTCTCAATTCTAATCAATGCCACTATATCTACCCAGTTACCCAAGACCGCACAATGTTTAAGAGTACAGGCTCCAGAGAACCAGACTGCCTAGGATCTAATCCTTGCCTGTTTTCCTTTTAAGTCTCAGCTCAAATACATCCTCCTCTGGATTTCCACAATTTCCCAAAATGGATATGTGCCTCCTCTGAAATCCCACAATCCCTATCACATCTCTGATCAAGCTCGACTACAGCTATTTGTATCTGTGTCTGTCTGCCCCACCAGACTAGAAACGCTTGGAAGCCAGGAACCATGCCGACCCACCTCTGGATCCGTGACACTGCCTAGTATAAGACCAAGCAAACTGGAGGCTTCAGAATATGAACCCAGGCAGTGTGACTTCATGGCCACTATCTTTGGGTCACTAGGTGGACAGCAATGTCATTAACTAAGATGGAGAATTCAAGAGAAGGAGAATTAGATAGAAGGGGAGATAAATTAAAGGGTATTACGGGTTTAGTTTTAGACACAATTTCAAGGTGATTATACGTCATACAGGTAAATGATCTAATCAGCAGGGATCTGTCTTATTGATCTCTATAGCCCTGATAACTAGTTAAGGGATAAACGCCTAATTAACCATATGAGCAAATTACTCCTGTGTTCAGAACAGCTGATGGCTTTCATATTGCCTAGAGAATAGAGTCCAAACTCACAAGGTAAATCCAAACTTTCTAACTGTATCTTTTACTACTTTCCTGTACAAGCCTTCTAAGTTAGCTTCCTCATTTGTGCCTGCCTATCCCATATCTTTCTCTTTCTGCCCAAATGTCCTACGAACTAAGAAATAAGAACTGCTTCTCCTTTCATCTTCTGCTTTCAAGATCTACCACAAATCACTATTCCTTCAAGAAATTTTTCCAGATCACCCCAGTTAAATAATGATCTCACCATACCAACACTCCGAAAGACTTCATAATGCTCACAAGTTAATTCATGAGGTCCATGACAGATTCCTCCAGAATCAAAGAAACATTATGCTGTGTCCCACAGTTTTAGCATTAAAGATAATTATAATTTTTAAACAGGCAAACCATGAATATTCCAGCTCATTTATGTAGTCATCACATAACAATAAACAATGAAAGAGAACCAGTCCAAAGGAATTACTCTGTCACTCTCGGAAAAAAACCCTACAGTCCTTTGTTTGACAATTTGGAGGCTGGTAAATGACTGAACTAGAGAATTACCTCCTTATATGTAAACAAAAGACTGACTTATGCAGATAATATAGTTACAAGCCGCTGGCCCTAAGAGTATTCCTCTCATCTCAATCCTCTAATTATAAATAAATTGTTTTAAAAATGCCTCAAAGGCCCACATTTCAAATCCTAATCAAAGTCCCAGCTTATACCCATCACCCCCAAGGAAAAAAAAAAGAAAGAAAAATTTTAAAAACAAAGCAAAACTCTTTACACATTCCACAAAAGAAGAAAATGAATTTTCAGGCTTGCAGGCCAAAGCTGTTTCAATGCTAACTTTGAACTAGTCGGAGAGAAAGGACTCTGCTTATGTGAACTGAATATAGAAGAAGGGGGTAAAAAGAAGCTAAATAAGCTTCAATAAGTACAAATGATTGAGACTGGGGGGCCTGAAATAGCCTGAGGGATATAGGCCCACTGAAAACTCCACACCAAGAAACAAAACCATTTGTGTGAGAGCTGGGAAACATGAACTGTTAGCAGGAAGACCAGTTTCTATATAATCAGTATACTAACTTTTAGGCAAAGGGAAATGTAAAACATATACTTCATATGCATAAACACAGTCGGTCTACACTAGCATTTAGAGCTCTAGATTTTTTTTTCAATTCATCCTTCCTCCCCTTCTCCCAGGAGTAATGCCCTTTGACCAGCAGCTGGTAAGTCTCATTTTAAGTGATCAGCATTCCTCGGACATTCTAAGAAGTTGCACTATTTGTTTCCATAGAAACAGCTTTGTCAGCTAACACAAAATTCAGGCCAAGAATAGTGAAAAGAACTTACATTATGCAAATTGTAAAGTCCTTGTCTACTATCCTTAGTTCTCTGATTTTTCACAGAACTCAGACTAACTTTCTTACTCTGTAAAACAGAAAAGAGACAATTAATCAAGTGTAAAAGTCTGTAGTGTCTTTTAGAGGGAGGGAATGGGAGAGAAAAGTTAATTCAATATGATATCCAATTCTGTTTGCAGATGACTAGGATTTCTCAGTATAAAGCAATAAAAATGTACACACACCCATCTCTAATGAACATCAATTAAAATCAGTATAAATTACCTGAAGTCAATGATGAGAAAGAGGTAAACATAACTGGTTTAAAAGCTTTTAAAAAAAAGCACAAGACCCTTTTGTAGATTATTTTTAATGACTTTTTTTTTTATCTCTAGGTTAGGCTCAAACAAAAATGCAGTTTTTGGTTTTTTTCTTTGTTTTAACTACAACTTCTGGATCCATTTTAAACCTTATAAATAATTTCATAAAGCCAAGAAAATGAGAAGTTTAGGATCCAAAAAGATTCAAAAAGAATCTGACCACAGTTAATTCAGAGGGGGGAAAGTTGATGCTACATTGAAGACCAAGATAGAAGAGGATCCTGTCCTAATGGGAGATTACATTCTGATAGAGTAAAAGATAATAAAAAGCAAATACACAGTAAGATGAATTCAGAGAAAGAATTATAAAGAAAGTAAAACAGGGTTATACAATAGACAGTGATGTTTGGAAGGGGCAACATTAGATAAGATGGTCAGGGAAGGCCTATTTTAGGAGATGATATTTAAGCTGAGACTTGAATGATAAAAAAAAAAAAAAAAAGTCACTTGTGGGAAGATCCAGAAATAAAAGGGTTCCGGATTGAGGGAACAGAAAGTACATTTTTACATGGATGTCACCAGAATCTCAATTTCAGTATATCCCAAACTGACCTCAACTTCTTCCCTACTATTGTTAATTATAGCACTATCTCCAAGATCTTCCCCAAGCCTTATTATCCAATCAGTTGCAAAAAGATCTGTTGATACCACAAGGTTTTTAGGATCCACTGAAAAAGTGGCAGAATAGCCACCCCAGAATATGCCACTAAAAGATACTGTTAAGAAAATGAAAAGGCAAGCTATAAAAAGGGAGAAATATTTGCAAAATACTTATATTCACTATAAATACTCCTACAACTCAATTAAGTCAAATAAGACAATTGTTAAAAAGAGGCAAGAAATTTGACCACCAAAGATATACAAATGGCAAAAAATAAACATTTAGAAACATATTCAACACCATTAATCATTAGGAAAAATGCTAATTAAAACCACAATGAGATACCAGCATAAGGATAGACAGAAATCTATGGAATAGAATTAAGAGACCAGAAATAAACTCTAACATTTACAGGCAATTGATTATCAACAAGGGTGCCAAGACAATTAAATGGGAAAAAAACAGTCTTTTAAATGGTGCCAGGACAACTAGATATCCAGACAACCACATGCAAAAGAATTAGGTTGCACTCTTACCGCACACCATATACAAAAATTAACTCAAAATGAATCAAAAACACACATGTAAGAATTCTATAAAACTCTTAGAAGAAAACATAGGCATAAATCTTCATGACCTTTGATTACGCAATGGTTTCTTAAGACAGGACATCAAAAGCACAAGCAACAAAAGGAAAACAGATAAATTAGACATGATCAAAACTTAAAACCTTGTGCTTCAAAGGACACCATCAAGAAAGTGAAGAGGCAATGCACACAATGGGAGAAAATGTTTGCAAATCATTTATCTGATGGGGGACTTGTGTGTAGAATATGTAACAAACGCTTACAACTCTATAATAAAAAGACAAATAGTCTGATTTTAAAGTGGGAAGAGGACCTGAATAGACAGTTCTCCAAAGAAAATATGCAAATGGCTTTATTAAATAGGTGCATAAAAAGATATTCAACATTATTAGCCATCAGAGAAAAACAAATCAAAACCATGAGACACCACAACACCCACTAGGATGGCTAGAATCAAAAAGACAAGTGCTGATAAGGATACGGAGAAACTGAAACTCTCATACACTTCTGTTGGGAATGTCAAATGGTGCAGCCACACTGTAAAATAGTCTGGCAATTCCTCAAAAGGCTAAACACAAAGCAATTCCACTCCTAGGTATACAACCAAGAGAAATGAAATATATGTCCAAACAAAAACCTTGTACAAAAATGTTTACAGCAGCATTATTAATACCAAAAGTGGGGGAAAAAAAATCCAAATGTCCATCAACCGATAAATAAAATGTTGTATATCCAAAATGAAATATTATTGGGCAATAAAAAGAAAATACTGATACATGCTACAACACTGACGAACTTTAAAAACAGAATTGAAAGAAGCCAGTCACAAAGGACCACATACTGTAAAATTCCAGTTATGAAATATCCAGAATAGGCAAATCTAGAGAGACAGAAAGTAAATTAGTGATTGCCTAGAGCTGATGGGGTGGGGTGGGGTGGGGGGATTATGGCTAAGGGGGGTACACGTTTCTTTTGAGGGGTGATGAAAAGACTCTAAAATTGATTGTGGTAATGGTCGCACAGTTCTGAATATACTAAAAGTTACTGAATTGTACACTTGAAATGGATGAATTTTACATGGTATGTGAATTATAACTCAATAAGGCTGTTAAAAAACACAATGAAGGGCTTCCTTGGTGGCGCAGTGGTTGAGAATCTGCCTGCCAATGCAGGGGACACGGGTTCGAGCCCTGGTCTAGGAAGATCCCACATGCTGCGGAGCAACTAGGCCCGTGAGCCACAGCTACTGAGCCTGCGCGTCTGGAGCCTGTGCTCCGCAACAAGAGAGGCCGCAATAGTGAGAGGCCCGCGCACCGCGATGAAGAGTGGCCCCCATTTGCCACAACTAGAGAAAGCCCTCGCACGGAAACGGAGACCCAACACAGCCAAAAATAAATAAATAAATAATAAAAATAAAGGAATTCCTTTAAAAAAACAAAAAAACAAAAAAAACCACAATGAAATACCATTACAAACACAGTAAAATGGCTAAAATTTAAAAGACTGACAATACTAAGCTTTGGAGAGGATGTGGAGAAACTGAAACCCTAATACGGGTGAGAACATGAAATGGTAGTCAGTTTGACAGTTTCTTAAAAAGTTAAACATACACTTATGATATAACCCACTGATTCCATATGAGAAATAAATACATATTTTTATTTGTAAAAAAACACAAAGATTTATATGGAATATTCATAGAAGCATTATTAATAATGATAGCTTAAAATTGGACACTACCCAAATGTCCTTCAGCTGGTGAATGGATAAATTAAAAAATGGAATACTATTCAGTAATAAAAAAAAACGAACTACTGATATATGCAACAACATGGATGGCCTCAAAAACATAATGCCAGACACAGGAGTGCATACTGTATGATTTCCATTTGTATGAAATTTCTAGGAAAGGCAAAATTAGTGCTGTTAGAGAAAGCAGTTTGGTGGTTTCCTGGAGCTGGGGATGGGAGCAGAAACTAGCTACAAAAGGAGACAAGGGAATTTTTTTACAGGATGGAAGTGTAATGAAACTAGATGTCAGTGATATCTACACGATATAAATTTAATGAAACTCAACCTGTACCTGTAAAACATGTGAATTTTATGGAATGTAAATTATACCTCGATAAAGTTGTTTTCAAAATTCATCAAATTGAACACTTAAAATTACTGAATTTTAATGTAAGTTACACCTATTGAGCTGATTTTAAATTACACATTTAAAATTGCATCTTATTACATGTAAGTTATATCTCAACAAAACCAATTTTAAAAAAAGACCAAGTCGTATACTGACATCACATACAAAAAAAACCTATTTACTCAATAAATGTTTAACTCAAAGCAAAAACTTTAGTTTCCAACAATGAATGCCCCACACATCATCTTCACAGAGAAGAAATTTAGCTATATCTAAAACTAAGTAAATACAAGTCAAAACTCAAATAGAGTTGACCCTTGAACGACACGGGTATAGGGACGCCAACCCTCTGTGCAGTGGAAAATGTATAACCTACAGGCAGTTCTCCGTATAGGTGATTCCTGCATATCCGCAGTTCTGCATTCATGGATTCAACCAACCATGAATCCTGTAAAACTACAGTATTTACTACTGAAAAAAATCCACCTGTATGTGGACCTGCACAGTTCAAACCCATGTTGTTCAAGCGTCAACTGTATTTGGGCTAGTCATGAAAAGTACTAGCTCAGAAATGACTAGTGACAACAATTTAAGCAAAAACATATAAACTCACCAAAGATTTAATTGAAAAAGTAGTTTTTTTCAATTATTCCTTATGGCGAACTAAACATTATATTTTTAAAATAAAAAATAATATATTTGAAGTAAACTGAATTCAATAGGTAACAACGTAAATTTTTTTAAGCTGCAAAACAGATTTATACAACTGACAAACCAAGCCCCTTAACTTAAGAAAAAGACCAAATGCAAATGTCCTGGGTTTATTTTTTAATGGAACATTCTGACAAGTCCTATAATAATGGCATTTCTAAAATTCTACTTAGTTTATGGTTTAGGTTTCAGATAAACGTACCTTTATTTATCATCCAGATAACTGCATTCCAAAGAAGCCACTGCTATCCTCACAGCTTTAAAACTATTGATATATTTAGAACGTACTATGTCAGATAAATTTGTATAGAATGGAAGCAAAATTCCTTCATTTGAAAAAAATCCTCAAAGTAGAAATCAAATGAGTAAATATTTCGAAGGGAAGTAGGGGTAACATATAACTTAAAGCCACATAAGTCATCTGCTCTCACAGACAAAAAAAAAGAATGGTATGATTCCTGCTCAGTGTAACTGGATATCAATAAGGCAATGTCAATAGCTTAGAAGACACATCTTTCTCAGAGGAAAACTTTCAGAGACTTAGCAGCTTTGAACGTAACTGGCAAAAGTTGTATATAAAACATATCTGCAACAGAAAGATTTAATTTTCAAGTTCCTATTCTCACCCTGTAATTTTAGGCTATACGATTGCCTTGAGACAAAAATAAAAATAAGACAACATGGAAAAAATGGCTGGAAAAATAATGCTGCATTTATCATTTGTTAAACATCTATATCCTAAAATATTCATTTACTAAAGTTTATCAAACATTTATTTATAAATATCACCTTAACTCTTTTTAAAACATTTTTGAATTACAGTGGCTCTCCATCAAGGGTGATTTTGCCTTCCACCTGTCCCCACCAGGAGAATTTTGACAATGTCTAGACATATTTTTTATTGTCAGGACTGGGTTGAGGGGTGCTACTGGCATCTACTTAGCAGAGGCCAGAAATGTTGCTAAACATGCACAGGATAGTGTCCCCACCCCCAAAGAATTATCCAGTCCAAAATATGTCAGTAATGCCAAAGTTGAGAGACCCTGAGTTAAATCAAGCAATCACTAACCCAAAATTGAGGCATTCACTCATTCAGTAATTTTCAATAAGCTTCTCACACTTCCAAGACAAAACTTTAAACAGTCAAACTCCCTTGCTAATAACCACTTAGATTATTTTCACTGATTGTTAGATTATTTTCACTGATTGTGTTTCAACTCTTTTTCAAGTACAGTACTGTTGGTTTCCAAATAAACTGAGGCTGAGAGATGCTTAAATATCATCTAGTGTTTTTCAAAATGTTCAGGAAAGGATTTATTTCAAGAGTCATCTTGGCAGTGGATGGAAAGAGCAGAAGCTCATTTTTGTCATTCTTTTTAAGGTTCAAGGAATAAAAGTTCTGCTAACTTAAATGTTTAAATAATAAAACCTTTAATCTCATGAATTACTCTTACTTTACAAATCATAAAGTAAGGTCCAGAAAAATTTAAGTCACTTGACAAAGTGGCAGAGCTCAATAAATCTAGAAATTCAACAAGGTAACGATCGCCAACAGAATATCAACAGAGTAAATGGAATAAAAACTATTGCCAAATAAATTGCCCTGTATTGCATACCAGAACCTGAGTGGGAAAGCAAATACAATTTCAATAACATATTCCAGCATATGATACACTACCCCCCACCCGACACCGGCATCAAATGATTACCATCTGGCCAGAGACTAAACATGCATCTAAAATGATATTTACATTAAGAGTGGCACAAACAAGACTAAAAAATTGTTTAGACAAAACATTTAATGGTCAAGCTAGTATTATTTACTGATTCTCTCTGTGTCCTGAACATTGGGTTACCAAACTTTATACAGTTAATCCTCAAACAGTTCTACAAGTTTAAGTACTACTGTTATCCCCAATGACAAAAGGGAAGACAGATTTAAAGAAGCAAAGTATTTTGCCCAAAGAGCACCTCAACATAAATATTCAACAACTGTAACGTGCACTTTTATGTATATGGTTTCAAGTCCTCTGTATCATATAATCCTTACAACATCCTTATGTGGTATTTTACAGAGGACAAAAGTAGAACGATTATTTAAATGGTTTTGAGTAGCAGTGATGGTGATAGCGGTTAGTATTAATGGAAGTAAAAGCAGTAGCACTTCTTGCCAGGCAGGGTGCCAAAAATTTCACATATATTATTCACATTCAATCCTTCCAACTCCTCAAAGTTATCCTCAAGTTTACAGATGTGGAAAACTAGTATGAAGAGGTTAAGTTGCTTCCCAAGGTCATAAATCTAAATGACAGAGCCAAGACTCATACCAAGTCTGTATGACTTCAGAATAGAAGCTCTTCACTCCTGCTATTACTTTTATCTAGTCTTATCCAATACGAAGAGGAAAGAAAGAAAACTTCTATTGATTATTCTCAGTTTAGCGTTTTGAACCTTCCTTCACTTTGTCCATAGAGAGTCTCTCTTTTAACCAATGAACTTCTATGAAAAACATACTTGCAGCTCCAAATACCTAATAGCCCCCTCTTGCTTTTTTATGCCTAAAACTTAGCTTTGGCCATAATTATTCCCAGGGACCGATGGGACTACATAATGAACAATCATGCACCATTTTCCTTTACAAATCTGGATAGTATCCTGTTACAGTAGTACCTTGCAATATTAAGAACTGTTGGAGGGGACTTCCCTGGTGGCGCAGTGGCTAAGAATCCGCCTGCCAATGCAGGGGACACAGGTTCGATCCCTGGTCTGGGAAGATCCCACATGCCGCAGAGCAACTAAGCCAGTGCGCCACAACTACTGAAGCCCGCGCACCTAGAGCCCGTGCTCCGCAACAAGAGAAGCCACAGCAACGAGAAGCCCGTGCACTGCAACGAATAGTAGCTCCCACTCCCTGCAACTAGAGAGAGCCCGTGCACAGCAATGAAGACCCAATGCAGCCAAAAATAAATATAAATAAAATAAATAAATTTAAAAAAAAACTGTTGGAGGAACAAGAAATCATTTTGTTAACCAGATAATAAGCTCCCTATATAGTATGTAATATTCTGCAGTGAAAAGTATTGTTTTTTTTTTTCAATTCAGTGGGAAAATTCTCCATTTGCTTATATCAAACACAAAATTGAAGATATGGTGGTCTTTGGAGATATTCAAGACCACACACTCATAGTAGGAATTGGTTAAAAGCCAAACAGTATCAAAGATATCAAATGGTTGGTTACTTGAACCGCCCCATTATCACCTTCAACAACTTGGTAATGAAAGATTAAATGTATCCAAAAGGTTAAGTAAAGCTTCTGAAAAAGGCACTAAGACAAAAGGTAATTTACAACATTTTCAAACTGACTAGAAACGGATTTTTAAACTTGTGGGATAAAATTACTTGCAATATGGCTTTTCAGTAATATTGCTACCAATCAAGGATATATATGGCCTAGTTGGAGAACAAGAACCGTCTCTGATAAGGAACAGAGCCAGTGTAAGAGATAGAAGATAAAGCCAGAACTGACTCTAAATGCAAGCTAAATTGTTTAATTTTCTCCTGCAAGCAATGGGAGACTATGGGTTTCTGAGTTTTAAAAGAATCAAAAAAAGGTTTTTTAGAAAGTTAAATCTTCTCTACACTGTAACCAGAGTTGACTAGGGAAAATGTAAGTAGAGAAGCCAATAGAGACAATGTTTTAATACTTATGCATGGTAGGATAAAGGAAATAGGAGAAGAAAGGAAAAGGGATAATTTCAAACAATGCTGATAACAAAGGATGATTTGACAGGCTTCGGAGACCAGGAACCAAATACGATTATAAAATACTGAGCGTGACAATTGAACCTGGCAGAAATTATGGGACCTTAAAATAGGAAAATTCAGAGAATAAAGTTTCTCTCCCTGGAAGGGAGAGAGCAAGGAGGGGGGAGGATTAGAAAGACGATAAATTCCATTTTAGAAGTATTGCATTTCAAGTGGGAATTCTGTCAGGCTGTTAACTGTTAGACAGAGAACCAAAGGCTAGAAATGAAAATTTGTAAGTGATTTCATATTCACATCTTGCATTTGTAAAGCTTTTCAGTTTCCACAGTAATCCAAGCACATTATCTCATTTGATCTCCACAGGTGCCCTGAAAGTTAAGCAGGTCAGATATCCCCATTTTCCAGAAGATATGCAAGGACTACACGTTAAGTCAGAGCTAGAAGTACTAGAATAGGAACTAAAATCCAGATGAGTGAAACTTTATGTGGATCCATAGTGCTAAATTAGCTGTATTTCTGTAAGACAATACCATACTGACTATAGGCTTCCTTTCAAAAATCACATAATTACATCATTCTTTTACCTTTACAATATGATTATAGAAAATTCATCTTTTCTCCTCAACTGAGTGCTTCATAAAATGAAGTTTAATCTGGTAATTAATTTCACTGTTACATGTGTTAAGAGACTACAAAGTTACTGTAGTGCCAGATTGCGGCAGCAAAACATCTATTGCTCAGTTTCTAAATACTCAGTCAAGCAGCAGAAGTAGGCAAGTGGAGAAATAGTAGAAAATGCAAGTGAATTTTCCAACCTATTTGAAAAGTGAAACTAAGCTACCAACATCCCAACTTCTCAGTAACATTTTAAAAATGTTATTCTCTACTCTGGATTGTTCCAATTTCAGTATGTCCTGCCACAGTGAGCCAAATGTCCTGTCTTGACAACTGTTTTGATAATAAAATATTAATGTATAGCTTGAAAAATGAATACCATAAAAATACAATAGACCAGATCCTGTTAGATAAATTAGCTATCCCCTTGGGGTCAAATTTAAGTACTGAATATTATAACCTTAATACACCTAAATATGTTAATAACTAATTATACCAACTCCCATCAATTCTCCTTCCATAATATCTCACATATACCTCCTTCAGCTTCTCTCTTCTCATACTACTACCTTAAATCATATACACATTCTTTCTTTCATGGGTTTTTCTATGAATTTCTTGATAGTCACCCCCAACTCAGTGTCTCTAGCTGACAATCATTTTACATTTTACAGAGTACTGCCAGATTAACTTTCCTGAAGCACACGTACGATCATGACAGTATCCCTTTTCAAAAGTTCCTGTTGCCTTTCCCCTATCTTAAGCTACTGTTTACCAAGGGTTTACTAGGTACCATTCATTCACTGAGCTAAGCACCTCGTATGAAATATCGCATTTAACCCTCACAACCATCTCCTTGCTCAATTTTGTAATTTAGCAAAGATAAGTAACTTGTCCATTGTCAAAAGCTAAATGGCATAGCTGGGCATCAAACTGAAGTCTGTTTGACTCTGGCACTTAACAACTAATCTGTAGACACATTTCAAATTTCTTAGCCTGGAATATGGCTCCCCTTGACTTTGTCCAGAATACTTTTCCCACTTTATTTCTCCCTCCTCTATTTTCCATATCAAACTAAAGGTGACCCTTGAACAACACGGCTTTGAATTGCACAGATCCACTTATATGCAGATTTTTTTCAGTAGTAAATGCTACAGTATAACACGATCTGAGGTTGGTTGAATCCACAGATATGGAGGACAGACTATAAATTACACTCAGATTTTTGACTGGGCAGAGGGGTTGCCCCTAAGCCCCGAGTTGTTCAAGGGTCAGCTCTACTTGCCATTTCCAGTACAAGCCCTGTAATTTCTTTCCTCCGCAACTTTGACTTATTCTTCCTCATATCTGGGGAAAAAGTCCTTTATGTTCAATTCTTTATCTGTTAAAATTTTCCTCTTCCATTAAATGTCTTATGAAATCTTCCTTAATTCTGCCTGTTCCCATCCACAACCAACCCTACCCTTCTAGGGTACTTAATCTATGCCTCTGCTGTAGCATTTATTTATACATTTCCCTCTGCCCATAAGTTATATTTCACTTTTTAGTTAAGTCACTAATATATCCCCATACTCTCTGGTAGATGATTCAATTTACTTTTTAATGTACATACTCAAGCAAATCAGGTACCCTATTGGTTTCTTTCTTTTTTTTCTTTCTTTTTTTTTTAGACATCCTTTCTGGAGCCCTCCATTCTCCAGTTCTAAACTGGCTATTTTCTTTCTGCCCAGATCCACTCACCATCCTTCTCCATCAGCTCCACATCCAAAAAGGCTGACCTCTACAGACTGTATTACCCATGTTCTCTTGTCCTCTGGCTTCCCATGGGTTCAGCCAGGGAGAAGTACCCACTGGAAAGGAGGAGAGAGTGGTTGGGTTCTTCAGCCCCCTCACTTCCTCCTGTAGTTTGGTAGGCAGTATGTTCTTCTAAGGCCCCAGTTCTCATCCAGTGGCCCCTCTCCTACAGCAGGAGCTCTTGTAAATGCCAATAACTACTTCCACCTTTGCCCTTTTAGGCCCAGGCTTAGCTGGCTGCTTGCTATTGCTAACCCTGGGTGCTTCACCATCCTTGTTAGCTCCCTTAACCCAACCCACACCTTTGTGAACGGTCCATTGATTAAACTGTCTTCCATTACTCAGGCTGATTCTGCCATCTGTTTTCTGCATGGAATCTGACAAAAACACGCTCCAGTCTGAATTTATTCTCTAAGTCATCTTCATTTGTTCATCCTTACCCTGATAAATTCTCCTCACCTCTTTCCTCTTTATCGACACCCTTCTTTTTGAGAGACCTTCAATAGTTTCCTCAGAAAGGGTACACGAGGTAAATTTGTTAAGACCATGATTTACTTGGTACTAGAGCAGATCACATCCTCTTTGAGTTATTCTTTTGCATCCTTGCCCCCTACCTTAATTCCTCCCAGCTGCTCATGACTTCTGGCTCTGCCTTTTTGTTGTTCTCTGCAAGGAAACATTTACAGTGAGAATGGCCCTTTTCTTCCAATTAAGGTAGGAAGAAAAAAAAAGTAGCATAAATATGTAAAAATATTCACTTTGGTATACGGTTTTTGTGTGTCTGTGTGAGTGACCAATCATGTCCAGTGTTGGAAACAATATAGGAAAACAGACATTATGTACTGTTGACTCTTACATAAATCAGTACAATGTTATACAGGACAATTTTGCAACTATATGCCAAAAATTTTAAATAAACCTTCACTATCAATTCCTTTTCTAGAAATTTATCCTATAAAGTATGTTTGGAAAAATTGGGGTATGTTACTCTACTTTTTCAACTGTAAATTTTAAAAACTCTAAATACAGATCAAGTATTTCCAATGAAAGTTTATCATTCTAATTGAGATGTGCCATCAGTATAAAATACACACTAGATTTTGAAGACTCAGTGTGGGGAAAAGAATGTAAAACATCTCATTATTTTTTGTATTTAACACATGTAGAGATGGTAATTTTTTTAGACATTGTGTTAAATAGAATATACTATTAAGGGAGTCCCCTGGTGGTCTAATGGTTAGGATTTCAGGCTTTCACTGCTATGGCCTGGGCTCAATCCCTGGTCAGGAAACTGAAATCCTGCAAGCCACGCAGCGCAGCTTAAAAAAAAAAAAAAAAAGGAATGTCACCCGTTTCTTTCAAAATTTTTTAATGTGGTTACTAGAGCATGAAGCCCTATATCAACTAACATGGAACAAAGGCAAGTGAATAAATTAGGTTTCCAAATGGTGCTTATATATCATCCCATTTTTATAAATGACATAAAAATACATTTATAAAGTTATTAACAAAAAATCTGGAAGAATATATGCAATACTGTTTTCACTTACTATCTCTGAAAAGTAAGGATAACAGACCTCTCAGGTCTGTCTTCTGTACAATTTGGATATCTTACAAAATATTGACAAAAAAAGTGTTACTTTCATAATTTGGGAGAAAAAACACACAGATAATACTTTTTTGAAAGAAAAAAAAAGTAGAAACTTTTAAAATTACAACTACCTTCTTAAAGTACATAAAAATTAGCAGAAGCAACAAAGTCCTTTCAAGAGTTCTAGAACCATCAGGCAAAGAAAAGGAATCAAAATATTATCCCCAAGGCCCTAAACAATTTTATAAACAATGCAACAATAAATAAGAATTTCTAAATAAGGCACTTAAGCAATCCTTAGGATCATGACTCTTTTGAAGTCAGGATTTCCTCTACCACACAAAAATGCATACATTACATCTTTAATTTAAAAATGAGAGGAAACCAGCTTACCAATGGAATAAGAACATTAGTTTTAAGAAAAATTCCAAAAGGGACCGCTAATACTTTACAATATAGTAAGTCAAGTTCATCTTTCATCATATTAATAATGCATAATCACAAACTCAAAGAGTCCTAATTACCAAACACATGGCTATTGTTTTGCCTTCTAGATGCCTATTTCTATGCCTATTTTATATAGATTTTCTCCTTCCCCTTTAATCTTAGGTGTCAATCCTTTAGTCAATTACTTTCCCTGAAACACATGTGTCACAAGTTGCAGGTCTCTAAAAATACATTGTAAGAGATACTAAATTTTGACCTCAAGTGATGTATAGCTTACTAGAGAACAAAAAATATACTCCAAACGTCAGCAAATTAGTAGATGATAACCTCTACCTAGATGGCTTATTGGTATACAATTCAACAACTGGCCATTAAAAAAAAAAAAAAAAAAAGAATTTGCCTTGTCATTGAAGAAATACCATTTCAGAATTATTAGAAGAACATTAAGCAAAATTAATAATCAACAGAGAATATTTTCAGAACCAGAAGTAGAGTTGTATCATCAAAACGGGAAAGGAAAATTTGAGAATGAAGAAGACTGATGAGGATAAAAATGTCACCAAGTTTAGAATCCACTGAGCTTTCAGTACTATAGAATTGTTGACTGATGTCTGGGTATGAGTAATGATCTGATTTTGACCAGACAGTCTTAGAAGGCAGGAAAACATAAAGGGGATATTAGGCAACAAGAAATAAGAACAAAAGGTCAATCTTAAAGATTACTGTACAGAAATACTATAGTTATGAAGGGTTACTAAACTACACATTCGTGCAACAATGTAAGTACCCATTTGGTACAAAAACATGGGATAGTCATTGGCAAAAAAAGACTGCTAAGGCAGTCTTTATCCTTAAGGAACTTAAATTCTAGTATGGAAAACAGGTAAGTATACAAGCAAACAAACAAAACCCCTATAGAACTGCAATGGTATTTGATAAGTGCTATACTACAACGGCAAAAATGCTATAGGAATTACCTGTAGAGGAAGAGCATTCTAAGAAAACTTGTATAAATGGGAAAGAATATAAGACCCAAGACAAATATGAAAGGCTTCCATTACACAAAAGGAAAAAAAGTAAACAAAACACTAATGCAAGCACACTGACATGAGTAAAATTGAACAAATGCTTTCTAAACATAAAATTTTAAATCTCCCTAATGAAACTCAAACTCTACAAACTTTTACTTTTTAAGCCTATTTTAAACATGTGTAGTAAAAATGACCTAGTAAAAATTACCCTAGAGTAATGCTTGAGAGTCAATAAGAGAAACTGATAAAGCTGAGTAGAACTTGATCTCACTACATACATAAGCTGTTTATAAATAAAGCAACAAATTGTTTTCCCCCATTGACTTTCACTATTATTTCAGAGATGAAAAAAGCTCTACCTCAAGACACAATTATAATTATTCATCACTGACTCAGTCTATGACAACCAATTCACACAATTCCTATAAAACTGCTTAATCAAATTATTAATAATCATACAATCTATTCAAAGTATATTTATTAAAACATAACGCAGTTCATTGTTATTCCATGTAAACATCATAAACCAGTTTTGTATTCTTCCTATCTCTTATCTATGGATAAGCATTTATGAAGTGCTTAATATACACCAAGTAGTATGCTAATCATTCTTTTTCTTAACTTTTATTTATTTTTTTATACAGCAGGTTCTTATTAGTTACTCATCTTATACATATTAGTGTATATATGTCAATCCCAATCTCCCAATTCATCACACCACCACCATGCTCCCACGCCACTTTCCCCTCTTGATGTCCATACATTTGTTCTCTACATCTCTGTCTCTATTTCTGCCCTGCAAACCAGTTCATCTGTACCATTTTTCTAGGCTCCATATATATGCGTTAATATACGATATTTGTTTTTCTCTTTCTGAGTTACTTCACTCTGTATGACAGTCTCTAGATCCATCCACATCTCTACAAATGACCCAATTTTGTTCATTTTTATGGCTGAGTAATATTCCATTGTATATATGTACCACATCTTCTTTATCCATTCATCTGTCGATGGGCATTTAGGTTGCTTCCATGACCTGGCTATTAAATAGTGCTGCAATGAACACTGGGGTGCATGTGTCTTCTTGAATTATGGTTTTCTCTGGGTATATGCCCAGTAGTGGGATTGCTGGGTCATATGGTAATTCTATTTTTAGTTTTTTAAGGAACCTCCATACTGTTCTCCATAGTGGATGTATCAATTCACATTCCCACCAACACTGCAAGAGGGTTCCCTTTTCTCCACACCCTCTCCAGCATTTGTTGTTAGTAGATTTTCTGATGATGCCCATTCTAACTGGTGTGAGGTGATATCTCATTGTAGTTTTGATTTGCATTTCTCTAATAATTAGTGATGTTGAGCAGTTTTTCACATGCTTCTTGGCCATCTGTATGTCTTCTTTGGAGAAATGTCTATTTAGGTCTTCTGCCCATTTTTGCATTGGGTTGTTTTTTTAATATTGAGCTGCATGAGCTGTTTATATATTTTGGAGATTAATCCTTTGTCTGTTGATTGGTTTGCAAATATTTTCTCCTATTCTGAGGGTTGTCTTTTTGTTTTGTTTATGGTTTCCTTTGCTGTGCAAAAGCTTTTAAGTTTCATAAGGTCCCATTACTTTATTTTTGTTTTTATTTCCATCACTCTAGGAAGTGGATCAAAAAAGATCTTGCTGTGATTTACGTCACAGTGTTCTTCCTATGTTTTCCTCTAAGAGTTTTATAGGGTCCACTCTTACGTTAAGATTTCTAATCCGTTTTGAGTTTATTTTTGTGTATGCTGTTAGGGAGTATTCTAACTCCATTCTTTTACATGTAGCTGTCCAGTTTTCCCAGCACCACTTACTGAAGAGACTGTCTTTTCTCCACTGAACATCCTTGCCTCCTTTATCATAGATTAGTTGACCATAGGTGCATGGGTTTGTCTCTGGGCTTTCTATTCTGTTCCATTGATCTATATTTCTGTTTTTGTGCCAGTACCATACTGTCTTGATTACTGTAGCTTTGTAGTATAGTCTGAAGTCCGGGAGCCTGATTCGTCCAGTTCCATTTTCTTCCCTCAAGACTGCTTTGGCTATTCGGGGTCTTTTGTGTATCCATACAAATTTTAAGATTTTTTGCTCTAGTTCTGTAAAAAAATGCCATTGGTAATTTGATAGGGATTGCATTGAATCTGTAGATTGCTTTGGGTAGTATAGTCATTGTCACAAAATTGATTCTTCTAATCCAAGAACATGGTTTATCTCTCCATCTGTTTGTATCATCTTTAATTTCTTTCATCAGTGTCTTACAGTTTTCTGCATACAGGTCTTTTGTCTTCCTAGGTAGGTTTATTCCTAGGTATTTTATTCTTTCTGTTGCAGTGGTAAATGGGAGTGTTTCCTTAATTTCTCTTTCAGATTTTTCATCATTCGTGTATAGGAATGCAAGAGATTTCTGTGCATTAATTTTGTATCCTGCAACTTTACCAAATTCATTGATTAGCTCTAGTAGTTTTCTGGCGGCATCTTTAGGATTCTCTATGTATAGTATCATGTCATCTGCAAACAGTGACAGTTTTACTTCTTCTTTTCCAATTTGTATTCCTTTTCTTTTTCTTCTCTGATGGCCGTGGCTAGGACTTCCAAAACTACGTTGAATAATAGTGGCGAGAGTAGACATCCTTGTCTTGTTCCTGATCTTAGAGGAAATGCTTTCAGTTTTTCACCATTGAGAATGATGTTTGCTGTGGGTTTGTTGTATATGGCCTTTATTATGCTGAGGTAGGATCCCTCTATGCCAACTTTCTGGAGAGTCTGTATCATAAATGGGTGTTGAATTTTGTCAAAAGCTTTTTCTGCATCCATTGAGATGATCATACAGATTTTTTTCTTCAATTTAATACGGTGTATCACATTGATTGATTTGCATATACTGAAGAATCCTTGCATCCCTGGGATAAATCCCACTTGATCGTGGTGTATGATCCTTTTAATGTGTTGTTGGATTCTGTTTGCTAGTATTTTGTTAAGGATTTCTGCATCTGTATTCATCAGTGATATTGGTCTGTAATTTTGTTTTTTTGTAGTATCTTTGTCTGGTTTTGGTATCAGGGTGATGGTGGCCTCATAGAATGAGTTTGGGAGTGCTCCTTCCTCTGCAATTTTTTGGAAGAGTTTGAGAAGGATGGGTGTTAGCTCTTCTCTAAATGTTTGATAGAATTCACCTATGAAGCCATCTGGTCCTGGACTTTTGTTTGTTGGAAGGTATTTAATCACAGTTTCAATTTCATTACTTGTGATTGGTCTGTTCATATTTTCTATTTCTTCCTGGTTCAGTCTTGGAAGTTTACACTTTTCTAAGAATCTGTCCATTTTTTCCAGATTGTCCATTTTATTGGCATAGAGTTGCTTGCAGTAGTCTCTTAGGATGCTTTGTATTACTGTGGTGTGTGTTGTAACGTCTCCCTTTTCATTTCTAATTTTACTGATTTGAGTTCTCTCCCTCTTTTTCTTGATGAGTCTGGCTAAATATTTATGAATTTTGTTTATCTTCTCAAAGAACCAGCTTTTAGTTTTACTGTTCTTTGCTATTGATTAGTTTCTATTTCGTTTACTTATGCTCAGATCTTTATGATTTCTTTCCTTCTACTAACTTTGGGTTTTGTTTGTTCTTCTTTCTCTAGTTCCTTTAGGTGTAAGGTTAGATTGTTTATTTGACATTTTTCTTGTTAACTTGAGGTAGGCTTGTATTGCTATAAACTTCCATCTTAGTACTGCTTTTGCTGCATCCCATAGGTTTTGGATCGTTGTGTTTTCATTGTCATTTGTCTCTAGGTATTTCTTGATATCCTCTTTGATTTCTACAGTGTTCTCTTGGTTATTTAGTAACATATTGTTTAGCCTCCATGTGTTTGTATTTTTTTTCTTTTTTCAGATTTTTTTCTGTAATTGATATCTAGTCTCATAGTGTTGTGGTCGGAAAAGATACTTGATACGATTTCAATTTTCTTAAATTTACCAAGGCTTGATTTGTGACCCAAGATATGATCTACCCTGGAAAATGTTCCATAAGCACTTGAGAAGAAAGTGTAATCTGCTGTGTTTGGATGGAATGTCCTATAAATATCAATGAAATCTATCTGGTCTATTGTGTCATTTAAAGCTTGTGTTTCCTTATTAATTTTCTGTTTCGATGATCTGTCCATTGGTGTAAGTGAGGTGTTAAACTCCCCCACTACTATTGTGTTACTATCGATTTCCTCTTTTATAGCTGTTAGCAGTTGCCTTATGTATTGAGGTGCTCCTATGTTGGGTGCACATATATTTATAATTGTTATATCTTCTTCTTGGATTGATCCCTTGATCATTATGTAGTGTCCTTCCTTGTCTCTTGTAACATTCTTTATTTTAAAGTCTATTTTATCTGATACGAGTATTGCTACTCCAGCTTTCTTTTGATTTCCATTTGCATGGAATATCTTTTTCCATCCCCTCACTTTCAGTCTATATGTGTCCGTAGGTCTGAAGTGGGTCTCTTGTAGACAGCATATAGATGGGTCTTATTTTGGTATCCATTCAGCGAGCCTGTGTCTTTTGGTTGGAGCATTTAATCCATTCATGTTTAAGGTAATTATTGATATGTATGTTCCTATTACCATTTTCTTAATTGTTATGGGTTTGTTTTTGTGGGTCTTTTTCTTCTCTTGTGTTTCCTGCTTAGACAAGTTCCTTTAGCATTTGTTGTAGAGCTGGTTTGGTGGTGCTGAATTCTCTTAGCTTTTGCTTGTCTGTAAAGCTTTTGATTTCTCCGTCAAATCTGAATGAGATCCTTGCCGGGTAGAGTAATCTTGGTTGTAGGTTCTTCCCTTTCATCACTTTAAATATATCGTGCCACTCTCTTCTGGCTTGTAGAGTTTCTGGTGAGAAATCAGCTGTTAACCTTATGGGAGTTCCCTTGTATGTTATTTTTCATTTTGCCCTTGTTGCTGTCAATAATTTTTCTTTGTCTTTAATTTTTGTCAATTTGATTACTATGTGTCTTGGCATGTTTCTCCTTGGGTTTATCCTGCCTGGGACTCTCTGCGCTTCCTGGACTTGGGTGGCTATTTCCTTTCCCATGTTAGGGAAGTTTTCGACTATAATCTCTTCACATATTTTCTTGGGTCCTTTCTCTCTCTCTTCTCCTTCTGGGAGCCCTATAATGCAAATGTTGTTACGTTTAATGTTGTCCCAGAGGTCTCTTAGGCTGTCTTCATTTCTTTTCATTCTTTTTTCTTTATTCTGTTCTGCGGCAGTGAATTCCACCATTCTGTCTTCCAGGTCACTTATCCGTTCTTCTGCCTCAGTTATTCTGCTATTGATTCCTTCTAGTGTATTTTTCATTTCAGTTACTGTATTGTTTATCTCTGTTTGTTTTTTATTTCTTCTAGGTGTTTGTTCTTTAATTCTTCTAGGTCTTTGTTAAACATTTCTTGCATCTTCTCAGTCTTTGCCTCCATTCTTTTTTTTTTTTTTTTTTTAATTTATTTATTTTTGGCTGTGTTGGGTCTTCGTTTCTGTGCGAGGGCCTTCCCCAGTTGCGGCAAGCGGGGGCCACTCCTCATCGCGGTGCGCGGGCCTCCCACCATCGCGGCCTCTCCCGTTGCGGAGCACAGGCTCCAGACGCGCAGGCTCAGCAGCCGTGGCTCACGGGCCCAGCTGCTCCGCGGCATGCGGGATCCCCCCAGACCAGGGCCCGAACCCGCGTCCCCCGCATTGGCAGGCAGACTCCCAACCACTGCGCCACCAGGGAAGCCCCTGCCTCCATTCTTTTTCCACGGTCCTGGATCATCTTCGCTATCATTATTCTGAATTCTTTTTCTGGAAGGTTGCCTATCTCCACTTCATCTAGTTGTTTTTCTGGGGTTTTATCTTGTTCCTTCATCTGGTACATAGCCTTCTGCTTTTCATCTTTTCTATCTCTCTGTGAATGTGGTTTTTGTTCCACAGGCTGCAGGATTGTAGCTCTTCTTGCTTCTGCTGTCTGCCCTCTCACTAATCATTCTTGATACATCATCTCAATTAATCCTCAAAATAAAGACTCTGAAGGGGAGCAGAATATTCCACCCCAAAATGTGACACTTTGGCATAAGGATTATTTTGAGCTAAAGGCAATTAAGAAACAGACACAGGAAAAAAAAACTGTCCTCCCCTATCAGGCTTAAAAAGCACAGCATAAATTTCCCTTTTTAAAGCTAGCATGAATTTCCGTTTGTAAAGGTACCATAAAGAGGACTGGGAGTTGACTCTTATCAAAGCAGATGACACCAACTTAAATCTGCATAACAAACCTTACTAAAATAACCTTTATATTCTGTTAGTTCCCCCCACATAATTACCTTCCCACAATTTACAGCCCTTAAAAGCCTCTTTTCCTTTGTCTTGTCTCGATTCCACAATTTATCATTCAGTCTCTCTGCTTCTTTGGTCTTCAATTCTTTTCTCTGAAGGTCTCCATATGTATAAGTAATAAACCATTTCTCCTGTTAATCTGTCTTTTGTCAGTTTAATTTACAGGGCCCCGGACAATGAACCTAGGAGGAAAGAGAAAAAGTTTTTTCCTCCCCTACAGCCTTCTGAATCAGGCACAAGTACAACCCCCCACAAGTACAACATTCCTTATTCTGCAGATAACTAATCAGATTTTCACAGGTAAAACTGCCCAGAGTCACACACAAGTCAAGAAGGCATTTCAGCACTAGTCTGAGTACTTAATCGGCACAAGGTTTGTAACTATGTCTATCAGTAAGAGCCCACAAAAAAGCAAGTCAAAGCCATGAGCAAGTTCATCTGTTCATGCTTATATCTTTGTAAATAAAGTGAATCAAGAACCCTCCACCTATCATTAAACACACTTACAGCCAACAAAGGATAAATGGAATTGTTTTGAACCTCAAATTCTCTCAGGTTACAGGAGGTAACTAGACTAGAACAGTCTCTGGGATGAAACTCACAAGTAAGGCTAAGGTTTAACAAGTAAATGATTAAAAAGTACAAATTGATAACCTGCACCTACCTTGTGTCATATTAAGCAGTGAGATACTAAAATAAAAAGGCATAGCCCCTACCCTTAAGGAGCTTACAATTTACAGGTTCAAAGTTCTTCACTTTAATTCAAGTACAATTTAAACACTAAATTAAAGATGGTTTTCCTAAAAAAAGATTTTAATCTTACCAAAAAGACAGTGTTAAACAAGGTAAGTCTTAAGGCAGGCTAAAATACAAAGCAGAAAAATCCAAGGGCTTTGGAGTCAAACTGAATTCAAATACCTGCTATCAGTTACAATAAGACTCTGGATAAAATAATCTCTCTGCGTCTCTGTTCAGTCACAAAGTTGTTAATGTTTAAAACTATATACAGGACTTCCCCGGTGGTACAGTGGTTAAGAATCCACCTGCCAATGCAGGGGACACGGATTCGAGCCCTGGTCCAGGAAGATCCCACATGCCGTGGAGCAACTAAGCCCGTGCACCACAACTACTGAAGCCCGCGCGCCTAGAGCCCTTGCTCCACAACAAGAGAAGCCACCGCCATGAGAAGCCCACGCACCGCAACGAAGAGTAGCCCCTGCTCACCGCAACTAGAGAAAGCCCGCGTGCAGCAATGAAGACCCAATGCAGCCAAAAATAAATAAATAAAATAAATTTTTTTAAAAAAACTATATACAAAGGATATAGCATACTGCATGACACATTAAGAGATGGGGCAAGGGATACAGTTCTGGATAGGAGTTAGGGGAAAGCAAAAAGTACTGTAATTTAGCCAAATGCACGACTACTCTCACTATAAAATTTAAGTATAAAATTAAGTATAAAAGTATAAAAGGATAAGACATAAAAGGAACACTATCCCTTTAAGATGCATACAAAGAACCATCAAATTTCCTTTCATAAACTCTTAGGTATCTACTGATTACTCTTAAGTGAATCATTTTGAAAAACACCTGCAGCTTATTTGTATAGTTCTCAGACAAATCACTTGGGTCAGAGGTTTAACTCTGGGGTTCATGATCTAATTTCCATGAATTCCCTGATATGCACAACAGTGTGTGTGTTTTGGGGGACAGGGCCAAACGACCATAAGATTCACAAAAGATTAATAGACAGTTAAGTTTACATGTCCAGTATTTATAAAGTAGAATTTACAGTTTTCAATGTGAGGCAATTTGAAGAAACTCAACAGTTTACGCTAAAAGAGTATGGCATTATCTAGTAAGTTGACCATTCCCCTATGCTATCATCCAGCAATTTCATTCCTAATTATATACTTTGAACAGTGATGTCCAATAGAACTTTCTGCAATAATGGAAATACTCTATATCTGCATTGTGCAATAATAACATAGCCACTGGCCATATATGGTTATGAAGCACTTGAAATGTGGCTAGTGTAACTGAAGAGCTGAATTTTTAATTTTAGTTAATTTAAATTTAGATAGTCATGATTGGGATTGACATATATACACTAATATGTAGAAAATAGATAACTAATAAGAACCTGCTGTATAAAAAAATAAATGAAATTCAAAGATAAGTAAATAAATAAATAAATAGTCATATGTGGCTAATGGCTACCATACTAGAGAGCACAGCCCTAGAGAAACACATGTACGTATTAACCTTGATAGACTAAACATGCAAAGACATTCATGGTAACATTACTCATAATAACCAAAAGATAGAAACAACTCACCAACAGTAATACAGTTAAATAAATTGTGATACATTATTTTTTTTTAAATAAACTTATAATTCTGTAACATTACAAGTACAATCCTACAATTTATTTGCATATTATTTGAGCAATTCTGTGACTCTGCCCGTTTCAAACAACTATTAAATTCTCTTAATCCAACCTATCTCTAAGGGACTGCCCATACTTATTTCAAAGCCAGACCTTTGAGGGCAGTGACTTTATCTAATACTTCTCTATATCCTGCCCAAAGTCTTCACATTGTAAGTATTCAGTATTTACCTATAATTTTCTGAATAAACTAGTTAGGAAATCTGAGGCAGACAAAAGTGTGCAAAAGTGAATGATGATTACTTATAGAACAAAGGAAAACCAACTCCTTATACATAAATATCATACAGATAATATAACCAATGTAAAGAATTTTTAAAATCTGCTTAAAAACAGCAAACTTTTCTTTCATATTAAGTATAATACAATTATATTCTAAGCTATAACTGTATTTAAATAATAATATAATGTTTTCTTAGTAAAATTTGATAAGACTTTGCAACAGCTTCTGTTTAAGCTTTAGGAGGAAAATGGAGAACGTGGGACAAGAAAACTAGATTTCTGGGAGTCCAGATGCAGGTGGTAACAGAGCTAATAAACCAGGCAATGGTGCAATGAAAAGAGTACTAAAAAGATTATGAATCTGGTATGTGAGATCCAACCCTAGTCCTGCCACCAACTACTGGCGCAAAATTATTTCAACATCCACCTATGTGGCATCTCTGCCTCTGATCTGTGAAGGAGCACAAAACTTTTTTTTGGAGGGGAGTTAAAAATCTCGAATCCAGCTTTATCTTGACAGAAATTCAGAAAGAAAGAAAAACAACTTTCTGACGCTTCCCTTATGTCCCAAACATTACGCAAAAATGAGTACCTAAATATGGGTACTTTTTAAGTACAACCAAATCCTAGCAGAGCACCTAGTTCAGTGCACTCACAGAAGGCAGTCAATTAACTTAAATGAATGCAGTCTTAAAGGCACTTCTGAAGCACACAAAATACAGAAAACCTACTTCTTAGGTCAAATCAAAGTAATGCATTTTAAGTGACATTATCAAACATTTTTTGTGACAATGTAAAATCCTCAAAACATGAAATTATATTTCAACACAAATTCTCAATTTTTTTCATGTGAAGTTTCTGATACTATTGTGAAACCAAACAGTTAAAACTTATATGGCCAAAAAGCATAATTCAAAAGGCAATTTAGCTATAAATATAAACACAACTATAATTTCTAATATTTGGAATAACTAATTAGATATACTACACACTGTAAAATAATATAAAATGGTGGGATGGTGGGAGAAAATATTTATTGAGTATCTACTATGTGTCAGAATATTTTGCTCAGTGCCTTCCATATACCCTATTTTTAACCTTTTAAATCATCTTCCGAGGTGGCCACATGTTATAGATAAGGAAAGTGAGGGCTTGGCTGGGAATTACAGCATGGAATAACCTCCCAACTCAGCTGACCCTAAGGGTCTTTCTGCTACATTACTATAATTATTTTCATTTCTCCTGCTAACTTTTTGCCCAAAACCAAAGTAGGCAAACTAAGCCCATAGGCCAAATCAGGCATACATTGTTTTGAATAAACAAAGTTTTACTGGAACACAGTCACATTCGTTTGGCCATCTTTGCACTGTAACAGCAGAGTTGAGGACCTGCAACAGAAATTATATGATCTACAAAGCTTAAAATATTCACTATCTTGCCCTTTAAAGAAATTTGTCAACCCCTGCCTTAAAGGATCAATAATGCCAAGAACCTCAGAGCCCTCAAAACTTCGATGTTTAGGGTCTTTGAGACAAGTAATAACTTAAGGAACTTTAAAATTATCTGAGAGAAATTGCTTGAATTTTTATAGTGGTTAAATCATATAAGCCCAAATTTATAAAAATAATAAAATTAAACAGCTTGATTATGAAGTTACTGAAACCTTATTCTTTTTTTTTTTTTTTTTAGCCACGCTGCACAGCATGTGGGATCTCAGTTCCCCGACCAGGGATCGAACCCGTGCCCCCTGCAGTGGAAGCACAGAGTCCTAACCACTGGACCACCAGGGAACTCCCCATGAAACCTTATTCTTAATAATTAAACTGTCTTCTGTAGCCTGAACTGATGGAGGAAAAACTTCACAATTCAACATAATAAAGTATATTTAATAAGCATGCATCTTTTTACTATGTACCCACATTTTTCACGAAAGAATATCTTCAGTATAGCAAAACAGAGCCTGGCTTTTTAAGTACTTTATTTTATATTTCACTTCACACTTTTTAATACATTCACTTAATTCATTATACTTGGACCAAGCCAAACATTTATGTGATCACTCAAGGGTCTATAATTGACCTTCCGGTGTTGAGGAAGGAGCTTGTTTTTTTCCTGGGGTTGTTTTCATTCCAAGTAAAAAAAATCTCCTAATTAAATCATTTTATCTTCATTCAAAATATACTTACTATCCAAATACATTTAAACAACTTGCCTAAATTAAGCCAGCATGAGGAATGCTTGAGTACAGTGCCACAAATAATATTTTCTTTCTCCATTTAGTAATTTTAAAGAAGAGTCCTCCAGTGGTACAGTCTATAAACTCCAGTATAGACAGATCAAGAAAACTTAAGTCCTACCAACATGTAAAATTTACACAACTGTTAATGAATACCTTAATTTATCTGACTTTATAAACACTTTGGTTCACAAAATCTTATGTTCAGTTTCCTTGTTTATTTTTTTTTTTTTTTTTTTTTTTTTTAAATTTTTATTTATTTATTTATTTTTAATTTATGGCTATGTTGGGTCTTCGTTTCTGCGCGAGGGCTTTCACTAGTTGCGGCAAGTGGGGGTCACTCTTCATCGCTGTGCGCGGGCCTCTCACCATCGCGGCCTCTCTTGCTGCGGAGCACAGGCTCCAGACGCGCAGGCTCAGCAATTATGGCTCACGGGCCCAGCCGCTCCGCGGCATGTGGGATCCTCCCAGACCAGGGCTCGAACCCGTGTTCCCTGCATTAGCAGGCAGATTCTCAACCACTGCGCCACCAGGGAAGCCCTCCTTGTTTATTTTTAAGAAAAATGTTAATGTCAAAGAAAAATAATCCAAAATGATTTAGTTTGCAACAACGCTAGAGTTATTCCCAGAAACATGCAAGGCTGCATCAACATTTAAAAATTAATCAGTGTAATTCACCATATTAACAGATTAAAGAAAAAAAATTCAAATGGTCACCTCAATAGATGCAGAAAAGCATCTGACAAAATCCAATATCCATTCATGATTTAAAAAAAAAAAAAAAAACCCAAACCCTCAGCAACCTCAGAACAGAAGGAAACTTCCTTAATCTGATTTAGAGAATCTACAAAATGACCTACATCTAACATTATATTTTAAAGGTGAAAGACTGAATGCTTTAAGATTGTGAATAAGGCAAGGATGTTCCCTTTCAACATTCCTAATCAATATCTCACTGGAACTCCTAGACTGCAAAAAGTCAAGAAAAAGAAAAGACATACATATTAGAAAGAAAGAAACATTTCTCTATTCATAGATGACATAACTATCTCCTTAGACAAATCCCAAGAAATCTACAGGAAAAAACTCCTAAAAGTTATGAGTTTAGCAAAAACGCAGGATACAAAGTCAACATACAAAAATCAATTGTATTTCTACATACTAGCAATGATCAACTGGAAACCCAAGTTTTTAAAAATGATCATTTACAATAGGTCTAAAAAACTGAAATGCTTAGGTATACATCTAATATTTGCAGGATCTACATGTTGAAAACTACAAAACATTCATGAAAGAAATCAAAGACTTAAACAAATGGAGAGAAATACCATGTTCATAGATTGGAAAACTCTATCTTGTTAAGATGTCAATTATCAAGTTAATCTATAGATTTAATACGGTCTCAATCAAAATCCTAGCAGAATTTTTTTTGATATATCAACAAGTTGATTCTAAAATTTAAGCAAAAGAACTAAAACAGCTAAAACAGTTTTGGAGGAAAAACAAGTTGGAGAACTCACATTACCTGATTTCAAGCCTTAATTTTAAAGCTATATTAATCAAGACACTACGATATTGGCAAAAAAAATAGATCAATGGAATACAGGAGTCTAGAAATAGACCCACACAAATGTAGTCAAATGGTTTTTGACCAAGAGACAAAGGCAATTCCATGGAGAAGAATAGTCTTTTCAACAAATGGTCATGGAACAACTGAATAAATGAAACTCAACCTAAACCTTTCTTTATACAAAAATTAACTCAGGACTTCCCTGGTGGCACAGTGGTTAAGAATCCGCCTGCCAATGCAGGGAACACGGGTTTGAGCCCTGGTCCAGGAAGATCCCACATGCCGCGGAGCAACTAAGCCTGTGGGCCACAACTACTAAGCCTACGCTCTAGAGTCCACGAGCCACAAATACTGAGCCCGCATGCCTAGAGCCCGTGCTCCTCAACAAGAGAAGCCACTGCAATGAGAAGCCCATGCACCGCAACCAAGAGTAGCCCCTGCTCGCCGCAACTAGAGAAAGCCTACGCACAGCAACGAAGACCCAACGCAGCCAGAAAATAAAAGAAAATTCAATTTAAAAATGGGAAAAGATTTGGAATTTGGACACTTCACCAAAGACATACAGATGGCAAATAAGCACATAAGAGATGATCATCATCATTATTCATGAGAAAAATGCAAATAAAAACCCCAATGAAATACTGCTATATACCTATTAGAGTGACTAAAATTAAAAAGGTTGATCATACCAAGTGTTGATGAGGATGTAAAGTAACTGGAACACTCATACATTGCCAGTGGGACTACAATTCAGCCTCTTTGGAAAACCAGTTTTACAGTGTATAGTTTCCTATGCTGCTTTAAAAAATTACCACAAATTTAGTGGCTTAAAACAACGTAAATTTATTATTCTCAGGTTCTGTAGGTTAAACATCTGACACAGGTCTCTCTGGGCTAAAATCAAGTTGCTGGCAGAGCTACAGTCTTTTCTGGGAGTTCTAAAGGTTAATCCATTTCCTGGCCTTTTCCTGCTTTTAGAGACCACCACATTCCTTAACTTATGCCCCAAATTCTCCAACCTCAAAACCAAGAACTCTGCATTTCTCTGTCCCTGCTTTCATTGTTACATCTTTCTGACTCTATCTTCTCTTTCCCCTTTAAGGACCTTCAGGATACACCAGCACAGCACCTGGATAATCCCAGGATAAACTCCCTAAAGTCAATTGATTAATTCCATCTGCAACTTTCATTCACCTTTGCCATGTAACCTAATTTATTCACAGGTTCTAGGGATTAGAACATCTTTGTGGGCCATTATTCGGCGCACCACAGTTTTTTGTTTCTGCTTTTTTTTAAATAAACATACACTTCCCAGAAATTTCACTTGGAGGTGCTTATCCAAGAGAAATGAAGACTTATGTTCACGTAAAAACCTGTTGGCAAAGATTTATAGCAGCTTTACTCATAGTCCAAACAAACAAACAAAAAACTCAAATGTCTTTCAACTGGTGGATGGATAAATAAATTGTGATACATCCATACAATGGAATACTACATTCAGCAATACAACAGAAGGAACTGCTGATACACTCAACAACATGGACGGACACTCAGATGTATTACGTTAAATGAAAGAAGCCAGACTCAAAAGGCTAAACACTGTATGATTCCATTACCTGATATTCTAGAAAAGACAAACTACAGGGAAAGACAACATCAGATGCCAGGGGTTAAGGGTGGGGGAAGAGCTGACTACAAAAGAGCAGCTCAAGGGAATTTCAGGTGCTGGAACTGTTGTGTATCTTGATTTTGGTAGTTGCACAGCTCTATACATTTGTCAAGACAACTGTACAACAAAAAGTTAATTTCACTTCATGTAAATTAAAAATAAAGTTAAAACCTCTGTGAAAGAAGGAAAATAATTATATCATTTGTCACCCATCACATTGGCACAAATTTAAAAATCTGACAATGCCAATCTGACAATTCCAAGTTTGGACAAGGATGACTCATATACTGTTGTCAGGTATGTAAATTGTTACAACTTTAGAGGATAATTTGGCTGCAGCTAGTAAAGGTGAAAATGCACATCAACCTATGGCCCAGCAATTCATTCTAGGGAAAACTTCACAAACGTGCTCAAGGGGATATGCACAAGGATGTTCATTAAACATTGTTCGAAATATTGAAAAACTGAAAACAACCCTTCAGTCAGGGAATGAATTAATTGTGGTTAGTGGTTATTTAAAAAAGAAAAGGAAAGAAAATGCATGATGAAAAAAAAAAATCAAAGAAGGGTAACTTATTGGTTTGTTTATTTAACAACAGTATATAGTGAAAAGAACACTGTACTTGGAATCTGAAGGCAAGCATGTTAGCACTTAGTTCCAACTCTGCCACTAACTAGTCTGTCTATAAATCTCACCTTCCTTTTCCTGGAAAAGGAAGAGGTTAGACTATACAAAGACTAAGATTATTTCCAACTCAACAAGAACACTGATACAAAAAAATGGACCAAATTTCTTGGCATGTCTGTGATGAGCTTTTTAATCATATAATAATAATTTAGAAAGACCATACAAACTCCTAAACTCACCCTACTGACTTGGGTAACCCTCATACCCCTTCGCATTTTAACATTCTAAACAAGTTAATATTAATGAGTCCATCTTGTCAAGTTCAGATTAGTCTGGCCAAAAGTCATTGAAGTACATGGTAAGATTTACTTGATTTTGTTTTAACAAAGATAAAACGACAAATTGCTTTCCGTATTTTTTGCCTGTGTCACCTACAGAGTTCCTACATTATAATTTAATAGCTTTCACCTGCTACAATAGTATAAAAAGCCTTTTAAAACTTATAGGGACTTCCCTAGTGGCACAGCGGTTAAGAATCCGCCTGCCAACGCAGGGGACAAAGGTTCGAGCCCTGGTCCGGGAAGATCCCAAGGGCCGCGGAGCAACTAAGCCCGTGCGCCACAACTACTGAGCCTGCGCTGTAGAGCCCGCGCGCCACAACTACTGAGCCCGCGCGCCACAACTACTGAAGCCTGCACGCCTAGAGCCCGTGCTCCGCAACATGAGAAGCCACTGCAATGAGAAGCCCGCACACCACAACGAAGAGTAGCCCCCGCTCGCTGCGACTAGAGAAAGCCTGCTCTCAGCAACGAAGACCCAACGCAGCCATAAAAAAAAAAAAAAAATTGTAATATGCCAAGTCCACAGGAATCTAGTAAAAAATCAGTAGTTCATAATCCAAAAAGCTTATTTGACAATTTCATTATCCCAGTACTAATACTTAAAAGACACCAATAACCGACATGCCATTTGTTCCTATTGCAGAATTTATTACGTTACTAACTTCCGGTATAATCCAAAGGCATAATTAGAATACTATCATTAACATACACACTTTAAAAAAAAACAGAAATATTAACTCCTTTCATCTTGTCATTAAAATCAAAATTTCAAAATTGTTGTGCTACAGGCTTTCCAAATCTAAATTCTCACAATCCTAAACGAGTATGGAGACAAAACACACACTATGTACTACTTCTAGAAACCTTCTAGCTATCAGATTTTAATTTCAGCGCCAAATGCCAAGAAAAACCTTTCGACCGAAACCTAAATTCCGAACACCTTACCGTATGTCAATCAACTAAACAGAGGTGAGTTATTATCATTAGGAAGTTACATAATTTGCACCAAAGATTGTTTAAAGCATCTCATTAAAAGCAGCTTACAACAATTTACAGGCTTCAAAGTTCACCTTGCAAACTTACAGTAAATTATCAGAAACCATGAAGACGATTAGGCTCTTCTTGAAAATGGTTACGAAGAAGCAAGTTGTTTGTTTATTTGTTTAAAGAATGCAGCGAGCAGCCGAATACCAGCAGCTGAGTCGGGCAGAGAAACGCCGACTACATTCCGTCTTCTAAAGGAGAAGTGTTCTTCGCCCCGCCGATCTCCCGGACCCTGCCTGGAGGGAGTCAGGAGAGTCGCGAACTCGGGAGCGCGGGCGCAGAGAGAAGGCGCCTCCCTGCACCTCGGGCCGGCCGGGCAGGAGCCCCCGCCGAGGTGAGTCGTTCGCCAAGCCAGAGGGAGCGGGCACAGCCAGACAGCGTTCCTCCGAGGGACAAAGGTTGGGCTCACGCCCTCCGCTGCCGGCCCGGCGCCGGCTGCCTGCAGCAGCCCAGGGTCCCGCCCGGGCCCGGCGCGTGGGGGAGGGGGTGAGCCCGGCCGCCCCTCCCCCGGCCGCTCGCTGGGACCTGTTGATTAAGACCTCCACACCGAGCCGCTGCCGGTCCGCCTCTTACCTCCGCGCCACGGCGGCCTCCACTTCTCCTGCCCCGGCCTCTCGCAAACACTGCAGAAACGACAGTTCCCCCGCAGCACTTAAAATACCGGATAAAGAATCCAGAAACTCGCGATTCCCCACCTCACAATCCTTAGTCCCCGCCCCCGCCCCACCGCCAGTCGCCGCCGTCGCCGCCGCCGCCCCCAGCGACTCCACCTCGAGACCGCGCGAGACCGCGCACGCGCTCCCGACGCTGTTAGGCAGAGAGGCTGGCGCGGTTCGCCCAATCCCGAGCCGGCGCGGAGAAAGGGCCCGCTCATTGGTCCGCTCCGCAGCTCCGGGGGCCGGATCGCGCGCGCACTCGCGCGCCTCAAGTGGAAAAAGCGAAGTTTGCGCTCAGTCGCTGTGGAACAGCTTTCGGCTTGAGTCCGCGGGCCAGGTTATGGGAGGACGTGAGGTTTCCTTAAGACGCAATGGGCGGGTTAACGCTCTTACAGACTTTTCTTCTCGCCCTGAATGTCTGTCAGCTCCTGAAGAAAATCTGATTCCTCTTGAGGCGACTCCTCGTGTCCGGTGACACACATCACGCAATATAACATTTGTCTAAAAAAGAACCACGACATACCTGAACACCTGGATGTGTGTAGTGTCCCACAAAAGAATTATCTGCTACCACGGAAGACGCCACAAAGCTAGTACGTAGGACCGAGTTCTGAAAACCAGACAGGAAGGTGCCAAGGGCCACAGCTGTTTCACAAAACTCAAGTCCCTGGCTCAACCCACATCCAACGCAAGGAAATCCAGATAAACAGTCTTCAGGATTCCCTGGAAACAGCCATATCCAAAAAGGAAAGGAAAAAAAAAAAAAAAAGGTTTGTGTGTGCGTGTGAAGAGAGACCTAGTTCATTTTCTAAGTTCTTAAATGCATAAAATAAGTAATAATTCAAGAAATTTCCTTTGGTTCCTCAATGAATTTTTTTCCCCTTTAGCTCGGGGTTTCTCAACCTCAGCGCTATTGGCATTTGGACCAAATAATTCTTTCTTTGGGGGCTGTCCTGTGCAATTTAGGATGTGTAGCAGCACCCCTGCTCTCTTACCCACTAGATACCAACAGCACCACTACCCCCATTTGTGACCATCAAAAATGCCTCTAAACGTTGTCAAAGATCTTCTGGGAGACAAACTCACCTCCATTTGAGAACCACTGATCTAGCTGTTCAAAGAAACGGCCTCCTTAGAAGTAGTCTCTCTACCCATCCCTTCCAACTGCCTGGCCTCAAGCAGTTTTGCGAAAGACCCCACCCAAATGAACCCTCCAACTACCTAGCCTTGCTTCCCAAGCTGCTTGGACTCCTCTGTCACAGAACTCCATCCTAATAAAATGCTGACAACTCTCTGTGAGATAGCAGCTACTGACCTCAAAATATGTGGAAATTTCTTTGTGAAATGCTATACAAATGTTAATTATTATTTTTACTTTCTAAAGGTATTTTCATCTTAAAAAAGGGTAGAACCTATGGCAAATAAAAAATTTATTCTCTGGTAAATAGAGCCATTCCTGGAATCCCAAAATCACTCAAATTACTGGTCTCGTGTGCAAAAAAATGAAGGATAGCTGGAAGAATGGAAGGTATAGAAACTGGAGGCAAGGTGATTGGATTTGAGTTTTAGCTTTGAAATTAACTAGTTCCGTGATTTGGGTGCGTGACAAGTTTCCTGGGCCTAAATTTTCTCATGTGTAAATTAACAAGTTAACTACTTTTACTTTTTTCTAGTTTTAAGATTCTGGAAGCCTCTGCATATGTAATCTAACATGGATAGCATAGGGAGTTAAGAAAATATAATATTCATCCCCAAATAGAATGAAATGGGCAATCTGTGGTTTAAACCCCCCTGTCAGACGGCACTTTACCCACTGAATCACCCTGGCAAATTTATAACTAAGAACTTTGGATGAATAATGAAAGCCAAACTGTAAAATCAAGTGAACGGTGCAGAGTAACCATAGTAAATACCCTTCCTCCTTCCTCATCTTGGCATCTGTTCAGTCCATCATCTGACAACAACTTCTATTACATGTTGATGTAATAAAATGTTGTGCTGTTTATTTCATTAAAGGCTTGGGGGAAATATATTAATATTGCATTTCAGATATTTGCAACAGGTCTGAAATCTCAGTTTTCAAGATTCATTAACCGTTATATGTGAAATTCGTAACTAAGGCTATTATATCCCTTTGATCTTATCACCTCTGTGTACTAGTGAAATCTGAGTTTTCGTAACTGAATTAATAGCCTAATCACCTTATAATTGTATGAACCAGATGATCAGAAATAATGTAAATTAAAAGAAGAATACTCACTGATTCAGATATGAGAAGTTATGAAACAACAAATTAGTAGGTACATTAATTATTAAACAAATATCTAAAATTTTTATCAATGCAAAAAAACCCAGAAAGCGAACCAACAAACCATGAACTTTTCTAATTTAATTGGGTTTAGTTATTATTATTTTGATATTTTATAGTACTTCTTAACCTTTCATAAACCTAGCTAAAAATATTATGTCCCTAAGCTAAGAACACTATGCAGTTGTTGCCATGTGGAATGGGAGGTCCCACTGTCTGAGTTAGCACCAGTATCATTCAGTATAGGTCAGTATCATTCAACTCAACTGACTTTAATAAATATTCACTCATTATTTTAAAAAATGTATACTGAGTACTTCCTATGTGCTAAGAACTGGGCTGTAGGGAATCAAAACATGTGACAGCTCCTGTCCTGGACTATAAAAAGGTGAGGAAAGGGAAAAGGCAGGCAAGTTCATACAGGTAAGATACAAGGGAAAATATGGTAAATGAAAATAAGGTGCTCTATGGACTTAGAGAAAGGTAGTCTTATACTAAGAGAAGCTTTACTAACTTCTAATGACAGGGGGGTAGAGAGAGGGACAGAGAGTAAACTACAATGAAAATACCCACAGTAATAGGAAAACCGAGATCTTATACATGGCTTTAGAAAGATAGATATAAAATTTTTAATCAATTTGAATGACTTGAGTACAGTCCACAGAGACAGACATGGGCTTATATGGGAACAGCAAGTAGTCTGCAATAACTTCAGGGTAGGATATTAGTCATTTATCACACTTTTATTTGTACCCTTCTTAGTTGGTCCTTTGCTAGGCTGAAGATGTATAGGTAAATAAAACATGACCCAGGAGAATTTTTATTTTGCAGAGAGGTAGTAGGCAAATTTGGAGCTTGGAAATTTTTCTAATGAAGGGAAGTCCAAGACTGAATGCCAAGAGAAAGGAAATCAAATTTGTTCTCCTTGAACAGGGCTATAAAGTGACCCACATCTTTTCCTCACCAAGCTCCCAATCAAATCTCTATTTTGTTAGTGTGTTAATCTCACCTGTCACTTTGATTCATATCCATATGTGAATGAATACCTGTCTGTGACTGAGTCTGGAGTGGTACCTGTGCTGAACTCCAAAGAGCTGAACTCTAATGCCTCTTCTAGCCTCTCTTGCACTCACTCTGATTGAGATTTAACTCCACCACTGAGTCAAAACAGCCTTTCTTAAGAGTCACTTTCCTAAATGCAAAGGTCAATGCTCAGTCCTCATCTTCCTTGACCTGCCAGCAGCGTTTGACACCGTTGAGCATTTTCTCCATTTTGTCCTCTGGGCTCCTGCAATACCACTCTAGCTTCTTGTCCTACCCACTGGATCCTCCTGTTCATTCTCCTTCGCTGGTTCTTTTTTATATCCCCCTGAATGCTAAAAGTTGGAGTGTCCCAGGGCTCTCACATGCAATATTTTACTTCTCTCTCTGCCTGAGTTTGAACAAACCGCCCTAACATTTACTAGATGTTTAATCAGAAGAAAGTTACTTAATTTCTCTAAGACTCAATTTCCTCATCTATAAATTGAGGATAATAAAATTAGCTACCTCCAGTGGTTATAGGGACTAAATGAAACGTATATGTAAAGTGCTTAGAACAGTGCCCGACACTGTATGCATTAACTACTTGTCCTTATTCTTTTTTTTTTTCATTCAGTCACCAAAATCATTTATTATAATGATATATTTAATCAGTTGGCTTAATTTTGTTAAATTTTTTCTTAATTTAATTTAATTAATTTACTTTTTATACAAGTTCTTATTAGTTATCTATTTTATACATATTAGTGTATATATGTCAATCCCAATCTCCCAATTCATCCCACAACCACCACTATCCCCACCACACTCCCCCGTTGGCGTCCATACGTTTGTTCTCTATATCTCTGTCTCTATTTCTGCCTTGCAAACTGGTGCATCTGTACCATTTTTCTAGGTTCCACATATATGCGTTAATATATGATATTTGTTTTTCTCTTTCTGACTAACTTCACTCTGTATAACAGTCTCTAGATCCATCCACGTCTCTAAAAATGACCAAATTTCGTTCCTTTTTATGGCTGAGTAATATTCCATTGTGTATGTATATATATATCACATCTGCTTTAACCATTCATCTGTCAATGGGCATTTAGGTTGCATCCATGACCTGGCTATTGTAAATAGTGCTGCAATGAACATTGGGGTGCATGTGTCTTTTTGAATTATGGTTTTCTCTGGGTGTATGCCCAGTAGTAGGATTGTTGGGTCATATGGTAGTTCTATTTTTAGTTTTTTAAGGAACCTCCATACTGTTCTCCATAGTGGCTGTATCAATTTACATTCCCACCAACAGTGCAGGAGGGTTCCCTTTTCTACACACCCTCTCCAGCATTTGTTGTTAGTAGATTTTCTGATGATGCCCATTCTAACTGGTGTGAGGTGATACCTCATTGTAGTTTTGATTTGCATTTCTCTAATAATTAGTGATGTTGAGCAGCTTTTCATGTGCTTCTTGGCCATCTGTATGTCTTCTTGGGAGAAATGTCTATTTAGGTCTTCTGCCCATTTTTGGATTGGGTTGTTTGTTTTTTTTAATATCGAGCTGCATGAGCTGTTTATATGTTTTGGAGATTAATCCTTTGTCTGTTGATTAGTTTGCAAATATTTTCTCCCATTCTGAGGGTTGTCTTTTCGTCTTGTTTATGGTTTCCTTTGCTGTGCAAAAGCTTTGAAGTTTCATTAGGCCCCACTTGTTTATTTTTGTTTTTATTTCCATTACTCTAGGAGGTGGGTCAAAAAAGATCTTGCTGTGATTTATGTCAAAGAGTGTTCTTCCTATGTTTTCCTCTAAGAGTTTTATAGTGTCCGGTCTTACATTTAGGTCTCTCTAATCCATTTTGAGTTTATTTTTGTGTATGGTGTTAGGGAGTGTTCTAATTTCATTCTTTTACATGTGGCTGTCCAGTTTTCCCAGCACCACTTATTGAAGAGACTGTCTTTTCTCCATTGTATATCCTTGCCTCCTTTGTCATAGATTAGTTGACCATAGGTGCTTGAGTTTATCTCTGGGCTTTCTATCCTGTTCCATTGATCTATATTTCTGTTTTTGCACCAGTACCATATTGTCTTGATTACTGTAGCTTTGTAGTATAGTCTGAAGTCAGGGAGTCTGATTCCTCCAGCTCCGTTTTTTTCCCTCAAGACTGCTTTGGCTATTCGGGGTCTTTTGTGTTTCCATACAAATTTTAAGATTTTTTTGTTCTAGTTTTGTAAAAAATGCCACTGGTTATTTGATAGGGATTGCATTGAATCTGTAGATTGCTTTGGGTAGTAGAGTCATTTTCACAATGTTGATTCTTCCAATCCAAGAACATGGTATATCTCTCCATCTGTTTGTGTCATCTTTGATTTCTTTCAGCAGTGTCTTATAGTTTTCTGCATACAGGTCTTTTAGCTCCTTAGGTAGGTTTATTCCTAGGTATTTTATTCTTTTTGTTGCAATGGTGAATGGGATTGTTTCCTTAATTTCTCTCTCTGATCTTTCGTTGTTAGTGTATAGGAATGCAAGACATTTCTGTGCATTAATTTTGTATCCTGCAACTTTACCAAATTCATTGATTGGCTCTAGTAGTTTTCTGGTGGCATCTTTAGGATTCTCTATGTATAGTATCATGTCATCTGCAAACAGTGACAGTTTTACTTCTTCTTTTCCAATTTGTATTCCTTTTATTTCTTTTTCTTCTCTGATGGCCGTGGCTAGGACTTCCAAAATTATGTTGAATAATAGTGGCGAGAGTAGACATCCTTGTCTTGTTCCTGATCTTAGAGGAAATGCTTTCAGTTTTTCACCATTGAGAATGATGTTTGCTGTGGGTTTGTTGTATATGGCCTTTATTATGTTGGGGTAGGTTCCCTCTATGCCCACTTTCTGGAGAGTTTCTTTCATAAATGGGTGTTGAATTTTGTCAAAAGCTTTTTCTGCATCCATTGAGATAATCATATGGTTTTTATTCTTCAATTCGTTGATGTGGTGTATCACATTGATTGATTTGCATATATTGAAGAATCCTTGCATCCCTGGGATAAATCCCACTTGATCATGGTGTATGATCCTTTTAATGTGTTGTTGGATTCTGTTTGCTAGTATTTTGTTGAGGATTTTTGCATCTATGCTCATCAGTGATATTGGTCTGTAATTTTGTTTTTTTGTAGTATCTTTATTTGGTTTTGGTATCAGGGTGATGGTGGCCTCATAGAATGAGTTTGGAAGTATTTCTTCCTCTGCTATATTTTGGAAGAGTTTGAAAAGGATGGGTGTTAGTTTGATAGAATTCACCTGTGAAGCCATCTGGTCCTGGACTTTTGTTTGTTAGAAGATTTTTTTTTAACATCTTTATTGGAGTATAATTGCTTTACAATGGTGTGTTAGTTTCTGCTTTATAACAAAGTGAATCAGTTGTACATATACATATGTTCCCATATCTCTTCCCTCTTGCGTGTTAGAAGGTTTTTAATCACAGTTTCAATTTCATTACTTGTGATTGGTCTGTTCATATTTTCTGTTTCTTCCTGGTTCAGTCTTGGAAGTTTATACCTTTCTAAGAATTTGTCCATTTCTTCCAGGTTGTCCATTTTATTGGCATAGAGTTGCTTGTAGTAGTCTCTTAGGATGTGTTGTATTACTGTGGTGTCTGTTGTAACTTCTCCTTTTTCATTTCTAATTTTATTGATTTGAGTCCTCTCCCTCTTTTTCTTGATGAGTCTGGCCAAAGATTTATCAATTTCGTTTATCTTCTCAAAGAACCATCTTTTAGTTTTATTGATCTTTGCTATTGCTTTATTTGTTTCTATTTCATTTATTTCTGCTCTGATCTTTATGATTTCCTTCTACTAACTTAGGATTTTGTTCTTCTTTCTCTAGTTCCTATAAGGTGTAAGGTTAGATTGTTTATTTTAGATTTTTCTTGTTTCTTGAGGTAGGATTGTATTGCTATAAACTTCCCTCTTAGTACTGCTTTTGCTGCATCCCATAGGTTTTGGATCATCATGTTTTCGTTGTCATTTGTCTCTAGGTATTTTTTGATTTCCTCTTTGATTTCTTCAGTGATCTCTTGGTTATTTAGTAATGTATTGTTTAGCCTCCATGTTTTTGTGTTTTTTACGGTTTTTTTTCCCTGTAATTGATTTCCAATCTCATAGCGTTGTAGTCAGAAAAGATGCTTGATGTGATTTCAGTTTTCTTAAAGTTACCGAGGCTTCATTTGATCTATCCTGGAGAATGTTCTGTGTGCACTTGAGAAGAAAGTATAATCTGCTGTTTTCGGATGCAATGTCCTATAAATATCCATGAACTCTATCTGGTCTATTGTATCATTTAAAGCTTGTGTTTCTTTATTAGTTTTCTGTCTGGATGATCTGTCCATTGGTGTAAGTGAAGTGTTAAAGTCCCCCACTATTATTGTGTTACTGTCGATTTCCTCTTTTATAGCTGTTAGTAGTTGTTTTATGTATTGAGGTGCTCCTGTGTTGGGTGCATTTATATTTATAATTGTTATATCTTCTTCTTGGATTGATCCCTTGATCATTATGTAGTGTCCTTCCTTGTCTCTTGTAACATTCTTTATTTTAAAATCTATTTTATCGATATGAGTATTGCTACTCCTCTTTCCTTTGATTTCCATTTGCATGGAATATATTTTTCCATCACCTCACTTTCAGTCTGTATGTGTCCGTAGGTCTGAAGTGGGTCTCTTGTAGACAGCATATACACGGCTCTTGTTTTTGTATCCATTCAGGGAGCCTGTGTCTTTTGGTTGGAGCATTTAATCCATTCACATTTAAGGTAATTATCGATATATATGTTCCTATTACCATTTTCTTAATTGTTATGGGTTTTTGTGGGTATTTTTCTTCTCTTGTGTTTCCTGCTTAGAGAAGTTCCTTTAGCATTTGTTGTAGAGCTGGTTTGGTGGTGCTGAATTCTCTTTGCTTTCGCTTGTCTGTAAAGCTTTTGATTTCTCCATCGAATCTGAATGAGATCCTTGCCGGGTTGAGTAATCTTGGTTGTAGGTTCTTCCCTTTCATCACTTTAAATATATCGTGCCACTCCCTTCTGGCTTGTAGAGTTTCTGGTTAGAAATCAGCTGTCAACCTTATGGGAGTTCCCTTGTATGTTATTTTTCATTTTTCCCCTGTTGCTTTCAATAATTTTTCTTTGTCTTTAATTTTTGTCACTTTAATTACTATGTGTCTTGGCGTGTTTCTCCTTGGATTTATCCTGCCTGGGACTTTCTGTGCTTCCTGGACTTGGATGGCTATTTCCTTTCCCGTGCTAGGGAAGTTTTCAACTATAACCTCTTCCAATATTTTCTCAGGTCCTTTCTCTCGCTCTTCTTCTTCTGGGACCCCTATAATGTGAATGTTGTTGCGTTTAATGTTGTCCCAGAGGTCTCTTAGGCTGTCTTCTTTCTTTTCATTCCTTTGTCTTTATTCTGTTCCGTGGCAGTGAATTCCACCATTCTGTCTTCCAGTTCACTTATCCGTTCTTTTGCCTCAGTTATTCTGTTATTGATTCCTTCTAGTGTATTTTTCATTTCAGTTATTGTATTGTTCATCTCTGTTTGTTTGTTCTTTAATTCTTCTAGGTCTTTGTTAAACGTTTCTTGCATCTTCCCATTCTTTACCTCCATTCTTTTTCTGAGGTCCTGGATCATCTTCACTATCATTATTCTGAATTGTTTTTCTGGAAGGTTTCCTATCTCCACTTCATTTAGTTGTTTTTGTGGGGTTTTATCTTGTTCCTTCATCTGGTACATAGTCCTCTGTGTTTTCATTTTGTCTGTCTCTCTGTAAATGTGGTTTTTGTTTCACAAGCTGCAGGATTGTAGTTCTTCTTGCTTCTGCTGTCTGCCCTCTGGTGGATGAGGCTATCTAAGATGCTTGTGCAAGCTTCCTGATGGGAGGGACTGGTGGTGGGTAGAGCTGGGTGTTGCTCTGGTGGGCAGAGCTCAGTAAAACTTTAATCCACTTGTCTGCTGATGGGTGGGGCTTGTTCCCTCCCTGTTGGTTATTTGGCCTGATGTGACCCAGCACTGGAGCCTACCTGGCTCTTTGGTCAGGCTAATGGTGGACTCTGGGAGGGCTCATGCCAAGGAGTACTTCCCAGAACTTCTGCTGCCAGTGTCCTTGACCCCGCGGTGAGCCACAGTCACTCCCCACCTCTGCAGGAGACCCTCCAACACTAGCACGTAGGTCTGGTTCAGTCTTCCATGGGGTCACTGCACCTTCCCCTGGGTCCTCATGTGCACACTACTTTGTGTGTGCCCTCGAAGAGTGGAGTCTCTGTTTCCCCCATTCCTTCTGAAGTCCAGCAATCAAATCCCACTAACCTTCAAAGTCTGATTCTCTAGGAATTCCTCCTCCCATTGCCGATCCCCAGGTTGGGAAGCCTGACGTGGGTTTCAGAACCTTCACTCCCGTGGGTGGACTTTGGTGGTATAAGTGTTCTCCAGTTTGTGAGCCACCCACCTAGCAGTTATGGGATTTGATTATATTGTGATTGTGCCCCTCCTACCGTCTTGGTGGCTTCTCCTTTGTCTTTGGATGTGGGGTATCTTTTTTTGGTGAGTTCCAGTGTCTTCCTGTCAATGATTGTTTAGCAGTTATTTGTGGTTCCGGTGCTCTCACAAGAGGGAGTGAGCACACGTCCTTCTACTCTGCCATCTCTACTACTCTGCCAGATTTTCCTAAATCTCAGAGTGAAGAAAGTCCAGCCCAGCCACGCTGTTGTCCAGACTGCCTTTGGACTCTGTTTGTAACATCAGCCCTTCCCTCAGTCTCCAGCCTGCCCACCTGCCCACCCACCCTGCATCTCTGGACTCACCAGACCCCCAGGCTCATGAGCCAAGGTTTAAAATAAATCTCTTTCTCTCTGTCTCTCTCTCTCTCTCACACACACACACACACCCTCCTGGTTCTGTTTCTCTGAAGCACCCTGTCTAACAGAGGACTCTTAGAGGCACTAAGAGAGATCTACAAGGAAAAAAAACTACTTGTCCTTATTCTTACTATCATGTTCTTTATCACTCATTCCCTACATGATTTTGTCTAGTCTCAGTGGCTTTAAATTCCATCTTTACACTATAAACTCTAAGTTAATCTCTAGCCTGAACTTCTGCCCTAAACTCCAGAATCACCTATTCAACTGTTGGCTCAACATCTCCATTTGAATTTCTAATGAGCATTACAAATTTAACACGTCAAACTTTCATTTTCATCCAGTTTTCTTCATTTCAGTATATGGTAATGCCACTATTCCAGTTGTTCAGCCTTTCTTTACCACTGAACTTCTGATCCATCAGGAAATCCTTTTATTTCTACCTTCCAAATGTTTCCAGACTCTAACCACTTTTTTTTTTATTAATTAATTTATTTTGGCTGTGTTGGGCTTCGTTGCTGTGCACGGGCTTTCTCTAATTGCAGTGAGCGGGGGCTACTCTTCATTGCAGTGTATGGGCTCCTCATTGTGGTGGCTTCTCTTGTTGCAGAGCACGGGCTCTAGGCTCATGGGCTTCAGTAGTTGTGGCACATGGGCTCAGTAGTTGTGGCTCGCAGGCTCTAGAGCGCAGGCTCAGTAGTGTAGCACATGGGCTTTGTTGCTCTGAGGCATGTGGGATCTTCCCGGACCAGGGCTCAAACACATGTCCCCTGCATTGACAGGCGGATTCTTAACCACTGCGCCACCAGGGAAGTCCCCAGAGTGATAGTATTTTAAATGAAATGCAAGATGAAGTAATTTGGAGTGTAAGCATAAAACATACTAAATGTAACGGTTATTAAGATACTAAAAACACAGTTTTGTTCATTTCTCAATTTAGAAATAAAACCAGTCAATGTTAAATTAAACACATGGGGGTCTAACATTTCCTTAATTCATTATTTTTTAGTTTGTATTACAAAATAAACATTTTTTCTGACTAGCAGAATTATCCCTCATCCTTACTCTGATCCACGTCCATGATTTTTACCTGATTTTGTTTGCCTAGATACAACTCGGAGCCGGCGAGACCATGAAGTAGCCGGTAGAGATTACCACTTTGTTTCATGGCAGGCATTTGAGGCAGACGTAGCAGCTGGAAAGTTCATTGAGCATGGTGAATTTGAGAAGAATTTGTATGGAACCAGCATAGATTCTGTACGACAAGTGATCAACTCGGGCAAAATATGTCTTTTAAGTCTTCGTATACAGGTAAAACTATTTTGGTTTAGGGTGTTGAACTTGAGGACATTTTTCACAGAGTAATTTTTAGTGGAAACTGTATTTTGGTCCAAGAACCACAGGACCTAATTAAGTTCTCACACAGTTTTTTCACACTGATTCCCTATGAATTTAGGTTGCTAAATCTCTTTCAGTTTCCTCTGAGGGGAAAATATATATATTCCATACTTACATATATATACATGTACATGTTTTCTGAAACTTAAAATACAGTAACTGTAGTGCTGGTATAGTACTTTAGTATTTTAAAGGTTATAAAAGAATTCTTATATGTGAAAAATTAGAATAATTAGAGTTCATTTTTATGGTTTCTGATTCTAATATGAGAAGGGAACTAATTCGTTGCACTTAGCTTTTACTTCTGAACTTGTACAAGTCTCTGACAAGCTTAGATATCTTGTTTCTAACATCCGACAGATTATAAGGGCTTATTATGTGTGTGACCCTTTAATGGACGTGTCAGTTCAGAGCGTACATACCCCTGCCATGAGACAGGGTAGGGGAAGTCTGAACCTGAGGAAGGGAGTTTCTGATGGAAATTACAGGTCACATAGAGGAGATAGTTCTAACCAGGAATTTGCAAAAACTCAGTGGAAACATATATCTGGGACTTTACAAACTTCTTTCTCATGGACAAGTCCTAACTTTGATATGTGATAGACTCCAGGAGAAACAGAATATGCATTTGCCCTCAACAAGTTTTAAAAAATGTGTTGGGTTGAATGAGAGATCTGGAGTACCACAGTGGACACTTTAGGGCCACTGAGAAAAAAAAAAGGTATCTTTTTTTCCCTTTTTCCAGAGTATTTTTTAGAAGAATTTTTCAAACCATATTTGAGAATATAAACAGTTTTAAATCAAGTAAAAGTAAATAGTGTGAAGCTGGTGCCAGGGCCTGACTAACCAAGTACTTAGACTGAAAGCTTTCAGGCCTCATAGCACCTGGATAACACCTGAATCAAATGCTAGAGGGTGGAGTAGCAAACAGGAGTACCCCAAGCGTTGTGATCTCGGTTCAAGGCACAGAAGAGCTGAGAATAGTTTGGCAACAGGAATAAAAATGCACTGACTTTTTTTCTTTGAAGTCTAGAATAGGAAATGAATATACCTAGGATCATGGTTAAATGTATGAACTAACTGTTGGGGTTTTTTTTTTTTCTAACTTTAAAAATATATGATTTGTAAACATCTATTACATAAACCACATGTTTAAAGGCTCTTGAAAGTATGCAGAAACTCTGAGAGTTTCCTGTTTCTTCTCATCTGGTAACCTAGAAGTCAAAGACATTATTCAAAATCACAGTTTAACAATTATTCCTTGAAAACTATCTTTTAGCACAATTATGTTTAGCAGTGAAAAGAGCTGACCCCTTGTAAAGCATTAGAAGATTAATAGTTACCTTTGCTTTATGCTGTTATTTTTTCTCTTACATTTGAATTATTAGCTTTAATGAGAAAATTGAGCTCTTTCAAAGGGTGTCCAAAACATGTTAGCATATTTCACAAAACATCTAGAAGTTCTCGTATAAAATATACCCAGAAAGACAAGCTCTTCTAATAGAAAAATTAAGGCTGAGATTTTGTGATGCAAAATTACATGCAAATATAATCTGTTTCTGAGGGTTAGGAGACCGGGAGCTTAGTTCAGCTGGGAGCTTAGTTCAGCTGGGTGGCTCTGGCTCAAGTTCTCTCCTAAGGTTACAGTTAAGATGTCACCTGGGCCTGCAGTCATCTGAAGGCATGACTAGGACTGGAGGAAGTGCTTCCAGGAATTTTCTTCACATAGCTGTTAGCTAGGGGCCTTAGTTTCTTGCCATGTGGACCTTTCCTTAGGATATGACAGCTGACTTCTCCCAGAATAAGCAGTCCAAGGGAGAAACAACCAAGATGGAAACTGCAGGGCCTTTTTATGACCTAGCCTCCAAAACCACACTCCATCACTGCCACTTTATCCTCTTGAAGCAAGCCTCTAAATCCAGCCCACACCCAAGGCAAAGGCAACAGATTCCAACTCTTGAAGGGAGGAGTACCAAGCATCTGTGGACATATTTTTAAAACCACCAGGTAATCTAACATTTTATAAGTACTTTAGGCATCAATAAATTACATGTGAACATATTTAGGGCTGAGGAATATTTTATCTGTGAGCTTTGAGCTTTTTACTCTCCTCTGAGCAATGACCACGAGGATCAGGTAGATAAAATCAAATAATGTTCAAAGCATTATCACAGTCTATTGTCTGTGTCCACATTCCCTCTAACAATAGCTGTGTTACTTGCCTCTCTCCCAAACCCACCCAGAACCTACTCCAGTTCTTGCAGAAGATCCTTATTTCCTTTCTTATGAGCATAGGAAATGTCATACTCCCACAGCAGGGCTGCTTTCCACACATAGCAAAACACTTTTGATATGGCACTTTGTCAAAAGGTGTGGAGAGTTCAAATAAATTCATACTCTAAAATTCTATAAAGTTGCCCTTGTTTTCACACAGACTTAGCTCTAGTGAACTTTGGTAGATTCCTGTGGCATGAGTCTCCCTTTCAGAAGTCATGCCGCTTTTCCCCTAGTAAGAAGGCTTTATTTACGTGTTCAGTGAGCCACAGAGACTTTCTGCCCTGCAAAATCTAGATCTGCTTGATATATTTAAAGATACAAGGATCTCTCAAATAACAGACAAGTTATGATGGTGAGGTTTTTATATCAGTTCCAAAACCAAAACACCTTATTTGATCTATAATATTGCTCCTACAGAACTTCACCAATGCATCAGAAAATGTGTTCCAAGTTAAAACTTATTACTGTGGGAATTGATTGCTTCCTGTAGTACTCACGCTAGTTCTCTAGCCAGAAAATCCGGGACACCCCTACTTTGTCCTGGTCCCATGCAGTGGTGCCAGTAGCAGGGAAGGTAAGAGCTGTCTCTGTGGCTCGGAGTCCTGTAGCAGTAGCAGTGACAGAGGACAAATCTGCACTTCTGATGTCTCAGCCTGTTTATATCTAAAGGCTCTTCTAACAAGTATTATACATTCAAGGACTGACTTTATGTCTAAATCATGGAGATCATCTGCTTCCTAGAAAGGTAACACTGCACTCACTTGCATCAGCCATGTATTAATAATTAGCTTATTGGTCTTTAGTTGAATTTTCCTTAAATATTGACATTAACAGACCTTTGACAGTTGACAGCCAGTTATGCTCAAGATTAATATCTGGTATTTATAGGTAACACTTATTTATCCATCCACAGGGAATATAACCCTCATTTTATTGAAAGATTTCCAAAGTATAGTTTAAAATATTTTTGTTTTAAAGTAGAATGAATCATGAACATATTTTTCCTTATAATAGGCATTGTCTTAAGAATTGTGTTCTAAGGCTATGCTGATCATATTGGATAGCACAGATATTGAGCTTTTCATAATCACAGAAATTCTACTGGACAGTGCTGTACTAAGGAATCAATGTGCTATCTCAATGTGCTATCCCATGAGCTATTTTTACAGCAGGACAATATGGAAAATAATATAAAGGAGTACTGGTGCGAAATTCTAAAAGCTTAGGTAAATGTTATAAACCTGTCTTACGTGTTATATAACAAAGAATAATGAATATTGCAGAAAGTTGAAACAACCCAATTATGGAATATTTATGAATTTTCTTTGACCAAAAACCTATTTTTAAGAAAAAAATTCAGTACATTATTAAGAGCAAGCAAGTTTGTGTGTGTGTGTGTGTGTGTGTGTGTGTGTATGTATATGTTTAAACCTAATAAAAATTTGCAACTTCAGGCTGAACTTCCTTGAGTTTCTTTTTTTCTATAAAAATATGGTACTACCTTAAAAAAATCGTTTTATTGAGGTATAATTTATATTCAATAAAATGCACCCACTTTAAAGTGTTAAGTTAGATAAATGCATACACCAGTGTACTACCACCCCAGTCAAGATATAGAACTTTCCTTCACCTCAAAGAGTGTCCTTTACCACCTTGCAGTCAATACCTTCCAGCCCACCCTGATCCCATGCAACCACTGATCTAATTTGTCTTTAAAAATTGGTTTTACCTTCTCAATGTTCATATAAATGGAATCATATAGTATGTATTCTTTTTGTATCTGACTTCATTGTTGTTGTTGTTGCATCTCTTTTCGTTGCTGTCATTTAGTATCACTGTATGAATACACAGTACCACAGTTTGTTGAACTGTTTCTCTGTTGGCAGGTATTTGGGTTGTTTTCAGATTTTGGTTATTATGAACAAAACTCCTATGGGAGTTTGTATATAAGTCTTGTTTTGAACATATGTCTTGTTGTGAACATGTTTTTATTTTTCTTGAGTAAATACCTGGAGTAGGATTGTTTGGTCATATGATACGAATGTCTTGGGACTTCCCTGGTGGTCCAGTGGTTAAGAATCTGCCTTCCAATGCGAGGGACACGGGTTCGATCCCTGGTTGGGGAACTAAGATCTCACATGCCGCGGGGCAACTAAGCATGTGTGCTGCAACTAAAGAGAAGCCTGTGTGCTGTGACGAAGAGCCCACGTGCCACAACTGAGACCCAACTAAGCCAAAAATAAATAAATTTAAACAAAAAAGAATATCTTAACTTTGTAAGACATTTCCTGTTTTCCAAAGTGGTTGTACAGGGGCCATGATGTATGAAAGATCTAGTTGTTCCACATAGTCACCTGCAGTTGGTGTGGTCTGGTACTGCCTTTTGAAGGACTCTGTTACTAGGTAATAGTACTCAGTCTTAGTTGTGACTTCCCTGCAGAATCAATTTGCTCCAGATAATCACTCTCAAGGAAGCATTTCCTGTAATGAGACAGCCATCTCCAAATTAGAAACTGTTAGTTTATATATATTCATAACTTAAAAATGACCCCAATAGTAATCTTATCTTGGTTGCCCCCTATTTTATTTCTGATTGTAGAAGTGGGAAAGAAATCCCTTTCATCTTTGGAACAGCAAGGAAAAAACAAGGAAGAATCCCCTGGGCTGTGGGCCAAGGGGGATGAGTAGAGGATTTTCCTCTACAGCAACATTAATAGAAATCTAATGTGAGCCACATACGTAATTTTGTGACATACTATTTAATAGTAAAAAGAAACAGATGAAATTAATTTATAAATTTTTAACCCAATACAGCTAAAATATTATAATTTAAACACACAATCAATATAATAATTATTGAAATATTTTACATTCTTTTTTTCATACTAAGACTTAAAAATTTGATGTGTACGTTACACTTTATCACAGTACAGATGCTAAATTTTCAACAGTTGAAGTGAAAAAATGTAGCCTTACCAAAACAATATTTATGTTTAATGAAGAAAACTTCTACACTGCTTAAGTTTTTTTACATTTAAATTTAATTAAAATTAAAAGAAATTTAAAATTCACTTTCTCAGTTGCACTAGTCACATTTCAAGTGCTCAGTAGAGCCATACATATGAGTTGCTACCATATTGGACCACGTAGTTCTAGACAGCTGTCTGTGGGACAGGAAGAGGAAGATGGAGGTGAGACATATTTGTTATTGCAACTCAGGTCACTGTAGAAATACCAGTACTATTTGTGTGAAATTCGAAAAAAATATATATTTTTTAGCTGTATGATTTTGAATAGATAACTTAATCTCTCTAAGCTTCACTATCACCATCTGTCTGTAAAACAGGACAGTAATCATACCCCTCAGATCAAAGTGAAGATTGAGAATGCATGCAAAGCACATTGTAGAATGACTGGCAGCTTTTTGAAAATGAGTAAGTGGTAGCTTTTAAAAATCCAAATGATTCTTTGGATGGAGGCTGTCTGTACTTTCTTTTTTATTTTTAAAAGCATCGAGAGTTAAAAAAAACCTGTTTGAAAATGGCATTCATTGATTCCCTAAGTACTGCCTCTTAGGCCAGCTGCTCACTGGAACACAAAGACGGAAAGAACATGGTCCCACCTTCAAGGACCCCAGAGTGCCCAATGTTAGAAACAACACAGTGGTGGGCTAATGTCCAAATGAGAAAAAGTAAAACCAAAGAGAATAACATATTTATCCAACAACCCTAAAGAAAAGAAGCTCTGCAGATAAAAGTGAGTTTATGAATTGAAAATCTTACAGTTTGTATAGTTCTATACTTACTTTAAAATCAGTATCCACAATTACAATAATTAAGATTTAAGAAATTAGATTGACATGGATTAAATGCTTAATGATCAGTAGTAGCCTTTATTTCTGCCACATGGAAGACGCTGCTTTGTTTTCCCTTCCTTCAATTGTTATTTCCTGAGCTGTGCTTGTTTTTTAGTTTAGTAGTTTGTATTTATCTGGCAGAGAAAAAAAGATGGAGTCAGTTCAATTAATTCAAAAGTCTGAAATACAGAATCTTTTAAAGTTATTACTGTTAAGTATAAAACTTAAAATAACTAAACATGAGTAAAATAAGTGATTGAAATAAGTAAAATTACATTTATAATACAATACAGCATTTCTTCTTAGTATAACAATAAATATCCTTCGGACAGGTAAGATCTCATTTTTTAAATCTAGAAGTTGATGCAATATTAAAGGAACTTCTTAAAATTTTTGTTTTTAAAAGTTATTTCTGTATAACTGATTCACTTTGTTATAAAGCAGAAACTAACACACCATTGTAAAGCAATTATATTCTAATAAAGATGTTAAAAAAAAGTTATTTCTACCATGTAATAATCTAAAAAATCAAAAAGTCAAGATTAAAATTATGGGCTTTTATTCTTTAAGACTTATAGATATTGTCATTGAATTATTTGCAAGTTCTTGATCTGTGCTATACTGAGTCCTGAAATAAGTCATATATATGTGAGATTTACATACACATAATTTATGCTCATTGTAAATAAGGGGCCAAGTAACTTTCACATTATTTCAGTTGTAATAATGCGAAGTCTTTATTAGTAGGAAACTTTTTTCACCATATAAAAAAATCGTCTACCTTTTCCCATATATTAGCGATTCACAATTTAAATATTTGGGAGCCACTTTTTAAATTTCTGAAGTCAAGATTTAAATATGTTATGTATATCTCATTTTTGCCCTTCTTTGCATTTGCAGATCTCTCTTAATGAGACCACAATATTTGAAATTTCATGTTATAGAATATATCAATCAAAGGATGAAATCACTGTAGAATATTGGGTTAGCTTTTTAAAGGAACTTCTCTCTCTAAATGCTATAATATATTGAGAAATAGCTGGGCTTGGGACTCTCCCTAGGTGGGTGTAGGAATCAGCATATCACCTTGAGTGCCATCCCTTCACTGTCCACCACCATAGAACACTGTTAAGAGCATACTTAATAGTGTATGCTCTTAATACACTATTAAGAAAAGAAGTGACAAAAGAACAGCACAGAGTAAGGAGAGTATGTGAAGGCCAGGGGATTATGGTGTGTGAACATTTGTTATTTTTTGGCCACATTGTTTTTCTCTGGTGCATTACCTCTGGCCCATGGTGTGCATCTGGGTGGGGCCCTGTTAATAAACTCAGTGCTCAAATGCTAAACTGACTTTGGTGGCACAGTGACAGAAAGGCGGAAAAGAGGGTGGGCACCTCAATTCCATCATCAGAGCCCTGATAAGATGGGCATGTGCTTCCTGCTGAAGCCACCCCTGTTTCACCAAACTTCCCTTCAATTGTGTGAATTCAGCCTTAAACGCATGTGTGTGCATATGCACACACACACACATGCACAGTCTCTCTCTCACACACACACACACACACACACACACACACACACAGCATTAGCTATACTGGGAGAGGCAACTGAGAGAAGTTTCATTCATAAGTAACTCACTGTAAAGCTAGTGTCTCAAAGAAATTCAGAATACTGTATGCCACCACATACAGCTGTGCAATTTATTCATTGCGCAGAGACTACAATGTGAATGGGACCCCCAACTCTGTGCAGTGTACAATCTGCACAATTGTACATGGCAGCCCTGCAGGGACTCTGTGAATATTTGTATAATTTCGGTATGAAAGTAAGAGGCTTTGGCTGTGTTGGTTAATCTGAGAAAGCAGGTTGGGAAAGAGTATGATAAGGGAGCAAAGAGGAAGGTAGCGATGAGAATGAAAGGAATCACTGTAAAAGCAGTAGCAAGTAATTCCCTGCCAGTGCCTCACCTGAAGTGCCTTCTTGCCCTGTGCTGATGTTACATTTTGACCCCTGGTGGATTCTAGAGCAGAAACCACAACAATATCTCAATATTCCATTCCACCTCTATTGTTACTACAGTAGAAGTAATAAGATTCAATGTTAAAAGATTCAGTTTATTGACAGCTTTTTGTGGAAAAGTCATGTCTGTCATTTATATCTATAGACTTATAATTGTAAAAATTACCTTTAGGTTGTCTTACTTGTTTTTTCCATTGGCCTTTTCTTGTTTTACTTTCCTTTCCTCACATGTATTCCCCTGAGAAAGGGAGGACAGATGAGGCACAAGATTGAGGAAATTAGAAGAGGATTTGACAGGAGAAGAGAGAGCCAGAAAATAGTGGGGCAAAGTGGAAGAGAGATCACTAGAGAGAGAGAGGAAGTGAGGAGGAAAGAAAAAAGCCAAAAACAGGAGAGAAAAAGTCACAGAAGGAGAGAGAACTTAAATTTGAGTCTTAAATTCAAATGATGTTCCAACCTCCTCATCAAAAATGTCTTTATCCTTTCCGATGGAGCCCATTGTTAAATTTCACAGTTTCCCCCACTCTTTCTCTTTTTAGCCCTGGTTTCATAAACAGAGAATGAACCTGGCTGCTTAGGATTCCAAGGGTTTGATTTTCGGTAGTTAAGAGGAAAGTGGAAAAGAAAGATGGGTGGGGGAGGGGAGGACACTCCCAGTATTTCTTAAATGATTTCCCTCTTATTTCTTGAATCTCTATCCTTTGTCTCATTTCTTTCCATCTTGGAAAAATACCACGGGATCATAGATAAGCCTATTGTTTGGGCTCACTGTAAAGAAATCAGCAAAGTTAAGGAGAATAAAGCTTAGAAAGGTAAGAAATTGAAAGTCAATAAAGGAGAAAGATGGACCCAGATCCAGAGAAGATGGGTTTAGCCTGGGCCCTGCCTTGTAGCCTTTTCATAAAAACAGTACATTTGCAGTGCCACTTTACCCAAAACCTTACTCAAAAAGGGGAAAAAGTGTCATTCTTTCAAACTGCTGAGAGGTTGGAGAGATGAATTGGAGACCATGGTCCCCAACTAGCCCTGCCCAGGAGTTGTGTGAATGTGAATCTGATGGGGTTAATAGAAACAGTGATTTGTTTTACTGCCGTGGGAGCAGTTATTATTCTGGCTCCTGCCTAGAATAGAAATCAGATTTACAAACTCACTTTCCGTCTACATTCAGTCTAAATTCAACGGGACAAGGGATTAAAATTCTACTAATCTTTGCTTTTCTTGGGGTGAAGAGTGTTGAGTGTGAAAGGGGAAAAAAGAAGTGATTCAGAGGAGTGTGATAAGGGGGAAAGAAATGCTAATCAGAGGGAAAATTGAAAAACTGTACAATCCTAAGTAAGGAAAAGTGAGAGGATATAGGAAAGGAAAGCAGGAAGAATGAGAAAGTACATGAAAGAAAACAAACAGGGAAAATAATTAATACTTCGTGAAAACTGCATGCCAAATATGTATATATTGTACCATCTTCGTGATTTAACAAGCTCAAGAGTGGAATTTTGCTGCACGTTTGCTGTATCTTTCCTCAGCTCCTGATTTCCAGAGCCCCATTTCAAGCTGCCTGGTAAATTTACATAGATGGGCCACCAGGACCACAAATATGAGCTAAGAAAATCATAGCAGCAGAAAGGGCCTTGAGACAGCCAGTCATGCCCTCCTCATTCCCCCACCCATATGCACACACATTTGATAGCTGAGGAAACTGAGGCCCAGAGAGATTAAATGATGTGTTCATGAAACAGAGGAAGTTCAGTTAGAACTCAAACCTAGGGCTTTTGATTCTAAGTTCAGTGTTTCATAGCTGATTTCTTCACCTTTTCCTTCCAGATTTTCTTCCTTTTCCCAGTTTGCTTCATGGACTCACTACCTCCTAGTCATGTTGCCTCCCAAACTCTGTCCTCCTCAGTCCTTTTTTTCTCGTGTCCACACAGGTAGTCAGTCATTAAAGCTTGTTGACTGTGTGTTCATGTCCTTGTTCTCATCTCATTGCTTCTTGCCTGGCCAAGACTTTGGTACCCTTCACCTAGACTACTATATTGACATTCTGCCTCTAGCCTCTTCCAGCTTCTCTTAGAGACTGCAGTCAGAGTATTCATCCTAAAATGTAATACTAATTTTGTCATTTCCTTGGCTTTCAGTGACTCCTCCTTACCTACCAAGTAGTACTTTCCAAACTCCTTAGTGTGGATTAAAACCCCCATGAACTGGCTCCTGCCTTGCTTTCCAGCTGCCTCTCTCACTACTCCTAAATTAAACATGCCCAGCACTGTCTCATCCCTTTGATTTTGCCCACACTGTTCCTTATATCCAGGATATTCTTGTTTCCCCTTTCCTAACTCAAAGACTGCCTCCTTCATAGAATCTTTTATGATTTTCTCTCTTGAGCTAAAACTAAGTTTTCCACTTTTCTCATATAGGGCCTATAACATTCCTATTTATGTTATTTGTGCACATGTCTTGAGGCCAGGCAATAGGTCCTGTTATTTATTTTTAATCTCTCCCAGAGCCTGTCACAGTGCCTCATATATAATAGATAGGCAATGAACGCTTGTTCAGTTGAACAAAATTGAGTTTGTGCCAGAAGACAGGTAAAAGAATCAGTCATATATAAGATGAAAATAAAAGTATCAATGTCCTACATTAATTTCAAATTTCCATGGCTAAAATAAGGAGTGCTTCAGAATGTACGAAGAATGTACTAATTATATGCTCCTGTACTAATTATGTATTAGTGATAAGGCTGTTGCTAGATTTATCCTTGTCCTTAGAAAATAAGAGGAAAATGTTTGCCTGTGTAGGATATCTCTGGAAGTTTTACAGATTTGATTTCTTTTTGAAATAAAATTTGGGATAGAAATTGATAGATGAAAATTCTATATATTGCGAAGAAAATTTTGTATTTTTCTTATAAACTATGATAGCATTTTCCTACATTGTTTTCAGGTTTAATACTGTAGATTGGAATATAGGTAAAACCACATTACAATGAAGTTCACCTGGTATTTTGGACACTAAATTCCAGTGGGAAGGCCCAAAGACAAATCCCGCTTGTATAAATAGGTTTCCTATAATCATTTGCTTTTTAAAAATTTTATTGAGCTAACATTTATTTATAACATTATATGAATTTCATGTGTACAACTTTATATTTCTACTTCTGTATATCTTACAATGTGCTCCCCACCAAAAATTTATTTTCCTTCTGTCACCATACACTTGATCCCCTTTACCCATTTAGCCTTCCCCAACAATCATTTGCTTTTTTTTTTTTTTTTTTGGTAGGACTCTTGCAAAAGTGACTAAAAATGTCTTCAAGTGTTTTTGGTATTTTTTTTCCTCTCCATTTACATTCGGTGAAGTGTGCTTCTGTGTTCCTTCCATGATGTTCTTTTATGTGCATGACTGGAGCTGAGGCCTATTCTACCCCCCAGAAGTTAGACAGTAACTTAGAAGTGGGTCAGCAGCAAGTAAGGGCAGAAATCTCCACCGGTGCCTACACGACAGGACAGCCTCTACTTCAAACACTTGTTACAAGTTAAAGATCCCGAGATACGGAAATATGTAAGGAAAAAACTGCCAGAAAAAAAACATTAAATGGTATCACCTGACAGCAAAGCAGAAGCCAAAGACGTAAGCAGGAAGAAAAGAGGGGCTAGGTGGTTTTAGATTTACCAAGAAATTGAGTTGTGGATCAATTCCCTTCCAAATCAGCAGGAATAAGAGGCCGTATCATGTTCAGGTTCTGCCCGCAGAGCTACCTTGGGAGTGGTTCACGCCCAGTGAGTTAGACATTCAGGGAACTAGGGAACTCTATCAGCACAGAAAAAAGCAAAGTGATGCCTACCACTTGAAAGATAGCATGAATATAGTCTTTGAGGCAGTTTCTGCAGGATAGGACTCTCACAATGGAGCAAAGGCAGGAAAGGGAATGCATCAAAACATCTAGCTGGATTCCTTTGTTCTTAACTACTCTGTTCTAGGACCCAGAGGTGACTGCTTGATACCAGGGATCACAAAGAAATGTAGTGGAATTTGTTTCATACCTGAAGTGTCTGAATCAGTTCTCCTGCTCCTGTAAAAATAAATAGCACATTTCAAAGTTTTGCCAGTATAACCACAAATACTTAGAAAAGAATTACTAGGTATGAGATAATCATTCTCTAAGTACTTTGTAGGTAGTAATGAAACGTATTTAGCAAGCCAAGGGTATTATTCATTATAATACATCTTAGAGTAAAATTACCTAAATTTTTGTAACATGTAAGCTATCCAACATGTAAAAGCTGTAAAAGTGAGTTGTATGTAATTACGTATAACCTATTTTTATTGTAACTATCACCTGTCACTCAGTGAGGCTGTGACCATCCCTATCCTGCTACCTCTCGAGCCCCTGAAAATTCATTTGAGGTTGAGACTCAAAGAAGCTAACTGCTGCTGCTCTGGGGCTTCCGTAAACAGAGTCAGTTGTGTTGGGAATATAGGCTCTCATAGACACGTGGGGTACATTCTGGAATGGATGGGTGACTGGGGTTACAGTGCCTACTCTGCTAGCTCTTCATCACAGTCTCTATGGCCCTGATGGGAATCTTGTAGGTGAATAACATACCCAAGTATTTGTCCAAGTTAATATACTTCTTACGGTTTAGTGGATAAAATAGGAGACTCGCTGTCAGTTTTTCAGGCTATTTCACTTTCAGAGATGTCTTTGGATAAAGAATTTTGTTTTCTGCATGCCTGATTTTTAAAATTAATATCAAAAAATACTTATTTTTGTAACCTCATTGACATGCTAAAATATAAACTTAAGTCAGTTAATTTTCACCACATCTTTGTTCCTTGGCTACATTTCAGTAACTCTTTTGGAAGTATTGCTGTTTGAGTAAAAGGGTTTGGGAAGAATAATTATCCTTAGATAATATCTTCCCAGATAAATGTGCAAAGACATAATTCTGATCCATTTAAGAGGTCTGGCAAATCCATGCAGTTCAGGTTCTACAATGGATCTTAAGGTTAAATTAGTAATTTTCTGAGAAGTTTGCAAACAACTACTCATGTACCAAGTAGGTCTGGTGATTTAAATAAGGTTGAGTTTAATGATAAAAGTTTTCAAGAGACTGAGAAATATCAAGTAAGTGTACTTTAAAAAAAATAGGTGCAAATTAAAATAAAGCCTGCCATTATCCTCTTTAAAACAAAGGGAAGAGTCACAGTAGCACTATTGCCAAGGTATGAGAAGGAATATAAATGCTTTATAAAGTAAATCCTTCACTTCTAAAGCACCTAAAATGACATTACACAAGTCTCCATCGTCTTTCACTCATCTAGATTTAAGTTGCTCAGTTTACATTTGAAAGACCAATGAATCTGAGGGCAAAATATTCAACGACGTCATTGTTTAATTTCTTTTTTCCATTGTTCCAAAGTATACGGTTAGAAAGTGTCACTGAAATCCATGGTCTTGGAGAAGAAAAATGAATATATACTAGAATTTATTTATCACTCTCATGGTGTCCTGACTTAATCCTGCAATTGTCCCAGGATTAAGCATCAGTGAATCCCATTCTGTTCTTTGGTCTTATCACATCTTTCATTTATAATGAACATTCTCAAATTAGGCTCTAGCTAGTAATTAAGTTCCTGATGTAAATAGGCAATAAAATATAATTTATGCTTGATTAAATTGGACTTAAGAGGATTAGTTAGAACCAAAATTTGTTTTTTGCTTTGTTTTTATCTCTTTCTTTCTCTACAGTAGAGTCAGCAGATAGATCACACAGGAAGCTGAGAGACTGAAGGGCAGGGCCTGGAAGAGTCTGGGATTTGCTAACCACGATCCTTTTCAATCTTTAAAATTCTAAGATTTTTGCTATTTATATAGGCATTCATTTTCTTATCATTTCTAATAGTGATCATAATAGTGAGACTAACAAAATTTTGCACCTGCAGATCATTTTTCAACCTAAAAACTTAAGTTCTCTCTACAATTTTTAATATTTAAAAAAACTGCTAAGAGCTTATCTAATACTCAGAGGATTTTTAGGGTAGCGAGACTGTTCTTTATGTGGATACGTGTCAGTATGCATGTGTCAAAACCCACAAAACTGTGCAACACAGAGAGTGAACCTTAAACTAGGGACTATAGTTAATAATAATGTATCAATATTGTTCATTAACTGTAACAAATGTACCACACTAATGCAGGTGTTAATACTAGGGGAAACTGGGAATGAGAGGAGGATGAGGAGGTGGCAGTGGGGTGGGTATATGGGGCTGTATGTACTATCTGCTCAATTATTCTGTAACTCTAAAACTGTACTTAAAAAAAGTTTATTAATTATTTTTTTAAAGTTTTTTTTTCTTTTAAAGGCATTAAAAGTTAATCCAGTGCTTCAGGGCATCTATTATTTGCAGAAGGGCAAGGAAAGAAGTTGAAATGATTTAAACAGTTAAGCTTGTTAGATTTTGAATCATGTGTTTCTGAAGCCTTAGACAAGGGCAGGACAGAATTTGAGACATAATGAATGAAATAAGTCAGAAGGAAGATGTCAGAATGATCAGACCTGATTAATTATTATTTAGGACAAATTGCTAGATTGGATGGATTCATTTTTATCTCACTTGTTTTTTAGAAATCTTATGCTTTTCTATGAAAGTCATACTCATACATAGCAAAAGATATATTTTCTATTGAGTGGCACCTGCTTCTATACCTTTGCCTCTTACATTCTTTGTTTTTCTCTCACTACTTCTGACAGATGATTGATTACTTTTTAAATCTCCCTTCCTTCTTTCTCCTCTAACACATCAGACTTCCAGTAGTCCTCCTGGTTATTATTTAGTTCCACTGAAAGAACTCAGTGGTTACCATCAAGAAATAATAGATCAGTGTTCTGAGGGAAATTTCTCTATTTCAGCTACTTCTCCACCCTCAATCTGAAGCAGGAAAGTTTCTTCCATCTGGAAAATAAATAAATAAATAAAAGCATTCCATCTGAAAGCAGCAGAATACACATTCTTTTTAAGTGCATATGGAACATTCTCCAGGATAGATCACATGATGGGCCACAAAACAAGCCTCAGTGAACTTAAGAAAATTGAAATCATATCAAGCATCTTTTCCTACTACAATGCTATGAGCTTAAGAAATCAACTACAAGAAAAAAACTGCAAAAAACCACAAATACATGGAGGCTAAACAATATGCTACTAAACAACCAATGGATCACTGAAGAAATCAAACAGGAAATTTTAAAAAATACCTAGAAACAAATGAAAATGAAAATACGATGATCCAAGACTTATGGGACGCAGCAAATGCAGTTCTAAGAGGGAAGTTTATATCAATACAATCTTACTTCAGGAAACAAGAAAAATCTCAAATAAACAACCTAACTTTACACCTAAAGCAACTAGAGAAAGAACAAACAAAATCCAAAGTTAGTAGAAGGAAAGAAATCTTAAAGACCAGAGCAGAAACAAATGAAATAGAGATGAAGAAAACAATAGAAAAGATCAATGAACTAAAAGCTGGTTCTTTGAAAGGATAAACAAAATTGATAAACCTTTAGCCAGGCTCATCCAGAAAAAAAGGGAGAGGGCTCAAATCAATAAAATTAGAAATGAAAAAGAAGTTACAGCTGACACCACAGAAATACAAAGGATCATAAGAGACTACAACAAGCAACTCTATGCCAAAAAAATGGGACAACCTAGAAGAAATGGACAAATTCTTAGAGAGGTACAATCTCCCAATACTGAACCAGGAAGAAATAGAAAATATGAACAGACCAAACACAAGTACTGAAATTGAATCTGTGATTTAAAAACTCCCAACAAACAAAAGTCCAGGACCAGATGGCTTCACAGGTGAATTCTATCAAACATTTAGAGAAGAGTTAACACCTATCCTCTGAAGCTATTCCAAAAAATTGCAAAGGAAGGAACACCTGCAAACTCAGTCTATGAGGCCACCATCACCCTGATAGCAAAACCAGACAAAGATACCACAAAAAAAGAAAATTACAGGCCAATATCACTGATGAACTTAGATGAAAATATACTCAACAAAATACCAGCTAACCAAATCCAGCAATACATTAAAAGGATCATACACCATGATCAAGTGGGATTTATCCCAGGGATGCAAGGATTTTTCAATATTTGCAAATCAATCAGTGTGATGCACCACATCAACGAATTGAAGAATAAAAGCCATATGATCATCTCAATAGATGCAGAAAAAGCTTTTGACAAAATTCAACACCCATTTATGATAGAAACTCTCCAGAAAGTGGGCATAGAGGGAACCTACCTCAACATAATAAAGGCCATGTATGACAAACCCACAGCTGATATCATCTCAATGGTGAAAAACTGAAAGCATTTCCTCTAAGATCAGGAATAAGACAAGGATGTCCACTCTCACCACTTTTATTCAACATAGTTTTGGAAGTCCTAGCTATGGCAATCAGAGAAGAAAAAGACATGAATTGATTTTTTTTTTATTGGGGTATAGTTGATTTACAATGTTGTGTTAGTTTCTGCTGTGAAACTGCGAAGTGAATCAGCTATACGTATACATATATCCCCTCTTTTTTGGATTTCCTTCTCATTTAGGTCCACCACAGAGCATTGAGTAGAGTTCCCTGTGCTATACAGCAGGTTCTCATTAGTTATCTATGTGAATTGATTTTTAATGTATTTTTTAATCCAAACTTAAAAGCTCTTGGTCATATAGGAAAACTTTCTGAAGAAGCCCCCCTTGAGTTTGAGCTGATTGTTCTTCCTGTGGCTATGAAGGGGAATCCTCATTTTGGCTCTAGGGCCTCAGGAGAAGCCCTCACAAGCCTTGCTCAGCCCTGCTTTGTACCTAGGACTGGCTTCTCATAAGGCAACAGTTCTCAAACCTGATTGTACATTTGAACCACTTGGAGGCCTATTACAACAGAAAATGCTGAGATCATCCCAGAGTTTATGATTCAGCAGGGTGGGGGTGGGCCTGAGAATTTACATCATTAACTGGCTCCCAGGTGATGCTGCTGACCAGCCACACATTAAGAACCACTGGTATAGAAACCCTACACAGGACACGATGCTTTGCTTAAGCATACAACCAAAAGTATTGAAGTTATAATCAAGATCCACCAACACCTTGAATGTATTGGCACTTGCATCTAGAGGCCCTAGAACTGTGAGAAATGTGGCTGCCCAGGAGCAAAAGCAAATGTTACTCTGATTTCAAGGCTTAGGAATCCTCTAAGGATCATCCATATTCCTTTGCTTCCCTGGACCCCTTCTTAGCTGGGGAAGAAGGTTAAAGAGAAAGCCAGTTTTGAACACTTAACCCTCAGTCAATTAAGATATTTTGTTTTCTGTTTTTGTTTTTGTTTTGACAGAATAGCCAACTTTCTTTTATCTACGCTGTTGGAAATGAAGTAATAGTGACAGTAATGATAATTTACTGACCACCTAACGTGTCCCATTTATAATTGTTATGCAGTCAGTCAGCTGGGAACTCTATTCCCTCAGAGCTCCACCCTTCCTTCAGATCTCTGCCATTCCTCAGAGAAGCAGTTCCTTTCCACTTACATAAAATATCCCTACTCCCTCCTCAAATCCTTCTGTTACTTTTTGTTTTCTCGCAGCACATTCCAGCTGGCATAATATACTTTGATTATTATCTATACCCTCCACTAGAATGAAACACTCCATGACTTGTTTTCACTGCTGTATTTCCAGTCTCTAGCACATAGAAGGTGCTCAGTAAATATTACTGAATGAATGAATCAAACTTTTAAAAAGTTTGTTTCCCTGTTTTCCCCTGTTCCTTTTTATATTTAAAAAGAACTTAGACATAATTCATTACATTCCTCATTTTCATTCTTGCTAATACAGCATTTAGATATCTATATTTTTCTCTGGTTTCTTATTAGCTGTTATTCCAGAATGATCATATTAATTTTTATCTTTATAATACCACAGTGTCTCTCACATTCATCCTACAATTGGGTGTTACAATTATAAAAATAGTTGTTCAGATTATTAAGTTATTCATTGGAAATGTAGAAAAGGGTAAGGGATATGTAGAGAAGAAAATACAGAGAAGTGTAAAGATAAAAATACCCGTAATTACTCTAGCCTCTAACTCCAAAATGTGGACATCGTGATTCTGTTCTGTTTCCTTCAGCACACACCACTGACACCAGGCAGATAGCCCAGAATGCCAATTGAATGGTGTGAGAAGTTGGTGTGAAAATAAACATTAGACAAGGTTGAACCAAATATGGATAATTGAGTTGATTATGTTATCATCCAATTACATTGTATGTATGTCTGAGAATGTTCAGCAAACAATGCCCTAGTTGCAGGGACTTGAAAGCATGCACTTATTTACATACTTCACGTCTTAGCATCACTTGGCGTTTCCCTGCCTCACATACCTGGATTCTTCAGCCTTGAGAGCCGTGCTTTTAGAGTCTGTTGTCCTTATTTCAGAGGGTCTATCACTCATCTCTTTGGATTTATTTGTCTCACCCTCTTCTGGAGTCAAGGTAGTCTGAAAACATCTTTCACCTTCGAAAGTCAGCATTAGGTTTGAGATGGTGACATGTTTTGAGGATTCTCTAAACTCATTCTTAATTTTTTTATCTCGTAGACAGCCAGGCTTCAGAATATTTTCCATTTTTTCCTTTGAAAATAACAAGCAGCAGCAAATCAGGGAGCAGAAGAGCATCATACAGAAGCAGATTTATTTAAGGAGCAGTAATCATTTCATCTATATTCACTGAGTGGCCTCAAGTGCACAGGCGCAATAATGAGGTGGGTGAGGCTTGGTATTGCACAGCCATTGAGAAGAGCCCAGGCGGGCACTGGAGGCTGGCAGCATGGGGACCTGACACAGCACATGCTAAAACTCATGTGGTCAGGTACACCAATGTCACCTCACACAAGAAAATTAGGACTCAATTGCAGGACTTCCTCTCCCTGAATTGGCAGGGAAAGGAAGGTTTTCTAGAAATGCCTTGACACCTGCTCCCCAATCCAAGGTTGCTCTTGATTTAAGAGCATCTAATAGGTGACAGGAGTTGGAGGCTCCTAGTAATACTAGAGAGTTTGTTTTTCAGAAGACTTAGAATCTAAAACTTAGTACCCTAAAGTATCTCCCATTCTAATGTCCTGGTTTCTGTTAATACACCACCTCTGTCGCTCCCTGCCTTCCTTGGAATCTCTCTCAGGCCTCAGAGCAATAGGTCAGCCGGTCTTAAGGACTCTGTCTCTCTGGGACTTCCCTGGTGGTCCAGTGGTAAAGAATCTGCCTTCTAATGCAGGGGACGCGGGTTCGATCCCTGGTCAGGGAACTGAGATCCCACATGCCGCAGGACAACTAAGCCTGCGCGTCTCAACAAGAGAGCCCACGTGCCGCAAACTACAGAGCCCATGAGCTCTGAAGCCCGCGCACCACAACCAGAGAGAAGCCCATGTTCCGCAACAAAAGATCCCGCGTGCCACAACGAAAGATCCCACACAGCCAAAAATTAAAATAAATAAATAATAAATCTTTAAAAAAATACTCTGTCTCTCTGATGTCCTTCACATCTGCACCTTCTTCCTCCCTTTGTCATTACATAGTCCATCACCTCTACGGCTGTTCCTTGAAAATAATGCAATAATCTTCTTTAAAGCTAAAACACTTTTTTCTGACAATGAAAGTAATGTATATTTATCATAGAATATTTAGAAAATCCTAAGAGATATAAAGTTAGAGGGAGAAAATTATTGCTTGCTTGATGCCACAGGCCAGAAATAACTACTATGACACATTTCATTCTGATCTTTCTGTCCATTTATTTATTTTGAATGTGTCTGCTTTGTGGTCATATCCCACATTTTTCACTTAATGATTTATTATAAAAATTTCCCCATGTTATTAAAAACTGTGTAAAGCTACTTGAATTTTTCTAATTAAAAATTATTTTTATTGTAGGAAACAGAAAATTCAGAAATATATAAAGAAGAAAACATCAATTGCTTATAAACTTGCAATCTAGAAATAAACTACTATTAACAATATGACTTTTCCCCCTCCTACTGTCTGTTGTGTGTACATGCATTTTTATGTAATAAGGATCATATTCTTTACTTCGTTTTTCACTCAGGTTTACATCATAAACATTTTTCCAAGTAAAGAAAAATTCTCCAACAATTTTAACAGCTAAGAGTAGTCATTCGTCTGACAAATATTTCCTGAGTGACTATGATCTTGCCAGTCACTGTGGTTGCTCCTGAATGAGATAAACATGGCACCTGACCTTTGTGGATTTAAATTCATTTAGCCATTTCTCTGTGGTGGATGTTTAGTTTACTTCCGTATTTTCATTATTTCATTTTTATAAACATGGTATAGATGTGGTATGATTAACATCTTTATAGCTAAATCCTCATTCCTATTGATGATTAACTCCTTAAGAAAGATTCTTAAAAGTGGAATCACTGAGTCAAAGGGTGTCAACATTTCTAGGTTCTTGACTCATAATGATTTCAAGAAAGTTTGTTCCAATTCTCACCCTACCATGAATCTTTACAAATGCCAAGGTGACCCCACCTTTACTAACACTGACTATTTTTATTCTTTTAATTAGCAGTTTTATAGGTGAAATTTTTTTCAAGTTTGCATTTCTTTGATTACTAGTGAGGTAAAACTTTTCTACTAAATACATTAGCTAGCATTTTCTTCTTCTGAAAATGTCCATCTTTGCCCTCTGCCATTTTTCTATTGTGGGCCCCACGGAGGTTTCTCAGCAGCAGTCTACACACTGATCTCTTTACCTGCAATCCATCCTTCCATCAGACTAATCTTGTAAAAACACAGCTCCTTCACTCCCTTACACAGAGATTTTGTGGCTAAGGTTTGCCCAAGGACTGAGTCTACACTTCTTATTTTGGCATTCAAGGTTTGCAAGCAACTTTCCAATCCTATATCCTAATATTTTCCACATATATTAGGCTCCAGCCAAACTGATTTATTCTCAGATGTGTCTCTGTGTTTTTCCACTTTCTGGCCCTTTCTAAAGATGCTCACTTTGGGTATTTTATTTTCTTATTTCCACCTTCACTTCTTATTGAAATTTCACCCCATCCTTCAGTATACTTCATACTTTTGTGTACATTTAAACCTTAATATAGCCCTTGCATGATATTAATATCCTCATTTGAGAGATGAGGAAACAGACTCATGCAGGTTCAGTGACTTGGCCAAACTAATATGCAGCAGGGCAAGATTCCAACCCAGGGCTTCTGACTCTGATACCAAAGTTCCTTCTGTCCTACCATAGCTTTCTGATACTGGGTTAAGTTGTATGGTATGGATGTTCACTGCCTGTTTCAGGGAACAACTTACAACTCTTTTGCACCAGGCTTCAGGTATCGGAACTCATTATTAATATTAGGTTACTCAGAGTAAGTTCCATAGCATTTTGATAATCAATGTCAGGTAGCTTACCAAAGAAGGTGAAAGAGAGTGATTATTAGAGAATGAAAGTCTTCCATGTCACATACCTTTTCCTCCCTCTTGGCCCTGAGTATGTCATCATTCTCAAACACCACTGTGACCCCTGAGTCCACTGTGACATTGCAGATGTCCATGACTTCTGTGACTTCTGTGACAATTCTTATATCTGGGGCCTCGGTGACCTCATTTTCTGGAATATCCGTGACATCAGTGACATCCGTGATGTCCGTGAATTCTGAGAAATCAATGCTTTCTATGTCCTTGATGGGGTCTGAACATGTGTACAGGTGTGGGGTCTGTACAGCTGTGAAGGCTGCAATATCCATGATGTCCATTGACCCTGTGACGTCTGTGCTGTTTGTGATTTCTGAGAGGCTGGAGACTTCCGACACTTTGGAAGCTTTGGCTTTCTCCTCATTCAAGAAGGAGATGAGTTCCACCCACTGACAGAATAGGGTGTCTTGTTTGCATGCAGGGGCACAGAGCTGTAGGTAGTAGGCTCGGCCACTCACCAGCTTTACTTTGATGCGCATATTCTCAGCATCATGCACAGAAAGAGTCACAAACTGCAGAGGGAGAAACCTGCAGACAAATGCAAATATCATCTCGAGGCCTGATTGGAAACTCTCATGAGGACTTTCCTTTTATAGCAGTTTGTGGCATGAGACTTAGAACAACAGGCGTGTCTCTCTGACAGGCCTGGGGAGCGGCAGGCATGGGATGGGGCAGGACCTTCTTGTGGCCATATGTTCCCAAGTCTGGTTCTTAGCTTTTGAGGGTCAAAAGTTTGATTTTTAGTACGTGTAATCAGGCTCCTGAGGGCCATCTTGCCTGAATCATACTAAGACTCTAATGAACTAAAATATCAACTATTTATTATTTATTTAGGAGAAGTTGTCCCATTTAGTTAATCCTGCAAGGTTGAGGCTGAGAGAAGTTAGTGATTTGCTGTGGGTCCTACAGCAAGTTGGTGGCTTGAGACAAGACCAGAGCTAATTTTGATGGAAGTTGGGATAGGGTGGGGGGAATGTTCTAGAGAGGCATTTTATTATGAGCCTTCAGTTCCTGTTACTTAGGTTTAATTTTTGAAAAGTGAATGGCCTGTTTGACTTCCAGGTTGTCAAACTATCTCCCCAGACTTTAAGGATGTGACTCTCTCATCTGCAGCAGGGAGCACAAATGAGACGCTCCCTTGGACCACTTGTCATCTGTGTTTCTATTCTCAGCTCCTCAGGTGTAAAGCATGTTTTCTGAGAGGTCTTTAACCTCTTCCCTTTGTAACTCACCTGGTGAGCACCAGATTCTCTGGAGAAGGAGATGTCAGAAAACTTTTAAAAAGGGGTTCTGAATCTTTCTGTGCGGCGGGTGTCAGATGTGCCAACAGCATCACGTTGGGGGTCTTGAGGGTGGGACTGGAAGAGCAGATGCCTACAGTCACCCAGTTGGCTCGGTTATGAAGGTAAATGGATTCACCTCTCCTGTTGACCTGAGGCAGAGAACAGGAAGAGGAGTTTTCTGTTAAAGTGTGTGGCCCTGACAACCTCGTTTACCCAAGCAGTATAGGAATAAAGGAGAAATGAACCATGATGCCTTTGTTCATGTGAATTCTTGGAGATATCACAGAGAACAGACAGACACAGTCTCTGACCTGTGGGGTCCACTGGGGAAGGCGAACATTGAACAAGTATGTCACTAAGTGTTGTTGTAAGTGTTACTGAGTATAAGTTCAGGGTGCTGTGCTGTGGAGCACATCACAGAAAACTTGACTTGGGAGGAAGAAGGCAGTGGTGTGCTGATAAGTGTGTAACCACTGTCTCTCGGAAGATACTCATAAGTTTATTATCAATTTCACTGGTATAAAAGATGAGTAGCACACAATTTACAGACAATGATATACCATACTCTTTATGTTAAATCCATACAACCAATTGATTCTCCCAGAAGTCAAACTCTTGTATCCATAACCTCAAGATAATAGTAAAATGTAGTAATATAATAGGAATGATGAGTTTTGAGTATTTGTTGCCTTTGGTTTTTTTGGGGGGGGGTACTTTTAAAAAACATTTACTTATTTATTTATTTCCGCTGCACTGGGTCTTAGTTGTGGCATGTGGGCTCTTAGTCGCAGCATGTGGACTTCTTAGTTGCAGCATGCAGACTCTTAGTTGCGGCATGCATGTGGGATCTAGTTCCCCGACCAGGGATCAAACCCAGGCCCCCTGCATTGGGAGTGCAGAGTCTTACCCACTGGACCACCAGGGAAATCCCTTGTTGCCTTTGTTTTGAATAGTTTTATTTATAAGTTTATACAATTTAATTCTTAATGATGGCTGTGTTTAACAACTGACTTGTAAACTTCCTGAACACTTACCAATCAGCCAGTTCCAGCACACCCTCACCATAGGGTCAGAAAATCCTCCCCTGAGGAAGGGACCTCTAGCTGAGACCTGAACAATGTGGGACATAGACTGGCTGAGAATCTCTGCCAGTTTTAAGAGGAGGAGACTGGAAAGTGGGTAGACAGGGATGTGAAGGAAGCCAGAGAGGGGAAACACTTGGTTTCTCAGCTGTACATTAACTGCTTCAAAAAAAAAATGACTTAAAAGCAAATATATTTAGAAAGAGATTGTAGCCTACACTATTGATTACCTACCCAAAGCCATGCTCCTATTCTTCTGGATTAATGGAATTCTCGTTTTGTCCAGTATCTACCCCGCAGGGACGCTGCCCCAGCTGAGGAGCTAAATCCTGACCCACCTCAACTGGTCATGGTGATCCATTCCATCCCCTGGCCAGCGATTGCTCTCAGCAGGCCCTGGCCAATGAGACACTACTGGGGGCCTCCTGGAGGCTCTGGGAAAGGGTTCTCAGCCCTCACAGACAGTTCAAGGAAGAGACACATCCCTTCCATTGCTGGCAGCTGTCATGTCCTGTTTGCATGTGATATCCCGAAGGGAGTGAATTTGAGGGTGACAGAACAAGAAGAGACAACCCGGGTCCCTGATGACTCCCATGAGTGAGTTGATGTCCTGTGGTTCTTTCACTCTACTTGAGATAATTGTTGTTCTTTTTTGCTCACAGTTGAGTCAGGAACCTTGGTAACTTGCTGCCAAAGACATACCGACCACAAGAGGTTGTGTGTGTTAAAGGGAATAACATATCCAGTTATGACATGGGGCCATGTCTGATTTATAGAATGCTGACTGCCTCTCCCAGTGTTCATTAGAGCTTGAAAATGGTTATTTGAAAAAGGTGCAGAAGTGTGAAAAATAAAATAAAAAGATTACTAGTAGGAAAGAAGCACACAGAAGGTAAAGAACATCAAATCACGGCATCACATGCATTCTGGGGCATGACTTAAACATTAGTGTTCTTCAAGGCATCACCTCCCTCCTATGGTGTCTGGAAGTGAGGAGGTCTCCCATCAGTGCAGAGAACGTGTGTATGCTGTTGTTCCTATCACTCCTTTGTAGAATCAGCCGAGGAGCTGCTTAAATGGGCGTGTTTCACATTAGACTTGGTTGTGACATTTCCATGAAGTTTAAGGGTATGGCCCACACCATTTAACTCATTTCCCTGTTTCTTTGTCTGAATTTTTTTCCCCCCCTTTGGCCATACCTCACAGCATGCGGAACTTCCCCAACCAGTGATCGAACCTGCACGCCCCCTGCAGCAGAAGCACAGAGTCTTAACCACTGGACTGCCAGGGAAGCCCCTGTCTGAATAATTTAATGTTGAATGTTTAGAGGAAAGTTAGAACTGCTCTCAAATGCATTGAAATGTAGTTTCATTCATAATATAATTTTTAGGAGAAGGAACCTTTTCTCCCTGACACAATTTGACAATTATATTTTACCTTCAGAACTAAGAACCAAAATGCATTTTAATCCCTAGTTGTGTCATAGATATTATTCTTTAAAATGTCTCCTAAGTTAAGACGTTATCTGAGTGCTTTCCCGTGGCAGAATATTCTAAAAATGACTATAATCTCTTTGTGTAGTTTTGGGGAGATGATGATAGAATGAAAATTTCAGTAGACTTGGGACAGAATTTCTAGGTAAGAGTTTGTTGGGAAAATTTGAAATGAATTTTCCTTTTACATTATAATTATTTTAGATTGTTTGAAGTTCCCAAACTGTTCCCTTTAATTGTATCACATATTCCCTTGCCACATTAAAACAATTTTTCCAACCTTTTCTGTTGTCTTTGAGAAAATTAATTACCAAAGTTATTGGAACTCAATTCAGGGCTCAATTATTATTTACCTGGATAAAATTGCTCTCTAATATCGGAGGAGATACAAAAGGGGCATACTCTCCTTCATCCAACATATTTTGAAGCTCTCCTGGATCCTTGGAGTCTGGGACACAGATGTCATCTTGCTCGTCGATCCTCGTAGTAGACTTCCTGTTATTCTTCTTCATTGTGCTTATGTATAAACCTCAGAAAGTTGAAGAAATGGAAATACAATGAACAGAGACAGAGAAAATCTAATATAATAATTAAGTCGCCTCAATTATCCACTAATTCAACAAATTTTATCAACATCTACGACATTCCAGGGACTGTAATGGGCACTGGAGATCCATGTGAATAAGACCAATAAGATGCCTGCCCTCACGCAGGTTACAGTCTCTGGGGAAACAGCGAGTAAGCGAGTAAGCAAGATGTTGGATGATAAGGGCTACAAAGACTCTGGATCAGATCCATGTGATAAAAAGTGTCTGGGGTGTGGGGCTGGCAACAGAAATTAGTTAGGGTGGTTAGGGGAGGCTTCTCAGCATACATCCCCCCTCCCCAAACCATTATTTTCCATCTTCCTAATTAATGGTACCTCTATCCTTCCCAGCATGCATGGGTCTAAAGTCCTTTTTTGTAAGTAGGGTATACCATACTAACCATACTAACCTGAGACCATCTCTTCCTGACCATTCACCCATGACGGAGGCTTAGTGAACAGTGGGTATCTATCTAGTCACTGACAGCTGTACATCTCCTGCTCTCGCTCTGGCTCTCTCTCCAGAAACTGCTTCAGTAGACACCAATGGCTCTACATCATTGGATTTCACCTTTCATCTACCAGAAATCACAGAATTCCAAGAAGGGAACAGGTCCTAGAATGCGATTCTGTTCAAACCTTCAAAAGATCACTCTTCCTTCTTCACAAACTCCATGCCAGTTAGAGGAAGGGTCCTTAATTGGCAAGCAGTAAGTCCTGACTACTTATTTCCACCTCAGTCCTTTCTCAGAGATCCTTTTTTTCCTTTCCCTAGCCAAGCTAGAGGGTAGCAGTGAACATGCCCCATCTCTGTCCCAGCCAGGGCCTGGGACACAGAGACCACCGCTGCCTGCTATCCCATGAGCGTGTGACTCTGGGAATTCTCATCAGACCTTCTGCTGGTGACAACGCAATGCCCCCCTTCAGCGCATCTTACACATGAACATAGGGAAAGTGAAATGACTCAAGAGAAAGTGAAATAGTCCAGAGGAGCCAAAATGTAAAAAGAATGAGACAGAAGAGATCATTCAGGAAAAAAAAAGAGAAAGAGATAAAACAACAACAATCAGCTGGAACAGAGAGGATGGAAAATAATAATCAACAAAATATATTTAGTTCTTGCTTTGTGTCAGGCAATAATAGCTTTACATGCACTGTCTCATTTGATTCTAAAAGCACTATGAAGTAGCATTTTTAAGATGCTCATTGTATACACCATGAGGCTTGGAGAGGGAAAGTAACTTACCCGAGGTCACACAGCTTATAAGTCCCCACACCAGGAATCAGAACCTCATAGTCTGACTAGAGGAGCTTATGCCATGGCCTAAGGTTCAGTCTGCCCTGAGTGCTTGGAAAGATGGATGTGAGAATTGGCAAGGGTGAGAGGGGTCAGGATAGGTCAGGACGTATGGGAAAAAGGAAAAGAAGGGTGAACCAGAGACAACAGAAGGTGCCTTCCCCTTCTTCCTATTCTCTTCCCTTCCTGAATAATTTAGTCCTAAATCCATTAGCTGGGACAAAGGGAGGCAGGACTCTGTAATGGGGGCAGTGAGGAGCCACAGCTCAGGACACAAGGGAGGCAAGAGGGCATCTATTACCAGGAGAAGGGGTGCAGCCCAGTGTAAGAAATCAGGGCCAAGCAGCATGAGGAGGGGGTCCGAGAGGGAGAGAGGACGGTGGCAGAGATGGGTAATTGGTTCATGCAGGGGAATTGATCTAATAAACTAGGAGACCATGAGACTCTATGTAAATTAAAATTTTGATGAGAAACAGAATATTTAGTTCAAAGTACCTCTCACCAACATATTTATCAGTGTCAAGGGGAGAAAAGTAACTTTACAGTGAAGAAGCCGGGCGGACACCGTCTCAATGAAGTGATGAGTGAACACTATCAGTAATGGGAAAAATCAAAATGATGTACCACCTTACAGGATGCAACGAGGTGCACACATCATTCTGTGATATTCCTCCCAAAGATGCATGACCTGAATCCAATTATCAGGAAACATCAGACAGATCCAAATTGAGGGACATTCTACAAAATAACTGGCCTGTGATCTTAAAAAATGTCAAACTAATGAAAGTCAAAGAAAGAGTATAGAGCTGTTCCAGACTGAAGGGGGCTAAAGAGACATGACAGTGATTCTGAACTGGATCCTTTGGCCATGCAGGCCATTACTGGGACAACTGGCAAATGCTGAGTGGGGTGTTGGAATTAGGTGGTGGTAATAGGCAATGCTCCTGTCCTGGTTTTGGTGGTTGTATTTTGGCTGTGTAGGAGAATGCCCTTGATTGTATTTGGGGATAATAGGGCAACAACTTGGTAAATTACTCTCGAAAGCTTCAGGGAAAAAAAAGTCTTTGTATTATACTTGCAATATTTCTGTTTGTGATTGTTTAAAACTTTTAATGGGAATAATAATACAAGGAAAGAGGAAGGAAAAGAAGGTATAGACCAGGGGTCCCCAACTCCCGGACCATGGACTGGTACCAGTCTGTGGCCTGTTAGGAACCAGGCCGCGCAGCAGGAGGTGAGTGGCTGGAGAGCAAGCGAAGCTTCATCTGTATTTACAGACGTTCCCCATTACCCACATTACTGCCTGAGCTCCGCCTCCTGTCAGATCAGCAGCGGTGAGTTGTATAATTATTTCATTATATATTACAATGTAAGAATAATAGAAATAAAGTGCACAATAAATGTAATATGCTTGAATCATCCTGAAAACGTCCCCCACCCCCGGTCCATGGAAAAATTGTCTTCCATGAAACCGGTCCCTGGTGCCAAAAAGGTTGGGGACTGCTGGTACAGACGAGAGGATGGAGGAGGGGAGATGGATGAGTTCTGAGTGTTTGGCCATCAGTGCAAAAGGCTGTATTTAGCCACTTCAGGATTCCAAGGAGAGAGCTTTGCAATAGCAATTGGAGAATCCTCACAGTGATAGGATGGTAGGAAAAAGGCACATAATGGCCCACTGCCATCTAGGTTTTCTCTCCTCCATGACATCCAGCAGGACAAGGCATTTATTTTATCATCGCTGAGTGGTTGAGAAACAATGAAGCTGCCTTAGAGAATCAGAGGACACAGCAAGTGCTGAAAACATCAACTGGATTCTTTGGGGCCTAAATATATGGGGATCTCCTAGAATCTGACAAGAAATCACAAGAAAGGTGCATTTTTAGATGAGAGCAAGGTATGACGGAGGAAGGAAAGCAAAGGTCAGCAGCCTTTTGGTTCAGGGTTACCAGCAATATCACAGCAACTATTCACCCTTCACTTCCCAGAACAGCTGTGATTGGTTACACTTTTGTCCCTATCAGCCCAGACTCTCTACTATCAGTTCATGTGTACCTGCTTGAGGTCTAGAAAAGCTGATCCCTGTAAGCAGTGTCTTTGGTACAGCGTCATTCCCAGAAGAGGAAAGGAGAAAGAGAAGGCTTGGAAAGTGGAGTAAGTAGAAAGGGAAGAGAGAGAGAGACCAAGGGTGAGGGCGCATGTGACAGTGTAGCTCTACGTGGTCCCCCCCACCCCATACGCACCATCACCTCTTACCTCAACTCAGGCCAAGCCACAATCCTCTCGGAGACAAAGTTTTTAACTCACTTCATTTTGGGCTTCCTCCTTTTCATGATGAAGTCTTCTGTGAAGGAGACAAGAAATGGAAAATAAAATGTACAAAGGAAGAAAATTTCAATACTAATCCTTACTTTCATTTACTACATGAGGACCATGCCTTAAAAGGAGTTCCTCTAGGGACTTCCCTGGCAGTCCAGTGGTTATGACTCCGCGCTTCCGCTGCAGGGGGCACGGGTTCGATCCCTGGTCAGGGAACTAGGGTTCCTCATGCTGCTCTGAGCAGCCAAAAAAATTAAATAAATAAATAAATAAATAAATAAATAAATAAATAAATAAAGGCTTTTGCCCATGCTGAAATTAAAAAAGAAAAAAAAGAGTTCCTCTAATTACACTAGTGGTCAGAAGGTTGCTGTCTATATTTGAGCTGAGCTGTTGGCGATGGTGCCAATCACGGTTTTTGGTGAGTGGAATCAGACAGTCATGAGTCCGTAGCCCATAGCTGGCCTGAAACTGCCAAATAAGAGAAATCCTGGGCTCCCATAGTCATGAGGATATTTGATAATGTGACAAAGCTAGTAATATAGACTCAAATAACCGTTGTGCAGTGGAGGGTCGTAAGAAGCCTGGGTTATTGTCTTCCTATAAAGAGCCAGAGCACCGTATTCAACTCTCTACCATCCCAACTGGTAGTTGTGTATATGTATACACTTACATATGCTCATACGATTTTGTCACTAGTATGTAGTTCTCACACCGTATTGTGGTTGCAGACACTATAGACAATCCTTTTTCCTCTCCATAAAATTCTGAAATAACCCCTTCAGGAATACCTGGGACCAGGTGAACTACAACTGTAATTGCTCTCAGAACGCAAGTGCTGTAAGGCCAGTATGGAAACTGGTGTGGTGGGGATATAAAGAATCTGGAGTCAGACATATCCAGGTTCATATTTGGGCTCTGTCATTTGCTACTTGGTGACCTTGGCATGTTACTTAACATCTCTGAGCTCAATTTCCTCATCTATAAAATGAGGATAAAACCACCTAACTCGGGACTTCCCTGTTGGCACAGTGGTAAGAATCCGCCTGCCAATGCAGGGGACATGGGTATGATCCCTGGTCCGGGAAGATCCCACATGCCGCGGAGCAACTAAGCCCGTGTGCCACAACTACTGAGCCTGCGCTGTAAAGCCTGCGACCCACAACTACTGAGCCTGTGCACCACAACTACTGAAGCCCGCGCACCTAGAGCCCTTGCTCTGCAACAAGAGAAGCCACCACAATGAGAAGCCTGTGCACCTCAATGAAGAGTAGCCCCCGCTCGCTGCAACTAGAGAAAGCCCGCGCGCAGCAATGAAGACATAATGCAGCCATAAATAAATAAATAAATAAATAAATAAATTTATTAGAAAAGGAAATTAAAAAAAAAAAACCACCGGACTCAACTCAGTGTTGGGACCACTGGATGCACCGATGTGTAAAAAACACTGACTAGCAATGGCTATTGCACAGTGAGCACCTGTAGCTGCTCGTGCTGGTCCACCACACCTGACCCTGTGTCCCAAAGTATAATCTCCTCCGTGTTTGCTGGGCTGGGTTCCTTCCTGATCACTGTTAGTTTCATATTTCCCAAGTTTCATTCATTCTAAGGAATGAAGGAATTTCCTCAGCTTAAAAACTGTGAAATGGAGTGTGCCTTGTGATCACGTTCCACTGGCGGGGACAATTGCATGGTGGTTGTCATTTGGCTGTACCTGCATGGACTTAGTCATGGTTGTTCATATTAAATTATGTACATTGGTTGTACTGCATGGGTTGCATTTAATTGCTATTTAAAATGCGTTCCCAATGGGTACCTGAAAATCTTCTGTTGACACCTTCTGGTAAGATTAAGAAAGTTTCTGTATAAAACTTGCAGAATGCACATCAGAGGCTTGGAAGAAGGGCCAAGAGACCAGAGTGGAGCACTCCTCTAAGAAATGCACAGGGGATGAGGGCACAGACAGTGACAGGTAAATACTGTGTGGAAGGATCCCAAGTAGTAAGAAAGCATTGAGTTATATAATTAGCTGCATTTTTTTCTTTCTCAGTGGCCCATAATATAATGATGGATCTTATAATTGATGGATCTCAGACTTGATAAAACACAGTAGTCAACTCTTGCTCATCCACAAGTGGATGATAGAGTACACATTTTTGGGGAAAAAAATCACTTAACAAAGTGACAACATCCACATATTGGAGGGTATGTCTACTGTTCACAAACACATGCTACTCTGTATGTGCCCTGTGGCCCTTTCCCAGCGCAGTCATTTATGTGTCTTCCAGAATCCCTGGATCTGAGAACAGTTCCTCCAGAGAGAGGATGATCTCCCAGGGGAGCAGGCATAGCTGTGGATCCAAGGCCACAGAGAGGGAGGAGAGAATGAGGAGAAGGAAGGCCTCCAGGGGATTGGTAGCCAAGACCAGGCCTGGCCCCTCTTGTCCCCTTTGAACCCCGGAACAAAGGTAGGGGTCAGCTAAGGAACAAAAAATGTAACCATATCTTTTATCTTCTCTGGTTTGATGCTTTTTAGTGTTTGTTGCTAAATATTTGTTCTGGAAATACTTTGATACTTTTGGATTATGTGTATGGATGGTAAATGTGTGCTGAATTTTAACTAGTTTTGTTGTAACTGTGATTTGAGATTATCTCTCTGTATACCAAAGCCTCCACCCCTAACCTCTTCAGTTATCCTGGTTAATTAATCAAGATAGCACTGCTCTTATGGCATATGAATCATTCTGTGAAACCAGTTGTGTGGCTGTGCACACGCACAGCACCACACATTTTGTCAGTGGTCCAAAAGCAGGGTCAGCTGTTAACTATTTACCAGGACCACTCTTAATAACTGGAGATAGTATTAAAGTTTTGGTATATATATATATATCCATATATCCATATATATCTTATATCTTTCCAGTTTTACAAATTGCTTTATGTATGTAATATAATATATACTAATATTTTCCCATGACATTAGATATTTTAAAAAACAGCAGTTACCAATCATGGTGTGGACCTATTTGGAACATCACAGTCTCTTGTAAGATGTGCCAAAACGAATTGCACCCAATGGTTCAACCGATGTTTGGGAAATAGTTTTCTCTTAAAGGGCAGTGGATGACTCAAGGTTCTCCCTCTGCTGCGTCTCCAGTGCTCTGCTGTGCTTTCTTGTGGGGAGACCACAGAAAAGCAGCCTGACAGCCAGCTCACAGCCCGCAGCCCGCTTAGCCAATGAGCAACCCATACAGAAATATTGTTATTAATTTTGGTGATTCAAAATAACTCTAATTTTGTGTGGGCTGGACTTTTACAGATAGTTTTGTTTTCCTAATAATTTTATCCATGGATGAGTTTTTAATATAGTTTTAGCGAGGTATAATTTACATACTGTCAGCTTCACTCATTTAAAGGGTACAATTCAATGATTTTTACTGTATTTACAGAGTTGTGCAACCATCACCATAATCTTACTTTAGAACACTTTCATCATTATCCATGGATAAATTTTTAATCAGGATAAATGAAAAGCACGAATAGTGCATTTATGTCTGTCTTGTATCACCCTGTGACTGTTGCATGTCAGAGAATGAATGATATGAACATGGCTTTATTGATGAGAAGTCAGAGCAAAGATGTTGTGAGGGAAATTTGCTATAATATTATTAATAAGCTGAACATTTGTAGATTCTATATAAATATTTTAAAAGTAAAACAAAGCTTATTTATGCAAATTCTTTATGAAAGTTCATACTATCTTGCTTTACTACTATTACAGGTGCAGTAGAGACCTACAATATAGAACTCAAATAAAAAGTAAATTTTAGTATTAAAAATAGCTTAATAACATTAAAGGGTCAATGAATGTATATATTATGGAATTACAGTAAATATGTTTTGAATTAATGTGTGACTTAAAGCAGAGAAGCAAAGTAGTGTTGCAGTAGGCCATGGTGGGAACACAGAGCTAGCTTCATTTCACAGATACACAGACTCCTTTGTTACACTGTGTCCTACCAGGATTGTGCATTCGTCTTCACAATCACAGTTTATATTTTTCCAATAATTTATGCCTTTCACTAGGCCCATTAAATGTCTTATACATCTAATTAAGCAAGCAATTATAGAGTGATATTATAGAGAAAGGTTTTTTGTGTGTTGCAGAGCAAGGACAACATAAAAGAATCTAGTTCTATTTGAGATGGACCCTAATTTATCCTATCACTAGCTGATTCTTTGCATCCTTTACTTCTTTTAATTAGTGCTCTCCCACACTCTCAATTTTTTTTTTCTCTTTTTAGTTCCAATTGAATGGAGATTAATTCAGCAGATAGTTACATCAGGTTGGACTTTTCTGCAGAATTACAGTATAAATTTTCATCTGAAGAAGAATTCTTGGTTACTTTTAGTATAAGAAAACAGATTCCATATTAAATCTGATTACAGACCAGAAACCAATGCCAGTGGTTTAATGGGGAAACCTAGCACAGGGAAGCAATGAGTTGTAACATTTCAGGGATGGAACTACTTCAGTTTTGCCCTAGGCTTTGATGATGTCACCAGGACCTCCCTACATGGGTAATGTTTCAAGAATGACCAAGGCCACATTAGTGCTGAAAATAGTGTACCTATGAGTTTTCTTCACCCTGTGATGCCGATGATGATGCGGTTATTGGTTATTGGCTACTGGGAAATTTTTGGACCTTTGACAGCTTGAGTTTTTTTTTTTTTTTTAACATCTCTATTGGAGTGTAATTGCTTTACAATGGTGTGTTAGTTTCTGCTTTATAACAAAGTGAATCAGCTATACATATACATATATCCCCATATCTCCTCCCTCTTGCATCTCCCTCCCACCCCTCTAGGTGGTCACAAAGCACTCAGCTGATCTCCCTGTGCTATGAGGCTGCTTCCCACTAGCTATCTGTTTTACATTTGGTAGTATATATAAGTCCATGCCACTCTCTCACTTCATCCCAGCTTACACTTTCCCCTCCCCGTGTCCTTAAGTCCACTCTCTACGTCTGCGTCTTTATTCCTGTCCTGCCCCTAGGTTCTTCATAACCATTTTTTTTTTAGATTCCATATGTATGTGTTAGCATACAGTATTTGTTTTTCTCTTTGTGACTTACTTCACTCTGTATGACAGACTCTAGGTCCATCCACCTCACTACAAATAACTCAATTTCGTTTCTTTTTATGGCTGAGTAATATTCCATTGTATATATGTGCCACATCTTCTTTATCCATTCATTTGTTGATGGACACTTAGGTTGCTTCCATGTCCTAGCTATTGTAAATAGAGCTGCAAGGAACATTGTGGTGCATGACTCTTTTTGAATTATGGTTTTCTCAGGGTATATGCCCAGTAGTGGGATTGCTGGGTCGTATGGTAGTTCTATTTGTAGTTTTTTAAGGAACCTCCATACTGTTCTCCATAGTGGCTGTATCAATGTACATTCCCACCAACAGTGCAAGAGGGTTCCCTTTTCTCCACACCCTCTCCAGCATTTACTGTTTGTAGATTTTTTGATGATGGCCATTCTGACCAGTGTGAGGTGATACGTCATTGTAGTTTTGATTTGCATTTCTCTAAGATTAGTGATGTTGAGCATTCTTTCATGTGTTTGTTGGCAATCTGTATATCACCTTTGGAGAAATGTCTATTTTGGTCTTCTGCCCATATCTGGATTGGGTTGTTTGTTTTTTTGATATTGAGCTGCATGAGCTGCTTATAAATTTTGGAGATTAATCCTTTGTCAGTTGCTTCATTTGCAAATATTTTCTCCCATTCTGAGGGTTGTTTTTTCATCTTGTTTATGTTTTCCTTCGCTGTGCAAAAGCTTTTAAGCTTCATTAGGTCCCATTTGTTTATTTTTGTTTTTATTTCCATTTCTCTAGGACGTGGGTCAAAAAGGATCTTGCTGTCATGTATTTCATAGAGTGTTCTGCCTAGGTTTTCCTCTAAGAGTTTTATAGGGTCTGGCCTTACGTTTAGGTCTTTCATCCATTTTAAGTTTATTTTTGTGTATGGTGTTAAGGAGTGTTCTAATTTCATTCTTTTACATGTAGCTGTCCAGTTTTCCCAGCACCAGTTATTGAAGAGGCTGTCTTTTCTCCACTGTATATTCTTACCTCCTTTATCAAAAAGAAGGTGACCATATGTGTGTGGGTTTATCTCTGGGCTTTCTATCCTGTTCCATTGATCTATATTTCTGTTTTTGTGCCAGTACCAAACTGTCTTGATTACTGTAGCTTTGTAGTATAGTCTGAAGTCAGGGAGCCTGATTCTTCCAGCTCCGTTTTTCTTTCTCAAGATTGCTTTGGCTATTCGGGGTCTTTTGTGTTTCCATACAAATTGTGAAATTTTTTGTTCTAGTTCTGTGAAAAATGCCAGTGGTAGTTTGATAGGGATTGCATTGAATCTGTAGATCGCTTTGGGTAGTAGAGTCATTTTCACAATGTTGATTCTTCCAATCCAAGAACATGGTATACCTCTCCATCTGTTTGTATCATCTTTAATTTCTTTCATCAGTGTCTTATAGTTTTCTGCATAGAGGTCTTTTGTCTCCTTAGGTAGGTTTATTCCTAGGTATTTTATTCTTTTTGTTGCAGTGGTAAATGGGAGTGTTTCCTTAATTTCTCTTTCAGATTTTTCATCATTAGTGTATAGGAATGCAAGCGATTTCTGTACATTAATTCTGTATCCTACTACTTTACCAAATTCACTGATTAGCGCTAGTAGTTTTCTGGTAGCATCTTTAGGATTCTCTAGGTATAGTATCATGTCATCTGCAAACAGTGACAGCTTTACTTCTTCTTTTCCGTTTTGGGTTCCTTTTATTTCCTTTTCTTCTCTGATTGCTGTGCCTAAAACTTCCAAAACTATGTTGAATAATAGCGGTGAGAGTGGACAGCCTTGTCTTGTTCCTGATCTTAGAGGAAATGGTTTCAGTTTTTCACCATTGAGAACGATGTTGGCTGTGGGTTTGTCATATATGGCCTTTATTATGTTGAGGTAAGTTCCCTCTATGCCTTCTTTCTGGAGGGTTTTATCATAATTCATTGTTAAATTTTGTCGAAAGCTTTTTCTGCATCTATTGAGATGATCATATGGTTTTTCTCCTTCAATTTGTTAATATGATTGATTTGCGTATATTGGAGAATCCTTGCATTCCTGGGATAAATCCCACTTGATCATGGTGTATGATCCTTTTAATGTGCTGTTGGCTTCTGTTTGCTAGTATTTTGTTGAGGATTTTTGCATCTATGTTCATCAGTGATACTGGCCTGTAGTTTTCTTTCTTTGTGACATCTTTGTCTGGTTTTGGTATCAGGCTGATGGTGGCCTCATAGAATGAGTTTGGGAGTGTTCCTCCCTCTGCTATGTTTTGGAAGAGTTTGAGACAGATAAGTGTTAGCTCTTCTCTAAATGTTTGATAGAATTCACCTATGAAGCCATCTGTTCCTGGGCTTTTGTTTGTTGGAAGATTTTTAATCACAGTCTCAATTTCAGTGCTTGTGATTGGTCTGTTTATATTTTCTATTTCTTCCTTGTTCAGTCTTGGAAGGTTGTACTTTTCTAAGAATTTGTCCATTTCTTCCAGGTTGTTCATTTTATTGGCATATAGTTGCTTGTAGTGATCTCTCATGATCCTTTGTATTTCTGCAGTGTCAGTTGTTACTTCTCCTTTTCATTTCTAATTCTAATGATTTGAGTCTTCTCCCTTTTCTTCTTGATGAGTCTGGCTAATGGTTTATCAATTTTGTTTATCTTCTCAAAGAACCAAGCTTTTAGTTTTATTGATCTTTGCTATCGTTTCCTTCATTTCTTTTTCATTTCTTTCTGATCTGATCTTTATGATTTCTTTCCTTCTGCTAACTTTGGGGTTTTTTTGTTCTTCTTTCTCTAATTGCTTTAGGTGTAAGGTTAGGTTGTTTATTTGAGATGTTTCTTGTTTCTTCAAGTAGGATGGTATTGCTATCAACTTCCCTCTTAGAACTGCTTTTGCTGCATCCCATAGGTTTTGGGTCATTGTGTTTTCATTGTCATTTGTTTCTGGGTACTTTTTGATTTCCCCTTTGATTTCTTCAGTGATCTCTTGGTTATTAAGTAGTGTATTGTTTAGCCTCTATGTGTTTGTATTTTTTTCAGATTTTTTTCTGTAATTGATATCTAGTCTCATAGTGTTGTGGTCAGAAAAGATACTTGACATGATTTCAATTTTCTTAAATTTACCAAGGCTTGATTTGTGACCCAAGATATGATTTGTCCTGGAGAATGTTCCATGAGCACTTGAGAAGAAAGTGTATTCTGTTGTTTTTGAATGCAGTGTCCTATAAATATCAATTAAGTCCATCTTGTTTAATATATCATTTAAAGATTGTGTTTCCTTATTTATTTTCATTTTGGATGATCTGTCCATTGGTGAAAGTGGGGTGTTAAAGTCCCCTACTATGATTGTGTTACTGTCGATTTCCCCTTTTATGGCTGTTAGCATTTGCCTTATGTATTGAGGTGCTCCTATGTTGGGTGCATAAATATTTACAATTGTTATATCTTCTTCTTGGATTGATCCCTTGATCATTATGTAGTGTCCTTCTTTGTCTCTTGTAATAGTCTTTATTTTAAAGTCTATTTTGTCTGATATGAGAATTGCTACTCCAGCTTTCTTTTGATTTCCATTTGCATGAAATATCGTTTTCCCCCTCACTTTCAGTCTGTATGTGTCCCTAGGTCTGAAGTGGGTCTCTTGTAGACAGCATATATACGGGTCTTGTTTTTGTATCCATTCTGCCAGTCTATGTCCTTTGGTTGGAGCATTTAATCTATTTACATTTAAGGTAATTATGGATATGTATGTTCCTATTACCATTTTCTTAATTGTTTTGGGTTTGCTATTGTAGGTCTTTTCCTTCTCTTGTGTTTCCTGCCTAGAGAAATTCCTTTAGCATTTGTTGTAAAGCTGGTTTGGTGGTGCTGAATTCTCTTAGCTTTTCCTTGTCTGTAAAGGTTTTAATTTCTCCATCGAATCTGAATGAGATCCTTGCTGGGTGGAGTAATCTTGGTTGTAGGTTTCTCTCTTTCATCACTTTAAATATGTCCTGCCACTCCCTTCTGGCTTGCAGAGTTTCTGCTGAAAGATCAGCTGTTAACCTTATGGGGATTCCCTTGTATGTTATTTGTTGTTTTTCCCTTGCTGCTTTTAATATGTTTTGTTTGTATTTAATTTTTGATAGTTTGATTTTGTGTCTTGGCGTGTTTCTCCTTGGATTTATCCTGTATGGGACTCTCTGCACTTCCTGGACTTGAGTAACTATTTCCTTTCCCATATTGGGGAAGTTTTCAACTATAATCTCTTCAAATATTTTCTCAGTCCCTTTCCTTTTCTGTTCTTCTTCTGGGACCCCTATAATTTGAATGTTGGTGCGTTTAATGTTGTCCCAGAAGTCTCTGAGCCTGTCCTCAATTGTTTTCATTCTTTTTTCTTTATTCTGCTCTGCCATAGTTATTTCCACTATTTTATCTTCCAGGTCACTTATCCGTTCTTCTGCCTCAGTTATTCTGCTATTGATTTCATCTAGAGAATTTTTAATTTCATTTATTGTGTTGTTCATCATTGTTTGTTTGCTCTTTAGTTCTTCTAGGTCCTTGTTAAATGTTTCTTGTATTTTCTCCATTCTATTTCCAAGATTTTGGATCACTTTTACTATCATTACTCTGAATTCTTTTTCAGGCAGACTGCCTATTTCCTCTTCATTTTTTTGGTCTGGTGGGTTTTTACCTTGCTCCTTTATGTGCTGTGTGTTTCTCTGTCTTCTCATTTTGCTTAACTTACTGTGTTTGGGGTATCCTTTTCTCAGGCTGCAGGTTTGTAGTTCCCATTGTTTTTGGTGTCTGCCCCCAGTAGCTAAGGTTGGTTCAGTTGGTTGTGTAGGCTTCCTGGTGGAGGGGACTAGTGCCTGTTTTCTGTTGGATGAGGCTGGATCTTGTCTTTCTGGTGGGCAGGACCGCATCCAGTGGTGTGTTTTGGGGTGTCTATGACCTTATTATGATTTTAGGCAGTCTCTCTGCTAATGGGTGGGGTTGTTTTCCTGTCTTGCTAGTTGATTGGCATAGGGTGTCCAGCACTGTAGCTTGCTGATCGTTGAATGGAGCTGGGTCTTAGCATTGAGAAGGAGATCTCTGGGAGAGCTTTTGCCATTTGATATTATGTGGATCCAGGAGGTCTCTGGTGGTTCAATGTCCTGAACTTGGCTCTCCCACCTCAGAGGCACAGGCCTGACACTGGGCCAGAGCACCAAGACCCTGTCAGCCACACGGCTTTTGGGAAGTCTGAGGTCTTCTGCCAGCGTTCAGTAGGTGTTCTGTAGGAGTTGTTCCACATGTAGATGTATTTCTGATGTGTTTGTGGGGAGGAAGGTGATCTCCACATCTCACTCCTCCACCATCTTGAAGGTCCTCCTCAACAGCTTGAGTTTTAATGGAAATTGGGAAGGGGAGAGAGTGAAAGTCTGGGAGCTAGCGTGCAAGTGTTTTCATTGGCTTTTCTGACCACTGAAATCAGAGAGGGTGTGTATAAATGCCCGGAGAATAATACCACTTCCATGTAGTCTTTCCCCCCACTGATATTTTATGATAAAACATTTTCAAAGCTATAACAAAGCTGAAAAAATTCTATAGTGAACACCCATATACCTACCACATAGTTTCTCTTGTCTTTTTCTTTTGTTGTGTTATTTCCATAATGACGTGAAGGCTCTTGAATGATGGGGTTTACCTGTCACTCATTAGAACTGGTCTCTGTGATACTTGGAGCTTGGAGATTAGTTCTTCGTAGCACTTTGAAGCATAGCATTTACTTAGTTTTTTTCTAAGATTCTTAACACAGCAGTAAACATATTTTTAGTATTGGTCCATCACAGTCCTAGGCTGCAATTCTGGTTGAACCTTAGAGAAGATCTAACTGTTATGGCCTCCCTCTCTTCTGACAATGGGGCCCCAGCTAACCTTTCAGCTTTGAACAGAAAAGCCCTGTGTTCTAGACCTTCTCTCTCATTTGAATAATTTAAAATGACCATATTTCCATAAATTCATTCAATTCAGTCACTTATGGGAGAAAGTTTGAAAAATCAAAATTTAAAAATCATCAGAAAACTTGTTTTCAAAGAAACTCTCAATGAAACTATTTTTAAGAAAAAGAAATTCAGTAACCAGGTATTAAGTCTCTGAGATTTCTTGCTTGTTCTGGTTGAAACTAGAAGGAAATGAAACTTTAAGGAAAAGGGGAAGGTGGAAAAAGAATAGACATTTTGCCCTCGAATTATGAGAATTCATTGAACTATCCTTTCCTCCTCCCTCAGGTTCACACCAAAGTTGCAGTAGGCAGACAGTCACTTACACAGAGTTGAGGATGAAACAGATCTCTGGAGATCTCCTGGATGTCTACTAGGAGAATAGTCTCCAAATAGCACGTTTCCAACTCTTTTCACATTTCTTTGGCAGGTGTTTTCAGTCTACTGGGCAGGCAACTAACCACTTAATAAAAGAAGCACAGGAGGCCAGACTGCCCTGGGCATTGTTCTAAGGCTCCTGCATCATAATGTGCTGACATAGTCTCTGAAGTAAGAGAAGAACTCTGGGAAGGAGCAGCCCTGAAGGTCAGCCCCTAACCCTGGGGTTAGGTGTTGCCAGCATTCCTGTGGAGCCTGCACAGCTCAGGAGCAGTAGTTCTGGTTGCTGCGTGAAGTTTTCAGTGGCTTCCCTGAGAGAAAAGCCAATTTAGTCATAGGATCACCATGGAAAAGATATCATATTGAGAAAGTTGAAAACACTATCATTTATCATTCAAGTGATAATTTATCATTCAATCTACCTACATCCCAATTTTCAGAGACTTAAACATATTTAAGCCGCTTTGTGCTTCTATGAAGAAAAACTTCAAAAGAAGGTAGGATTCTTAGAGGGCAGAGGCCTCTTTATCTTCATACCTCCAGCTTCTAGTATATTCTGACACGTGCTGTAGTAGGCACTCAGTAATTGTTGGGTGAATGAATGAATGTAAAGAAACGCATGGTATTCTCTCTCTGAAGTTCTCCTCTCTCTTGAAGATACATGATTAGGTTATTTGTCTTTGCTTTTCTCTGTGGCTTCCCTGTCAGATTGTCCTTCTTCACCTTTATGTTGTGGTCCAGTGCTACAGATGCCCACCTGTCTAGCCACTCCCTCCCCTGCTCTTAAGGATGGAAGGGCACCAGGGGATGCTAACTCACCACTTAGGCCTGGGGGGCATGACCTTAGTGAATTAACTTCACTTGGGTCACCATATTCTAGACTCAAACACTTGCTTTGGACAGGGCCCAGAGGATATTCAGTCTCAGAATAAATATCATCTGAGTTTCTGAGTGGATGATAAGGTTCCTATTTCCTTAAGAATGGTAACTTCCATGTGGGACCACGTGTTGGTGTCAGGGAGACCACAGCATCCACTCCCATAGGATGTGTATCAGGCAGTTTTCCCAGAAGCAGTGTTGAGGGCTGGATGCATAAGTGGAGTGTTTACTGGCGTCAAGCTCTGGTGATATCTGTCCACGTATAACTGGCTCAGCTTGCAGGCAAGGGCAGCCTGTACATGTGCAGGATCAAAGGGTTTCCTTTTATTTTTGCCTCAGACACTCCCTTTCCCGTCTTTTACCCTGAATGCCCTCTTTTGGATGGACAAATTCTTCCTCTAGTTGTATGAGTACCGTTGGCTATTTCTTCATTCAGCGTATTTGTTGCGTGATCGCTTGCCATTTTCTGTTCTTCCTAACTCAGGGTCAGGGAACATTTCTGCATAAATCTGATTCATCTCTTCCATGTTGGTGTTACTAATTCTGATGTCTTGATGAAACTCTTCGTTTCTCACTTCTATTTTTTTTCGAGGCTACTGGTATCTTAAAAAGTGAAGAAATAGCAAAAGAGGGAAATAAAAATCATGGTATATTTTAAATATTTACCTTTAAAATATTAATGCTTTTTAACGTGCACAGAGTATTAAGCCATACTTATAACTTTACGTGGAGATGATGTCATAGTTCTGAGTCTGAGGCACTTTGTTGAAGTGAGGTCCATGACCAATTAACCCTCTGTCCTTGTTCCTCATGAGATGTGCCAACTTGCCCATGCCTGCATGGGGTCCTCTCTACTGCATGTCCTAAGCATGATATGAAGTTTTCATGCCAGGTTCTGTCTCTGGCTCCCTGATGAGTGCTATACAAGGCCAATTCTGTTGGTCAGTTTAGTAATGAGTACCTACTATTTCCTGGGGCTACAGAGGTGAACAGTCTCTGCCATCAAGTGGAGGAGGGGTGATGTAAGCAGATAATTTCAGTGGGATGCAGAGATAAGTGGAAGCACAGATAAGAGGCACTAAATCCAGTTTGGGGATTTAGGGAAGGGTTCCTGGAGGATTTAATGTCCAAGGTTAATCTTGGAAGATTAGCCAGCCTGAGCAAAGGCACTGAGGCATAAAATGACATGCTTTGAAGGGGTAACTGCAAATGGTCTGGTGTTAAGTGAGGGGGGGAAAGTGAAGGTGGATGAGAGAGGGGCTAGATCACAGAGGACTTTAAAGACCCTAACTGGGGGCTTGGACTTAATTTGTTGCAGCAGTTTTCTGATGAGGAGTTTTAGCACAGAGAGATTTATGCTCTGGATTGATCACTTTGGTAGCAGTGTGAAGGACAGACTCAGGGAGGGCAATTCTGGAGGCATACAGATTAAGATGGTAGCAGTGGGACTAGAAAAGAGAGGGTTAATTTAGGAACTATTAGTAGAGTTGATAGAACTTGGTGACTAACTGGATGTGGGAAGTGAGAAGAAAGAGTGACTCAGAGGTTTCTGGTTTGGGAAACTGGGTAAATGGTGGTGCCATTAACCAAGAAACAAAACACAGGCAGAGGAACAGGTGTAGGAGGCAGGAAGGATGAGTTCCTTGTTTGCAGGAGCCCTGGGTGCCTTGTATTCCATAGGTGTTTAGTAAATAAGAGGCTTTTTCCTTAAACCTTCAGTGGCTTCCCATGCTCTTAGGCTATTTGACATATATCACGTATATCACAGGTGTGTGTGTGTGTGTGTGTGTTTAGTATACACCCAAGAGCCTATACATGTGTGAGCATGATCTGGCTGCATCCTGTCTTCAGTTCTCTCCAGCTGTATCTCAGAACCCTCCCTTCTCCCTCATCATGCTTCTGTCTCCTTTCTGGTGTTGTATTCTTTAAGCCCTTTCCTCTGTCTGAAATGCTCTTCTCTCAGTTCTTAACATGCGGGGCTTATTTTCATTCTTCTGATCTAACTTCAAATGTCACCTGTTTAGAGAACCCTTTCCTCAATCCCCGGACAAGTGATTGTCTCTCAGCTCTAAATCCACCATTGCATTCTACATTGTGGTGCTGGGGCTGGAACTCAGCTAACGACATTTCTTTTTTCTTTTTTGCCAGCTGGCTTCCTGTTAGGTTCAACAATAGGCTGCATTAGACTACAGGGAACTCGGAAAGCAGAGGGAGCGAAGAAGGGACTTGTGTTTGTTCCTGATTGCTTCTTGATTCTCTGTCACCCTGGTAATGGCAACTTGTTCTAGCCTTTTTTTCCCCTCACTCTCAGAATTAGCATCTGGGCAGTGCCCTTTCCTTGGAGGGTTGAGTCCTAGCTCCAAGAGGTCTGACTTCTGAGCTTCCAGATTCTGATAATTCTAACCTCTTCCTCCCATCTCCCAGCCCTAGTTGTGGTATCTGCTTCCTATATAGTTATTATCTCTGACATCTCCATGTTTCTTTTGTGCTTTTCCAGATCTCCAACACAGATTTAACTTATTGTTACACTAAAGTCTCTTAGTGTAATTTCTGCCTTTCTTAATGGCTGGATCTTACACAACTGAATATGATTTAGGCCTCCATCCAGTTACTCTCTAACTATAATAGGATTTTCTTCATAGACTTTTCATAATCTGTATTTCAAAAAAAACTTTTTTTTTTTTGCTTTCTCATAATCTGTCTCCTCTTGGATATGAGTCTTTGTCTCATTCATCACTGTATCCTCAGAGCCTAGCATGGAGCCTTGCATACTGTAGGAACTTAATATATGCTTGTTAAATAAATTATTGAATTATTACAAAAGACTACAGGAGACATATTGCTAACTGACCATACAAAATGGCCAGAATTGAGCAACTTTTTAATCTCTTGGTTCTAGGCCAAGTTATAAATGAACTCTATAATGATGTAACTCTGTTATAGACAGTTGAGCTCAACACTTCTTATAAGCCTGTTAGAATACAATGTATTATTTAACATAGATCCATCATCATTGGGATAATAAGATACATAATTTATTTGCTTTGAATTCTGTACGTACATAAATCCCTACTTTCTATAATTAGGAATGATAATGACTTACCTATTAGGGTTTCATGAAGATCAGGAGTTGGTTATGGGTTAGATCCACAAAGTTTTTTTGGTTAGCAAATAATTTTAAAAATAAAAGCCATCCAAAGAATCCACTTGCTGTAACATGCAACATCACTTAATAGCGTTTACTTGGTAAATGTAATCTGCTTATATTCTTTTTTTCATTGTGTGTTACATGATGTGAAACAACCAAAGCACAGAACCAAAAAAGCAGGTTAAAAAGGGACTGCTTACAAGGATTTACCATAGCACAGGGAATTATATTCAGTATCTTGTAATAACCTATAATGAAATATAATCTGCAAAAACCCATACCTGATTCACTATGCTGTACACCTGAAACTAATGCAATATTGTAAATCAACTATATACTTCAATAAAATAAAAACTACAATGTCTAAGATGAGAACTGCACTCGATAGGATTAATGGTAGATTAGACATTGCAGAAGAAAAGAGTAGTGAACTTAAAGCATAGCAATAGAGCCCATCCAAAATGAAACACACAATGAGAAAAAGAGTCCCCCAAATTAACAGCATCTGTGAGCTGTGGGACAATTTCAATTGCCCTCATGTGCAGATAATTGGAGTATCTGAAAGAGAGAAGAGAGTGGGGCGAACAGAAAAAGTATTTAAAGAAATAACTGAAAACTTTACAAACTTGATGAAAATTATAAATCCATAGATCCAAGAAGCTCAATAAACCTCAAGCTCAATAAACTGCACCAAGACACATCATAATCAAACTGATCAAAAACAATGACAAAGAAAAAAGTCTTAAGAGCAGCCAGAGAAAAAATATATGCTATGTACAGAGGAACAAACATAAGGATGACAGCAGAATTCTCATTGGAAACAATGCAAGCAAGAAGAGAGGCATCTTTAAAGTAATGAAAGGAAAACACTATAAACCTAGAGTTCTATACCCAGCAAAAATCTCTCTCAAAAACAAAAGCAAAACAAATACTTTTTCAGACATGCAAAAGCTAAAAGAATATATCACCAGCAGACCCACACAACAATTTTAAAGGAACTCCTTCAGGCAACAGAAAAATGATACCAGATGGAAATGTGGATCCACACCAAAGAATGAAGAACACCAGAAATGGTAACTACATAAATAAATATACACAATTCTTTCTGAAAAGTCAAGCTCTGAAGGGAACAAGAAAGACTGGGTAATTGCTATGGGTAGGCAGGGGGCTAAGGGAGGTTTTCATTTTTGTTTTTAGGACATCGGAGAATTTTAAGGATGTATAAAGCTGATGGGAAAGCATGTAAGCAGGGAGAGGTGACACTATAGGTTAGATAGAGCAGAGTATAGGGCTTGGGCAGAAAGGTGGGTCCTTGACACAAGAGGGTCAAGCACTTCTCTGTGACCTACAGAAGGGGCTGGGTGTCTGGGCAGGGAGTCTGTCAATTTAGTGGGGGTGGCAGTCTTGCTGTAGACTTGGGTGGATAAGTATGTACTGCTTGTATAATCATAAGAAAAAACAAACAAACATGAGAAAAAGGAACTGCTTAACTTCCACACAGCTATAAGCAAGAATCTAAAAACACCTTATAATCTTTTATTTAAATATCAACTACTAAGACAAAGAATTGTAATACATCATACATGCATAATTTTAAAATAATTTTGGTCAAATAATGCAAATAGATTACATGACATTGACTTTCACTGTGCCAAGGAGAACCATTTTATTGACCCTTAAGTTTTAAATTAAATTTCCCTTGAATCTACCTCAAATGTGTTCATATTTTTTTTTTCCTTTTCTAATTCAGAAAGAAAAATGTTCCTTTTCTTCTCCAGCCTAACTGGGCCATCAGTGTCCTTTAATCCAGCCCTTCCTTCCTCTTCTCCTTTCCCCATCTGGAACCTTACTCTCAAATTTTTAATATGCCCACTACTATTGTTTTTCAAACAAAAATCTTTTCTTCATCTTGTTATCGGTTCAAGCTACCATCCTGTGTCTATCTTTCTTTCCTCATGCCCAAGTTCCAAATATTTCATAGTCAGAGTTTCTATTTTGCTATCTGGCTTTTGCCTTCAACCCATTATTGAAATTGCACTCTTGCAGCTCACAAATGATTGCCTGATCAATACATTCTTTCGAGCCCTCATTCTTGACATTTATTTTTGACAATTGATTATCTTTCCTTCTTGAAACTCTCCTCCCTCGTTCTGGGACACTGCAGTACCCTGTTTTTTCTCTTCTACAAACTGCTCTTCCTTTCATTACATCCATGGCTTTTTCCTCCAACACTCCAAAATAAGGTGCCCCCCAAGGCTCTGTCCTCTTTTCTTGGCAAGTCCTTCCTTAATAATCTTTCCTATCTACCCTTACATTTCAAATACTACCTTCATGTGAAGGATCCCCAAGGTTATATTCAGCCAGTATCTCTTCTGTGAACTCCTAACCTATATTTTCAAATGCCAACAGGACATGGCTACCTTAGGGCCCCTCTGACATCTCAAACACATGTCCAAACTTACCAGCTCCTCCACAAAATCCATGTTTCTTTCTTTTTGTTACTTGTTGAACATGTTCTCAGTCAGCCAAGACTGAAGACTTTGAATCATCTCTTATTCGTCTAACTTTCCTTCCAACACTTGTAATCAGTCATAAAATTTTTTCCATTTTTTATGTCCAGAGGCACACTCAGATGTCATGACCTTCCTATCACCATTACCCCTCTAACATTATGGTTAAGGCTGTCATCACCCCTCACCTGCACAATAATGATCACTTCTTAATTGGTGTCTCTCTTCAGTTTTTCCCCAATCCAGTCTATCCTATTCAATGCTGCCAGAGCATTTTTTTTTTTTCCAAAAAATGATCCTAATACTTCCCTGATCAAGAATCTCTAATGGTTTAATTGTCTCTAGAATAAATCTAGACTCCTTATCCTGGTATTCAAGAAGTTCATAGTTTGGGCCTCAAACATGTACTCTTTTGGTCTTACAAATATATCAATTTTCTGTTTCTATGGCTTAGTGTTTGGGAATATGGACTCTGAAGCCAGATTGTTAAGTTTGAATCCTGGCTCCTCCTTTTATTAGCTGTGTCACCCTGGACAAGTTTCTTAACCTCTCTGTGCCTCAGTTTCCTCATCTATAATAGGAATAATAACACTTACAGGGTTGTTGTGAAAATTAAACATATGAAAAGTGCTTAGAAAAGTGCCTGGTAAGCTCTGTATAATGTTTCATGGAACAAATATTTACTTTTGCCTATCCATATGCACATATGCCAGGAACTCTAAGGATTTGGGGATAATATCAGTAAACAAAACAAACAAAAATCATTGCCCTTGTGGATCTTAAATTCTATAATAAAAATAACAATTATTATTAATTGTACATTGTTTCTGGAATACCCTTCTTCCTGCATTATCACCTTTAAAATTCTACCTTGACTTCAAGACCCACTAAAATTTCTTACCCCTTGAAATCTTACCTTGTAGAAGGTTCTCATTTGAACTCCTCCAACTCTTTAAATCTGAATTACAGCATTTATCACATTTTACACATTCTACCATGTTATTATCAAATATCAAACATATCAAATATTATGCTTACTTGCACATGTTTTTTTAATCTTCCTTGATGGACTGTAATGTTAGCAATTATCCCTATTCATTCTTGTAAATAGTATAGCATGATGTACCTTGTACTCAAGCACACAGTATATGCTTGATAAATATTTCTTGGATGAATGTAGGTAAAGAACTCTTTGCATGAGCTTTCATTTGACCTCTATTAATTAACCTAATCTTCTTTAATTGAAAATATAAACTAAATTTAAAATATAGAACATTTTATTTTCAACTTTGGAAATATCAAGTGTAAGTATCAAATATTTATTGTTTACAAATTGGCTTTTTTCATTACCATCATTTGGCACCTTGTCTACTAGTAGGCTAATTTTTGTTGTTTGCTTTACTAAGTATACTCTATAGCATATTTAATGTCCCCCATTACCACTGTTTGGAAAGTGCCCCTAAGTTTTTATTAAAGAAGCCATTGTGGATTGCATATATTTCAACTGTATTTTCTATAGTCAGTACAGATTTTTCCCATTTTTCACTTCCAAACATGATAAAAAAAAATGTCCAGGTACTCACCTGCAATTTTATGGTTCATTACTTATTTTCCCCCTCTATTCCAAGGAACTGTAGATGTTTGAAATTTGTTTTTATGACATCTGAAATAAAAATATAGTTTTTTTCTAAATTATCAACTATCTTTCCTCTAAATTTGCTTGCTATTCTCCAGCTATGACTGGAAAGACCAGACCAACTACACATTCTCTCCTACTTTCTAATCTGTATTTGCACAATGCTACAGTAAAATATAGATTACTCTATATTTTTTAAAATCTCCTTTATACCACTTAACCTTGCTAAGCCATCTTAACTATTCCTTTTATCCAGGCAGAACCCCATCAGAATGGCATAACAATCTTCTCTTTTTTTAATAACAAGGCCAACACACACTGGATTTTAAATAATGATCGAGGATTTTTTTTTTATTCATTAAGTTTCAGTATCATTACAGAAAATGTTATGGTACAGAGTTGTTTAACATTGTTTTTTCTTTGCTCTTGATTTCCACATGAATGCTGGTAACACTAATATCTGTACAAGATCAGTCTTTGATTTTATTTTTTGTTCTGTACAATTTTAAACGTATTGGTTAAAAAGGCTGTCAGCACTTAAGGAAGCATTTTTTCCCCCCAGTTTGTTTGTTCAAATAAAAGGTATCCAGTTACTGCCCAAGAGTACTGTGCCATGAGGCTACTGGGATGCGAGGCCCCCCCACCCCCGAACGCTCTGCGGGGATGGTTCTCCTTGAGGCAGGGCAGGGCCGCCACCCAGTCACTCTTTATTTGGCACTGTGCACATAAACACGAGATACATGATAAAGAACAAGCAAAAGCTCTCTGTAAAGCGGTTATGAAGCATACTAAGAAGGGAAATCCAAGTGTTGCCTACGCTAGTATAAATAAGCAGACAGCCTTGATTTAAGAGCATAAGTAGTTGTATTTTAAAGATGAGAAAAACACAAGTTCTGCAGGCACCTACTGCTGTCTACTAAAAGCTATCGCTATCAGACCTAGCATTGAACACACAAAGCAATTTGCAAGAAAGGAAAAATTTGCTTTGATATAATCAGAATAGAGTTGTTTGTTAAGATTTTTAGGTGTTTTTTTCTTTAAAAGGTATTTAAATTCTTTTGAAATATAGTTCAAGATGTTGACCATACAGATCAACTTTTATCCAAATCAGAAAAACTAGCTGTGCCGTTGCATATTACAGGATACAGTCAATGATATGTAGACATGCATCAGAGCTTTCTCCTGCTGGTGACCATCATAGCCGCCCGATGACCATGACGTCCACCACCTCGCCCTTGTGGAGCTCCACGTACTGCTCTGTCTTTGGAGGAAGCATCAATAATCCGTTGGCGCTGCGCATGCTCATCAGACGGCTGCTCATCTGATTACCTGGGAGGAAATACTCTCATTACAGTGGCAGCAGCGACACGGTGTATGCATGCGCAGCCCTTGCAGTTCTTTTCAGAATAAAAACTGATGAACAGAAACACAGGTCTTCAAGAGGAAGAGAGATGATCAGACTTCCCAGTACCTTTTTCAGGTGACCTTGCTACTGTATCCTACTACCTTCTCACTGAACTTTAAAAATAAACATTACAAATTATTGCTTAAAAGAACAAAACCAAAATTTTACAGCATTGTGGAAAATGCCATAGAATTTCTCAGTTCAGGCTAAAATGTGACGTGTGTCTGAAAAGAGAGGCTTTTAAACCCTATTAAAATAATAATGATAATAACAGCAGTGGCTACCATTTCTTTAGTATTTACTAAGTACCAGACAAGGTGGTAGACCTTTTACTCAACTACCTTATTTAATTCTCAACGACTCAAAAGAGGTTAGATAACTTGCCTAGGGTCCTACTAATTAGTTGGTGGCCAATTTGAATGCAAGTCTGATGGCAAAGCCCATCAGAGACCTACTCACTGTGCTAGCTGATGTTTGCACTTGATAGGACCTTTGTTTAATTTTTTCTGGAATCCCATCAAAAGTCAGGTAAAATATGACTAGATATGGCACTGTGCACATAACCTATGTTGGGGATAAAAGTTTAAAGTCTACAGCAGGTAACTTCAGAACTGTGAATTATCAACGTTGATTTCTCAGTCCTTAAATCTTACCAATATCTAGTGTATAGTAAAGGCTACAGAGAATCACACTCTAATTGGGCTTTAATCTCACATTGATGGGTGGCATAGCCACAGTCCCCTCCTTTTCCTACAATCGAAGTTATGCTCAGAACTTACTGGTTGAACAAACAGATAAAAATCTGTAATTTTAGATTTGTATTTCAAATGTTTATCTAGAAAATATGGCTCCATGGAATAACAAAACCTTTATTAATTTTTTTTTTTTACTCTTGTCCTGTTATGCTACACTGTTTTAGGAATAGGTTAGCATCTAATCTTTCAAAAGGGAAAATGTACAATAATTACAAAATTAGGTATACTCAAGGAAGGAGGTTATACATAAATTTGTGTTTTAACAGGATGGGTGTATAGAGATACCTGCAGGTGTGAATGACTTACCTGTACTCTGTGCCCAAGGTAGTGGTTCTTGGTGATGCCAAGTCAGTATACACCGATGGTATTCTGGGCGAGGATCCAGTTTTACATCACATGATAACTACAGAAAAACGAGGAAAAGAAAACAAACTTGATCACCTGATCATCTCTTAAAACTACAGGATGATGGCAGTTGTGCAAAGAGTGCAATGGACATGGAAGTATCTCGGCATTCTGCTGTCTCCACCACTGCCACCTTATGTTCTTAATACAGGAAGTCCAGAGGTTGTGTTGCTCTGGTGAAAAGAGAAAAGAAGGCTAAGAAGTTGGTATCTGCAGTAGGAAAAAGGGCAGATGAAAAATATAAAGTCTGTTTTTGAATTCTAATTTTACCTCTGACCTATGAATTAAGAAATCAAAGCAGATGTTTTAACATTGAAAATAAAGGAGGTAAACCTACACAAACATACAAGCTCAACATCCATGTATCTGTGTGTCATCCAACTGTCCATCCATCCATCCATCCAGTAAAGATTTACTGAGGTGCTAATTCAGCTACTCATTCATACACTTATCTTTAATATGAAAGGGGTACTTTCTTTTTTAAAATTTTTATTGGAGTATAGTTGATTGACAATGTTGTATTGGTTTTAGGTGTACAGTAAAGTGAATCAGGTATACATATACATATATCCACTCTTTTTTAGATTCTTTTCCCATATAGGCCATTACAGAGTACTGAGTAGAGTTCCCTGTGCTATAGAGTAGGTCCTTATTAGTTACCTATTTTACAGTAGTGTGTATAGGTCAATCCCAATCTTCCAATTTATCCTTCCCCACCTCCCCCCTTACCCCCAGGTAACCCTAAGTTTGTTTTCTACATCTGTAACTCTATTTCTGTTTTGTAGATAAGTTCATTTGTACCCTTTTTAAAGATTCCACATATAAGTGATATCATATATTTGTCTTTGTCTGACTTACTTCACTCAGTATGACGATCTCTAGGTCCATCCATGTTGCTGCAAATGGCATGATTTCATTCTTTTTTATGGCTGAGTAATATTCCATTGTATATATGTACCACATCTTCTTTATCCATTCCTCTGTTGATGGACATTTATGTTGCTTCCATGTCCTGGCTATTGTAAATAGTGCTGAAATGAACATTGTGGTGCACATATCTTTTCAAATTATGGTTTTCTCTGGATATATGCCCAGGAGTGGGATTGCTGGATCATATGGTAGCTCTATTTTCAGTTTTTTAGGGAATCTCCATACAGTTCTCCATAGTGGCTGTACCAGTTTACATTCCCACCAACAGTGTAGGAGGGTTCCCTTTTCTCCACTCCCTCTCCAGCAGTTATTGTTGGTAGATTTTTTGATGATGGCCATTCTGACTATCTCATTGTAGTTTTGATTTGCACTTCTCTAATAATTAGTGATATTGAGCATCTTTTCATGTGCCCCCTGGCCATCTATATGTCTTCATTGGAGAAATGTCTATTTAGCTCCTCTGCCTATTTTTTGATTGAGTTGTTTGTTTTTTTGATATTGAGTTGCATGAGATATTTGTATATTTTAGAGGTTAATCAAAAGGGAGAGTTACTTTCTTTTCTCTTGATTATTCCCCCTAGTGTCCCAATACTGATAAACAATCTCATTAAAGCAAATAAAAGTACTCTCATAAAAGTTATACCACTTTGGTTTGGTCACATCACTGGCACTAAAAGAATTCCTCTGAATGAGTCTTTGCTATGGAATGGCATCTTTCATATCTTTGTAACATAGCCAATTTCTGTTCACACACATTATACAGAATGAACAATCAACCTTCAACCTGGAGCCACTGGTTTTTTTTTTTTTTTAATCTATGTCATTAAATTCATCCTGAAATCTGATCAAGGTGATAATGTGTTGGTAGCAGGTGCCTAAAAGGTATGACTTGAACATGTTTATACGGTACATAATTATAATCTATAGCCCATCAAAGATTAGTTCAATGTTAGTGAATACAAGACTCATTCCAATGCATGAGAATTAACATTTTCCATTAGCATAATAATCGTTTAAGTTACTCTATCTTAAAATGGTCTAGAAATCCTTTACTCAACTAAAACAGATATTGCTTAGATTAAATGATACAGTTAAAACTTGACCTGGAAATCTTGATTGAAGTGAGTTTATCTCCAATCCATTCTAGTTACTTTGTTTTAAAATATTCTAATAATCTAATTAGAATATTAAAACATTCTAATTATGCTTTTTCTCTGGAATCCAGAATAAAATTCAATTCTAGGGTGTTTCTCCTTGATTAAATCACACTCTACTCTTTCACATGATATTACTTATGTTTATACCCTATTTCATATCTACTGGGGGGTAACTTGCCATTGTTCCTAAATTATTCTGTGCTTACCTGAGGACAAAAACCTCTGTCTTTCAACCTGAGTGTGTGTGTGTGTGTGTGTGTTCTCCAGTACTAAACCACAAGAGCTATTCATGTGGCTGTGTCATTTGCTAAGTGTTTAAGGTTTTTCCCCAGCAATGGCACTGACTGGCTCATGGAAGTACAGTGGAGCAAATACTGTACTGGGAAGATAACTGGCACCTAGGTTCTACTCCCAGTTTTACTGCTAACCGATGTGCTGTATTGGCAACTTATTTTGCTTTCCCATACCTGTTTGTTCATCTACAAAATGGGGTTGTTTGTTTTAAAGGAAGATATTTGTTAATTTAAGAAACAAGAATCAATTGCATCAAATTAAAGTGAATGAAATTTTTTCACAGCCTCACAAACAGCTGTTCCTTTTGTAGCAAGAGATGAAGCTAATTAGATTTTTATGGTATTTTACTGAAATGCAGAATACTTTACTCACCAATATATTTAGTTACACTGACATTATAGTTCTGGTATATTACATCAGTTAGCTTAAGAAAGCGCCTATTTACTATAAGCTTCAGTGCTTATAAGAATGATGTACCATGAGTAAACATACACATATATCAATATTTTGGTGGAAAAACATTGCAAATGGTGGATGTTTCACTTCTGCCGATTTCTTCTACTCTTTCAAAATTGGGCAGTGAGCTGTGGATTAGGAGTCCTCTGTTTCCTTTGAATATTTTGCTGGCACACAGTAGTCACTCAAGAGATAAAACTGTATTATTTGGTATAGTATTATATGGTATGCTCTACATGTAAATGTCTAAGAGAGAGAATGAGAAAAAAAAAAAGGTCAATGAAATGAGATGATAAGCCACAGACTGGGAGAAAATAATTGTAAAAAACACACCTGATAAAGGTCTGTTATCCAAAATACACAAACAGTTCTTAAAACTCAATAATAAGAAGATGAACAACCCAATTAAAAACTGGGCAAAAGAACTGAGCACCTTACCAAAGAAGATATACACATGAGAAGTAAGCATATGAAAAAATGTTCAACATCATAAGTCATTAGGGAATTGCAAATTAAAACAACAATGAGATATCACTAGATACTTACTAGAAAGGCCAAAAATCCAAAACACTGGCCACACCAAATCCTACTGAGAATGTGGAAGAACAGGGACTCTTATTCACTATGTGGGAATGCAAAATGGTATAGCTACTTTAGAAGACATTTTGGCAGTTTCTTACAAAACTAAATATATTCTTATCATACAATCCAGCAATCACAGTCCTTGGTATTTACCCAAGTGAATTGAAAGTTTATGTTCATACACAAAAACCTGCACACAAATGTTTATAGCAGATTTATTCAGAATTGCCAAAACTTGGAAGCAACCAAGACACCCTTCAGTAGGTGAATGGATAAACGGTGGTATATCCAGAGAATGGAATATTATTCCTTGCTAAAAAGAAATGAGCTATCTAGCCGTGAAAAGACACGGAGGAAACAAACGCATATTAATAAGTGAAAGAAGACAATCTGAAAAGGTAACATACTGTATGATTCCAACAATATGACATTCTGGAAAAGGCAAAACTATGGAGACAGTAAAAAGATCAAGGGTGAGCAGGGAGGGAGGAACGAATAGGCAGAGCACAGAGAGTTTTTAGGGTTGTGAAACTGTACGATACTACAATGGTAGATACATGTAACTGTACATTTGTCAAGACCCCTAGAATACACAACACCGAAAGTAAACCCTAATGTAAACTATGGACTTTGGGTGATAATGATGTGTCACTGTAGGTTCACTGATTGTAACAAATGTACCACTGTGGTGCAGGACGTCAACAGCTGGGAAGGTTGTGTGTGTAAGGATGGGGTGGGGAGGAGGAGTAATACAGGAACTCTCTGTAGTTTCCGCCGAATTTTGCTATGAACCTAAATGTGCTCTAAAAAACAAAATTTGTTACTTAAAAAAAGGGGAGAATATTTTTTTCCTTCCTCTTTGTCCCGTCCATCTTTTAGAGAAGTGACCTCAAAGAATTATCTAATACAGTAAATAATTAATTGCAAACACAGTGTAATAGGGCACAAAGAAGTAAATAATCAACCCTTCTTAGGGACACTGAGAAAGGCTCCACAGAGGGCATGATGCCTGAGTCTTATGACTAAGGAATTTTCCAAGCTGAGAAAAGAGATGGTGGTGGTTAGGAGAGAACCTCCTAGGAAGGAGATCTCACGTCCGTTCTGGAGGCAGTAAAAATCTTGGTATGGTCAGAGTGCAGGATGGGAAGCAGATGAAGCTGGAGGGGAAAACAGGCCTTGGGATGGAGGGCCTCCTGTGCTCACTTGAGCAGTTTGGATTTAACCCTGCGGTCATGGGAAGCATTGAAGAATTTTAATTGGAGATGCTGACATGATTAGAGTTAGAAAAGGGATTTAAAAAGAGGCAGGATTAGAAGAGAAACCATTAAACATTGGAGCCATCATTCAAACCAGCTTATTTGGCTACAAAACACAGGGGATGTGGATAGTGGAGGGCGCTTTAGGAGAATGGTGAAGATTTGGAAGACTGCAGTAAGGAATGGAAAAAGCTGATCCACAGGATATAAAAGGATCATCAGGGGGAATTTTGGCCCCTGCTGAGGTTTGTAAATTGGAAGTGATAACTTGAACAGCTGTACTCTCTTCTCCAGTTGTACTCAGTGCCCTGGGAATAAAAGTGAAGGACAAAAAAGGGAAGATTGATCTAAGTTTGTGGATTCTTAGACTGACTACAGTGCATGGAAGAAGAGGCAAAAAAAATTTGAGGGTGTTAGAAAAACATTGAAGTGATACACCACAGGATTTAGGTTGGATGAGGAAAGGGGTAAAGCCAGAAGGGGCTTATGGAGAGGGAAAAGGGCAGGGGTTATAGGAGTGTTTAAATTCTTTGATATCTACTGGTAGGTAACTTGCCATTGTTCCTAAACTGTATACCAGAGTTGGTGATTTTTGAGATGGAGCACTTCATGGTATTGAAAAGGATGTGCGTATTGAGTTGCTGAAGCAGAAATAAAGTTATTTAGAATTATGGAAATAAAGCAACTGATGATAAGAGGTGAGGGAGAGAAGACTTTTAGATGATTGCCAAAGACCTGAAAGTCTTGGGAAGGTTTGATGGTGGTAATAAGGGGAAGGTGAAGGCTCCAGGAGACTCGGGGAAGAGGCTGGACTAAGCTGCACAGATTGGAGAAGAGAGTTTGTGAGAAAACAGATGACCAGAGGGGATTCTATTAGAGTGGAGGTCCCAGGTGACATGCTCCAGGCCCTGGCTGGTACTGAGGGCCCGGACTCTGCTCAAGTCTGGTCAAAGCTTCCAAAGAGTGGTTAAAGGAGCTTTACACTAACTTTTAAAAGTACTAGAGAAGTTATGAGGCACTGATTTCATTAGTCCAACAGAGAGGCGCTCGAGCTCATCTGCCTTATAAATCATCTAAAATTTATCAAGTAACTTTAAAAATTCTTACACCTGTTGGTGCAGATCAGTTTGAAGTTAATTTTTCCAAAGTTTCTATAACCTAGTTATATTTTTCATCTCCAAAAAATAATAAAACTGGTTTATATTTCTTATAAATCATAGTTCTATCATTTTCAATATCTGGTTTTTAATCAATCCATAGGCCATTATATTCTCATATAACAGGTATCCAATTATACCTTTTGATGTTCAATGACTGATCTTTTTTAAAGCTGAATAATGCTCCATTGTACACATACACTTCATTTTCCCTACCCATTCATCTGTTGTTGGAAATTTGGGTTGTTTCCTTATCTTTGTATAGTGAATTATGCTATAATGAACACTGGGGGTGCAAATATCTGTTTGAGATCCTGATTTCAATTCTTTTGGACATATACCCAGAAGTGAGATTGCTGTATCATATGGTAGTTCTACTTTTAATTTCTGAGTAACCTCCATACTGTTTTCCATGAGGCAACATGGATAAACCTAGAGGACACGATGCTAAGTGAAATAAGCCAGTTACAAAAATACTGCATGATTCTACTTATAGGAAGTATCTAAAATAGTCACTCACAGAGGCAGAGAATAGCATGGTGGTTGTCAGGGGCTGAGGGGAGGAGGGAAGGGAAATTGTTGCTCAATGGATATAAAGTTTCTGTTATGCAAGGTGAATACGTTTTAAAGAATCTGCTGTACAACATATTACCTGTAGTTACCAATGTGGTACTGTGCACTTCAAAATACTTTAAGAGGATAGTTCTCACGTTAAATGTTCTTAGCATGAAATAAACAAACAAATCAAAGAACACAAAGAAATGTTTGGAGGTGATGGATATGTTTAGTACCTTGATTGTGATGACGGTATCACAGGTGTTTGCATATGTCCAAATTCATCAAAATGTCTACATTAAATATGTGCAATTTGTGTATATCAATTATACCTTAGTAAAGCTTAAAAGAAAGAAAAGTACTGATTTAGTATTATAGTTTAAATTGCCAGGAAAATTGTTCATTAGTTATTACATAGAAACTGTGTTACATAATTAGTTGACTAGTAGTAGTAAAGCAAACTGAAGTTAGTGTTGGTGGAGAAGGGGACTCTAATTTCTGAGTGACTTTTACTGCAGGTATATTTCCTCAGCCTTAGTGGTCCTTTTTCCAAACAATATGGTCTCCCTTTTCTTCTGCTTCACTAGAATCTCTTTCTTGTCCTTTAATTGTCTTTTTCTAAACCGTTTAAAATTTATCAGCAGGGTCACAGAAAAAGTGATCAGCTAAATTGCTGTTCTCTCTAAGTTTACACAGGGGAAAGGGAATTCTTGTCCCTCCTTCCATATAGGTTTAGTATTAGTTTAGTATTCTATTGACCATTTTGTCATTACATATCCACTCCTAAATGGACTCCTAGCTGAAGAAAATTATTCACTTTAGGAGTCATGGAATAATGTGGGAAGGGAATAAAAGGGACTCCTTTCCCTCTGTTTTCTATCATGAAGAGGGGAATATAACCACATTTTTCCTCAAAACTAATATAAAATTCTAGATGTTTGTTTTGGGCAGTTAAAAAATCATATCCTAATTTGTTATCAGGCTTCAGTTTTGGTTCCCGGTCATTAGAAAACATTACCCTGGCTTTGATGATGGTTGGCCGAGGATCCAAGATGCCTTGCATCTTTCTCAGTGCAGGCACAACAAAGAGATTGCAGGTGACCACGGCTGACACAGGATTCCCTGAAAGTCAACCAAGCAGTTATTTATAGTACACACATAAAAATTTGCCAAATAATTATGACTGTCTATACCTTCAGGTATCATAGAGAGTGAAATGACTAACCACTAGCATTCCTCTTCTGAATCACCTTGAATCCAAAAGGATGCCAGAATAGAGCTGTAGTCAACCAAATGCCACAGAGGGTGTAAATATTTGGATCTAGCAGTGAAACGCAGATATTTCTGATGCACAGAAGCTGTTTGACACCATTTATATCTGCTTTCCTGAGAGCCGTACATTGAAAGCCTTTAGTAATGAGTTTGCACTTGCTATTTTTAAAATGTTCTAAAATTACCATAGTAGTACATGCTCAGTGCAAAAAAAAATTAGCACGTAGGATAAGAATAAAGAAATTTATCCATAATCCCCTCTAACCAGAAATTTCTTTAAACCAAAAATATAAAACTAAATGATTTAAGATGTGAAGGACTTGAAGGCGAATACTCTTAGGAACTGAATTATGTTCCCCTCAAATTCATATGTTGAAGTCTTAACCCCCAATGTGACTGTATTTGGAGAAAGGACCTCTAAAGAGGTAACCAAAATTAAATGAGGTTGTAAGGGTGAGGCCCCAATCCAATAGGACTGGTGTCCTTATAAAAAGAGGAAGAAACACGAGTGTGTATACACAGAAGAAAGGCCATGTGAAGACACTGAGAGAAGGTGGCCATCTGCAAGCAAGGAAGAAAGATCGTAACAGAAACCAACCTTGCTGGCACCTTGATCTTAGACTTTCAGTCTTCAGAACTGTGAGAAAATAAATTTCTGTTGTTTAAGCCACCCAGTCTGTGATATTCTGTTATGGCAGCCTGAGCAGATTAATACAAATACCAAGTTCTTTTGCAGTTATAAGAAAAATTTGAGGAATTCAACTGTACCTTTCCAAGAAGAAATCTGGGTGTGTCATGCACTTCAAAGAGAGGTAAGGTGGGCTATGAAAAAATGACTGAGCTGAGAATAACAGATTTAGCTTCTTGTGTGGTATTGTTAACTAACCAAGCCATGCGACCCAGGCAAGAGTTCCAAACCTTTCTGGGTCTAACGTTACTCATCCACAAAATGAAAGGTTTGGATGATATGATTCTTAATATTCCTTTTGGTTCTAAAATTCAAATTTTACTAATACTTTTATACAGTGGTATGTGAGTATGCATATATATAGAGAGAGGGGGTGGGGAATGCTTATTATATTTTAGGTTCCCTTGGCCTGGCTTTGTGCTGCTAATTTCATCATCAAAATAAAAGCAATGGTCAGTTTAGCCTATTACTAGCTAAAACCATACCTTTAATTTTCTTCTACCCACAAAAGCAGTTAAGAATAGTTTTTTTTTTAAGTTGTTAAAAAAAGTTGTGATGAGTGACATTGATTATTTCAATAGAAAAAGTGAGTTGTCCCACAGAACAGCAGACTCTTAATGAGAATCAATTGCTTTCCTCTTGCCTCAAAATACAAACAGATGGAAATTTTTCTGGAAAAGCAAAAAAAAGGAAAAAAAAAAAGAAAAAGAAATAAGAAAGCTATTGTTCAACAATGATTACAGTATTCTTGTAATGCTACTGTTTTATAAAATTACTCTATAAAAAATGAATTGCTCTATATAAGAAAAGGGACTGGAAAAATCAACACCAAGAAAATTGCAAATAGTGGTTATTTCAGGGGGAGGGAGATTATGGATAACATTTCTTAATGCTTATCTGTGTTTTCTAATGTTTTTACAGTGAACACGTTACTATAGTAATTTTAAAAAGTTAAAAAAAAAACAAGTAGATAACACATAACTTTTCAACTGCGTTAGAACTTATCAAGATTAGTAATGGCTTTAATTGCAAGGACCTTAAGAAACCAAAAATCCAGTTCTGAGTTTTCAAATCCTTATAAAAAGAACCACTTTGCTGGTTCTACAATCTGAACATGTGAATTGTTGCTGCCCTCTTTTGGTACTTTCAGGCTGAGCAGTGAAAATCTCAAAGTAGCAATTTGAAAATAGGCTATTTAATTATAACTTCTTTGGCAGATCAACAACACTTAGTAACGGCAAAATAGGCTGCCACTATAACATACTTTGTAGGTCAAGTCATATCTTCTGTAGACAACAAAAACAGTCTCTTCTAGTCAAAATGAAGCTAGGAAGATGATGTCATTTCTCTATATAATGGTTTTCAGAGTATCTAGGGATGTATTAAAGGCCCTAAGGAGTTTTGTACCACAGAAATATTTCGAGGACTAAAACTTTATTTACATGACCTCGCTCTTAAAATTTCCTATATGAGAGAAACATACTCTCTTTTATGCTTACAGATAGGGGCTTTAAACATGTTTTTAAAGTTCTAAAATTTTCTGCCTGCCTTCTTTTCTTTCTATCTCTACTTTGACCTTTATTTAATATAAAAAAGCAGGTAAATATTCCAAAGCCACCAGACTTGTACATCTGAAAGGAATAAGTAGGTTATTTTCTAAAGGAATCTATGCCAAAAAATAGAGAATGGGACACTGCTACAGATCAGAGGATAATTTTTAAAATTGAAAAAAATAAGTAGATATATAAAACTTCTAAACTGCTTTAGAATTTATTAAGATTAGTAATGGCTTTAAAACATGGCTTTAAATGCACAGCCAAAGTCCAAAAATTGTAAACTGAACCACTTTGCTTTTTCTATAATCTGAACATGTGAGTTTCTGCTCACGTGGGAGAGGGTGGGGATAATGATGTGGTCAGACTGATGATGCCTGGGATTTGGCTGAGAAGCATCAGTATTTGCAGCCCCTCCTTCCGTGTTGCTGCTCTCCCCAACCAGTCCAAATCTGGTGAGAACCAAAGGCAGCTTTGTATTTTTTTGTCCTAGTATTTCCATAGGCGATTCAAGTCCCTTTGGCCCCTTGAGCATAATACTCTAGTTGTGAGAGGTAATTATACTGCTAACTTTGACCAATTTCCTGTAAGGAAAAGCAGGTGCCCCAGAAAGATGTAGTGACAGTTAACTCCTGATTATCATCTTAGGGTCTGGAATGTGCTTTGAAAGATACTAATTTGACTTTCACACCAACCCTAATTAGCCTCATTTTATAGATGAAGAAACAGCTTCAGAGAGGTTATGTGATTTGCCCAAGGTCATACAGTATGAAAAGCTGGGATTTGAACCCAGGTCTTTCAGATTCCAAATCATGCGCTCTGATAGGGGACTGGTCACCTGGGAAACAAAAAGATTTTGGTCATTTTTCCAGAAAAAGCAAAAGAAACTATTTCAATTATTCTTACCTGGTAGTGCAAAGATTATTTTTCGTACACCATCAATATCCAAAGTTGCAAATGTCGTTGGCAGGCTAGAGGAAAAGTAGAGGTTGTTTGTTAGTGACTGCTAAGCAATCTGAGGAGTAAGTTAAATACTGCAGTTTTCTTGTTACATCGTTCTTCATACAGGTCACCTATTGTGTAAAAGTACTTTTCTGTTGACTCTCCTTTAAATCTTTATAACCTGAAGTGTTTCAAGAGCATTTAAATTAATTCTTTTTTAGCATCTTCTGTTTTCAAGTAACCAAACTTCCTGGTTTTCTGTAGTTTACTTTTTTTTCCTTCTTGCCAGTGCCATAGAAGCTTATCCCAAATCCTGGAGTTTCTCCACCCCTCTAGTTAACAATGTCTATACTTTTTTTTTTCTGCTGGAGAATAACAATCATTCTTTTTATCTGAAGACTACCTGGTAATACATGTCTATCAGATAACTACCTATTGTTCAAGATGAGTATTTCTCAGCCCTTTAAGACTATACTCAGCAATAGACATAAAAGCTTCCCTCCTATGAAGGGAGTGTTTTGAAATGTCAAAATAAATAAAATACCATGACTAGAACAAAATTAAAGCAATAGTAATTAAAAAATATTATCAAATTATACTTCGTCAAAAGTCTGACATGAACCCTCATCATGAGGGTGTGGAGAGGGGTGTGAGTGTGAAGAGGGCAGGTGGTTAATAATGGTGTTTTTTTTCTATTGACTACCCTTAATATAGAATTTCAGCTAAAATTTTTATTACATTAATGAAACTTGAGTGATGCAAAATTCTTAGGGAATGCTGAAATTTCCAAGTAGCTGAAAAATTACCCTTTTAAGCACCCAAATTGTTTTTCTTTTTACTATTTTTGCTCGTTGGTTGAAAGAAGGATCACTCACTCATTACCTTTTGCAATAATATGATGAACATTAACATTTTTGATGAATTGCAGCCATCATTATGAATTGATTCTACTCTGCTATGATACAAAGATTTTGGGTCACAGGGGTATTAAACCATAACATGACAGTACACGTGGAGGTGTTTCTATAGTTCTTGTTTCTGTTTTTTTTCCCCTAGTTTTTTTTCTGTAGGTCCCCATAATGCTAGACTGCCATCATCTTGACCCTTAAAGCTGGCCTTAGGTTTGGGAACCAGACAGCAGTAGTAATAGTTATACTGTTGGAATGATAATAATAATAGTAACAATAGAAGTTACTATTTTTAAAGAAATATCTAAACATTATATCCATTATTTCATTTAATTCTTACAATAATCCCATGAGGTGACAATTGTCATCCCATTTTACAGATGAGGAAAATGAGACTCAGAGAGATTAAGCAATCTGGCCAAAATCACTCAGATACTAAGATTTGAACCAAGGTTTTTCTAACTTTATGGCTCATAATTAGATAAGGCTCTCATAGGGTACACTGTGAAGTGTTATTACATGGACTTCGTAACATCTATTTTTGGCTACTCTGAGGCCTTTTTTGCTTACTTCCTGATTCTTTGCTGTGTTTTAGAAAACTGAGATTAGACTGTCATATCCATTTATAGATAGGTTATTTGGCAATGACTGTTACTGTGTGATGAAAATAATTTCCAAGATACATTTTTGACAACAGCTATGCTCACTGTAGATGACCCATGAAAACTGTGATTGGTAGATGTGGTTGATAATATTCCAAATGCTTTTTGAGTATCTCCATGTCTAAAAGGAAAGGGGTTAATTGCATTCTGAATGCACTGTATGTGGGAAGAGCAAAGCTAAATTGTTCTTGAGCTTTTTTATGTTTCTTCTTATTCTACTATTAAGTAGCAATTACCTTTAAATTCTTCTTATCTTCAGACAAGTATAAAATTCTGGCCAATTAAAGGAAGCCCATTTAAAGTTCTAAACCATTTTTTTTTTAATAGCAAACTAACACACATAATAAGATTGAGGAGGGAATGCATAACACCTTCCTTCTACTATATTTAAAGCCAATTTAAATCATCTTTTGAACCTTGCAGACAGCTACTGTGATTTCTCTGAAGGTACTCATTTTAAAAAGATTCCATTACAATAAAACATTTTGTTATGTGCACTGCTATCATGAGTGTTTTATTGCTAGACTGTGAAGTTTTTGTTTAGGATCTGGAAAGCCATTTCCTTGAAACTCAACACCTATTGTTCATTTTTCCTCTTGAGATCAGAATGTAACAGCTTTTATACAATAACCGAAGTCACAGAATATTATGACTTTAAGGGAGGAGAATAAACAGTATGAACTGATGAACTCCTACAGCTGAAGTAAGTGGTAAATAATAGACTAAAAATAAAATAAGTACCAAAATTATACATCATGGGTGCTGAGATTAATTTAAATAATAGATAATTTAAATAATAGATATTATACAAGTATTTCTCCTCTAGAGGTGAGGGTAAGTAATGTCAGCTTCTTTCTCACTGCAAAGGAATAATCAATTCAATTTTTGAGATTAGTGAGAAGTACATTGACATACTTTTGGGATGTCCTCTGTATTCTAATCAAATTAGTACTGCCCATGGGGACAGAGTAAAAAAAAGCCTGTGTACTCATAGCATAATAATATTTGCTTAAGACAAGATATTCTTAATAAGAATGATCCCAGTCCAACACCTTCAATAGTAAAAGGGCCTTGTCAGTGGCAGCATATCAGAGCAACTACAGAAATACAATGCCAGGAATTCTAAATTCTATTACATTGTGGAGAAGGCTTTAGGGACAATCTTAACTTCATACTTAAACGTAAAGCCTGATCTCTGCCTTAGAACTAACACAAGGTATCCAATAAATCGGGGAGATTAGGAGGGCTGGCTTAACACTTAAAAAAGGTTTCTGGAATTTGCTGCTAGTTCCCATGGCTCACTTGTAACAAATGGTAAGCCCCACCTCTACTTTCTCTTAGGGTTCATATGAGCACCCATCAGAGTATGACCCTGAACTAAAGCATCACTACTGTTGTCCCTGACAGCACGGAGGTGTGCTGGAATGCTCACCCACACACTGAGGGCCTTCAACAGTGTTTTTATAATGTTTACATATCACAGGTTTACAGAGGAGCAGGGGTCTGAACAGGCAGGCTGCTGTTTAAAGACATGGCCACACATATTTTATCAACACCAATGTTTGCATTCTTTGAGGATTTACAATGGATTACAGAACCTCCATTAGCCCTTCCTGAGGGAGCTATTAGTTTTCAGGAGATATGCAAGATCTAGGTATGTGGTTACTTTTCTTTCCTCTTGGGAGGTAGTAAGAAGCAGTATGAAACACTATTCATGAAGTATTCTTACAAAAAAAAAAATTGAATCTGAATCTAATCAAACTTTTAGATCTAACTTCTGATGTACAGAATATACTGGAGAGAGACAGGAACAAATTAAATGCCACCACGAGGAAGCAATCAGCCAAATCCATTCACTAGGACAAAACTAGGACAAAAGATTCAGTTGCTTCAGCAAGTCAGTGGCATGCCAAAAAACGAGGGCGGTGGTTGGTAAATGTTCCTGTTTAATAGAAACTTAACCAAATACAGTGAGTAGACCTGACTTGAATCCTAATTCAAACAAAACATATGTAAGAAGGCATACTTTTCCTTGACATTTGGGAGAATTTTCAAATACGATCAGGGTATTAGATGATACTGAGGTATTCTTATTTATTTTGTTAGCTGAGATAATACCATTGTGATTATGTAAGATAATGTAACTGCTTACATATGTAACTGCTGTTGTTATTAATATCTGAGACGTATACTAAAATGACATGTCTAGAACTTGCTTTAAAACAATCCAGTCCTCTGTCCCCCCAAAAAGGTGAAGAAGGGGATTGATAAAACGATTACGGAAAAATGTTGATAGTTACTGAAGTTGGGTGATGGGTATATGGGGTTTCATTGTACTCCCTGCTTTTGTGTACGTTTGAGAATTTTCATACTGAAATGTTTTTTAAGTGAGAGAAAGAAGCAGAAAAAGAGAAGGAAGGAACTAGACATGCGAATTAAAGGGGAGAAAAGGTTTGGAAAGTTGTTTTGCTTTGTTTAAACCAGACCCAGTGATTTATAAAGATGAATTCCCATTTCAGATAGGCCATACACTTGTTCAAAGAACTCTAATACTATAATATTTCTTTTATTAGAATAAATAATCCATAATAGAAAATGTAAAAAGAAAGCATTTAAAAACTTTGTTAGTCAAAGCAAGCCAAACCAACCCCATATATTAGATAACAAGATTATTTTCATACCCTGGTTTCATAAAAACCCTGCCAAAATGGATCTGGGCATGAAGATCAATGTCCAGCACCTGCTTGAGATAGTCCTGCAAATATGAAAAATAATCACTTTACTTTCGAACATTCTAATATCAGACTTTCAAACTTTAAATGAAAAAAAAATAAATTTATAAGATTGAAATGAAAAGAAACACCTTATTTTAGTGAAGTTGATTTAAGACAAATATTCCTTCATTCCTCATTCATTTATTCATTCAGTAAATATTTACTGAGCACCTGGTATATGTTGAGTATCAATCTATGTACAGGGAGATACAGCCTTGAGCAAAAGAGACAATGTCCCTTCCTTCATAAAAGGTACATTCTAATAGAAGCAGTTAGATAGTAAACCAAGTAACCACATTGACATATAAATCATTACTTGATAGGTTGCTGTCTCTCTTTTAAGACAGAATTTTATGTCTGAGAAAGGATGTTAATAAATATGACTTAAGTAGCTGTGCCTGGGCAGGGAAGCCACATGTATGCATCACACACTATTCTGTCTAGTAACTTAAAATGATGCACATTCCTTGAGGAGACACTTGGACATGTGCCCACAGATTACCAAATCTAAATAAGTCAACTAAAAATTTAGGGAGGGAGCTCTAAAACAGAAAGTCAAGGGTGTTTAATTGCTCCAACTGTATATTCTGCTATTACCAACACAACCAACCTAAGGTTATGATCAACCCAGAGCCATCTGACAAAACATGATATTTGGAAAGGAAAGGCAATACTGCCTTGTAGTTGGTTTTGTAAACATAAAGAAAAATATTGCAGTTTAAAAAGTTTCTCTTAAGTAATACAACCTCTCGGTCTATTACTGAGTTTCCTGCTCACTAATCCAAGAGTCTAGTAACCTACTAAAATTTTAAATATTTCACAAGTTATGGGACACTTTATTTTTAAAAGCTGTTTCCTTCTATCTCCACAGCCTCAGCCAACATCATCTCACCTGAATTACTGAAATAGGTCTCTCTGCCAACACTCCTGCCCTCCTCCAATTTATTCCCGCCACAGTAGTGAGAGAGGCCTCCTGGAAACAAATCTGATCAAATCAATATATAATACTTCAATAACTTCCTGGTCTCCAGAAACAAGTCTCAGCTTTTAAATATCATAGCTAAGATTCTTGTATTTTCTAGTCCCCTTTTGCCAATCATTGCTCTTATCAGGCAATCCTTTTCCCAGCCCCATTCCACTTCCTTCATCTCTCTCTCTCTACATTCCAGCAGGACTATATTGCTGTCAGGTTTTACACTTTCTTGACTCAAATCTTTGAAAATGTTCTTCCTTCCGTTTAGAATACTCTTTCTTTCCACCCTCCTCTCTCTCAATCTCTGAGATGACTCTCAATCTCAGTCATCTTCTCAGCCTCCCCTGAATTCCCAGGGCTGGATAGTAGATTGATTACTGATTTATGTTTATTTTTAGGTTATATTATTAGATGCAATAATTTAGAATTTACTTGATGAACTGATCCATGTAAATATATGAATAGGAAATGTCCCTCCACCTAATATCTAGTAATCCTTTTTATCTTAATTTTCTCTGATATCAAGAGAGTCATACCAGCTATCTTTCCTTGTAACATTTTTCTCATCTTTTACTTTCAATGAGCTGTGTCCTTATATTTAAGGTGGGTCTCTTATAAGCATCATGCAATTTGTTGTTTTGTAAAATCCAGAATGACAATTTTTAATTGGAGGACTCAGTCCATTTACATTTAATATAATTATTGCTATATTTGGGGTTTAAAACTATAGCCCTCCTATTCATTACCTATTTGTCACTTTTGTTTTTATTTCTTTTTCTTCTTTCATATCTTCTTTCAATTCACCAAAATTTTTTGTTATTTAATTTTCTTTCTCTTCTATTTGTTAGTTACACATTCTCTTATTATTTTAGTGGTTATTTTAGAGATTACAACATGCATTCTTAACTTACTACAATCTATCATAATTTGGTATTTTTATCACTTCCCAATGTAAGAACTTTAAAACATGTTAACTCCATCCATTCCTCTTTCCTTTTTGTGCTATCATGTATCATATATTCTATATACATTATAAATATGTGTGTATATATATATAACTATTATATATATACATTCTACATATACTATACAAATATATACTCTATATATTCAATATATAATATTTATACACATTTAAACCTCAAGATATTATTTCATATAATCAACAATTCATTTACATTTACCAACATATTAACCCTTTCCTTTGCTCTTTAGTCCTTTCTGCATATTCATGCTTCCATAATCTTTCCCACTGAAGAACTCCCTTTAGGATAGGTCTGTTCAGTTTTTATCTAGTTCAGTTCCACACTAGCTTTTATTTTCTTTCAGCATTTTACAAACGCCATTCCATTGTTCTCTCTTTTGTTTTAGAAGTTCTGTTTTGAACACATTGTTTTTATTTTTTTAATATTTTATTTTATTTTGGCTGCGTCGGGTCTTCATTGTGGCATGTGGGCTTCTCTCTAGTTGTGGCGTGCAGGTTTTCTCTCTCTAGTTGTGGTGCACGGGCTCCAGGGCGCATGGGGTATGTAGTTTGCGGCACGTGGGCTCTTTTGTTGAGGCGTGCAAGCTTAGTAGCTGTGGTGCGTGGGCTTAGTTGCCCTGCGGCATGTGGGATCTCAGTTCCCTGACCAGGGATTGAACCTGTGTCCTCTCCATTGGAAAGCAGATTCTTTACCACTGGACCACCAGGGAAGTCCCTCCATTGTTTTCTGAGTTCCATAATTTCTGTTTAAAACATTTCTGTTAGTTCTATTTTTGGTCCTTTGAAGGTAACGTGTCCTTCTGGTAAGATTTTTCTCTTTGCCCTTGGTTTTCAGTAGTTTTGCTATGACTACCTAGGTATGGTTTCTTTGTATTTATCCTGCTTGAGATTAGCAGAACTCCTTGAATATCTGGCTTTATGTCTTTTATTAGTTTTGGAAAACTCTCTGCCAGTATCTCTTAAATACTGCTTTTGTTCACTCTCTCCTTTCCTTTTGGGACTCCAATTACACATGTTACACCTTTCACCAAATCCCATATGTCTTTTATGCTCTTTTCCATATTTTTTCCAAATTTTCATTTGGTTTTTATAAATAGATTCTAATTTTCTAGTGAAATTCTTTACTTTGCCATTTCTTTTTCTTAAACACATTGATTACAGTTTTTAAAAGTCCATATGAGACAATATAAATGTCAGGACCATTTTTAGGGTTGTACTATCTTGTTTTCCCTTCTAAATTTTTAGTTATTTTGTGCTATTTCTGGTAAAGTCCAAACATTATATATGAAAAAAATTTAGAGGTTTTGAATGATGATATATTCCTCCAGAAAGAATTTAATTTCTTCTGGCAGCTTAACTAAGATTACCTTGATATAATCAGAGACTGAGATAACTTGAGGCTCAATTGCAGTCTTTGCGAAGACTGTTTTTTTTCCAGTTTGTCCTTATTCTTAGATCACAGCACTTCAAGGGTTTAAACTGAAAGCCTGAGATATTTGCCAGGGTCCCTCCTCCATGGCAGGTCTTGAACTCTTAAGACTGTTGAAAACTCTGCTTATTTTCTTAGCCTTTTAGCTATTCTGTTATGCTTAGATTCTTGGCCTCTTGACCATTACATCATCCCCTGTCCCTCCTGGCTTAGGAATCAGTAAATGCCTTGAGGAAATATATGGTGAAGAATTCCAGTTCAACTTCTCTGTGGTTCACTTTTCTCTGAGATCTTGGTACCTTGAATCCCATCTGTCTTAGTTGTTCTCTTTGGACACCTTCTTTTTCTTATTCTTCAAAAAATTTAAAAGATTTACATAGCTTTTATCTATTTATTTACTTTTAATAAATTTATTTATTTATTTATTTTTGGCTGTGTTGGGTCTTTGTTGCTGTGCACGGGCTTTCTCTAGTTGCAGTGAGTGGGGGCTACTCTTTGTTGAGGTGGGCTGACTTCTCACTGCGGTGGCTTCTCTTGTTGTGGAGCATGGGCTCTAGGCACGTGGGCTTCTGCAGTTGTGGCATGGGGGCTCAGTAGTTGTTGTTCACGGGCTTAGTTGCTCCGCGGCATGTGGGATCTTCCCGGACCAGGGCTCGAACCCGTGTCCCCTGCATTGGCAGGCAGATTATTAACCACTGTGCCACCATAGCTTTTATAGTTGTCCTTGGTGGGAGAGTTGGTCCAAATAAGCCACTTCATCATAGTAGAAGCAGAAATCTCCAGGCCTTTCTTATGTGTTCTTATAATACTATGTCCTCCTGACATCATACACTTAAGTAATACTGCAGTTGCCTGATAACAGATATGTATCCTTTATTGTATCATAAAGTTTGTGAGATCAGAAACCCTCTGTATAATGAGTCCATGGTGATTAGCACATGAGTTTCATTCATTCATTTGCTAGTTCAACAAATATTTTTGAGTGCCTACTATGTATGAGGAATTCTATTTGTGCTAGAGATTTAATAGTGAACAAGATACACATGGTCCCTGGCACAAGGATGTCCTGTTATAGTTTACTGGAGGAGGAGACAGTCTAAAATAAGTAAAACAACAAATAAAATAACTATAAAGTGTGGTACATGCTATGAAGGAAAAAAGCAGGTGCTGGGATAGAGAATAACGGCGTGAGGTGGAGAATAAGGAAAGGCCATTTTAAAAGAGGTGGTGAGGATGAGAAGGACTCAGCCATGAGAAGTGTGGAGGGATGAGAATTCCAGGCAGAGCAAAGTATATACAAAACCTTCAAGAGCAGTAAAGAGTGTGTCTAGAGCTGAAAAGACAATGGAAGGTAGTGAATGAATAGGAAAGAGGCATAAGGGGAGGTCGGAGAGACAGGCAGAGGCCATACATGCAGGGCCTTATGGGTAATGATACAGAATCTGGAAAGCATATATGCTCACTACATACTTGTTAAATGAATGAAAGTATTTTATTTTTCTTGAAAAAAAATCATTTCTGTTGTAAAAATGCCCCTTTTCATTCTTCCTGAACATGAAGAAATGCTTCATGTTTCTTGTGATGGAAAGCTTGTACCAGACATAGCAATAAAAGCTGAGAATCATCACTGTTCTTAAATTTTTGTCTACCTACAGAAGCAGGAAGGATCTCTGTCTGATGTTCTGAAAGCTAGATTCAGATAGGAAGAAGAAACACGAATGGATGAAGGAGACAGGTCTTTCCCTCAACTCAAGTAAGAACAAACAATGTCAGATAAATTATGAAAGACTTTGAAATGGGCAAAAAAGATGATTGGATGTCCAAACAACCTTCTGGGTTATTTGTGCCTTTCACTGTCTTTGTGCTATTTTATAAAAATTAAGCTGTAGAAAACTGACGGTGAACATGATTAGTATCCAAAGAAATGCAAATTAATTCTGTTGGTGGCAGTGTAATTGATTATTCTCCTGTGGATATAGAACAGTTTTGCATCCGTTAGCAGATTGATTTCAGCATTTCTGATTACCTATAGGTGTCTCTGTTCTTTGAATTCTTAGAACCAGTTGCAACATCTTACTGGTTCCCTCATTAATGAGTTAAATAAAATCACTGACACATTTTATAAAACAAAAAAATATGAGACTCATGATTTTATCTTTACAAAACTATACCTTAACAATTCTGAAGGCTCCACTGAGATGCCGTATTGATTTATCTGGCAAAACCAAGTAAACTCAATTGCCAGAAAAGTGCATTTTATGGGTGGCTTAAACCTACATACATTTTTCTTTGGTTTCTGGAGTGTATGCCAAGTAGTAATAAAACCTGAAATCTGCTAACTTTTGGTTTCTCTATTTTTGCCTCCTCTATTAATTTTGGTTCTATGCATGGCCAATAAGGTATTCCCCTTTGTAGCATCAATGATTGAGAATTCGGTTTTATGGTCTGACCATTTGGTGATTCCTATAAATGGGTGATTGAAATCTATTCTCTGTTAGGTAAGAGAAGATAGAGAATCTGGTTTGTTAGTCTTTCTTGTTTATTTGTCTTACTGTCATTTTGAGCCTAAACCAATTAAGAATTTTGTGACCTCTAGGAAGGAAAATATCTATTTGTAGACTAATTTTTTTTGTTTGTTTGCTTCTGTGTTTACTCTTAATCTGTGGTTGAAGTTGTAGAGCTGAAGCTGTATTTTGAAAAAAAAAAAAATTATTTATTTATTTGGCTGTGTCGGGTCTTAGTTGTGGCGCTCGGGACTTTCGTTGCGGCGAGTGGGCTCTTCATTGCGGTGCGTGGGCTTCTCTCTAGTTGTGGCATGCGGGCTCTAGAGCGTGTGGGCTCAGTAGTTGCAGCATGCGGGCTCTCTTGTGGCACACGGGCTCTCTAGTTGCGGCGCACAGGCTTAGCTGCCCTGCGGCATATGGGATCTTAGTTCCCCGACCAGGGATCAAACCCACGTCCCCTGCGTTGGAAGGCGGATTCTTAACCACTGGACCACCAGGGAAGTCCCTGAAGCTGTATATTCTTTATGTGGTTGTGTGTCTATATGTCTGTGATCCAGGAAGGCATTTATCTTGTTTTGTGAGTGTGAAATGTTTTCCTATTTCTGGAGTGTATTCATAAATTATATGCCTGTGAGACCACCATGCAGATTGGGCCTTCCTCGGAGTATGCTGCAGATTCAGGGTGTCCCCTACCCTGGGTCTCTCCATCTGAATTTCAATGTGATGGAGGTGTTGCAGGGGAACACAAGAGCCTCTCATCCCCAACTCTCTGGTTTAGTGGGGCATGAAGAGAAGAGCCCTGATCTTAGGCCCACAAAAAAGTTTGCTTTGCCAACGGGGAGAAAACCGAACACACCAAAACACTTCTAATGTCTCTTAAATTAAAGGTACTCTATTCTGACTGATTTAGAGATAAGTACTTACATAAATAGAATATTCCTAAAGTTCCCAGATAATAAGAAAATTTATCTTATACTATTTTAAATATGCTGCACTAAAAAAATATTCTTCTTATAATTTTAAGAATCAAGTTCACATAGTTAAGGTAAATCTCTGGCAAATGAGACTAGCTTAATTATTTTGGTTAATAAGCAAGCCCAGCCATATTCTTTCTCTTATTTATCAGTGTTAAGTAGGCAAATACATTTTATTTCGCTTGGGTTTGTTTTTTCCTAAAATTATATAGGTTACTTCATCAAAGAGTCTAACGCTATTCTTATATAATACTTAAGATTGTGAAAAATCTAAAATTTGGTTCAATGAAATAGAATCATTATTCTGACAAACTTTTAATTTCAATAGTAATTATGTTTGTAGAATGTCAGCTTGAAAATAATTTTCAAGATTTTTAAGTAATTTAAAATCTTGAACAGCTATTAAATTGGTTAATTAATGAATAATCATGAGATACCTTGATTTCTAAGTACAATAGAATACTCGATCACTGCTTACTAAGCATGACTTTAGTTAATACATTATACTTTGCTTCTTATTTAAAAAAAAATTTATTTTTATTTTTATTTTTATTTTATTTGGTTGCACCAGGTCTTAGTTGCGGCGGGCAGGCTCCTTAGCTGCGGCACATGGGCTCCTTAGTTGTCGCTCATGGGCTCCTTAGCTGTAGCATGTGCACTCTTAGTAGCAGCATGCATGTGGGATCTAGTTCCCTGACCAGGGATCGAACCCGAGCCCCCTACATTGCGAACATGGAGTCTTATCCACTGCGCCACCAGGGAAGTCCCTGCTTCTTATTTTAATATGCCATAGAGAGGATATATCTTTGGGTCGTGTTAATGAGTATGTTTTCATTTTTGCTACATTAAGAAGGTACAAAGGGGACGTGTGTGGCTGTACAAAGTTGTATTCTGTGTGTTTATGAACTTTGCTAGTCTGCTAAAATGCTTATGTATGATTTGTCAATGATCGATGCCCCCTAATTTTTGCTGTGAAATAGAAATTAGTGATTTTCTTAAACATTATAATAAATATGGGTGGTTGCAATTATGTTAGAAGTAATAATGACAGACAAGTAAAACTATGCATGTTCTTTCATTTTTCAGGAAAAAAAAAATTTTAAAAAAAGTCCAATACTCAAAATACTTGGTCTCAGGACCCTTTACATGCTCTTAAATTAAAATCCATTAAGGATCCCTAGAGCTTTTGTTATGTGGGTTATGTCTATCGATATTTACTGTATTAGAAATTAAAACTAAGAAGTTAAGAATATTTATTTGTTGGTTCATTTGTAAACTGCAGTGATGAAGCTATTTCATGTTAACATAAGTAACTTATTGTTTATACATTGTTTTATAATTTAAAAAATCTTTAATGTTCAGCTTAATAGAAGTCAGGTGGATTCTCTTATTTGCTTCTGTATTCAGTCTGATGAGATATCATAGATCATACAGCCACTGGAAAAACTCACTATACAGTCATGAGAGAAGGAGAATAAAAAAGTCAAATAAAGACTTAGTTTTATTATGAGGATAGATTTAACCTTGCATACCCACTTAAAGAATCTCCAGGACCCTCTTTGGTCTGGAGACCACTCTTAGTTCTAAAGTAAAGTGTCAGTTTGTTCCAAAATATAAAAAAAGCATAATGAAGGACAAAACTCTGAAAATGACTTTGATTTGCCTTGGTTTATATTACCTGTGTTTGAAATGAAGCTGAGAAATATATTAAAATTTTAAGTTAAAAAAAAAAAAAAAAGGTCATGAAGAACCTAGTGGCAAGATGGGAATAAAGACACAGACCTACTAAAGAATGGACTTGAGGATATGGGGAGGGGCAGGGGTGGGATGTGACAGGGTGAGAGAGTGTCATGGACATATATACACTACCAAATGTAAAATAGATAGCTAGTGGGAAGCAGCCGCATAGCACAGGGAGATCAGCTCGGTGCTTTGTGACCACCTAGAGGGGTGGGATGGGGAGGGTGGGAGGGAGGGAGATGCAAGAGGGAAGAGATATGGGAACATATGTATATGTATAACTGATTCACTTTGTTATAAAGCAGAAACTAACACACCATTGTAAAGCAATTATACTTCAATAAAGACGTTAAAAAAAATTTTAGTAAGTTCACTCAGTTTTGATGAGCTTACTTCTTTGCTTTACTGATTAATGCTTTCCCTATGATATGTAAGGTTATTCTTTTTGTGTAATATGCCTTTTTGTTTATTTTGTCTTTGATTATTTAAGGAAATAAAAAAGTATAGAACAAAGGTTCCTAATTTATGAATGAGCCAATATTATTTATGATCATGTTACCTTCTATGCTTGTTTTCCAATATTTTATTGTTGCTTTGAAAAATTAGGTAACCAAGTACTGTTTCTTAGGTAGCTATGATCCTATCTTAATCAGGTGCCCACTTTTTTTTTTTTTTGACAACTCTTTTGTTTTTGCCTTCTAAAGATCAGATCTAAATTTAGGAAAAAAAAAATTTTTTTCAGAATATCTTCTACGCCTAGCCTAAGACTATGTTTGAAATTTCCTAGAGGGCCCCTAGAAAGTCACGAAGATTTGTTCTTTCATCTTATAAAAAGAGAAGTTAGAAATAGTTAGGTTTGTTTGATATGTTACCATTACAGGAGTTTCATAGGAAGGGAGTTACTGTTACATCTGAGAAGAAAGGCTCACTGTGCTCTAGGTTAGGTTTATGCAGGTAAAATGTCATTAATATAATATTTCAGAAATTGTATGCTTTATGGGAAGTGTCTGGAGATTTGACAGTGCCCTTGCTATTCATAATATGTTTTCACCCTCAGGGGAAACACTGACCAAAACTTTTATGAAATAGTTACCTACTGTATACCAAGAGAGAATCTTACTTATCTTCTGATATTATTGGTTACAGTAATAAATTAAGCACAGCTATTAAATATCTACTAGCTAAGGAAAGCCTCTGTTTTACTTTGATGCTGGCCTGAAGGCTCTGCTATATAAGCTACAGTAAATAGTTTGTGTCTGCAAAAAAGACAGACTCAGAGCACTAGGGAAAAGGACAATCATAGGTATTTTGAACTATTGATGCTTCAAAGAATAGTCTCTAGGGTACAGGCTGCTGAGGTGATATAGCTTAGATAACTTTTGTACAGTACCAGTGGACTGAGTCAGGAATCCCAGGACTCTTTAGAATGAAAACAGATGGTTTCAAGAAAGCAGACTGATAACCCAGTATCTAGCAGAACAAGAAAAACATGAGACTAAATGAAATGTTAAGGGAAATAAAAAATATTTTAACAAATGATTTATTTGTTTGGAATATTGTTGATTAGTTTTAATATTCTATTGCTATATGGCTCTAGATGTGTAAAACAAACTCAAGGAGACCTATATGGTTAATTAATACTTTTGTTGCTAAATAATCAGGGAACACCTATGAGACCAGTCCTTTTCTGTGATCAGTAATGATCTTTGTGATTATTTTGATCATATGGGGTGGGGGAGACACTGTTAGGAAAAATTAAGAGACTTTGAAATAGGAAGAAACAATTATTGGATGTCCAGTCTAGCATATCCTTTTTGATTATCTATACCTTTCATTGTCTTTGAGCTATTTTACAATTCTGTAGGTGGTGGAAAATTTATAGTAATGCACACAATTCTTTAGTTTTTAGGGCAAAAAGCAGATACTGTTTACCTGAAACTTTTGGTGTTTTATAAAAATGAAAACTCTTTGCAAAGGCTATGTGAAACAGGAGGAGGTGGGGGTGGGGAGAGATTTTGAGGGAAGCAACTATGGAAGAGTCATTTCTCCTTGGAGGAGAAGAGGATAGAGGTCTGTGGGTCCCACAAGCAGCAGGGGCCCCTTCCCTCTGCCCTAAGACTCCCAGCCTCCCCATAATCCCAGTGCTATTAGCGTGGCCCAAAAGAACAAAGACCTGAGATCTAATGGCATGACAAGGACACTCTAGATGTATCCAGCGAAGACTGGTGACCAGATGTGTCTCCTTGACGCTCTGTTGCCTCTTAAGCCCCTCCCAGTTCTTTGGCATAATTTTTGGAGGCAATTAACCCTATAGTGGCTTAAATAAAATTTCCTGCCAATTCTGTAGCATAGGTACTCACAGTAGAATTTAAGTTGAATCACATAAATAAATTTCTTGTGTACCTGAGTTTCTGCACTTAAAATTCATGCGTGCTACATAATGTTTCTGGATCTTTCCTTGACTTACTTCCCTGTCTTTTCAGTGACTGGTTTTCAGGCTCTGCCCTTGGGCTGAAGCAGATGTTCTCTCTCTTACACTTTTCTTTCTTTCTGCTACTGAAGTACACTGGAATTCTTTTGGGGACTAGAATTTGCAGGCTGGCAGGAGTTTGCTGCATTGATGCTTTCTCTTTCTTCCTGGTTCTTCTTTCATATGATTTCCCCCTCAAGGAGTTAGGAAGGACAATTATTAGCTCCTATGGAATACTCTGGGTTGCCCAGTTCCTAAAAATCTCCTTCCTAGTAAATTAAAGGTTTAGTGTAAGTATCTTACCACACAGACAGTAAAAAAGAGAAAACCAATATGCTTTACTATATTGGCTGTTGACCTGTCAGCAAATCCCTGGGATAAATGACATCTTTGTTAGCACTAATAAAGAAGGTTAAGGATGAGAAGTGTTCTGTTCTTACCATAATTGAGCCACAATTGCCAAGCCTATGTAAGCTATAAGCTTGTTGCCTCTTCAGAAGTACTGGAAAAGCAAACTTCCGGTCTGCCAAATAGGTACTGTCCCATAATTAAGTTCATTAGCAACCAAGATAAGTTTTATATGAAACACTCCCTGGAAATAAGAAATTTAAAATTTAAGTACTCTTAACTTCAGGGTTTGCCCTCGTGATGCTCAGAGCACTTCAGGCAGTTTGATGGTAATGAAAACAGACATGTTGCAAATTATTTCTTATAGCTTTGCTACAATGCAGACCTCAGCCCCTAGCCTTTGTGATCTTGGGAGAGGACTGCAGCAATCTGCTCTACCCAGGGCTCAAGACCTCTAGGAGACTTTGAGGGAAGACTGACCCAGCAATCTGTCTGCTATGAAGAGAATACCTACCTACATTTTAACACCTTCACTCCTGGATTTAATTTGAGATGGTAAGCTCTCTGACTTATCTGTACTGCATACCTTTTAGAATGCCCAGAAATTTCTGAAGCCCTGTGGATTTTCAGCTTTGTGGGAATCTGGTTATGGATACCAGATGACTACCACACCACTGTTAATCAACTGCATACTTCATGAACCTCATTTTTTCATACCTTTTCCCCCATGGACACACCCCCTGATGTGATGATGACATCAGCACGACTGATACCCTCATTCAAGGCATTGAGTAAGTCATCTGGGCTGGAAAAAAAATAAAGACAAATAAATTAACACACAAGGAAAAGATTTTAAATATAGTGCCAACTAAAAACTAGACCACCTATTCAATAAGTAGGCATTAACATAAGTACAGCACAGAAGTCTGTATGAAGTGGGAATCAAAAAGGTCTCTGCACAATAAAAGCATAACTCATTGCGGAGAAAGAAACTTGTAAGTGTGGAAAGAGTAGTCACTGGTACTTTCACAGGCTTTTTACTCAACAAGGCAGTATAATGAGGGGAGACAGTGCGGTGTGGATAGGCTGCCTAACCATCCCAGTTTGCCTAGGAATATCCCAGATGTAGTGCTGAAAGCTACATTTCCTAGGAAATTTCAGGTACACCAGGACAGTTGATCACCCTAGGTGTTGGAGACTTAGGACTCTTTAGAGGGAATATGACTTAATTTAGTTAGGCCTTGAGAAATGGGCTGAATTTTTACAGGTGGGAAGGAATGGGAAAGGGCCTTGTAAGCAAGAGGATCTGACTATGATGAAGCCTGTGGTGTTCTAGATGAATGGGGAAAATGAACTGCTTGAGTGAGGGACCTGACTTGAAACGGCTGGGATAGGTAGTGTAGGGCATGATTTTGGAGGGCCCTCAAGGTCAAGAATTTGAACTTCATCTAATGGGAAAAGGGTGGGGGGGGGTCCTTAAAAATATAAAGAGCCAGTAGGTGTTTATTGGGAAAAGGGTAGAGAAAAAAAGAACAAGGAAGGCAGAGACAGTATGAGATATTTTGAGAGGATAAAGGGACAGGGTGAATGTTAGGATTGAAATTAGTGAGATTCCTGACAGTCAACTGAAAAGACAAGTGCACCAGGCCCTCTGATTGTACAGATGGAAGGCCTGGGAGGAAGGATGGCATGAAATCAACAGTCTTATCCTATGGATGTTAGAAGGGTTGCAAAGGCCTAACTTGAGATTGATCAAGTGAGAAAAAAACCAAATGCCAAGCATCAGGGTTTCTGGAGGAACAGGAAATCAGGGAATAGCTGAAAGGGACTGTTTAGTCACAATCTTAAATGCATACAAAGCTACTGGGCAATGTGCACTGCACTTGCATTTACCTTCAAATGATGGGAGTACAGAAAAGGTGCCTTTTGAGGAATATTTGTTCAGCCTAAACCCTTGTTTTCTAAGAACTTTTTATTCTGTGGAGAAGGGAGGTATTCCCCTTTCTCCCCCATAGACATCTAACATGTACATTTAAAAAGGGAACAATCCTGGCTTCTGATGCTCTAGTTCTTGCTTTTAGTCCTTCTTGAGGCCTATTCTTGGTCTTGTGCTCCAGGAGACAACTCTTCCCATAAATCTTCCCATAAATCCCTCCCTTTGCTTAAACTAGACTCAGCAGGTTTTTGTTAACTTGAAATCAAATGATGTCTCAATGCGATAGCATACGTTCTCCCAAACCTCTCGTGGTAGTGAAGTTTGTTCATATCCTTTTCCCTTGATGCACTATTTCATGGGAGGATGAGGAGGAGGGAGAGGAGATGAAGGAGGAGGAGGAAGAAGAGGAAAAGGAGGAGGAGGAGAAGATTTGTAACTAGCACAAATTTTATCCAGGGGTGACAGAGGTAAGGAGAGGAACTTGAGATCTACCCGAGAGGCTCTCCAGGAGACAAAGTTGGGAGGTGGCACATTACAGAGATTAAGGGTGTGAACTCTGGAGTCAGACTGCCTGAGTTTAAATCCTGGTGCTACTACCTGCTAGATGTAGAACCTTGGACAAGTTGCTTAACCTTTCTTTGCCTTAGTTTTCCATCTATAAAGTAGGGATAGTATAGGGTTGTTATGTGGATTAAGTAACATAATATATATAAGTTTGTGGGATAGTACCTGGTACAAACTGAGTTTTCAAGAAAGGTTGGTTGTTGTTGTTATTACTGTGGTACTGACAAAAGTTATCATACAAACATAACAACCTGGCAGAGTTCAACTTTAGCATATTTGACTGTTTTTATTTAGGAGAATATCTATGACTAACACAGAAGAAAATCATAGATTGGACCTCAAATACATTCACAGAACTGTATGTGAAAAGCCCAAAGGGCTCAATAAATAAGCTAGGCCTGGTTCCAGCCTGAATAGTTCCATTTACTATTAGGTTCTCTTACTGACTCTAGATAAAATTCTCCTGCTCCTCAAGCACTGGCCTGTCCATGAGTGTACCAGAGGTTGTCTGGCTTTGGTGAGCAAGCTCCCAAGGAGACAATAGTAAAAGTTTGAAAAATGGCTCACATGAGGTTCAATCTACAACACAGAGATCCTTTGAAATCATCCAGTTAATTGCTTATGCAGCCAAAAAGATACCCAAGTATTCAGTGAAGGTAGGATCTATGTGTAAAACATAAAAAAAAAAAAAAAAAAACTTAAAAATAAATCCCTGACATGAATTTTGAAGCTAATTTGGTTGGGCAAACATCTTGGAAGAATTATATTAAAAAATGGGTGTATTTTTGAACTATGTATTTTAAACAGAGTTTTCATCAATCTTTTTCGTTTAGCTTTAGGGAAAAAATAACAAATTATTCTTTTGTACTGAAATACTATAAAATATGTATGTGATGGATTCCTGATCACTGCATGCCCAGCACTCTGGTCCCCTTGCCTTGCTGGATCATTAAGCTGAGCCAAATGGTTGGCCTATGGAGTAAGTGGGAAAAACATCACAAACACAGGGTGGTGTGGAATGTGATTCAGGTGAAGGGACAATGACTATTATCAACACAACATATACTTTTGTGTTAGTATAAGAGACATTAGCTAATTCTACCAATCTTACAATATTTAATTTATAGCTTGTCAACTCTACAGGATTATGGCAAAGTCATTGGAAACAAAGCAGCAGTGACATACACATCGACATCTTTGTAGGTGGGTAAAGTTCCTGGGACAGGCTAGCTGATGGCTGCAAATAAACATACTTTTCAGTGATTTCCCCCCCCCCCCCTTATTCCTTGTTTTCATATTATCTGGGAAAGACTTATTTCCTATTTTGTAAAACTGCAGAGTCATCAACTCTCCACATGATATTTTCTAACTTGCAGAAATAAACTAAAAGGAATTTTATACCAAGCAAGTCCTTACTGTAATTTATTATGTTTCAAAGAATACACTCAATGCTGCTTTCTTCTCTGTGGCTGGTGGATTCACAAAATCACTAAATCTTAAAATTGGAAAGGTCTTTGGGGGTCATTGTGCTCAGTAGCAGAGCTGGGAGCACTCTTCAGGGCTTGCCCTTCTCTATCTCCCTCTGCCCATCTCTTTAACTCTACTTTCAGCTGCATACTTCTGGTGTGTGGGATCTAGTAAGAGATCATAGCTTACAGGGACAGGGACCAATGTATGGCAATTGTCAGAGGATTTGTAACTTCACTTACACTGCATGATATACCTCCATTTATTATTTCACAATAAATCTCTGAGGTAGATTGAACAGTATGATTATGCCTATTTTACAGAAAAGGAAAGTGATATTCAGAGAGGCAAAGTAGCATATTAAAGGCTAGGCGGAGCAGTAAGTGGCAGAGCTAGGACTAGAACCTCTGTTTCCTTGTCGAGTGCCTAAGCAGAGTGACTGTCTAGTTTTTTCAGGCATATGATATGTCATACAAGGAAAACTCTCATGAGAATGGACCGTTATGCAAAAGATTAAAACAGAGGATGCTAAGGCAGCAGGAGGAGATCTGTCTGGGATGACAAGAAAAGTGTATCTGTGAACATGTTAGTTCTGCGGAATGAAACAAACATAGTTCTGAATCCTATATTCAGATGAAAACTAAATAAGATTTTGATTAAACATAACTTAGGGCTTGCTTACAAGTCATAAATTTGCTCTCTTTTTTTGTGATTCATATTTTAAATGATGAAATATTTCTCACATAAGATAACAGTATAACACCCATGTATCCGTCTCTCAGATTTGACAAATGCTAATATTTTCCCATATTTATTTCATATTCCGTCCCCCCAACGTTTTTACTTTTAAGAACTAAAAACTGAGTTTGCTTTCTAAGACTAAGAGATTACTCTGAATAATGATAAAAAATAGGTAGCAAGGATTATAATCATGGATATTATAGTAGGATAAAAATAATTCATGATTTTCTCAGTTTTGTTAAATAGAGAGCATAGCATATTAATTTTCGCAAAGATAGGAGAGTAAAATGAAAACATAATATGACCTTATATGTCTTATATATGACATTACTTCCTATATGTAAGATCAGTTGATATTTAAGAAATAAAATTAATGACAATAATTCTCTTGTTTTAAAAGAACAGTACACTGTCACACTTATGTGTTAATTTTACAACTCTATGATGTAGGCAGGGCAATAGTGGTCAATGAAATTCACAGAGGTAGTGACAGGTTCAAGGTCACCTATGTTCACTCTACTATTCACACTGTGAAAGACACTTTGTTATATACATCATCAGAAAAAAGCTATTTATCATTTTTATCTTAGTATATAAATATTATTTGTGTATGCCAAATAGTGATGATCAAAAACCATAACTTGTACTTTTTACATTTGAAATATCTTCTCACCATTGCCACTGGAAGGGATGTTCACTTAAGCAGATTAGTAAGTTTTCTAGGTATATACCAGTAGCTTCCCTTTTCTCAAAGAGCAGCAGATCTTAAAGGGATATTGTGATATAATTTAATTCTTTCTTCATTAAAAACTGCAGTTTTAATTAGATTTGAAAGGTGATTAACCATTTCTTTAAAGATAAATCTAATACTAGCATTAATCTTGATTTACTAACACTTTCTATCCATTTTCACTTGAAATAAGTACCTACCCATGGTTTTCTGAGAGTACCAATATTATATGAAAACATTCTATAAGAGCATTGATTTAGTGCTAAATGCTAGAAATTTAAGTACTCGGTGACAGTAAACAGAACTGTCAACTGAAGCCTGAGTGTGTCAGGGCCTAGAATCCAGTTTTGTCTCTACCGCTGGGATGACTTTGAAAAGTGAACATCATTTCTTGGGGTCTCATTATCCTTATTTGCAAAATGAGAACATTTGGACTAGGTCCTTTCCATGTCTAACATTCACTGATTTAAAGCACCAGAAGCTGATTGGGATGCAGTTTAAGCACAAAGGTATTATTTTTAAGTTGACCCAGAAGTCTACTTAAAAAATACTAAGACTGCCCTATCCCTAACAGCTGGGAAAGCCCAAACCTTCATAACTAAATGTCCAGGAAGCACAGTGGCTTCAATAGAAGACTGGCAGCTTGCTATTGCTGCTTTGCCAATTCAGGAGTTGTGACTTCCATGCCTTTTACCACTTTGATCCTCTTTTCCACTACAACTACATTCCCATCAGGTCTATGGCACCCTAGCAGCTTCTTGAGGGCTGAGGGTGAATACAACTCTCAGTAGGTAAAGGAAAATACCAGCAATTTAAGCTGCCAGCAACTGGAGGGTGGAAGAGTAAGAACGATAGTTAGGATGGCTCTTAGTGAAATCAACATGTTGGGGGAAATAGATAATTTTAACAACAACAAAAACAACATACAATTAAAGCACTAATGGAGATTCATTTACAACCTTAAAAGGATGTTCTGGAACAAAAAATATAATTTTCAAAGTTTAAAATTTAGTAGATGAAGGTGAATATAGTCCCTGTTGAAACTCAATTAGTGGCATGGAAAACCAAGTGGTAGAAATGTCTCAAAGAGATGTACAAAAATATACAATGACACAAGTCATGCAGGAGATGATAAGAAATTTGGAGGACACAGCAAGACACTGACATATTATTAATAGGAATCCCATATGGGAAAAAAGGAACTGATAGAGGGGGAAAATAGAGGAAAATTTCATTTATTTGGAATGACTTGGGCTTAGAGATTGAAAAGATTTACTAAGTTCCAGGTAAGACTGACAAAAAATTATAAACCTAAAAATGTCCTGGTTAAATTTTATAATTTCAAGGATAAAGAGAATATCTTACAAGCTGTCAGACAGAAAGATTAAATTTACTAACAAAGAAAAAAAGAATACTGGTTTTGGACTTCTTACCTACAATACTAAAAACTATAAAACAGTAGATTAACATCAACGTACTCTGAGAAAAAAGGCTTGCAACCCCCAAATCCTATATCCAGTCAGACACCACTCACCTGTCAGGATAGAAGAATAATATTTATGAAAATGTAAAAATTTAGATAATAAATCAACAAGTAATGTTCTGGAAAAATTACTCTAAATGAAAAAAATTAACCAGATCAGAGATCTCAAGATAGGGGAAGATGAAGAGTAGAGAAAACACTAGTAAAATACACACATATTTATAAACTATATTACTAAATCTAAATGAATAACAATCAACTGGGGGATTATAATATATGTACTAAACATGGATTTCCCAGAAGTTGTAGAGACATACTGCAAAAGAAAACTTAGTAATAGTCTAGATTTAAAAGCATTATCTCAGCAATGCCTAAAAGTTGAAGGAGTGGGAGGAGACGGGAGAAGTAAAAGTGTTCTCAAAGTCTCATTGGTGTAGGATGTGCATGGAGGAAACGGGAAGGCCTTGTAGGAGGGATATAGTGAGCACCTTTAAAAAATATAATAGTGGAGAAATGAATATTTGATTATTAGTATCAGAAATTAGAAAGAAAGCATGAGGGGGATGGTAGAGTACAGCACACCTTCTAAAATAATGAGTGAAAGGGAACAAATAGCACCTGGATCAAACCAACAATAGGGAAAAGGACAAAGAAGAAATAACAAAGTTCTATTAATAGTAAAAATAAAGTAAGATGGAAGGAAAAAATATCAAGAGAATAATATATAGCAAACTTTATGGTAAAGCAAAATGAACGTCAAGCTAGGATCAGGGTTACAGTAACCTAAGGCAAATGCAAGATTGAGTTTTTTAAAGCTCAATTCCCATTTGGATGTTATTTTTAAGGGATACACTTAAAAGAGATGAAAGAATAAAAATAAAAGGTATGCCCAGAAGACACCAGGCTAATGTAAATATTCAAAAAAGCAGGAATGGCATTTTAATGTCAAAGTGGAATTTAAAGTCAAAAGAACTAAAAAGGATAAAGAGAGGAAACTAATTGTGATAAAAGGCAAATTTATAAAGCTGATACAATAATATATGACTGTCTCACAAGTCATGTTCTCATTTTATCTAGGCTTCTTGATTGACCTACCAAATCCCTGCACATTGTAGGCACTCAAGAAATGAATGAACACTGGCCTCAAATTAATCTCTCCACAGTAGCTTTGGGAATGAATAATGTACAATATTTACAACTATAATGATATTATGGGCAAATAATATTATCTGTGGGTGGAAGAGAAGATACTACTAACATTTACGTAATCATAAATAGCACTTTCTTTGAGAGGCTGTCATGTAGAAGAGGGAGTCAATTTATTTGGTGTTGCTCCAGGCAGAATTAGAACTAATGGATAAGAGAAACAGGGATAAAGACTTTGGCTCAGTGTAATAGAAAAACATCCTTGCCATAACAGCCATCCAACAATAAATGTTTTCCTCATGAGGCAAATAATATCTTTCTCACTAAAAGCATCAGACAAAAACCTGATGGCCAGCTGTTAGAAATTTTCTCTAACACCTCCACTGAGTAAAATATTGGAGAAGCTAACGTGAGAAATTCCTTTCAATTCTAAGATACTGTATTCTATGGAAATACCAAAATTTATATAATTAACACAATGACTATTTTCTCTTCATGTATAGACTGAACCAGAGATGGAGAAACTGATGCAGGCATTGCAATATAATACTCAGCTTGTAGATCACACTTGTCTCCCTCTCACTTTTTGGACTTCAGGAACATCTGACTATTTGACTTGAGTGAAAAAAATAGAAGCATTTTTCCTCCCCCAAGCTATGACATTCACCTTCATCTTGGAAGATGGTCACCAATAATAATAATAACTCTTCCTAGAGTTGTAACTTAATTAGATGTCAAAAAAGCTTAAAGTTAATAAAAAGGTAGATAAAAGAGAAAGGAGAAGTATATCTCTAAATAGATCTATCAGAAAATGAATGTGGCTTTCTCAAGACTTTACATACTAATCAGTTTCTGTGAAGGAGGAATATGTCTAGAGGGTATGATATCTTTTGACTATTATATCTTCTCAGATTTCAGTGGGTATTGGGGGTCCACTTTCAGTTCAGACTCTGCTTTTCAAAATTTCTATCTGGAATAGGGCCAAGATGGCAGAGTAGGAAGACCCTGAGCTCACCTCCTCCCATGGGCACACCAAAATCACAACTAGTTACAGAGAAACTATCGATGAGAGTGACCTGAAGACTAGCAGAAAATCTCATTGGTGAAGGCAAATATACAGTAAACGTAGTAAACCAACCACTCATAAAGCTAGTAGGAAGCTTAAATGAAAAAAGTAGTAAAATCATCTATATTCACAGTAAGTAGTTAAGGGTATACAAACAAAAAGATATAAAATATGATGTCAAAAATATTAAACATGTAGGGGAAAGTAAAAATGCAGGGTTGTTAGAATGTATTTGAACTTAAGAAAGCATCAACTTAAAATAATCATGTATATGTGTATGTAAACCTCATGGTAAGCACAAACCAAAGATCTATAAAAGATACATATACAAAAAGAGAAAGGAATCCAAACATAACAATAAAGATAGTTATCAAATCACAAGGGAAGAGAGCAAAAGAGGAAGAGAGGAACAAAAAAGACCTGCAAAAACAAGTAACAAAATGGCAATCAGTACACACCTATCAATAATAACTTTAAATGTAAATGGATTAAATGCCCCAATCAAAAGATAGAGAGTGGTTGAATAAATTAAAAAAAACAAGACCCGTATGTATGCTGCCTGCAAGAGACTGACTTCAGATCTAAAGACACACATAGACCAAAAGAGAGGGGATGGAAAAAAGATACTCCTTGCAAATAGAAAAGAAAAGAAAGTTGGAGTAGCAATACTAATACAAGACAAAATGGACTTTAAAACAGAGAATGTTACAAGAGACAAAGAAGGACATTACATAATGATAAAGAGATCAATCCAACAAGAAGATATAACAATGTAAAATATATATGCACCCAACATAGGAGAACCTAAATACATAAAACAAATATTAACAAACATAAAGAAAGAAATTGATAGTAACACAATAACAGTAGGGGACTTCAACACCCCACTCACATCAACGGACAGATCACCCAGACAGAAAATTAATAAGGAAACATTGGCCTTAAATGACACATTAGACCTGATGAACTTAGTTGATACACACAGACCATTTCATCCAAAGCAGCAGAATACACATACTTTTCAAATGCATGTGGAACATTCTCTAGGATAGAACACATACTAGGTCACAAAACAAGTCTCATTAAATTTGAGAACAACTGAAATCGTATCAAACATCTTTTCTGACCACAACACTATGAGATTAGAAATTAACTATAAGGAAAAAAACTGCAAAAATAACCCCAAACGTGGAGGCTAAATGATATGCTACTAAACAACCAATGAATCACCGAAGAAACCAAAGAGGAAGTAAAAAAGTACCTAAACACAAATGAAAATGGAAGCACAACAACCAAAAACTATGGGACAGAGTAAAAGCATTTCGAAGAGGGTAGTTTATAGTGATATAAGCCTATCTCAGGAAACAAGAAAAATCTAAAATAAACAACCTAACCTACACCTAAAGGGAAACTAGAAAAAGAACAAACAAAACCCAATGTTAATAGAAGGAAAGAAATATAAAGATCAGAGGAGAAATAAATGAAATAGAGACTAAAAAAGCAATAGAAAAGATCAATGAAACTAACAGCTGGTTCCTTGAAAAGATAAACAAAATTGGTAAACCTTAAGCCAGACTCATCAGGAAAAAAAGAGAGAGGACACAAATAAATAAAATCATAAATGAAAAAGAAGTTACAACTGACACCACAGAAATACAATAGTTCATAAATGATTATTACAAACAATTATACGCCAATAAAATGGACAACCTTGGAGAAATGGATAAATTCCTACAAACGTACAATCTCCTAAGACTGACTCAGGAAGAATTAGAAAATATGAACAGACCAATTACCAGTAATGAAATTGATTCAGTAATTTAAAAAACTCCCAACAAACAAAAGTCCATTAACAGATGGCTTCACAGGTGAATTTTACCAAACTTTTAAAGAACGGTTAATGCCTATACTTCTCACATTATTCCAAAAAACTGAGATGGAAGGAATACTTCTGAACTCATATACGAGGTCAGCATCATCTGATATCAAAACAAAGATATCACACAAAAAAGAAAACTATAGGCCAAAATCACTGATGAACATAAATGCAGAAATCCTCAATGAAATATTAGCAAAGAGAATTCAACAATATGTTAAAAGGGTCATATATCATGATCAAGTAGGATTTATTCCAGGGAGGCAATGATGGTCCAATATTCACAAATCAATTAATGTGATACACCACATTAACAAACTGAAGAATAAAAATCATATGATCATCTCAATAGATGTAGAAAAAGCTTTGACAAAATTCAACATCCATGTATAATAAAAACTCTCAATAAAGTGGTTACAGAGGCTACATACCTCAACATAATAAAGACCATATATGACAAACTACAGCCAACATCATACTCAATGGTGAAAAGCTGAAAGCATTTCCTCTAAGATCAGGAACAGGACAAGGATGCCCACTTTTATTCAACATAGCATTGAAAGTCCTAGCCGCAGCAATCAGACAAGAGAAAGAAATAAAAGGGATCCAAATTGGAAAGGAAGAAGTAAAACTGTCACTGTTTGCAGATGACATGATACTATATATAGAAAATCCTAAAGACACCAGCAAAAAAATTGTTAGAACTAATAAATGAATTCAGTAAAGCTGCAGGATACAAAATTAATATACATATATCTGTTGTGTTTCTATACACTAACAACAAACTATCAGAAAGAGAAATCAGGAAAATAATCTACTTACAATTGTGTCAAAAAGAAAAAAATACCTAGAAATAAACCTACCTAAGGAGGTAAAAGACCTGTACTTGAAAAACTATAATACACCGATGAAAGAAATTAAAGATGACACAAGTAGAAAGATCCACTGACTGTGTCCATGAATTGGAAGAATTAATATTGTTAAAATTACCATACTACCCAAGGCAATCTACAGATTTCATATAATCCCTATCAAAATACCAATGGCATTTTTTCACAGAACTAGAATAATTTAAAAATTTGTACGGAAACACAAAAGACTGTGAATAGCCAAAACAGTCTTGAGAAGAAGAACAAAGTTGGAGGTATCAAGCTCCCTGATTTCAAATTACACTACAAAGCGACAACAATCAAAACAGTATGGCACTGGCACAAAAACAGACCCATAGATCAATGAAACAGGATAGAGAGCCCAGAAATAAACCCAGACTTATGGTCAATTAATCTACGACGAAGGAGGCAAGAATATACAATGGAGAAAAGACAGTCTCTTCAATGAATGTTGTTGGGAAAACTTAGACAGTTACCTGCAGAAGACTCAAACTTGCCTAATTTCTTAGGCCATACACAAAAATAAACTAAAGATGGATTAAAGACATAAGTGTACGACCAGAAACCATAAAACTCCTAGAAGAAAACATGGGCGGTATGCTGTTTTACATTGGTTGTAGCAATATTTTTTTTGGATATGTTTCCCCAGGTAAAGGAAACAAAAGCAAAAATTAACAAATGGGACTACATTTGTTAATTAAAAAGCTTTTGCACAGAGAAGGAAACTATCAACAGAATGAAAAGGCAGACTATTGAATGGGAGAAAATATTCGCAAATGATATGACCAATAAGGGGTTAATATACAGCATATATAAATAGCTCATACAACTCAATATCAAAAAAACAAACAACCTGATTTAAAATTGGGAAGAATTGGGAGACTGGGATTCACATATATACAGTATTGATACCATGTATAAAATAGGTAACTTAACAAGAATATACTGTATAGCACAGGGAACTCAATGCATTGTGGTGACCTAAATGGGAAGGAAATCCAAAAAAAGAGGGGATATATGTATATGTATAACTGATTCATTTTGCTGTACAGTAGAAACGAACACAACATTATAAAGCAATTATACTCCAATAAAATTAATTGAAAAAAAAGACAGGCAGAAGACCTGAATAGATATTTTCCCAAATAAGATATTTAGATGGCTAGCAGGCACATGACAAGATGCTCAGCATAACTAATCATCACAGAATTGCAAATCAAAACCATAATGAAATATCAACTCATACCTGTCAGAATGGCTATTATAAAAAAGACAACAAATAACAAATGTTGGCAAGGATATGGAGAAAAGGGGACCCTTGTGCAGTGTTGGTGGGATGTAAATTGGTGTGGCCACTATGGAGGTTCTTAAAAAATTAAAAATAGAACTACCATATGATCCAGCAATTCCACTTCTGGGTAGTTTTCCAAAGAAAACAAAACCACTAATTTGAAAAGATATATGCGCCGCTATGTTCACTGTAGCATTATTCACAATAGTGAAGATACGTAAGCAATTAAGTGTCCATTGATACATGAATGGATAAAGAAGAGATGGTGTGTATATACTGTATATGGAATACTACTCAGCCATAAAAATGAATGGAATCTTGCCATTTGTGACAACATGGATAGACCTAGAGGGTATTATACTAAGTGAAATAAGTCAGACAGAGAAAGACAAATACTCTATGATTCACTTACATGTGGAATCTAAAAAACAAGACAAATGAACATACATATCAAAACAGAAACAGAGTCATAGATACAGAGAACAAACAGGTGGTTGCTAGAGGGGAGGGGATGGGGGGATGACTGTAATAGGTGAGGGCAATTAAGAGGTAAAAACTTATAAAATAAATGAGTCAAAGGGATAAAATGTACAGTGTAGGAATACAGTCAATAATAATATATCTTTGTATGGTAACAGATGGTAACTAATCTTATTATGGTGATCATTTTGTAATGTATAGAAATATTGAGTCACTATGTTGTATACCAGGAACTAACATAGTGTTGTAGGTCAATTACACTTAACAAACAAACAAACAAACCCATAGAAAAAGAGAGGGACTTGTGATTACCAGAGGCCGGTGGTGAGAGGAGGGGGAATTGGATGAAGGTGGTGGAAAGGTACCAACTTCCAGTTACAAGATAAATAAATACTAGGGATGTAATGTACAACATGATTAATATAACTAACACTGCTGTATGTTATACATGAAAGTTGTTAAGAGAGTAAATCCTAAGAGTTCTCATCACAAGGAAAAAATGGTTTTTTCTTTTCTTTTATATCTATACGAGATGATGGATGTTCACTACATTTATTGTGGTAATCATTTCATGATGTAGTCAGATGATTTTTAAAAAATTTTTATTGGAGTATAGTTGATTTACAATGTTGTGTTAGTTTCAGGTGTACAGTAAAGTGAATCAGCTATACACATACATATATCCACTCTTTTTAGATTCTTTTCCCATAGAGGTCATTAGAGAGTATTGAGTAGAGTTCCCTGTGCTATACAGTAGGTCCGTATTAGTTATCTACTTTATATATAGTAGTGTGTATATGTCAATCCCAATCTCCCAATTTATTCCTCCCCCATGTTTCCCACCTTGCAACCATAAATTTGTTTTCTGTATCTGTGACTCTATTTCTGTTTTGTAAAGAAGTTCATGTGTATCATTTTTTTAGATTCCATATATAAGTGATATCATATATGATATTTTTCTTTCTCTGTCTGACTTATTTCATTCAGTATGACAATCTCTAGGTCCATCCATGTTGCTGCAAATGGCATTATTTTGTTCTTCTTTATGGCTGAGTAATATTCCATTGTATATATGTACCACATCTTCTTTATCCGCTCCTCTGTCGATGGGCATTTAGGTTGCTTCCATGTCTTGGCTATTGTAAATAGTGCTGCAATGAACACTGTGGTGCATGTATCTTTTCAAATTATGATTTTCTCTGGATATATGCCCAGGGCAGAAGACCTAAATAGACATTTCTCCAAAGAAGACATACAGATGGCCAAGAGGCACATGAAAAGATGCTCAACATCACTAAATATTAGAGAAATGCAAATCAAAACTACAATGAGGTATCACCTCACACTGGTCAGAAAGCCATCATCAAAAAAATCTATAAACAATAAATGCTGGAGAGGGTGTGGAGAAAAGGGAACCCTCCTACACTGTTGATGGGAATGTAAATTGGTACAATGCTATGGAGAACAGTATGGAGGGTCCTTAAAAAACTAAATATAGAACTACTATAAGTCAAATGATTATACTGTACACCTTAAACTTATATAGTGCTGGATGCCAATTATATCTCAATAAAACTGGAAAAAAATTGTATCTGCCTTAAGTTACTGTAATCCTGATTCTGGGATAAATTTTTTTTTGCTTTATCACATAGTCTACTATAGAAGTCAAAACAAAGACAGATCCTTTACCCAAGATTAGATTTTATGGACTTCAGACAGAGTATTCAGAATGCAAATGCAGTTTTATTTTAAAATATTTAATATAAACACACAGATGGACAACAGCTGCTAATTAGTTTCCTGTTTCATCTGTTACACCAACTGTGAGCTGTATCATTTTAGGATGAATGAAGATGACAGCAGGAGAGTGGGAAAAAAATTCTAGGATTTGGAGATTAAAACAATAATGGCAGTTGATCATACCAAGATAACAAAAAAAAAAATAGTTAAGGATAAACTAATCATATACTAATTTCTTCAGAGGTCAAGGATAAATTCCTGAACTATAAATATTTTCTGGGTGTCTACTTCACGTATAGGATCAAACTATATACTACATATAGTCATCATTTAGTCCTCCTTCAGTCCCACTGGGTTTTCAGGTACTATGGAGTCATATAAAACAGAACAAAGCATGGTCACTGCCTTTAAATGTACAAACCAGTGCAGAAAACATGTGACAAAATTTAGAAAACTGAATAAAATGAGCAAATAAATTAACACTGATTGAACTTAAAATACATTAATTAAAGTGAAAATACATATAAAAAGAAATGTTATAAATGTTGAGTGGAATAGAATGATCAGAATTGGTTTGGGATAATTAGAAAAGGCTTTCTGGACATATTACTCTTTATGGGAGTCAGGTCATGTGAGAAAAACATTTCGAAAATTACAGTAATACCTAGAGGTAATTCTTGGAAGAAACAGTAACATCAACTGTAATAGCAGCTCTTAAGGATTAAAAGAGGCAAATGTAGTAGCCACTAAAAAGTCTGTCATTAAGAATGGGAAGAATCTCTTGTCAATAAACACGTTTGTTATGGTAAAAAAAAATATTTTTGGTTAACCAATAGAAAATGAGAGACATCTGTTGATAAATGATCAGAAAATAAATCTATTATGTTGACTTAAAAATTAAAACTTTATTCCATAAGGTAAGCTGGCAGTTTATAAAGAGGACAAGAACCATTTAAATTCAGATCTAAATTCTGTCTGATAATATGAAATTTCTAGTTTTATAAATTAAGCACTAGGAAGCTAGGATATGTTTGGTTCACAAATTGGAGGATGTAAGGCACTGGGCTTTGTTAAGTCTATCTTGATAATTCCTGCTAAATGTGTCAGTTTTATAAGAATCCAATTTGCTATCTCTGCACCTGTTCCCCTTCTGTTTCATGCTTCACTGCGAAGAGGCAGCTTCACAAATTGGCAGCAGCAGAAGCAGGAAATTTAAATCCAAAACATCAATTTATGACAGAACCAAGCAAGCCCAGCATGATTTGAGTGGGGCAGGCTTCTGTGATGGCAATTTTCCAGAAGGGGGAATTCTTTTCTTAATTAAGGGAATTTCCCAGCCTTTCAGGCCTTGAAAGGCTAGAAAGTCCAAGTCAGCAGTTTGGTAGCTACATTACCAAGCTGTTTCAAAACTTACATAGAAATATAAACAGCTCAATAGTTAAAACTCAGTTTTAGGAATGATATAAATTTAATCAATGCTGAACTTTATTTAAAAAATTTCCCCGAGTGGATTTTGTGTATTTGAATCATAATTACTGCTTGGTATATTTAAGAAGTTAATGTGTAATGTTTGGATGTTAATATCTACTGAATGATTAAATCCCCCAAATCTACCCAGTTTTTACTGTTACTCTACTTCTTTTGGCCTGATAGAAATGCATGACATGTTTTATTATAGTAGTTTTTTTTTTTTCTTTTAATACCTGCTGTGACCATCTAGTACTTTTTGGAGCATGAAGAGATGTACCCACTGAGAACCGAGTCCCTCACTCTGTTCCCTTTGCTACTGCACATGACAACACCTCTCAGAGATGCAGTTTTAAGCATTGAACTTGATATGTTAATTGGTTTATATTCATGAACTGGACAGATTCTTTAAAATCATCACCATCCTGCTCCTAACAATATAATGAGTCATTTTGTACTTAAATTTTCCGGTGCCAGAATGCATATATGTTACTCTGGAAAAACATTTTACATTTTGTGAAAGATGGCTTGGGAGAATTAAATGTGTGTGAAGTGGATGAGAGTGACAATAAAAATTATTTTTTGGGGGCTTCCCTGGTGGTGCAGTGGTTGAGAATCTGCCTGCCAATGCAGGGGACGCGGGTTCGAGCCCTGGTCTGGGAAGATCCCACATGCCGCGGAGCAACTCGGCCCGTGAGCCACAATTACTGAGCCTGCGCGTCTGGAGCCTGTGCTCGGCAACGAGAGGCCGCGATAGTGAGAGGCCCGTGCACCGCGATGAAGAGTGGCCCCCGCTTGCCACAACTAGAGAAAGCCCTCGCACAGAAACGAAGACCCAACAAAGCCATACATACATACATACATACATAAATAAAAAGAATGTAAGCAGACAAGAATAGCATTAAAAAAAAATTTAAAAAATTTATTTTTTGGGAAAAAAAAAGATGTTAATATGTAAGATCATCTAAGCCAGTGGGAGCAGCTCCCCAACTTCTAAAGTTAGAAGCTTCCTAAATTCATTTGGAATTCTGTTCCCCCGTCCTGCCCCACATTCTTCAGAAATATAAAATGAATCATCCTAGGTGCAAAGCTTTATTTTATATCATGCATTTTTTTCTGATGTACCTCAGTTACCAATATAATTTTGTTGTCAGTGCCATATTTTCTGGTCTGCTCCTATGGCTAAGGTTTTTGTACTCACTTTGAAGGGACCCTGTAAGATTTTTCTGGACAGTTGCACAGTTGGAAGTTTCTAGGTTCCATGGAAAAGGAGGATGGTATAGGAAAAGATAGCAGAGTTGTCTAATCTAGAAGAGGTACTCCTACTAAGTGCTATAGACATAGGGTTACCAAGACATACCTTGTCCTGGATTTCATGGAGCTTACATGTTGGGAAAGAAAACAACACTGGCTCAATATGAACAAATCCTTTTCCCACCCTGTTTAGGCCACATCAGGACACTGAGGGAAAAGAGAAAAAATGTAAAAACAGAGAAGCACATATGTGCTAAATGACCAATATCTTAACCAAGTCTGGCCACAACTGTCATGGCACATATAATACTCTGTACTTATGTACGTATGCAAACATCCTCATTTGTCTTAGACTTCCTCCACAGTAGGGAAACAGTAGCTCATGCTGCCTAGGAGGACAAAAGGAAGCTAACAGGTTATTGAACCAGCCACGGGGAAAAGAAAACTAGGATATCTACTGTTCCATATTCAAAGTAGAAATAGGATGTAGCTTAGAAGTATTATAGTTTACCCCTGTAAACACAAACTAATCTGTGCCAGTTTGAAATCACTAGGTTTGACTAGTTTCATATTCAGACCATATTCAGTGTCCCCCTCTTTCCTTTCCTGTTACTTCCTGGCATTTATTGAATAGCTACCATGTACTGGCAACGTTCTAAATGTTAAGGATAAAGCCATGAACAACTTGTTTCACATGCCCACCAGCAAGCAGTTGAGAATAGCAGTTGTTTTATTTATCATTTTACCCCTGGTATCAATATAGCTTTGCATACAGCAGACACTCAACAAATGGTCGTAAAGTGAATAAAATAAAAAATTTAAAAACACTCTCAAATAATTGTGGGTATATGCCAAGATTTAGTTATAAAGGTCTTCATCAATTACTCACAATTGAGAAAGACTAGGAACAATCTAATGTCTGACAACAAGGGATTGTATAAATCAGTCAAATTATACTTTTTACTGGAGAATAATATGTAGGCATTAAAATGACATAGCAGAGTACTATGTAATGATATGGACAGATGTTTATGGTATACTGAGTATAAAAATGGAGGGAAGGAAAATGGAAGGCAAAAATAAGTATAATTTCTTTGTTTTTTTAATACACATTCACATACACATAAACCGTATACATGCATAGAATTAAAGAATAGAAGAAGAGTAATGTTGGGTAACAGGATTATGTGTTAATTTCCTTTGCTTTAAAAAAAATCTATACTTTCTAAATTTTCTTCAATGAATGTTTATTTGTTCTAAAATTAAAAAGTCACATTAGGGACTTCCCTCGCAGTCCAGTGGTTAAGACTCCGTGCTTTCACTGCAGGGGGCGTGGGTTTGATCCCTGGTCAGGGAACTAAGATCCCGTATGCCATGAGGCTAGGTCAAAAAAAAAAAAACAAAAAAGTTACATTAAAAATGTATACCTGGGCGGGGCGGGGGGGTGTTCCCAAGATGGCACAGTAGAAGGATCCAGGACTCACCTCCTCTCATAGGCACAAAAATTTTAGAATTATTTACAGAACAACTATAATGAAAAAGACCAGAACCTACCAGAAAAGATAATATAACTAAAGACATAAAGAAGGAAGCACAAAAAGATGGGTAGGAGGGGTGAAGTCACAGTATAGTCAAGACCCAAACCCCCGGGTGGGTGACATACAAATGAGAGAATAATTAAAATTGCAGAGGTGCTCCCTAAGAAGCAAGGGGTCTGAGCCCCACATCAAGCTCCCTAGCCTGGGGGTCCTGTACCAGGAAGACAAGCCCCCAAAACGTTTGGCTCTGTTGGTCAGCAGGGCTTGCTTTCAGGAGTCCCAGAGGATTGTGGGAAATAGAGACTAAACTCTTAAAGGGCACATACAAAATCTCACATGCTCTGGGACCCAGGGAAGAAGCAGTAATTTGAAAGGAGCCTGGGTCAGACCTACCTGCTGATCTTGGAGAGTCTCCTGGAGAGGCAGGAGACAACTGGAGATCACCCTGGGGAAACAGACATTGGCGACAGCCATTTTTGAGAGCTTGTTCTGCTACGTGGACACTGGTGTTGGCAAATGCCATTTTGGAATCCTCCCTCTAGCTTATTAGTCTCAATACCCAGCCCCACCTCTGCCCATCAAGCTTGTAGGCACTGGTACTGCGATGCCTTGGGTCAAGCAACTAATTGAGCCAGGACACAGCTCCACTCACCAGCATACAGGCTGCCTTAAGATCCCCTGAGCCCACAGCCACCCCTGGACACGGCCCTGCCCAACTGAGGGCACAGGACCTGTCCCCACACACCACTGCATAGGCACTAGACCTGAGACCCCCAAGACTCTGCAGCCAGAGATACTGGGACCCAGTTCCACCTAGTAGTGGGCAGGCACCAGCCTCAGAATCCCCTGGGCCCTGATCCCACCTACCAGTGTGCCTGTTTTAGCCTTGGGAGCAGTCTCACCCAATAGCAGGCACCTTGGACGAGAATGCTAGGCTGGGGACAACTGCAGCTCCACAACTGTGGCAGGACCCAGACCACCCACCAGCAGGCCAACACCTGCCCTGGGACTGGCTGGGCCCCTACACTGCCCAACAGCAAGACAACACAAGCTTTGGGACACCCTGGACTCCATAGCCAGCTGTGTCAGGAAATGTCCCCACTGACCAGTGGTCTGACACCAGCTCTGGGACCACTGGGCCCTGCAGCCAAACCCTGCCAATGGGCCAGCACTAGCTCCAAGACTTGGCTTCACCCACTGGTAGGTGGGTACCAGCCCCAGGATGTCCTGGACTCCAACTTCACCCACCAGTGAGCCAGCAATAGCCCTGGGCACCCTGGGATTCTGCAGCTAGCTGTCTCATGACCCAGCCCCACCAACCAGTAGCTGGCAGCTCTGTACAAGGCAGGGCCTGGTAACCAAAAAAACTGGGGGCCAGTCACACCTACCAGATCACCCAGAGTAGTCAGCCTGCTGAACCAGAAGGACCTACACAGCCCACATAGGGGACACCCCTATAGCACATAGCTCTGGTGACCAGAGGAGGGTGCACTGCTGGGATACATAGAAAGTCTTCTACAAAAGGCTACTTCTTCAAGATCAGAAAATGTAACCAACCTACCAGATACGTAGAAATAAAAAACAGCAAGTTAGGCAAAATGAGGTGATAGAGGAACATGTTCCAAATGAAGGAACAAGATAAAACCCCAGAAGGAGAACTCAGTGACATGGAGATAGGCAATACACCCCAGAAAGGGTTCAAGGTAATGATCGTAAAGATAATCAAAGAACTAGGGAGAAGAATGGATGAACAGAGCGAGGAGTTAGAATTTTTTGACAATGACTTAGAAAATATAAAGAAGAACCAAACAGAGATGAAGAACATGATAAGTGAAATGAAAAATACACTAGAAGGAATCAACAGTAGACTAGATGATAAAGAGGAACAGATCAGTGAGCTGGAAGACAGACTAGTGGAAATCACTAAAGCTGAAGAAAAAAAAGAAAAAAGAATTTAAAAAATGAGGACAATTTAAGAGACCTCTGGGATAACATCAAATGTATTAACATTTTCATTATAGGGGTCCCAGAGTAGAAGAAGAGAAAGAAAGTGGCGAAGAACATATTTGAAGACATAATAGCTGAAAACTTCCCTAACCTGGGAAAGGACACAGACAGCCAGGCCCAGGAAGCACGGAGAGTCCCAAACAGGATCAACCCAAAGAGGACCACACCAAGACACACTAGTAATTAAAATGGCAAAATTAAAGATAAAGAGAGAATATTAAAAGCAGCAAGGGAAAAGCAATGAATAACATACAAGGGAACTCCCCTAAGGCTATCAGCTGACTTTTCAGCAGAAACTCTGCAGGCCAGAGGGAGTGGCACAATATATTTAAAGTGATGAAAGGGGAAAACCTACAACAAAGAATACTCTACCTGGCAGGACTCTCATTCAAATTTGATGAAGAGATCAAAAGTTTCACAGACAAGGAAAACATAAAGAGTTCAGCACCACCAAACCAGCTTCACAATGAATGTTAAAGGGAATTCTCTAAGTGAAAAAGAAAAGGTCACAATTAGAAACATGAAAATTATGAAAGGAAAAAGATCATCGTAAAGGCAAATATACAGTAAAAGTCAACCACATACAAAGCAAGTAAGGAGGTTAAAAGACGAAAGTAGCAAAATCATTTATATCCATGATAAGCAGTTAAGGGATTCACAAAACAAACAGACATAAAATATGATGTTAAAAATAGTAATTTTGAGGGAAGGAGAGTAAAATTCCAGGGTTGTTAAAACGTTTTTGAACTTAAGAGATCAGTAACTTAAAATAATCACGTATACATATATATATGTAAATTGCTATATATATAAACTTCATGGTAACCACAAACCAAATATCTATAATAGATACACACACAGAGAAAGGAAAGGAATCCAAACGTAACAATAAAGATAGCCATCACACCACAAGGGAAGAGAACAAAAGAGGAACGGAACAAAAAAGAACTACAAAAACAACCCCCAAGCAAGTAACAAAATGGCAATAAATACATAGCTATCCATAATGACTTTAAGTGTAAATGGACTAAATGCTCCAAGCAAAAGACACGGAGTGGCTTAATGAATACAAAAACAAGACTTGTATATATGCTGTCTACAAGAGACTTGTTTCAGATCTAAAGACACACACAGACTGAACATGAGGGGATGAAAAAAAGGTACTCCATGCAAATGGAAATCAAAAGAAAAGCTGGGGTAGCAATACTTATACCAGACAAAATAGATGTTGAAACGAAAATTGTACAAGAGAAAAAGAAGGATGTTACATAATGATCAAGGGATCAATACAGGAAGATATAGCAATTGTAAATATATATGCACCCAACATAGGAGCACCAAAATACATACAGCAAATATTAACAAACATAAAGGAAGAAACTTACAGTAACACAATAATAGTAGGGGACATTAACAAACCACTCACATTAATGGAAATATCATCCAGATAGAAAATCAATAAGAAAACACTGGACTTAAATGATACATTAGATCAAATGGAGTTAATGGATATATATAGAACATTCCACCCAAAAGTAGGAGAATACAAATTCTTTTCAAGTGCACATTCTCCAGGACAGATGACATGCTAGGCCACAAAACAAGCCTCGGTAAACTTAAGAAAACTGAAATAATATCAAACATCTTTTCTGACCATGATGCTATGAGACTAGAAATCAAATACAAGAAAAAAAAAACTGCAAAAAACACAAACACATGGAGGCTAAACAATATGCTATTAACCAACCAATGGATCACTGAAAAAAATGAAAGAAATAAAAATACCCGGAGACAAATGAAAACGAAAACACAATGATCCAGAATCTATGGGACTCAGTAAAAGCAATTCTAAGAGGGAAGTTTGTAGCAATACAAGCTTACCGCAGGAAGCAAGAAAAATCTAAGATAAACAACCTAACCTTACACCTGAAGGAAGTAGAAAAAGAACAAACAAAAACCTAAGTTAGTTGAAGGAAAGAAATCATAAACATCAGAGCAGAAATAAAAGATATAGAAACTGAAAAAACAATAGGAAAGATCAATGAAACTAAGAGCTGGTTCTTTGAAAAGATAAGCAAAATGGGTAAAACTTTAGCCAACTCATCAGGAAAAAAGAGAGAGGACCCAAATCAATAAAATCAGAAATGAAAAAGGCAAAGTTATGACCGATACCACAGAAATACAAAGGATCATAAGAGATTACAAGAACTACTATGTACCAATAAAATGGACAACCTGCAAGAAATGGACAAATTCCTAGAAATGTACAATCTCCCAAGACTGAACCAGGAAGAATTACAAAACATGAACAGACCAACTGCCAGTAATGAAACTGAATTACTAACCAAATAACTTCCAACAAACGAAAGTCCAGGACCAGATGGCTTCACAGGTGAATTCTACCAAACATTTAGAGAAGAATTAACACCTATCCTCCTCAAACTGTTCCAAAAAATTGCAGAGGAAGGATGCTTCTAAACTCATTCTATGAGGTCAGCATCACCCTGATACCAATACAGACAAAGATATCACACACACACAAAAATTACAGGCCAATATCACTGATGAATGTAGATGCAAAAATCCTGGACAAAATATTAGCAAACCAAATCCAACAATGCATTAAAAGGATCACACACCATGATCAAGTGAGATTTATCCCAGGAATGCAAGGCTGGCTTGATATATGCAAATCAATCAGTGTGATACACCACATTAACAAGTTGAAGAATAAAAACTATATGATCATCTCAACAGATGCAGAAAAAGCTTTTGACAAAATTCAACATTTATGTATAATAAAAACTCTCAATAAAGTGGGTATAGAGGTTACATACCCCAACATAATAAGGCCATATATGAAAGCCCACAGCTAACATTATATTCAATGGTGAAAAGCTGAAAGCATTTCTTCTAAGATCAGGGACAAGACAAAGATGCGCACTCTCACCACTTTTCTTCACCATAGTACTGGAAGTTGTAGCCACAGCAATCAGACAAGAAAAATAATAAAAGGAATCCAAATTGGAAGGGAAGAAGTAAAACTGTCACTGTTGCAGATGACATAATACTATACATTAGAAAATCCTAAAGATGCCACCAGAAAACTACTAGAGCTCATCACTGAATTCAGTAAAGATGCAGGATACAAAATTAATATACAGAAATCTGTTGCATTTCTATACACTAACAACAAAAGATCAGAAAAAGAAATTAAGGAAACAACCCCATTTATAATCACAACAAAAGGAATAAAATACCCAGGAATAAACCCACATAAGGAGGTAAAAGATCTGTACTTAGAAAATTATAAGACACTGATGAAAGAAATGGAAGACCACACAAACAGATGGAAAGATACACCGTGTTCATGGACTGGAAGAATTAAAACAACCACACAACACAAGGCAATCTACAGACTCAATGTAATCCTTAAAAAATACCAATGGCATTTTTCACAGAACTCGAACAAAAATTTTTTAAATTTGTATGGAAACACAAAAGACCTTGAATAGCCAAAGCAATCTTGAGAAAGAAAAACAGAGCTGGGGGAATCAGACTCCCTGACTTCAGCCTACACTACAAAGCTACAGTAATCAAAAGAGTATGGTACCGGCACAAAAACAGAAATATAGATTAATGGAACATAATAGAAAGCCCAGAAATAAACCCATGCCCCTGTGGTAGTCAATTAATCTATGACAAAGGAGGCAAGAATATACAGTGGAGAAAAGACAGTCTCTTCAATAAGTGGTGCTGGGAAAGCTGGACAGCCATATGTAAAAGAATGAAAGTAGAATATTTTCTCATACTATATACAAAAATAAACTAAAAATGGATTAAAGACCTAAATGTTAGACCAGAAACCATAAAACTTCTAGAAGAAAACCCAGAACACTCTTTGACATAAATTGTAGCAATAATTTTTTGGAGTTGTCTCCTAAGGCAAAGGAAACAAAAGCAAAAATAAATAAATGGGACCTAATTAAACCCAAAAGTTTTTGCACAGCAAAGGAAACCATTGGCAAAATGAAAAAAGAACCTACTGAATGAGAAAAAAATATTTGCAAATGATATGACCAATAAGGGATCAATAGCCAAAATATATAAACAGCTCATACAACTCAATATTAAAAAAACCCCCAAACACCCTGATTAAAAGATGGGCATAAGAACTGAATAGACATTTTTCCAATGAAGACATATGATGGCCAAGAGGCAGAAGAAAAGATGCTCAACATCGCTAATCATCAGAGAAATGCAAATTGAAACCACAATGAGATATCATTTCACACTTGTCAAAATGGCTATCATCAAAAAGACCACAGGTAACAAATGTTGGCATGGATGTGGAGAAAAGGGAACCCTTGTACACCATTGGCGGAAATGTAAATTGGTGCAGCCACTGTGGAAAACAGTACAGAGATGTCTCAAAAAAAACTAAAAATAGAACTACCATATGACCCAGCATTCCACTCCTGGGTATATATCCAAAGAAAATGAAAACATTAATTTGAAAAGATACATGCACTCTAATGTTCATAGCAGCATTCTTTACAACAGCCAAGTTTGGAAGCAACCTAAATGTCCATCAATAGGTGAATGGATAAAGAAGATGTGGTGTATATAGACTATGGAATACTACTCAGCCATAAAGAAGAATGGAGGTTTGCCATTTGCAACAATATGGCTGGACCTGGAGGGTATTATGCTTAATAATATAAGTCAGACAGAGAGAGACAAATACTGAATGTTATCGCTTATATGTGGAATCTAAAAAATACAACAAACTAGTGAATATAACAAAACAGAAACAGACTCACAGATACAGAGAACAAACTAGTGTTTACCAGTGTGGAGAGGGAAAGGAGGAGGGACAAGATAGGGGTAGAGGATTAAGAGGTACAAACTACTATGTACAAAGTAGACAAGCTACAAGTATGTATTGTATAGCACAGGGAATATAGCCAACATTTTATAATAACTATCTATGGAGTATAATCTATAACAATTTTGAATCACTATGTTGTACACCTGAAACTTGTATAATATTGTAAATCAACTATGCTTCAATAAAAAAATAAAATAGTAAATAAACAAGAAAATAAATAAAAAAGAAAATGTATACCTAGAATATCTAGAACAATGGCCTAAGAAGTTCATAATAGAACTGGACCAGGAAGAGAAGGTGATCATGTTACACCCATTTTAAAATGTTTCAGCGTCCTACTACTAATTATTGGGTTGGCCAAAAGGTTCGATCGTTTTTTTCTGTAAGGTGGCTCTAGTAGCACTTAGTTGCCTTTACCTTCATTCTAAACAATTTTGTTTGATTGTATGTGACAGCTGTCATATCAGCGTGCATTTAAAAAAAGACTTATCAAAATTTGTGAATTTTTGTGTAGCCATTTTAATATTGAAGATGGAAGAGAAAAAGCAACATTTTCGGCATACTATGCTTCATTATTTCAAGAAAGGTAAAAACGCAACTGAAACGCAAAAAAAGATTTGTGCAGTGCTGTGACTGATCCAACATGTCAAAAGTGGTTTGTGAAGTTTTGTGCTGGAGATTTCTCGCTGGACGATGCTCCATGGTTGGGTAGATCAGTTGAAGTTGATAGTGATCAAATCGAGAATGGAGACATGAATTGCGAACAATCAACGTCATACCACGTGGGAGATAGCTGACATACTCAAAATATCCAAATCAAGCGCTGAAAATCATTTGCACCAGCTTAGTTATGTTAATCGCTTTGATGTTTGGGTTCCATATAAATTAAGTGAAGAAAATCTTCTTGACCGTACTTCTGCATGCGATTCTCTACTTAAACGTAATGAAAATGGTCTGTTTTTAAAACAAATTGTGACAGGCAATGAAAAGTGGATACTGTACGACAATGTGGAATGGAAGAAATCGTGGGGCAAGCGAAATGAACCACCACCAACCACACCAAAAGCCAGTCTTCATCCAAAGAAGGTGATGCTTTATATATGGTGGGACTGGAAGGGAGTCCTCTATTATGAGCTCCTTCTGGAAAACCAAATGATTAATTCCAACAAGTACTGCTCCCAGTTAGACCAACTGGAAGCAGCACTCAACGAAAAGCGTCTGGAATTAGTCAACAGAAAATGCATAACCTTCCATCAGTATAACTCAAGATCGCATGCTTCTTTGATGACCAGGAAAAAACTGTTAGAGCTTGGCTGGGAAGTTCTGATTCATCCGCCATATTCACCAGACATTGCACCTTTGGATTTCCATTTATTTAGGTCTTTACAAAATTCTCTTAATGGAAAAAATTTCAATTCCCTGGAAGACTGTAAAAGGCGCCTAGAACAGTTCTTTGCTCAAAAGGATAAGTTTTGGAAAGATGGAATTACGAAGTTGCCTGAAAAATGGCAAAGGTAGTGGAACAAAAGGGTGAATATGTTGCTTGGCAAAGTTCTTGGTGAAAATGAAAAATGTGTCTTTTATTTTTACTTAAAAACTGAAGGCACTTTTTTGCCAACCCAATACAACTCCTTAAACAGCACTGAAAGACAGTATACAGTCAATAGTAAGCTGACTGCTTCAGGAGAGTCTTTTTTCGCACAGGTAGTTCCTAACTCACAGATTATGTTCCCAGAGTCTATATGAGAAATTGGCTGTTTGGAACCTGGAACACATTCCTTTAAAAATAATATTATAGATGGTGGGCAAGACTCCGGGGTAGTTAAAAACAAACAAACAAATCTTCATTTAGCTCATAATGTTACTAATATGTTGCTGAATTATGCTTTACTATTAACCTGAATTTTGGAAACAAGGTGGAAGACTGAAGAAAGAATGTTGAAATGGAAAGCATTTGTTTAAGTTATCTTCCTATCTACCTCTCTAGAGTCCTTTCCTGCTGTCAAATGTACTTCTTGCCATGCCTACAGTATCTTGCTATGCTAAGGTTCTGAAGTGGTCCTGTTCAGGGTTTGCCCTATGAGTCAAAAAACTCTAAGTTCTAAGTGATTAGTTCCTGTTTATTTAGGACAGCAGATTTACCCAGATGTTGGATGTCTGATTTGAACTATTAAATATTAATATGCAAATAACTCACTCTCAGGTAGAATACTTTTAAACACAAATGCACCTCTAAATATTAGATTATCAAAAAGTATAGCAAAGTGAACAGAACAAACACATTTAGCCAATGTGGAGGATATTTGGGCTTAATAAAACACCTCTCCTAAACAGACTGGATCTTGAGAGTCAGGGAATAAGGAGATTAACTGTTCCTCTAAAGTTTCTTGCTGTTCATGGCTTTTCCCCTTTCACTTCTCAAAAAGCTTTCTCTCCCTTCCCTTCTCTTAAAAGTACTGACAGAGGAGCTTAGATGGTGAGTAGGGGAAAGGTTAGAATAGGGTAGCCATTTGTGAATCTCAGTCATTTGTAAATTGAATTAATGTAGGTCTGAATACCAAATTACCATTATTTACATGGCATACACGCTCTCTTCTCCTCTTTCCCATTCTCCTCTCTTCACTCCTTCCCACCCCCTGGAAGATACTATGAACTTGTTATAACAAATTACCCAAAGGTAATAAATGCTGCAAAAGTGGCTCTAGTAGTTGTGGGAGGAAAGATAAAAGAAGAAATTATAAAAGGAAGGGGATTTTTCTCTTTATGGAAGGGAGAGGTGTCTATTTTACAGTGAATAAGAAGCTTTATTTAGGGGTCCAGAAAGTAAACTTGAGCTACTGTAATAAATCCTCCTGCCTTTTTCCCCCACTTCTATATCACCTAAAGATCTAGAATTTTAAAACTCAAGTCCTTATAATTCATTCATACACACAGTCAATATTTAATTCAAAATTTAAACTAAATTTTCCTCTCTGGCTTTTGAAATATTGACAGTAACTATTTACTTAGGGGTTTCATCTATTAAAATGGATATAGAATATTTAGGTTATTAACCTTAATATTAATAAATTGTGGGTGCTAAGCCCAGTTAAGAGGGCAGCATGGTACAGCAAAAGGAGAAAGACCCTGGAGTTAGACAGGCCTAGGCTGGACTCCTCATTCTGTCTTTTACTAGTTGTATGACTCTGAACAGCTTATTTAATTTTTTTGAGCTTCAGTATTATTATCTACAAAATGGGGATAAAAGACACTTATCTGGATCGGTTGTTTCATGAGGCCTAAATAAGATAAGTAAGTGAAAGAATGTAGTATAGTACTATGTATATAGTAGGTAGTAAGTAAAGATTAGTATCTCTTTCCAGGAAAAGACTGGCATGTTTGGAGTGAGGAGGCTGGAGAAAATGGATGTGGATTGGGTGGGGAGGAAAGACAGGAGTGAAACAGAATTGAAAACTTTTGTAGTTCTTACTAATAACTATCTTATTCATTTCTGTAGTACCAAAGACTGAGACAACATCTGATATAGCATAACCCTTCATAAAAGTTTGTTGGATTATTAGAGTATACTTACCCATATATAATAAAACCCCAATTCTGCCACAAGGATATAGTTGGCACCTTAGAAAGATCATATTTGTAGCAGAATAGAGGGTGAGTTAGAGGAGAACAAGACTTGAGGCAGGGAGACCAGTGAAGAGGATAGCCTCATGTGTCTAGACAAAAAGTAAACGGAGCCCCAAACTAAGCCAGGATGGTAGAAATGAAGAGATAGGAACGTACAGAAGAAGTACTGATGAGGGAAACTGTATGGGATTTAAATACAGGGCTGAGTGAGAGACAGAAGCTTTCCATTCAGGTTTCTTCTGGCTCGGGTGACTGGGTGGCTGGTGGGCGCAGTCACTGAGCTAGAAGAACTCAAAGAAATGGAGTAAGATGGTAGTGGGAGGTGCAGTGAGAAAGGAAAGGAGAGATAATGAATTTAATTTTACATGTTGAATTTGCTCTGCCTATTGAACTTAAAGAAAATATACCTAGTAAGCAGGTGGATCTAGGCATGGAGCTCAAGACAGAGATAAGATCTGGGAGTCATTAGCATACAGAATAAGAAGGAAAAAAGGTCAAGGGTGAGCCATGGTGACACTTAGATTTGGGAATGAGCATAGGAAGAGAAGCTGCCAAAACAAGAAAGAATAAACTACAAATGGAGAATGAAGAAGTTGAAATGGTGTATTGCTGGAGAGGGATGTAAAATTGTGGTAGAGAGACCTAATAGCTGGGTTACGCAAGCATTTTATTTGTGTTTACAGACACATACCATTTCAATGAGGCTTTGCAATCCAGATGAAGATGAATCAACACTGACACCCTTCTGTTCTACGTAATAGCCTTCATAATGTCTTTCAATTTAATCTCTTTTTTAAAAATTCTACTTCCAAATTTGAGCATAAGCTCTGGAACTTTCTAAAACATCTTATTACTAGGCTGTAATTTATAGTGCATTTACAGTACATGTAATTTTAAGGACAAGATCTATATCTATTTCAGTTTTGAATCTTCAAGAGCCTTTGGCTTAAAATTCATAGTAGAATCATGATTAAGTTTACCACACCCTTGTTACTTCCTGTGATCCATGGACCAGTGGCTTGGTATTCTTGGGAACTTGTTAGAAATGCAAAATCTTGGTCCACTCCAGATTTGCTGAATCACAATCAGCATTTTTAATAAGATCTCCAGGTGATTCAAATAGGTACACAATGAATACTTCCTGACTAACTGAACATAGAATAAACAAACTGTATTGTTGTTCTTATTTCTAGTAGGTCTCCAACTTTAGCTCATGTGATACAACTTGGGCAAATTCTCTTTCCAAAATATGGTTTACTATGTTAATTCTGCTTTTAAAAAAAGCTGCAAATTTAACCAAATTGGGTAGTGCTGCCTGGATTACAAAGCCTTTCAAAATCTGGCTTCAAATTTCTACCAAATTTACACATATTATCCTTCTACCTGAACCTCCTACTCTAAACAGTCTGGCCTGACCTGAGTAAACTATTCTTTCTACTTCTCTATTTTTGTTCATTCCCTGTTTCCTACTTGGTTAACATACTCTCTTTTTCTAAATACACAAATCCTATTTATGCTTCCTGTTCTAGCTAAAACGAAATATCTTCAAAATGATATTATCTTGTCTTCATAATGAGAATTGTGGATTATTAATTTCAAGAAACTCAGATTCCATTTCCACCTCTGCCACTAACTTGTATATTGCTGGGCAAGTTCAATGAACATCTCTGGGTTTAAAAGCTTGTCTTTTTCATACACAAGGCCAACAGGCACATGAAAAGATGCTCAACATTGCTAATCATTGATAAATGCAAATCAAAACCACAATGAGATATCACTTCACACTTGTCACAATGGTTTTTACCAAAAAGACCACAAGTAACAAATGTTGGTGAGAATGTGGAGAAAAGGGAACCCTCCTATGCTGTTGGTGGGAATGTGAATTGGTACAGCCACTGTGGAAAACAGTATGGAGGCTTCTCAAAAAACTAAAAATTGAACTACCATATGACCCAGCCATTCCATTCCTGGGTATATATCCCAAAACACTAATTTGAAAAGATACATGTACCCCAGTGTTCATAGCAGCATTATTTATAATAGCCAAGATATGGAAGTAACCTAAATGTCCATCAGCAGATGAATGAATAAAGAAGACGTGGTATATACAATGGAATACTACTCAGCCATGAAAAAGAAAAAAACTTTTGCCATTTGCAACAACATGAATGGACCTGGAGTGTATCATGCTTAGTGAAATAAGTCAGACAGAGAAAGACAAATACTGTATGATATCACTTACATGTGGAATCTAAAAAATAAAACAAACTAGTGAGTATAACAAAACAGAAACAGACTCACATATATAGAAAACAAACTAGTGTTTACCGGTGGGGAGAGGGAAGAGAAGAGGGATTAAGGAGTAGAGGATTAAGAGGTACAAACTACTATGTATAAAATAAATAAATAAGCTACAAGGATGTATTGTATAGCACAGGAATACAGCCAATATTTTATAACTTTAAATGGTGAATAATCTATAAAAATTCTGAATCACTATGTTGTACACCTGAAACTAATATAACATTGTAAATTATACCTCAATAAATTTTTTTTTACATTATAAAAAAAATTGTCTTTTTAAAGAAAAACGCTAGGAACCACAATAGTATTGTGTTCCACACAATGAGAGAAAATATGTCTAAGGAATGTGTTTTAATATTCACATAATACTTAAAAATGAATGTTTTAAAAATACAGTTAATGCTCACGTATTTGAAGCACCCCTCCCATAATCTCCACTGTACCCTCTTTTTAAATGAAATGTACAAGAAACAAAGGCAAAATTCATCCAGGTCAATCCAAATAAGTTATAGAGTCTTACCCTTCAAGTTTAACATTTATTGTTAAAGTCATGGTAGGTGATAAGAATAAGAGCTAAGAAGTAGAATCATACAGAATTTAAACCCAGACTGAAACCTTTTAAAAATAACAAGAATAGCACTCTTACTCCCTACTCTTATCTGGCATAGCTGAGTAAGGCTTCTGTGCTTGCTGACATTCTTGAGCTATTTCTCTCCCTGCTTTAAACATAGGGTAGTTTATCCCATGACCCTGCTTGTTTCCCTGGAGAGCTTCACATAGAGGCTTCTGTATAACAACATTTGCTTTCATTAGCAAACGGCTATATAGGAAAGAGAAGAATGAAGAGGGAGACAACCTTCACAGAATATCAACAGGCTGCAGATTAAATATACCTTGTTTCCTTTGCTAAATTCCCAGCACAGATTTCCATCTGAACAGTTATAAATTCTTTCCTCCCACATTCCACCTCTGCATTTTAAACCATTTACTCTGGGTCTCTTCAATACAGCACTCTAAGACTGAGAAAGTTTAGATTTGCATCAATTGTATTTTTAAAAAATTGTTCTCAGTTTTATGTAAGGTATTCAATCCAAGAAAAGAATATACTAAAGATGTGCATATTCTCAAAATTGCCTATATCTTGCTTATAAGTTTTGTTGTTCTTTATATGTTGTTTTCAAGGGACATTTTGAAGTTACATGTAATAGCAACATTAATTATTAGGAAATGTCTACAACAAATCAACAGCTGGTCCTAGAAAATCAAATATTAGCATATCAACATAGGAACCTTTCAATGGTGTTTTGGCCTTTATAGTAAGGTAATGGCAGCATATATAGTATATATCAAGTTAGCTTTCTTTTTAATACAGAAGTACAACATTAGGAGGAGAGAATGAACAGAATTATAGTCAAGACAGCATAAGGTAAAAATGAAACACACAAACAAAAAGAACCTTTTACCTTATAATAGTTCTTAGATCTCATTAATGCACTTGGAGGCAGGGCCAGAGTCAGCGGTGGCTGGGAAACAAATTCTAAATCTGGTGCATTTGTTCTCTAGAGTTTCAGGCCTGTTCTGTGCTGTTGGAACTCTTGGGTTCATCCTACCTCCTCTCAGAAATTAATTTTTGCCTTCTTTAAAGGTGTATCTGCATCAGGATAATTTTCAAATGCTTGAAGTTTATATATATGAAAGGATGGGTTACTAGTCAGGTCCAAATTCAACCCTCCCCGCTTTTTTTCACTGGGTTCTTTCTATCCCTTCCCAGGGCTACGGAGCCTGGGTCAGGGTGATACCAGGTAACCTGCAGCACTGGCTTCACCAGCATGGGTTCTAAGTTGGCTGGTTACTTACCTATGGACTTCTCTAGAACTAAACTTTCAGGTAAATACAAATGGTGAATTAAAAAAAAAAAATGATGTTTGAAAATATGTGTAACAGACTCTACTCCAGTGTCCACAGAGAAAGAAAAAAAATCAGGAGGAAAGAAGAGAAGTTTAAAAGGTGAGATTAACATAAAAACGACTGCCTTTCAGGTTACTAGCAAGACGCTGTGTTCCAGGTTTGGACTACACTGTGTCCAGTTTGAGCCTAAACTGGGGTTTATAGGAGTCCCAGCATACCTTGTGAAATGGCAGGGCAGAGCCTCTTCAAGAGCATATTTGAGCCCTGGGAAAGCACTCATCTTAAGGGAAGGAGGATCCAGGCATAATGAGCTTTGCTCAGTGACAAGATGGTGATAAGACAGAAAGGGGCAATTATGGGTGACAGATACATCAGGGCATCCATCACTCAGATTTGTCTCCTAGCTTTGTCTCCAGCAGGCTGTTGTTTGAGTGTTACTAAGAGCAGGCACACCTCTGGTGAACTGGAAATAGTGCCTGGTGAAACATGGCTGAACAGCAGTGTTGCATGGAAGTGGGATGCTCAGAAAGAGCAGACTTGTTTTTGATTGCATGTGCAGCTGGAGCTGGAGACGCAGTTGGAAATTTACAGAAATAGTTGGGGAATTTAGCAGAGAGCTGAGTTAATTTAGTAAATGGGGTAATATGCTCTCAGAGATGGGCAATTATAGTCAATGTGCCTCCCTTTGTATTTACAAGTGGGTGAAGCCTGGAGAAACTCAGGTTATATAAGAATACAAAAATCAATATAAAAGTCCTAGAAAATAATTGTACTTAAACTTCAAAGAATCAGTTAGTACTAATTTTGACATTTCCCTCTTACTCTTCTCACCCATGTCTTCCCTTTCTTTTTTTTTTTTGCATATACTACATTGTTTATGGATATTTTTGTATGTAACAAAAGCATAAAACATCGACTAGAAATATACTCAACAAATTTATGATATAGTTGCCTTTAGGAAGGGTGAAAGGGAATGAAACTTCCCTATCTTTCTTGACATAAGTAAAAGTATGAATAGGAATAACACCCAAAGCAGAGCAACATATTTCTCCTATTGTAAAAGGCATTCCAGGAAAATGTCTATCGCTAAAGGACATAGCCATCTCCATAATTCTTTGACTTCTGAAGAATGAAATAAGTGAAAATTATGGTATTAAATTTCTTTCTCTTTAGCACAATCCCACCTAGTTAGTACTCCCAAAATTCATATTTGTACAATAACAACTTCAAAATAAAATCCAATACTTACTTGTCTCCCACAATTCCCAAGTTGATTGTGGGGTAACCATGTTCCTGAATTGTTGCTAAGAGGGTTGAACGATTGCTGTCTCGAATCTTTCCTGGTAAGAGGTCATCTTCAGGATTTAGCAGCTACAAAGCCAAAAAAAAAAAAACCACTACAAATTATTTTCTTAGGATAATATTGCCTATTGTTAATGGGAAAAAAATAGATCTAGTAAACAGAGTTTAGCACATCTAGCACCTATAACAGTATCTGGCCCATAGAAGATATATGCTCAAAGGATCTTTTTTTTTTTAAAATTAATTAATTAATTAATTAATTAATTTTTGGCTGTGTTAGGTCTTCGTTTCTGTGCGAGGGCTTTCTCTAATTGCGGCGAGCGGGGGCCCCTCTTCATCGCGGTGCGTGGGCCTCTCACTATCGTGGCCTCTCTTGTTGCGGAGCACAGGCTCCAGACGCACAGGCTCAGTAGTTGTGGCTCACGGGCCCAGCTGCTCCGTGGCATGTGGGACCTTCCCAGACCAGGGCTCGAACCCGTGTCCCCTGCATTGGCAGGCAGATTCTCAACCACTGCGCCACCAGGGAAGCCCTCAAAGGATCTTTGATAAATATTGAAAGCATAGGAGGATGAGAAAACATTCCTCCAGAATTAAAAAACATGCAGAAATTTAAGTGGTGACTAAACAGCAGGCCAAATATCACACCAGTTTTGGCTCCAATTTGACAAAATAGTGCTCTGGAGATAGCTGCCTTTCTACTGGTTGGTTGTTTACTGGGTCAAATTAAAAAAAAAAAAACAACTTTCTTTTTTCCTCCCACTATTATTTTCTAATCTGTCCTTCACTGAGAATATTTGAGGAAGAGACTGTGTGACATGATATTCTCAAGTCTGAAGAGAATGATCATTTATCTTTTCTTTCAAGCCTTTTGATCTCTTTTGTGAAGTGGTATCAGTAGTACCGAAGAAGTTAAACTTATTTGAAGGAGAGGGAGCCAGATATCTTGTCTCTATTAGCAAACTTAAACAAGTAATACTTAACTGCACACACCCATGATTCCATGACTTTGAATTGAATCACCCTTAAGAGATTTAATATCTACTATTATATGTCAATGAAGAAAATTATAAGAAGCTTATTTTATGTTAGGATGTTCCAATGAGGCAGTGTAGCGTAGTAGCAAGAGTCTACCTTATTCAGATAACGTTCAAATTCAAGTTGCCCAAACACATTATGCCATAATTTTCTCATTTATAATATATAGTAATAAAACTACCTTGAAAGGCAGTTGTTAGGACTGAGATAATGAACACTCAGTTAACATAGATAAATATACAATAAAAACAATTCTCTGTCCTTTCTTTATGATACATGATATTGAAAGAGCACCTAATTCCCCCCAGTTGTTCTCATATTGTTACTCCTAGATGCTAGTATGGATGGAATCAGTTTATAACGTGAACACAGATTTACATTTATTAGATTATAAAATACTTAAGAGTAGGAGGTCCCTAACACACACAGACACACACAACATGCAAATTTAATTTACACAATTTTAAGATGTACTTTGATTTCAGAAAACTACAAAATGAAAAAAAAAGTGCATCTTTGAAGTGAGAAAATCTGGAATATTATCTTAGGAGGTTGAAGGCAAGCCTGCACATTTCAGATCCTTAGGCTGTTAATATGGCCAATACCCAGTGTTTTGTATCTCAGTTCTGCCAAACAATGACCTCAAGCCCCTTTAGTCTTCCTTCTGACTCATTAGTGATACCATGTGGCTGGACCTTTGGCTTTATGTTGGAAAAGTAGTAGCTTTGCCAACAACTGTCCCCTTAAAATATCTGCAGAAAAACTTTGATCATCTTATTCACTGTCACCTGGGAGACTTCCCTTCAAATACTGCACTAATCTAACTTAATCAGATCCCATGTGACACTGCAGCCCACTTTCATCCTTAGTCACTGGCAGAGCTTGGAAAATTGCTATTGCAGTACTAATACAGATTAATTTTCTGATCTTAATTAACACACAGTTATTGAACTTATAATTTTATAAGGCCAAGGCTTGCAGATTTTAAACTCCATTAATCAGACAAGTTGCTGCAGAAAGAAAACTGAACGGTTATATAATATTTTTTTCGCAAAGGGTACTGACCACCAACTGAGTAATAAGATTTCCCCGTTATTAGGGTGGTTTCTTTGCCATTCATGTTCCTCTCTGTTATTTTGCTGCACACAGTTCCAGAAATAATAGAACAATTAGCGATCACTGGAGAACCAGTTGTTTATCTGTAAAACTGACATAATGAAATAATAGCTAGTTAAGTGAGGGTATGGGATTTCCAGTGCATTTTAAGTATTTTCAAAGAAAACACACAGAATCGAATGGAAGATTATAAGGTTGCATATACTAGAATAAATTCACAATATTCCTCTTTAAAAATGTAATCTTATTTTCCAGCTTCTTATACTTCTAGTCATCTCTGGAATGATGCCTGAAACTTATTCTAGTTAAAATATAAAAGGAAAAATACAATATAAAGTAAAATAAAACATAACCCAAAACAAACAAAAAAACGAAAACATAACCCATTATCTTCATACCTTGTTACTTTCTTATCTACCACATACTAAATTTCAATTTCCTGTTTCTGTTATTGTCAATGGTGCCACTGTATTTCCAGCTTTCAAACATTTAGCCTTTGATTTTTTTCCTTTGTAGTCCACTATCTTCCCAAAGGTTTCAATCCTTAATCCTTACTCCATCTCCTTTTTTTTTTTTAATGTTTTGCTGCTTTATACACAGGAATCCATCTCCTCCTTGACACTACATTTTCATTCACTCTCTTATCAACCCACTCCATCCCCCAATTTCAGGCATTGAATATATCTGAATTTCTGCAAAAGCCTTATAATTGGCTATCTTGCCGACAGACTCTTTCCTTCTGAGAAATAAAATAGACACATCTACTTGCAAAACTGTACGATTACTTGCGTAACAGGTAAACTGTACCAAACTATGATATGTAACAAACTATCTTAAGTCAAATTGTTATAACATAAGCTTGTTCAGACCTGTATGTTCCTATAAGATTATGGACAATTAGAGACCACGGTAACTCCATATGGACTCGTGCTCCAAAGATAAAATGAAGTTGTTTCAGCAACTCACCTATTTTACAAAATGTGATCAGTCTCTGCCTAGACGGTACTTACTAACTACCTTAAAACCACCTCATGACCAATTCCAGTCCTCAAAATCCTGTAACTATCCTTCTGTAACTTCCTCCTCTTGAGACACTACTGAGACTCTCAAGGTGATGCTCTTCCTTGCTCAGAAACTTTAATATATCCAGCTTTGTATGATCAATAGGCTTCCCTGGTGGCCTCTGTATTAGGACAATGATGGTCACGAAGGTCCCTACCAAGACTTAGGCAAGACCTCATGCCACCACTATTCTCATATTGGTTACATTGCACTTCACTGAGGTCTTTTGAGCCTCTTTGCTCTGGGGAGTCTTTATGATGGTAAGTCCAGCACTTACATTAAACTCTTGATACTTTTTTGTTGAGCTCCCAAAGTTAGCTGAAATTTATTTTGTTTTTGAAGGGGAGCAGAATATGCCACCTCCAAATGTGCCCATTTGGCACATGCGTTACTTTGAGCTGAAGGCAATCAAGACCCAGCAGACTCAATAAAAACTTTTACTACTCCCTTAACTGCCTAAAAGAATTTAGATAGGAGGCCTGGCCCAGAAAGAGAGCTATTACCAGAGATAACTTTTTATATGAAAGACTTACCTGCATGGTAGGGCAAACACCTGATTACTAAACATCTGCTCTTCTCATCTTCCTGAACTGCCCTTCTCCCCTTTGAAGCCCCAGGCCCTATCCCATTCCTTAGCTCAGACTGACATACAAGCCTCAATTGCCTGACTGTCTTTGGGTCTCATATTTTTATGGGATTCCTGTATGCACAAAATTAAATTTTTCTCCTGTTAATCTGCCTTATGGCAATTTAATTATTAGATCAGCCAAAGAACCTAGAAGGGTAGATGGAAAATTTTTCTGCTCTAAGAGTAAGGTTCCCAGGACTTTTTGGTTATCTGACTGAATTTGTAAGGATTTTTGTTTTCCTTACTGTTGGTTTGCTAAAGTGTTGATTTGCTACTAACCATTTTGTTTGTCAATTGGATACACTGTTGTGTGTCTGTAAGAACTTTTCTATGTTTATGTATGAGAAACAGGCTTTCAGAGAGATCTACCTCCCCATTCTGGCCTGCTGGCTTTTAGGGTTAGCTCTCAAGGGTTCGTTAGTTTTTTTGTTGTTTTTAAAAAAATTTTTTAATTTATTTTTTTATACAGCAGGTTCTTTTTTTAAAAAAATTAATTAATTAATTAATTTTATTTTTGGCTGTGTTGGGTCTTTGTTTCTGTGCGAGGGCTTTCTCTAGTTGCGGCGAGTGGGGACCACTCTTCATCGCAGTGCGCGGGCCTCTCACTGTGTGGCCTCTCTTGTTGCAGAGCACAGGTTCCAGACACACAGGCTCAGTAGTTGTGGTTCACAGGCCCAGTTGCTCCGTGGCATGCAGGATCCTCCCAAACCAGGGCTTGAACCCGCGTCCCCCGCATTGGCAGGCAGATTCTCAACCACTGCGCCACCAGGGAAGCCCCAGCAGGTTCTTATTAGTTATCAATTTTATACACATCAGTGTATACATGTCAATCCCAATCGCCCAATTCATCCCACCCCCACCCCCCGCCGCTTTCCCCCCTTGGTGTCCATATGTTTGTTCTTTACATCTGTGTCTCAAATTCTGCTCTGCAAACCGGTTCATCTGTACCATTCTTCCAGGTTCCACATACATGCGTTAATATACGATATTTGTTTTTCTCTTTCTGACTTACTTCACTCTGTATGACAGTCTCTAGATCCATCCACGTCTCAACAAATGACTCAATTTCGTTCCTTTTTATGGCTGAGTAATATTCCATTGTATATATGTACCACATCTTCTTTATCCATTCGTCTGTTGATGGGCATTTACGTTGCTTCCATGACCTGGCTGCTGTAAATAGTGCTGCAATGAACATTGGGGTGCATGTGTCTTTTTGAATTATGGTTTTCTCTGGGTACATGTCCAGTAGTGGGATTGCCGGGTCATATGGTAATTCTATTTTTAGTCTTTTAAGGAACCTCCATACTGTTCTCCATAGTGGCTGTATCAACTTATATTCCCACCAACAGTGCAAGAGGGTTCCCTTTTCTCCACACCCACTCCAGCATTTGTTGTTAGTAGATTTTCTGATGATGCTCATTCTAACTGGTGTGAGGTGATACCTCATTGTAGTTTTGATTTGCATTTCTCTAATAATTAGTGATGTTGAGCAGCTTTTCATGTGCTTCTTGGCCATCTGTATGTCTTCTTGGGAGAAATGTCTATTTAGGTCTTCTGCCCATTTTTGGATTGGGTTGTTTGTTTTTTTAATATTGAGCTGCATGAGTTGTTTATATATTTTGGAGCTTAATCCTTTGTCCGTTGATTCGTTTGCAAATATTTTCTCCCATTCTGAGGGTTGCCTTTTCGTCTTGTTTATGGTTTCCTTTGCTGTGCAAAAGCTTTGAAGTTTCATTAGGTCCCATTCGTTTATTTTTGTTTTTATTTCCATTACTCTAGGACGTGGATCAAAAAAGATCTTGCTGTGATTTATGTCAAAGAGTGTTCTTCCTATGTTTTCCTCTAAGAGTTTTATAGTGTCCGGTTTTACATTTAGGTCTCTAATCCATTTTGAGTTTCTTTTTGTGTATGGTGTTAGGGAGTGTTCTAATTTCATTCTTTTACCTGTAGCTGTCCAGTTTTCCCAGCACCACTTGTTGAAGAGACTGTCTTTTCTCCACTGTATATCCTTGCCTCCTTTGTCATAGATTAGTTGACCATAGGTGCGTGGGTTTATCTCTGGGCTTTCTAGCTTGTTCCATTGATCTATGTTTCTGTTTTTGTGCCAGTACCATATTGTCTTGATTAGTGTAGCTTTCTAGTATAGTCTGAAGTCAGGGAGTCTGATTCCTCCAGCTCCGTTTTCAACCTTAGTTTTAAGGACTTTAGACATATATAAGTGGTATTTCCCCTGTTGACTGGCTTTTAGCTAATGAATTCATGGATTCATCTAATAATAAACTTGTACTTCTCCTGGCATAAGTTGGCTTCTGTTTTACCTTTCTTGCATTTATTTTTCTAGAAAACATAGTTTCATCCAGGAAAATTTGGAATTGCAGTGGTCATTTTGGAGTACTTTTGACATGACAATTATTCACTTGAAAGCACTTTTAGAACAAAGGGTGAATACAATTCGGAATATTCAATGATTATCACTTTTATTGTTATGCACTGCTTCAAAATGAAATTTCAATAAAAATACAAAATATTTAAAAGTTTGTTAAACCCTGGATTAAGGAAATTCTCTGTCTTATTTGTCTTAAAGAGAAATCACTTAGTTATTTTAAGAGACCTCCCTCTTTGTTTCTGTTCTTCAGAGATTTAATCCTATGGTCTTGATGGTATTGTCAAAGGGCCTAAGACTGGTTGTAATAACTTACTTTCTCTCTTTTTAATGTATTGAAATGGGTTTGTCTGCATCTAAGACTTTTCTCCTCTTTGCAAAGGGAAGGTATTAGAATTTTATAGGTCAGTAACTATTACCATATCCATTGCAAACAGCTTCCTTATACATCCTTACTTTCTCCTTCTTTTGGAAAACATAATTAATTGATCAAAAATCAATTTTGATCATTATGGACACACCTTAGAAATACCCAGATAGTCCAGACAAACAGACCTAACACAAATAAAGGTGAGAAAAGTCAGATTATAAACTCTAATGGAGAATAGTCTTATTCTAAATGGCTTTTAATTAAACTCTGAAAAAAGTTTTAATTGAGAGTTAAATTAATTGCCTTGGTTGCTTGGATGTAAGAAAGAAAAAGGAACATACAGAGCTTTTAAACATAATCTAAGGAGTCTTTAAGAATTTGGTTTATAAATACAGAGGTTTACAAATTGTATTAGAAAAAATTCATATTCTATTTCTATTATCATGATTCTGGACATGTTAGACTGATTTAATAATTTTAGTTTAAAAACTGTCCTGTGTTTTTTTCCTAACTTTACCACCATGTAAGAAAGTTATACTAGTATAATATTCTAGTTATGTAAGCCTTGGGTCTCTTTGCTTTTTTTTGTTCTATTCTTAAAGACTCTTATTTTTAAAAATTTTTTTAAAATTAATTTTTATTGGAGTATAGTTGATTTACAACCTTGTGTTAGTTTCTGCTGTACAGCAAAGTAAATCAGTTATACATACACATATATAAAAAAATCTTAATAGGTTTTTTTTTTTTTTTTTGGCTGTGCCACACGACTTGTGGGATCCTAGTTCCCTGACCAGGGATCAAACCTGGGCCCCTGGAAGTGGAAGTGTGGCGTCCTAACCACTGGACTACCAAGTAATTCCCTATTTTTTTATTAAAAAAATCCTAATTTGAACCTTCTAAATTGTGTGCATCTAAATATGGGGATGATGATATGGAATGTCTCTGTGAAAAGAGACTGATGAGGTTCAAGACACGCTACCCCAAAGTATGGCATTTGGCATAGTGAATATTTTAAGCTGAAGGAATTTGAGAAATAGTACATGCAGGAAGGACTTTCTGACTTCCCCCTGAAGCACGTCAAAAAACCCTTATGTTAGAGGTGCCCTCCCTATGCCCAGAGGAAAGGAGCATCCTTATCTCTGAAGGTGAAGGGACAGAGAGAGGAATCTGAAGGAACAGGCCTTGCTAAGTCTCCCCCAGTTTACTACACTTTCCTCATGACTTCTGTCCTTTCATATTTCTCCATGACCTTCCATTCTTCATCAAAACTAATAAAAAAAAATGCTCAGGTTTAACTGATTCTTCAGGTCTTCATTTTTTTTAAATGAAGGCTCTCGTGTTACATAAAACTTACATTAAATTAATGCTGTGCTTTTCTCTTATTAATCTGTCTTTTGTTACAGAGGTAATAAAATTCAGAGCTTGAGAAATTAGAAAGGTAGAGGAAAAAATATTTTTCCTCCCTTACAAGATGAATTCTTATAATGCTTCTATTAAATCATGACTTTATAAGAAATTAAATTTTAATTGCCAGATCCTTAGTTAACTCTAAGATCTGAAACTAATATTAATTTGATTGACTGATAAATAATCTTGGATATGTGGGCACTATAATGTTTAATATACCAGTGCTTGACGTAGAGAATGGACTTGAGGACATGGGGAGGGGGAGGGGTAAGCTAGGAAGAAGTGAGAGAGTGGCATGGACATATATACACTACCAAATGTAAACTAGATAGCTAGTGGGAAGCAGCCGCATAGCACAGGGAGATCAGCTCTGTGCTTTGTGTCCACCTAGAGGGGTGGGATAGGGAGGGTGGAGGGAGACGCAAGAGGGAGGAGATATGGGGATATATGTATATTTATAGCTAATTCACTTTGTTATACAGCAGAAACTAACACACCATTGTAAAGTAATTATACTCCAATAAAGATGTTAAAAAAAATATACCAGTGTTTTTATTAAGTACATCATTAACAGGTTAAAGTAACCATCATTAACAGGGTAGAAAGGATATATGAAGATAGAGGAATGCTTGTGCAAGGTAATGATTATGTTTTATTTATTAGGAAAAAACAGAACAATATTTTTCTTAAAGTAAAAATTACTGATTGTGCCAAAATATAAAGGAAGACAGTAAAAAATAAATTTAGGAGTATTATTCAGTAAAGTATAGAAGGTCTGAAGGGAAATGATTTATTGCTTGGCAGTAATAACTACAAATAATGAATATACAGGAAGAATAATATATATTAAAAACATTGACAAAGTTGGCTACGTGACGTGGGCTTATTCATAAGGAGAAAAGGTGTATGGATCTTTTATTGTAAATTGTTACTAGAATTTGGGTTTTCTTTTTGTTAAAAATGGCTAAGTTATTTTGTGTCCAGATAACAAAGGTCCCTTTTTTTTTTTTTTTAATTATTTTTTATTTATGGCTGTGTTGGGTCTTCGTTTCTGTGTGAGGGCTTTCTCTAGTTGCGGCAAGCGGGGGTCACTCTTCATCGCGGTGCGCGGGCCTCTCACTATCGCGGCCTCTCCTGTTGCGGAACACAGGCTCCAGACGCGCAGGCTCAGTAATTGTGGCTCACGGGCCTAGTTGCTCCGTGGCATGTGGGATCTTCCCAGACAAGGGCTCGAACCCGTGTCCCCTGCATTGGCAGGCAGATTCTCAACCACTGCGCCACCAGGGAAGCCCCAAAGGTCCCTTTTTATAACCAAAAAGATTCTGTTAACTCTCTGGTTTGTGGCACATTCTTAAATCATTTTAATCAAAAGCTTCTAAAAATAATGGTTACTTATTGTTGATTAAAAATATTGTCTGTAAATATTTATTGTCTTTATTTATGACATTAATATCTTGTTTCTTCTGACAACTCTTCTTGGTTTTGCCTTTCCCAAATTTGGAATAAATCTGTTGTCTTTTATACATTTTAAGCAATTTTTGAGTTTACTGGATGGCTACTACATAATACAAAGATTTGCTCCTTTCTTCTTGTAAAGGGAACAATGTTAAAATATTTGACATATTTTCATGTACAGGTTTGGAAGTCTAGAATCATGGCTTTGAAGTACCTTGCAGACTTTGGTAATATATTTGTCCTAATGTTTGTCTGTATGGCAGTGGCCGAATATATAAACTCTAGAGCCTTAAATGTTGCTGCACATTTGCTGTAAGCTATATGGTTCAACAAATTATCATGAAATAAAGAGTACACAAAGGCATGGTGCATGTAGAGATCAAAAAAACTACCTCAGAAAACCTAATACACAATCATAGCCCATCAAAAAGTGGTACCAATCTGGATTGATCACATCTCAAAGATAATGAGCTAATTTAGGCTGAAAGTAACCAGAAGTGGGGGCACTGAGAAATGAAATTGAAATCAGAACTTGCAAAAGTGTGCTATGACTTTTAATACAGATAAATTGTGCCAAACCATAATACAGAGCACAAACTGTCTTAGCTGAAATTGTTTTTTAACACCAGCTCATTCAGAACCACATGTTCTAAGACCATGAACAAAGTGATTTAATAGTAACTCCACATAGATTCATATGTTCCAAAGATAAGGCTACTGACTGTCCAGTTCCAGCAACTTGCCTAGATTACAAATTCTAATGAGTCATACCCAGGGCTCTGGTGGTCTTTGTACGGGGGTTTTGACATTTCTGTTGCTCAGGAGCACACATCTACTGAAAATGATCTTTCTCAAACACCAATCTTATGGCTTTCTTCTCCTCAACTATACTCAGCACTGTCTCCCAGTCTGCCAATCCATGGTCATTTTTTACATTGTTAAAAACTATACTGGGGCTTCCCTGGTGGCACAGTGGTTGAGAATCTGCCCGCTAATGCAGGGGACACAGGTTCGAGCCCTGGTCTGGGAAGATTCCACATGCTGCGGAGCAACTAGGCCCGTGAGCCACAACTACTGAGCCTGCACATCTGGAGCCTGTGCTCCGCAACAAGAGAGGCCACAATAGTGAGAGGCCCGCGCACCGCGATGAAGAGTGGCCCCCGCTTGCCGCAACTGGAGAAAGCCCTCACACAGAAACGAAGACCCAACACAGCCAAAAATAACTAACTAACTAACTAAATTAATTAATTAATTAAAGTTAACGGGTTATTTAAAAAAAAAAAACTATACTGAAGGCTCAAGACTGACCTCCTTTAAGAAACCTTATAAAGGAAGAAAATTCTGACGCATGCTACAACATGGTTGAAACTTGAGGATATTTTGCTAAGTGAAATAAGGCAGACACAAAAAGACAAATTCTATATGATGACACTCATATGAGGTACTGAGAGTAACCAAATTCATATAGATAGAAAGTAGAATGGTGGTTGCCATGGGCTGTGGGAGGGAGGAAATGGGGAGCTGTGTTTAAAATTTCAGTTTTGCAAGATAAAAACTGTTCCGGAGATTGGTTGCACAACAATGTGAATGTACTTAAAACTACTGAAGTATACACTTAAAAATAGTTAAGATGATAAATTTTTTGTTATGTGTATTCTATTGTAATTAAAAATGAAAAAAAAATTAAATGTCACTGATGACCTTGGCAGTAACAGTTTCAGGGAATAGTGATGCCTTTAAAAAAGAGGCAAGTCAGGAAGGAAGTATTCCACTCTTTATGGTAGGAAGGGAAAGATGGTGAGTGAGATTAGGTAATTGTGGAACATCAGGTGGAAATATCCAGAGGAAGTTGTAAATGAAGGCTTGAAATTACAAAAGAGGTTAAGTTTAGGGCTACAGATATGGGAAGTTACCTGCATATATTAGACATGAGAAGAAAACTCTAAGGGAGAATTTAGAGGGAGTGGAAGACACAGCAGAGAACAGCATCCTAGGGGAATATTCCAATTAGGGAATGGGATCAAGATAAGGAACGATGAGGAAAAAAAGTAGTAGTTGGCAGGGCATCAAGAGAGAACAATCGTGGAACACCAGGAAAGAGACAGTTTCAAGGTGGTGGGTGAGGAATGCCACTGATGTCAAATGATATAGACAGGTTAAGGAAGATAAATATCAGAGCAGGTTTTAGAGGTTAGGAGGTGATTAGTATACTCAGGAAAGCAGTTTCTGTACTAATGGGGGGCAATAATGAGATTCGGGAGTTTGAGGAGAAAGTGCAGAGTGAGGAAGGAAAGGCAGCATGTGCAGACCTCTCTTTCAACCAAGCTGGTAGTGGATAGGAGGTGAATATGCAGTAGCTCAAGGAGGCAAGAAGGTGTTTAAATATAGGTTCTCTTCTGATAGCAGTAATCTTTGTCTATTTGGATGTGGAAGGAGGAGGAGCCACTAGAGAGAAAATAATCAGAGAACACAGAAGACATAGGAAGTAATTTAGAAATCAAAGTTCCGAGGAAGGTGAGAAAAAGTGGGTCTAAAGGTAGAAGTAGAGGAATTGTTCTTAGAAAGAAGTACCTTTTCCTTTTAGATTGGAAGAAAGGAGGATAGCTAAAGGAATGGGGAAATTTTCGAGGTGATGAGATGGGAAGAAGAGGGAGATCTCATCTAGTTCAGTTTGACAAATATATTTATTTTTTACCTTCACTTTTTTCCCATAAAGGTGGTTAGGTCATCTGCCAAGAGTACAAAGTAGGGCTGCTACTGAGGTTTAAAGAGGGTATAGAGTGTATGAATGAACTATCATATTGGAACTGGAAGAATGTACTAGAAAATCAACAAGACAGTTACATCAGAATTACTGAACAACTTTAAGTGCCAGGTTGCCATTAAATGGCAGTAATTTGTAGTTGTTCAGGTAATCATAGTTCTATGAATTTTTTCAGTAATGTTTTTCTGCTTGGGAGCAAAATTGGAGAAAGTGGAGAATGGAGTCATTCACTGTGGGTATTACCACAGTAAGCAAAGGAATAGATTAAAGGAGTGAAGCTATCTGAAGTGTTAGTGAGGGCAACTTTAAAGCGGTGAGTCATAGTCCTTAATCTGGACAAGAAGTATAGGGTGGCTAGAAGAAAGTAATGGACTATCTAACCTGATAGGTTTCAGAGATTGCCATTAAAAAGCTGGGGAAATGAAATTTAAGGAAGTGGGAAGCATTGTGGAATAGTGGAAAAAAGTCATTACAGCCAAAAGATTTAGGTGTGAAACCAGGCTTCATCACTTATACAACATATATAATGTTGGGTAAGTTGCTTTGTTTTTGAGCTTCAATTTTCTCTTATGTAAAAAGAAGGATAATTATATTAACCTTATAGTGTTGCTTTAATCATAAAGCACATAGCGGTACTGGTCATAGTAGACACTCAACTTCTTATTCCTTCTCTTATTAGTGGGGACAAATATCTTAAAGATTCTACTTTTATAATAACAGCTGCTTGTGGCAGCTCCCAAAGAACAGTATATAGAAATTTTAGACAGACTTTATATATCTAAAGTTTAAACTTGTTTATACAGACATCTGTTATTGAGAGTGGCCAAGAGATTTACAAAAGATAGAATAAAATAAGCAGAGGCATAGTGGAGATAAATACACTTAGTTCTGTGTATGTGTATGTGTGTGTGAGTGAGAGAGAGAGAGAGAGGAAGGGAGAGAGGGAGAGACAGGGGAGGAGGGGGTAGAAAGAATGAGAATGAATAGAAATGAATGAATGAGTTATGGAATATGGCAGAAGGTGACTGAAACTAGAAGAAAACTTACCATCTATGGAAGGAATATTTATTGCTAGTACTTTGGGTAACTAGATAACAAGCATACAATCTTGACTTCCTGAAGCTAATGGCAGCTGGCTGACTGATGTCCAGTTTAAAGACCTGTAAGTCACCATCTACAGTTTCAAGGGAAACAATATATTTTATGGAATGGAGTTCATCTTGACTTTTCACTTTCTCTTATCTTCTACCTTGAATTCACTGGCAAATCCTGTTTGTTGATTTTACCTTCAAAATGTATCCTGGATCTGACTACTTCTCACCATCTCCACTACCATTCTGGTCCAAATCTCCTGCTGGAGTATTGCATATCCTTTTCTTTTTAAAATTTTTAAATTTATTTTAATTTTTAATTTTAATTTTATTTTATTTTTGTGTGTGTGTGTGTGTCAGGCAATTTTATCAGCATTGGTAATACAGTAGTGAACAAACAATACAAGCTTCAAAGAGGTACAGACAGTAACCACTGCATATCCTTTTAACTGGCCTCCCGGCTTTTCACTTTTTCTCTCCCATACGCCAAGCCATACATATAGAAGCCAGAGTGATCATTTAAAAATTTAAGACATTTTATGTTCCATGCTATGTTTCGCTTCCTCAGAACTGTCCATTTAGAATAAAATGATCTTGTTTCTGTTACTTCTCCAACCTTATCTCCTTTTACTTTTCTCCTTTCCCTCTATACTTCAGCCACATTGGCCTCTTTGCTGTTCCTCAAACTTGATAAGCATGTACTCCAGGGCTTTAGTGTTTGTTGTCCCCTCTGCTTGGAACACAGTTCTGCTCACGTGGCATAGACCCTCCATGCCTTCAGATTTCCACTCTAATTTCCCCTCAACAGTGTGGCCTGATTAGCCTTTGTGAAACAGAGGACTCCACCTGTCTACCAGTCAGGTCCGGGATGAGAAAACCAAAACTCCTCTAGGTATTTAAAATGGAGGGGGTGGGAGAAGAGAGGATTTAATGCATGGGATTGGTTACAAATGTGTTGGCAGAGTTGGAGAAACAAAAGAAGAAACGTGTATTACTAAAGATCAGTAACTGCAGTCACCATTGTCCCCAGGGCTGTTGGAGGAAAGTGATGTTACTGAGTTGAGGAGATATACTCCTGCTACCTTCTTTCCACCTTCTAATACCATGTTAATGCATCTCAATGGCAAAACCTAACTGGACCACAGCTGGAAAGAGAGTCTGGGAAACTGTTTTCAGGCTTCCAGCTTTATTGTATAGGGGAGAGAACAAAAGGGCTGATGTGGAATAAGTTTCAATAGATAATACCTGGCATATACCTCTTCTGCTAGCATTCTTTATTATCTTACTCTGCTTTTTAAAAATTCATATCATTTACCACTATATGTTTGTTTATTGACTACCTGCCCCACCGCCCCCATCAGAATATAAATTCTGTAAGAGCAGGGGCTTTGTCTGTCCTGCTTGCTGCTGCATCTCCAGCAGTCAGAACACTGCCTGACATCAGTATGGTAGCATACTAAAAGGGGAGGGGTTGTGAGAGAAGACTGCCTCAGTGGAAAGGAGTATTTATCACTGACATTGTTTAGAATTGCCAGTGCATGGTGATAATAAAGAACAGAATGACTTGTAGTTAGTTTTATTACTGTTTTCGAATTTTCTGCAGACAGTGCATTCTTTTAATGTGAGGCTAAAGCCTTAATAAAACCCTTTCTCCATCTCTAAGGACAAATTTGAACTTGGGTTAACTTTCTAGCTCAGTTCCTCTGGAAATTTGATAAAGAAAAATGTCAGCTTGTTAGTAGACAACACTTCTTATGGTAAAATGGTCTCTGATTAGTAACTTGCATATGGAATGGAAGAAATTACAAATGAACTATAAATCCCTAGTGGAAAGCCAAGCTTTGGGCTTCCACGAATGTGGTGACACTTGAAGCTGGGCATTTCCCTTGTAGGGACTCTGGAAGTTGCCTAAGATTGTTATAAGAAATACTGATTCCTATGTAGGACATGGTGCTTCTAAGTTGCTGGCTCCCATTCTCTCCTAGTAGAATTCTTGTTCCCTTGCACCTAAATGTCACTTGAAGAACAAAGAGAACAGCTGTTGGATGGCTGTGTGAACTGCTAAGATGACTGGTCCCACTGAAGAAAGCATGATGCTCCCCTGCTGGATGCTGAGTTTCCTGTTCAATATCTTTCTAAGTAAACTGGTTCAAGGTACAGTATATTCATATCTTGTTAAGTCTGATGTTTAGTTAAGAGAACCTCTGGTGAGCATTCCAGCGTGTAACAGATGCTTAATAAGTATATATTGAGCAAATGCATGAGGTTGGAAATGTACGACCACAATTAAGTAATTATTGAATGGTATTACCTAAATTTTAACCTGCATAGTTTGTGGAAATCAACAAGTGTCTACAACAGCTGGTCTGTGTTAGTTATTGTTTACAACTCTAGCTTCCCAATTCTAAAAGAATTCCTTCATCCTGAATAAGATCATGCAGTCACAAAATACAGAGCAGGCTTTAAATACCATATACATAGACATCTTGTATGGCATTCTTTGGGTTGGCTAAGGCTACTGTTCTGCTTACCAATATACCACACTGGATTCAAGAGGTGGCGTATGTGAAGCCATACATATCAGGGGAAATCAGAACTAAAACTTAAGGGGAGCTTGTGCTGTGACTGAAAAATTATAGACTTGTCACATTCATAGACAAATGTAATTTCTTTTGGCCTCTCTGAAATAAATGAATACTTTTTTTTCCTTATTATTTTCTGGCTATCTGAGGATCTCAAGCCTCAGGAGAGATACTATGCATTATTTATCATTTATCTATCTATCTATCTATCTATCTGTCTCTCTCTCTATCTATTTATTTATTTATTTATGGCTGTGTTGGGTCTTCGTTTCTGTGCGAGGGCTTTCTCTAGTTGCAGCAAGTGGGGGCCACTCTTCATCGCAGTGCGCGGGCCTCTCACTATCACGGCCTCTCTTGTTGCGGAGCACAGGCTCCAGACGCGCAGGCTCAGCAATTGTGGCTCACGGGCCTAGTTGCTCCGCGGCATGTGGGATTTTCCCAGACCAGGGCTCGAACCCGTGGGGAAGCCCTATTTATCACTTTTATCTCTAGTTTCCAGTATAGTGTCTGGCATAGAGGTATTCAACAAACATTTGTTGAACTAAACTATATGGTGATAGAGAGTCACAATAATAGCTAACTTTGGATGGGAGTAGGGAGGAATGTCAAACTACATGAAAACCATGTTAAGTACAGCAGGCCAGAAAACGTAGGGGAATCTGTCAAAGTTTCTCTAAGGACAATAAAATCTATGGGGGCAGGGAACTAGGACTACAAAATCTTCTTTAGATTCTACCATGTATGTACCATCTCTATTCTCACCCTGTCACTTTTCCCTACTACTAGTAAATAGTTTTAATAAAGGGTATAAAAGATAGCTTAAAAAATACTACCAATGTACTCTGGGGGATAACTGAGAATATTAATCCAGACCTACAAAGTCATTAGGAAGAACACAATAAATGTAGCTTAAACAAAGTTGCCTAATAACTAGTTGTCTATTTGTTTGCTCATTCTACTTAGCTTTCCTAAACCCCATGAAGTCACTTAGATGCACAAGCATACAAATAAATCTCAAATAAGAATAGATCATTAAGTCAACCAGTTTAACAGAAATTTCTTTCTGATGCTAAACGTAGTGTCAGTTCGTCCTAGGGATATTAGAATCATCACTTTGTAGATCAATTAAAAAGAATGTTTATTTTGGGTCAGTCAATAGTTTTTGGGAATGACTAGTACACCTATACTGGGAAGTAAGCAAATCTAGAATTCTGATTTACCTCTCCATTAGCAAAACAAAACATTCTTTTCTTTTGCCCTTTCCAAAAGAACTATAAGGGTAATAGACCCTTGAAAACGTCCGTCTCCAAGACTCTAGGAAATTAAAAATAATGGTAGCAAATGGCTTATTTTCAGAACAAAGTTAGAGGTTAAAAGAGAAAAAAAAATGAAATCCTGTTAATCTGTTTAAAAATAGTATAAGATCTAAAGGAATTACTTTAAAAAATCTCAATAGTTTGATCCTGCTTTTAGGCTTTGAATTTCCAGCAGATTCACTTTTCAATATTCCCAGTTTGACCTTAGAGCTTCCAATTGAAGTTTTGTATAACCTAAGCAAACAGGGGACAGGAAGTTTTTCAAAAGTTCTCATAAAAAGACTGACTAAATTCCCCTTCCTAAATCAGGGCTGAAATGACATTTTGACACATTCTGAATAGCATGCTACTAGAGATGCTATCTTTAGAGGAAAAAAAACCCCCTGATTTTCAAATCCTTCCTGGTGATTAAAGATCACCTGGAATGTTTAGCAAGAAAAGGGGCTAGCCATGGTGTCCCAGTTCATTGAATTATTTCCCACACAGAGGTGGTCCATCATCTCTGCAGCAGGGTATGCACAATTGATTGTCCCAACAGACTAAGTACTGGGTTTGCACAGTTGAATATCTACGGCCAGCAGTCAACATTCTTTGTTTATATGTACTGAGTGTGTGGAAGGCCACTGGCTGTAATATTTCATTTTAGTAAATGGAAGGGAACATTTCTTAATATGTAATTTCTAGTTCTTCCTTTCCATTTTCTGTACTTGAACTATCCTGAGGCCAATTTATTATTTCCTTGTTATAGAAATGTGGTAAGATCTATAATCCTTAATGTTCTATTTATAACACAGAACACAGAATGTCAGAAATGCTTTCATCTGAAAGCCCCACTACCCACGACCTTTCCCCTGCTGTCACACCCCCCCCCCCCTTTTTTTTCCTTACCTCATTCCCTGTTGACATGACTGCAACCACTGGAAACTTATTAACTTCAACCTCTGTGACACCTACAGTTGCCAGAAGACCAATCTCTGAGGGGCCCATGTGGGTTCCTTTGGCCAAAACGCATTCCCCTCTTTTAATGTCATGGCCAATGGGTCTGAAAGTCAAAGCAGAACCATAAACAGTAAGACTAAGAACAATATTTTCTCAACTCAGAGGAAACTTTAGTGTTAAAGAAGGAGGACACTCAAGGGGGAAAAAGTCAAGAGATGAGGCAGGACCAGAATACTAAAACGAAGAGATTCTAAAAACTCTATGCTTTTTTAATTAAAAAAATTAAATCACATAACAGAAGACAGAAATAGATTTGTATCTATTGCTGTTAAACAGGAATATGTTACTTCATGTTTGAAAATTATTTTATAAATTGTTTTGTATCACATTACAGTCCAAAACACCAATTGCAATCTTCCTTTGATGTAAGGCAAGCATTTACATGAAAATATCTAATGCCATGTCCATAGCTTGTTAGCTTTGTGGTTAGGAGAATAATGCTAATGAGGTTACAGTCATGGAGATAATTTCCATTTAGACCACTTAGGTTGGTCCAGTTCTGTGGCTGTAGAGGTCCATTCACCTTGGCCTGCTGCCATAGGAACTGGAGAAGTGTAGCTTTGTTACAAAATGTTGAGCAAATTAGCATTAATAGAATCAGGGCAAACATATTCAATTGTAAGAAAAATCATTTGACATATATACACTACTTATGGTAAGACAGTAGTCTCATCTTTGTATATAAACAGTAATACATTATTCCATTATTATTGGCAGTCAATAGAGGAGGGGCTTTCAGCTAATTATATAAATACTCAACTCTGAAAGTATCTGTGTTAATATCAAATTCTGGATTACCAAGGGGTAGGGATGGGTAATTCTGGATTATCTAGGAGGAGGATTAACTGTGGATTATGTAGGCTCATGACTTTGCCTCCTTCTCATGTTGCTTTTGAATATTTCATTTGCCTTTACCAACTTTACAAAAAAGTAGGGAGGGCAGACATGGGATATAGAATTCAGAAAATTAATTTTGCTACTTGTTAAAAGCCCTGAAAGCTAATGGTTAACTGACTGAGCTGTGAATTTATAATAGCCATGCTCTCCTGAGTTCATGATCATGGCAGAAACAAAAGTTGGCTATACATCCTATATGTTATGAACTTACCTGATATCTTGGCCTGGCCGAGCTTGCACCAGAATTCGTACTTCAAGCTCCTCAGTGCCCTATAATAAGAGCAAATCATGTAATTTCAAACAGAACAATCTAACTGAATTTTGATCAATAGAATTTAGCTACTCAGATACTTTCATCATCAGATAAGCCCCGAATATATAAAAATAGAGAGGAACAGAAAAGCCTTTGCTAAACTCTTTGAACATGATGAATTTCTACCACAGGTTCCTGAAAAATCAGGTTTGATGTCAAGGAAGGAATGAATAAACAAACAAACATTTTCACTGATTCTCATGCTTTTAAAAAATGTACCAATTCAAATACTGACTCTTACTTTGTAAGCAGCATTCTTAAGGAAAAAAAAAAAAAAGATGGCTACCCTAATAGATACAGTGAATGTGCGTGGAGATAACCTGTCTCTTCTAAATCATGGGTTCAATACTATGCCAAGGTTCCTTGCATATATACCTGCAGGTATTTCTGAAATACCTGCAGAAATTTCAGTGAAGGACTTATAGTTTATCTGGTAGTAGATTTCTATAAATTAATGGTGACCATCATTTTTACATTTATGACTGTGAATAACATTGTGACACTGGAACTGTGTCTTGTCATCTGGCAGAGTCTGTGGAGGCATGTGTTCTGGATTTCAATGCTCTGCTGGCTTCACTGATGCCAATAAATCTGTTGCACAGTTTTAACAGCAGGGCAATGTGATCTGTGTGCCAAGAGTTGAATTTTATAAGCCTTACTTGTGGGAAGGTGATTAAAGAGAAAAATCCCCAAATCAAGAAAAGAGGGTGTGTCTCAGCATGGCCAAATTTTACTATATACCCAGCCGAGGGGAATATATATTTGTTATTAATTCTAACTTTAAAGATATAAGATATCTTAAACTTCTTCTCAAAACAAGTAAGATAGCCAGTCATTAAAACCTCAGTTGAAATTATTCTTTTATTAGTGACTGATCCTCTGGTTTCAATAATTGCCACTAGTTTCAGTGAGATAAAGGCCTACTTAGAACAGAGTCCTTTATTTTAGGCAATAGAGGGGGAACTGACATAAATTTAATGTTTCCAGACTGTAATTTGGCGGCACAGATTTTCCTGAATTATAGAAAACCAGAGCTGAAAGGGTCATTTGGTTTAAATGCTTGGCTTAGTGAAATATTCAAGAACTTGCCCAAGTGTTCTTTGTTAAATTCTTCTCTATTAAAATCTCCTTCACACTTTATCAGAAGCTAGTCTTGATGAACAAGTTTCTCAGCTAGATGGTAAGTCAACAGTTAATATCTCTGCTCTTCTATCTTGATGTAGTTTCTTTCCTTGCTTGCATGTGAAATTTCTTGGCTCAGATGTGGCTCAAATTCTGCTGTAATCACAGTAATGATCATAAAAACATCTTCTATAACAAAAGGTTTTCAAGCCTAAGGCAGTTCCTTATTTACTATACACTACAATGTAAGGTTCTAACATAACCAAAAGAATTGGGCTAATCTCATAAACATTGCAGAAAATAGGCATGACTTATAATACTGCCATAGGAATGGAGCCATAAGACCTGGTAATGACATACATCATCAGATTCCCTGATCAGTTCAGTATCTTCCACTTGTACTACTGCATCAGCACCACAGGGGATTGGAGCACCTGTTGTAACCCGCATGACTTGTCCTGGCATTACTGTCTGAGTCGGCTGGAAAAACAAACATGCAAGAAAGAGTCGATTTACTTTACTGCTGCAAAGGAAAAGTCTGCAGGAGATGTGACAGTTTTTGAAACAAACCATAAAAGGAAAATCTTACAGTCTTACTCATTTTGGGAAAATGTTATAAAAGTCACAAACAGATATATTTACACCAAAGAGGCTTTCATTTGACTTAAGTAATGACTTAATTAGATGTCTTTCTTGGTGCCCTGCTTTCCTTTTGAAGAACTATCACTTGTATTTGCCACTACTGTCTCTCACTCAATGTGAATTTTCTTAATATATGTAAAGTGATTTGACAGTCTTTAAAAAAATACCATGCAATATGATTTTATGAATGACAATTATGAAAAACCAGCATGTTGATCATTTACTGAAGTTCTGATGTTTGAGAACTATAGTATTTTATTAACCAATGTTTTAGTTAAATAAAGGCAAGCCAGAAAAATTATTTTAATTATTGCTCTTGAAAATCTTTATAAAATATATTAGTTCACCTTACAACTAATAATAAAAGTCTAACAAATGTAATTAAATCATTTAAAAATGATTCCAGTGTCTGTAATGATTTGGGTTAAATATTTTTATTGTCTGAGCTCTCATATGAATGGTATGGGAGACTGACTACTGGACCTACCCTGCACACTTCCTCCCAGCACAGGAAAAATCATATTTCTGTCAGCTCCATCTAATAGGTTTGATCTGGCCTCAGAAGAGACACTTGTCATTGGCCATGATTTAGGTCAGATTTGGGAAAAGGAATGCTTTAGATTTCCCCAAAAAGAAAATTCTGAGATAACATTAATTCCCCAATAAAAATGATATCTTTCCAAAGACATCTGCTTCTTAGGTATTTAAAATTTTGGGTTACAACATGTGAATATTCTTAACACTACTGAAGTGTACACTTAAAAATGGTTAAGATGGTACTTTTTATGTTATACATTTTTTACATTAAAAAAAATTAGGGAATGATTAAGGAAAAATACCCTTCCACTAGATGTACAATCAAGTAAAACTGGAAATTTATTTGTTAGAAAAGCCTTAAAAAGCTTATTTCCATAATGTTATTGCTGTAAACAATACCACCAATAGCTAATATTTATTGAATACTCAATCTATGCTAGGTTCAGTGTTAGGTGCATTATTATATTCCAGAATATAAGCCTTATAAAGACAGAAATTTTCATTTTCTGTTTGCCTCTCTAGATCACATCGTCATTTTCCTGTGCTGTGGCCCAGAAGGCCGACCTCTATGGACTGTTTCAACCAGGTTCCCATCACTCTGGCTTCTGGTTAAGTTCAGCCAACGGGAGGGGCCAGCAAGAGATCAGCGGGTAGGAGAGAGAGAGAAGTACAATTTTTATTCCCCTTGCCCTTTCCCTGCTGGGCTGCAGTTTGGTGATGGGAATGTCATTTCTACTACTGATGCCACAGCTCCTATGAGGTGGACCTCTCCCATAGCTATCAATCTCCCAGGTCTAGGTACTACTCTCTCCCTTTGCCCCTTCAGACCTAGAGGTAGTAATGAAATCTCACTGTTGCTAGTACCTGAGTGCTTCACATTCCTTTGTTAGTTTCCCTTAATCCTGTCTATATCTTGGGTAGAGTCATTTCATTAATCTTTAATCACCCTCTTTCCAGACATATTTATTGCTCTATCATCCCAAAGCCTAGAAAGTGTCTGGCACAAAGTTGGTAGTCAATAAATATTTCCAGAATGAATGAATAAGTAATGCATGATCTCATTACCACAACAACTCCATGAAGCATGTAACCCTTCTTGGCTTACAATTCCAGTGTTCTCACTGATTTTTTCCCACAAGTCACTGGAGAAAGGTTCTTGGGATCAAATCTGGCATTGAACTACATACTTTATATCCCCTTATTATGTTATTTGAATAAAAGACATTTCAGGCTTATTTGGAATTGTTACATTCTAATGCAATTTTCTACCAAGATAATGCATAGAATTTTAAAAAAAAGCTTAGGGCTCAATGCGTTAATTTTTTTTTTTTAATTTTTATTTTTGGCTGCATTGCATCTTTGTTGCAGTGCGCGGGCTTCTCATTGCAGTGGCTTCTCTTGTTGTGGAGCATGGGCTCTAGGCACGTAGGCTTCAGTAGTTGCAGCACGCGGGCTCAGTAGTTGTGGCTAGCTGGCTCTAGAGTGCAGGCTCAGTAGTTGTGCGGCGCGGGCTTAGTTGCTCTGCGGCATGTGGGATCTCCCTGGACCAGGGCTTGAACCCGTGTCCCCTGCATTGGCAGGTGGATTCTTAAGCACTGAGCTACTGGGGAAGTCCTCAATGCATTAATTTTTTTTCAGCCCCAGATACTACTTATTATCTGGTGCATCTCTTAATTCACTAAACATGACCATTTTGCAGTGCAGTGATTTTTGATGAAAAGCATTAATGTTTTGATATATGTGTTTTTCAGTAAAGGTGCTAATGTCAAAACTATCTTCTGAGCCTGTGCAATAAAAATATTTAATGTAGGTCTAAAGAAGTCCTTTTTTTCCCCTGAAAGTGCCTTTTTGGCTAAGGCAGAAAGTGATTCCCAAAGTGAGTTTCAGGGTAGTTGCTTCTTAAGCTGAAGTGTGTTAGCCTGGAGCCCTCCCTCAATTTAGTCTGATTCAATGTACCATATTATGTAAATTTACTTTAAGTTTTACTGTGGCTATACCTGTAATTTTCTCTACTTCTTGGCTTAAACCAACTTTAAAGAAGTGTTTCTGTGTGGCTGCTAAATAAAAAATTTGGCTCCTCTCCAAAACCAGTAATTCTAAGTGGTAGGTGAAGGATTCCCACCAGCTCACTTATATTAAATCTAATGTAAAAGATATTACTGGATATATAAAGACATTTATATATCTACTTAGAGTAGACATATAAACTGCAATTGAATTGAATCAACTGGAAAAACTCTAGCAATAAATGAAGTACTTCCTTTAGATCGTTAAGACTACCAACTCTTTTTTTCTTTTTATTGATATAGGTACCTTATATACTTTATATAAAGTAAAAACTATAAAAATCTTGATTTTTCCTTAATAGAGATATTGAGTTGGATTTTTTGAACTTTGTCCAATGATAGCACTTCATAATTACACAACTGAAATTGAAAGTGTCCAATGCTAACCAGTAGGACCAAACTATAAGTGATTTAAGATCAAGTATTTTGGTACACCAATAAACCATGTTGTAAATAACTGTCTCAGTGTATGCAATGGTCCCCTAGTGCTCAAGTGTATTTACTTTCAATAAGTGAGCAATTTGGCTCTTGCAAGATCCCTGAGATTGCTGTAAAGAGTGTATGTGTATGATACATCAGTTATAGATAAAGTACATCACAGGTAACTTGAGGAAAAACCCTGTTTTCTTATACAGTTTTGATCTTTTTTCCCAACAAACTTTTATGAGAACTTACAAGAAGTTGGCAATTTTTTAATTTCACAACTTTTCTTGTGCTCCTTGTTATCAGTTGGAAGTCTTAACTAGTAAATAAAGTTTAAGGGTCCATAAGGCTCTTAACAATCTGCTACCTATGCCTAAGTATTCTAGGCTGTAACTACCACAAACTATTTGCAATTTCCTAATGCCATGCAATTTTTCAAACACCACTGGGTCTTGACTTATACTGTTCTTTCTGCTTGGAATGTTCCTTTTTCATTTCTGTTTCTGTTTTTGTAAAACTCTCTTAGGCCCAGCTCCAATGTCATCTGCCTAGCCCTTCTAGGACAAAATGCTCAACCTCTCTATTGTGCTCCATAGCACATGACTGACAGCATTAGTTTAACACTTAATATATTGTATTATATTTAGTTGTTTATACTCTGTCTCCTCCACTAGATGTAAACTGTTAAGAGTAGTAATCATGTATTAATCTATTTTATATTCCTAGAACCTAGCACAGTGCTTCTTGGTACGAACAGTAGGTATGTTTGATAAATGTTGGATAGACTCAGTTGAAGATCAGAGAAGTACTCCTTGAATAATTGATATTTTGGGGCTTTGTTAAAAAAAATGGTTGCTTTGTATGTCCATTGCTGATGGATACACATACCAAGAGGTCAAGTAAGTTATGAGGTCATAATGCAAGTTATTTATAAAAAAGGGACCTAGGTCTAGTTGTTCTTTTTGTCAGGAAAACAGTCCTGAAGAGCAAAACCAGCCTGTGCACAGCATGGACAAGGATCTAATTACTACAGTGCCAGGCTTAGCTTCAGAGACCTGTACACAGTACTCCTCAACGCTTGGATGTAGAGGTGAGGCAGCTAGGGTTACCACCACTGGCACCATCCTTCTCCTATATACTTCCTCAACCCCTCTCTATTTTTAGTACATATGGGAGTACATGCTAAGGCGTGGGATATAGCTTTTGCTCAAACTGCCCTATTTATTTATTTCCTCCTTTATTTTTATATAATCCTTATGAGTGTTTGGTGGTAGAAGAGAAAAGTGCGTTGGTTTTCCCTTTGGCTCTAGTCAATAAGGAAGGTGCTCTTTTAACCAACTTTCGAAACTCACTGGATTAACATATGCTCTCTATTTCCTATTGAACGTAATGATGCCTACAGCACACTTTGTTTGAAACTGTTAGACTCTTCTCTTGTACACCTAAGATTCAACTGAGTTTGCTCCCAAACTTGTTTGTACCAGTTTGTGGAAATAGGTGCTACTGAATTAAGTTATTTAAATAAATATTACATAAACCAATGATACATGAGTGTAAAAGGAGTTATTTTCTTCCTATAAAAATTAAGTTAAACCTTTGGAAAAACTCATTTAAAAAAGGCTGCTAAAAAGAACTGATGTCAAATTAGGTATGGGTGAAGCAACTGTAAAAAAAATTATAAAAATATAATAAAAATCTAGAAGGATTCTATACTTAGATACTTTGCAAAGACCTTAAATTTTTTTCCACTTTAAAGAAACTAAAACTTGAAATCACATATAATGCCTTTTGGGTATAAGAGAAGTTCAAATAGCAGATACTTATTAAAAGAAAAGCCTTGGCTCTTCATCAAATTACTGACAAATAAATGTTCATTTATTTAAGTTACATTTATATTTATTTTAAAAGTAAAAGATAATTTCCCACTTGTAACTTATTTCCAATTAAATGACCAATTACTGGTATCCAAAGCATTAATTAAGAGGACTTCTATTGTACTTCCACCATGGCCCATTAGTGCTTCATTTCTATTAAGAAATACCTGTTCTCTGGTTAGCCCCCTGATGAGAAAAATTAATCAAAATGATTAGCTAGAAAGATTAAATAATCTGCTTCTTCTAAATTTCCCTGTATGTAACACGAGTTGGGGAAAACTCTGCAAAGACCACTTAGAAATTGTAGCTCTATTCAAACATTAATGTTTATACCAGAAGAAAGATTCATCCAATCACAGGGCTGGAAAATGCTTGTGGGGCATGTCATCTGAGACATACCAGTAACACCATGCTGTATATTAATAGATGCAGATTCTTTCAGTTAAGAAACAATTCATTTGGTTCTTTCTCATGGGAACCATCCTTTCATCTCTTTGATAACCTGTCTAATCCTTCTCTAAGATTTCCATTACAACAATGGCAGAAGTCTAGAATTAGAAGCTGAAAGTCCATGAAACTAAAATCTTTAGGGCCTTTCAGGCTTATGAATCTCACCTGTTCACCAGCTTGGGATTCCCCAATGATGAAACGATCTCCTGGGCCATCGGCAGCTGTGAGATGAACAGAACCAAGAACAATCATCAGAATGGACCTATAGCAAAGAATAAGAACCTAGTGTTGGAATTCTAAAACTTGACTCAAATGATCAGATAAGGCTTCAGGAAAGTGGAATACTTTTCTGATCTCCTAGTTTAGAAAAGGGCTTTGTTATTACTAGTTTGATCTTTGGTATCCACAACTCACAACAAACAATAGAAGTGGTCCAGATTGTGCCTTTTCTTGGTGTCTCTGGTGATAGTTTTCTTGTTGTTCCATAATTTCCACTCTTGCACTTTTTAATAGGAAGTTCTTTTAGCCTATCGTCCTAAATAAATGGGTATGTATGTGTTGTATGTGTGTACACACTCATGGAGACATATATATGAAGTAGCAAGTGAAGTAGGAAGAACATATATTCTTTTCTTCATTTGACACTTGAAGGAAATGAGTTACAGAATGAAGAAACTCAGGTAGAAAAGGTTCAGTACCTTTAACAAGTTCTGGTTAGTGGTAGAGCTAGGACTAAAACCCCAGTCCCTGAATTCCCAATACAGTATTTTTTTTTTATGATGGATCAAAATGCTGTTTCTAAATCAAAATACACAGGCAGTGCTGCATCACAATTCCCATTGACTGTTTATTTTTAAATTGGAAGAAACACTTTCAGACTTGAGATGGAAAAAACTTCTCATCCAATTATTTTCTATATACAGTATAGTAATGGCTGGTTGAAATAATATTCCTGGAGGTAAATGTATTCAAAAGGGTTTTCTTCACCTACAACGTGGATTTCAAACCAATACTATTGGCAAGGCAATGCATACCTAATGAGTTTCATGATCATGACCATTATCTCCTTGTAATCGGCATACAGCAAGGGTTTGGGGGCACATACACAGCAAAGATAACACTATTTATATGAATATTTTAATCATATTTGCAGTCATATTGATAAATAATAAAAAGTATTTTCCCTCTTTTAGAGAGGAGATAGAAAATTTACCGTTTCTTGGACTTCCCTGGTGGCACAATGGTTAAGAATCCGCCTGCCAATGCAGGGGATGCAGGTTCGAGCCCTGGTCCAGGAAGAGCCCACATGCCGTGGAGCGGCTAAGCCCGGTGCGCCATAACTACTGAGTCTGTGCTCTAGAGCCCGTGAGCCACAACTACGGAAGCCCGCAAGCCACAACTACTGAAGCCCGCGCGCCTACAGCCTGTGCTCCGCAACAAGAGAAGCCACTGCAATGAGGAGCCTGTGCACCACAACGAAGAGTAGCCCCCGCTCGTTGCAACTAGAGAAAAGCCCGTGTACAGCAACAAAGACCCAAAGCAGCCAAAAATAAATAAATAAATTAATTAATTAATTTAAAGAAAGAAAGAAGCCAGATATAAGAGAATCCATGTAGCCTGATTACATTTATTAAAAAAAAAATTTATTCTTTATGTGACTACAAAGTAGTATTTTTTTTTAAATTAATTAATTAATTAATTAATTTTTGCTGTGTTGGGTCTTCGTTTCTGTGCGAGGGCTTTCTCTAGTTGTGGCAAGTGGGAGCCACTCTTCATCGCGGTGCGCGGTATCGCGGCCTCTCTTGTTGCGGAGCACAGGCTCCAGACGCGCAGCCTCAGTAGTTGTGGCTCACGGGCCTAGTTGCTCCGCGGCATGTGGGATCTTCCCAGACGAGGGCTCGAACCCGTGTCCCCTGCATTGACAGGCAGATTCTCAACCACTGCGCCACCAGGGAAGCCACAAAGTAGTATTTTTTCTAAAGCCTTATATATACAATACCGTTTACAATAAGTCACTTTTTTGCACAGCTGGCTTTGGTTAACCTGATGTGAAGAGGAACAAAAATTAACATTGGGTGCCTTCTACTTACTAGATGTTGTTATCTTGTGCTTTTTAGACATTGTCTCAGTTAATAAACTCCTGGCTTTCTGGTGTTTTTTGGAATGCTATTGTATTTTCAGTGTTTGTTTGTAAGAAAGAGAATACTGTAGTTTTCCTGCAATGGTATTCTTATGCTGCTTTCATGGGTTCTTTTTTCTTTCTTCTTTTTTTTTTAATGAAACAATTTAAAACAGACATAGAAATCACTGCTTCAACAATTATCAACATTTTACCAATTTTGTTTCATCTATCCCCACACTTATTTTTGCAGTATTTTAAAGTTAATCATAATTTTCTTATTGTAGAAAATTAAAAAGTCAATTATCTTTCAGATTTCTGTACTAACTGCATCTCAAATCTGAATAAATTTACTTTTGATTATTTCTCTGCTAGAGATATTACCAGCTTTCCACCTCCCATAAGCAACCTAGATGTTTTCTCTTTTTACTTCTTGCTCAAGGGAAAATTAGCATGGTTTTAGAGTAAAAGCTGAATCTGAATCCTGGTTCTGCCTATTATTAGCCTCTGGACTTTCAGCAAATTACTAAAACTTTCTCTAACCTTCAGTTTGCTTGTTGATAAAAATGGGAATAACCATACTTTAAAAATAACACCTTTTAAGGCTTTTTATTCCTTTCATTCATTCACTAAATTTCTACTGAGCGTCTTCTGTGCCCTTAGTGTTATATTAGATGCTGGGACAGAGTAGAGAGTAAAACTAGATATTGTTTCTATTCTAATGCAGTGTCAGTCTCTCGCGATGTTTTTCAAACTCTAGATCACAAATAGAGGTGGGCTGTAAAATCATCTTGTAAAGAAAAAGAACAGAAAATATATCTCGTCACACATGGGAAAGGTGAAAATTGTTTCCAGAAACTTATTTTTGTTTATATATATGCATGCATATATATTTATATGCATTGTATATGTTATATATGTATGTGTATATCATTGGTTTGTGATGTCTAATGTATTAATGTGTGTCTTTCTATGGGTGTGGTGAAAACAAAACTCTTAAAGCCACCGATGTAGTGAGGGAGATAGATATTAATCAAATAGTCACATTAATGAACATATAAATTTGTATATAAGTACAAATTTGTATATAAGTACAAATTAAGAAAATCATTCTAAAGGAAAGGAACACGGTTTTATGAGACCATACACTGAGAGTACCTGAACTACACTGGAGGGTCAGGGAAAGCCACCCTGATAAAAGCATTTATGATTTGAATATGAAGGATGAGGAAGAGCTAAGTAGGCAAAAATATGTGGTGATGGGGGAGAGGGAGAAGGAAAAGGAGAGGGAGAGATGGGGTGGAGGGAAGAGGGAGAGATGGGGAGAGAGGGAGAGATGGGGGGAGAGGGAGAGAGAGAGAGACAGAGAGGAAATGAAAATGCTTCATCTATAGATATTCACCTAAAGAAAACAATATGTGTAAAGGCTCTGGTTCACGTCCTCCCTCTATCCTATAGTCTAGCTACTCTCAGGAGTACCTGAGAATACCAAGATGACTCATATTTCAGCTCCATAACATATGCTACTCTCACTGCTTGGAGTGTCCTTTTCTTCTCCCTGCCTTCTGGTTAAAGACTTCTTAGCTTTTAAGACTCAGCTCAAGTGTCATCTTCTCTAGGAAGTCATATCTGACTTCCTTTCCCTCAAGAGTCACCTACTTCTTCTTTTGTTTCCACAGTGTATTCCTGAAATAACTCTAATTATGGCTTCCTAATGTATTTGTAATCATTTGCTTATTTGTCTCAGGGAAATTCCTAGTACCTGCTGAATAATAGCTATTCAATAAATGTTCAATATACGAAGTATTCGAAAGTTCAAGAAACGAATGAGTGTGGCTCCTAAGAATCTTTGTAGAAAGACGCATGCATGAATGAACAATAAATAATGTTTTCCACTGCAAAATGCTGTATTTTGAATGCATTCCATTTTATGCTGGTTCATGTATATTGTTTTCTTCAAAATATGAGTCAACATTCACCATCTTCAGAATGTTCAGAAAGACTGCTCTGTTTAACTCTATATAACTTAGATTATGTCTAGCATAGTGCCTAGCTCATCACTGATGCTCAGTAAATATTTGATAAAATAAAGAAATGAATTTGGCACTTCCATAATACTTAGGTGGGAAGTTTGTAAACTGTCTTGTACACATTAGTATTGTGCTTTGTAAATTTTCTTAAGCAATTTTATAAATGTGTGGTAGGTAGGGATCACTTCCTTTATTTCTTTTTTGAAACCCTCTGCTCTTCAGTCTTCCTTTTGTCTCCTGTTCCCCACACATGCAAATATACATACACTCAAAATGCTCATATCAGTGTTCTGCACAAATGCTCCAAACAAATGTCATTATATAATGAGTGGCTAGAGATAATCCAGGGCAAGGTTGGTATAGAGTGTCAGGGAGACCAACAACTGAAAGAGCCTTTAAGTGATTCTAAGAAGCAAGATGCTTTGTTGCCAAGGAAGGTACACTGACTGGGGAGAGAATATGTCTCACTTTAACTATGTTCTCCACTTTGCCCTGAAAATTTCCACCTGGGAAACATGCCTCTATATTGCCAGCTAAGGAAGGCTCAGTCAACCAACATTATAGGAAGTCCCTGGTACCAATGGAAGAGTCATTTTTACCATTTCCCTTACAACAGTGCTTCTCAACCCTTAATGTGCATAGAAATCACCTGGAGATCTTGTTAAAATACAGATTCTGATTCAGTAGGTCTGGGACAGGCCCTGAGGTTCTACATTTCTAACAAGCTGATGCTTATGCAGCTGGTTCATGGACTACCCTTTCTGAGGAGCAGAGCACTGTAAGACTGAACAGAATACAGACAAATTCAGACTAAGAGAAAACTTAAGAAATAAAAAATTAGTGAACTACAACAGAAGTCCTGATTTTACATCAACACCAAGGCTAACTATTTATTATAAAGACAGAAAAGTAACGATCAATCGGTACCTAACTTACCGATATTTATTTTAAAATATCTATTAAAGAGACAGGTAAAAGAAAAGTTGCCATTTTCAAGATGAATTCTACCAGCTTGGGTGGGAGGGGGCAGAAGTGGAGGTACAGTGGCAGATGAAGCTAAAGCTTGGAAAGAAATTAAGTAAGCCACAGTACGCCATTAGAAAAGATGGATGGATTCCAAGGATTTCTGTAAAGGCTTAGACTCTTTCCCCCCACTAATTCTGGCATTTCTGTTAATAAGTTTTCTTTTCTGTTTTGTAACTGTAGAATTTAATTTGAAGGAAGAGATAAAAGTAATATAAACCAAATCCTAACAGCAAATGCACTGTATAATGCTTAATGCCAGACCCTGAAACTGCTCCCACTTCCACCTTTTTAATGTCCAGAAAACACTTTTAGTCTTTATTTGAAGATTTCTGATTATATCATTTGATATAAAATTGATACCATTAGATAACTATTCATTGTGGCAATGTATAGAAAATGATCATCCTCAAGCCATTTGCCCTAGAATTATCCCTCATTTTCATTTTCCAGCCATGTGGGAGCTCTCTTTAAATCTCTTGAAATCCTTTATAGCTATTCACTTATTTTCACTAACAAAAGCCTCATCGTTTCCATGTTAGGACTGAATAAACAGAGGCCATAGATAGCATAACTTTCAGAGGTCCTAGCCACCTCTATTCTTCAACAGAGGAATAAGGCAGAGGGACTAAGATTTTGTTTATCTCTAATTATGGAACCAAACTGTCTAAGAGTGGATGATAGGCACCACGGTAATTGTATTGATATTTATGTGTATACTAAAATTAACATTGTAGAACGAGTTTGGAGTGGTGGCAAGGGTAGGTGACAAGACTAGCACAACAGGATTAATACTTGCTGCAGTTATACTGAGGGATTAAATCAGGTGAGTTGTTTGGAATTTTAAATCTGCTGCCTGGAAAGCAGGGAGCAAGGAGTAGAACAGATGAATGAGAAGGCATTTTATATTCTTTACCATTATCTTCCAGGAGAAAAATGCCCATATATTGTTAGTATTGGGAAAAGATATATTATTTCCTTAAATACATTATTTTAAGCTTTTTGGGATTAACTTAATTATTCCAAATTATCTCTCTGCTCACATGAGTAATACTCCTATATCATAAGGCTTTCTTTTTCATCCAAAGTGTCCTACAGTAGAAGGCCCTTGGCTGTCAAATGAGTTGGAAAACCAGCTATGGCCAAACAGGATTTAAATGGACAAAACAGAAACTCTAAAACGTGACTTTTGTGACAGAATAAGAACTAGCTCAAAATGAAAAAGGTTATACCGAATTTTAGTATGCGTTTTAACACACTGGAAGGAAGTACAACAAAATGTTCATAGTAGCTAGACAGTGAGAAAATGGGTTAAAATGTTCTTTTTGATTTTCTGTATTTTCCATAAGCATGTATTTAATCAGAATGTATAAAAGAAAAAGCTTTAATATTTACTTAACCTAAATGGCAAGGATTTCTCTTAATATAATTTTCCAGAATTGTTTGTTGTACATGGTTCTCAAAATAATTATTGGCTTGTTTATAATTTTCCCTTTTCTTAAATAATCCCAAAACTAATTCTGAAGTGATAAACCTTTAAAATTGAACATTTTCAAGAGAGTGAATTTGGTATTCTGAGATATTTTTACCTTTATTAACATCTCAGAAGCAACTGTGAGACAATGGGCACCCACATCTCTATAGGAGCGTGTGAATGCATCAAGAAGATGGTTGGCTTAATCAGTGTGAAGGGAGAAATAACTCCTCAAAAATACGAATAAAACTATTGTATTGCTTCTAACTGGTAAATGCTACTTTCATTTTCTTTTCTCTGCTTTCATCATTCAAATTCATTCCCTCCTGAATGTAGTTTTAGGTTTATTAGTTTACATCATCATCACTTGATTCCTGTCTTCTTTATACTCTATTCTTTCTTATTTTTTAAAAGCTGTTCCTATTTCTTATTTCTTCAGCTATTTGTTACTGTCTTGATTTTTCAACCCACATACCTTAAAGTAAGTGATCCTCCAACTGGTTTGGAGTTTTATCCCACATGTTTCTGAAGGATACTGGCTAATGCTTAGTGATCCAGAGCAAGTTAGCAACCTCTTTACACCTAGAGGGTTAGCAATGCTCACAGGTGCCACTGGTTATTACTGGAAGGCCTAAGGCAAAGGCAGAGGAGAAGAAAAACAAGGAGAATAAAGGGAGTGGGGAGAAAGGAATGGGAGTAAAGGAAGAAGGGGTGGAGAGAAGAAGGTATACAAAGTAGAGAGGTAGAGAGCCACAACAATAGCCTCAAGGATATTCTTTACCAAAACACTGCCTGGGGTTGGTATTATAACACAGAAAAGACTAAGACCATGCCTTTTTGTTCACTGATGACTTCTGCTGCCTTAATTATGATGTTGATCATAATTAACCAGTCATTCCTACTTTGAAATTTAACTATATCCATGATGGTTATCTGTTATGTGTTATGTCTCTGTTATACATTCCATATCTTAGAGAACTAGCAACGTTTCACAGGAAAGAAATAATGTGAATTAGCTGCATGGTGGCTTATCTGTTGAACATTTTATACCATGAGATGTCATTTTAAATGTTTGTGTGTGTGTGTGTGTGTGTGTGTCTGCGTATGTGTGTGAAATAACTAAAAACACCACCACTCTAAAACAAAAGAATAAATATGATATACTAAATGGTAATTTTATATATAAATTTCTTTGATAGACTCTACAGTTGCAGAAAGGCTCTTTCCAGGCTCACATGGGCTAACTAGAAAAGCTAAAAGCAATAGTTTCTTTTTATTGAGCTGCTGCTACCTCATCTAAAAATCACAGAACAACTTTCTGTTTCAGAATAATTCTGCCTAATATAATTTATTTTCTCACTTTCTCTTACTTTACATTACCGAGAATATAAAAAATAGACTTTCTTGTCCTTTTGGTGTTTCACCTGCTGTAGTTGTTTGTTCTACTCTGGAAGTAAGAATTCGTCATTTCATAGCAATCCAATATGGCTACCAATTATAAGTTCAAACAGAATTTACATTTTAGAGGGAATAAGAAACAAGAGCCAGTGAGGCTATCAGAAGACTAAAATAATTTTCTTTCTGGATAATATTCATTATAATAAACACTATAGAAGACATGAATTTGGAAGAGAAAACATAGGAGGCATTGGGGATTTGTTATTTATATTTTCAGAAATACTCTAATTTGTGAGATAGAGCCGAATGAGGTGCGCATTTAAGACAGTTTCCTGAGAAAGAATACACTAGTAGGAATTAATCTCTCCACCATTTTATGAGAATAACAGTTTAGATAAGTGTTATCCTTTTTTCAGAGATGTTTTAAGAAAATGTGATAATAATAATAAAAAAATAAAAAAGTAATAATAATAGTAATAATAGGTACTATTATTAAACATTAAAAAAACAACTATTGAGTGCTTTTTTGTGTGTGTGTGTTTGCCATATACTTTAAGGCCTTCTACAGTCTCACTTAATTCTCACAATAACCTGTTGGGATAAATACTGTTATAATTATCACCATTTTATAGATGAGAAAACCAAGGCTCAAAAAGTTTAAGTGATTTGCTCAAAGTTACATAGATGGAACTGGTGCTAGAACCCAGATCACTCTTACTTTGTTATCACTCACTTTTTTATCACTCAAAGTCCATAATCTTAACCATTTGTTCTACTGTCTCCAACAGAGAAAGATACTGCTAAGAGATGGCAATGGAACACGGAGGAGGTCAATGAATGTATTTAATTACAAGAAAGAGGAAATTATTTTAATAGCTAGATAGAGTTAAAAAAAAAATCCAAAACCACAAAATCAAGTAAGGGACTCCATAAATGACCATTAAAAAGGAACTGGCCTTCTTAACAGCTCTGATAAACTGGGAAATGTTTTTAGACATTTCTTCAATGATACCAGCCTTGAGTTAATAACCAATAATAGTTTCTAAGCAATTCAGTTGCATTTTCATTTTGGGTTCCTTCGTAGATTGGACTTTAGGCAGGCAAATGCTATTTAGTATTTGCTTTTGAGCTTTATGCAATCCCAGGCAACTCTAAAGACATGAGCTGCTGGTACCATCTGGGGCTTCAGAGCCTTGAAATATGGAATCTTCTAGGGAATTAGAGGTTTCTCCCATGCTTGCTTTCTATGAAGCCCTTATTGATGTTTGAGTTTAAAGCAGGAGAAAAAAACTTCCCCACTTTATCCCTGGTGTTGGGAGTTTGCTCTTCTTTCTTGGACCATATAGATGTTTTCAACTAGAAAACATTTGGACTTCCAGACCAAGACTGTCTGCCATCTGGTATGTGTAGAGGCCGAAAGAATAAACCATAATACAGTGTCTTTATCAACCTCTACATATTTATTTGTAAGTAAGAATTTTCAAGTAACTATAGTACTGTCACTGAAAAGTTTTAATCAAGATTGTGCTGGAAAATATATAGGTATAGGTTAACATTGTTATCTGTGAACAAAATTATTTTGACAACCAAGGGGGAAATAGATGTAATAGTCATTAGGTACCTGGGCTGAGCCACAAATCCGAAAAAAAAAAAAAAATTACAATGTGAGTATGTTGATACTCAAGAAAGCCAAAATATTTACCTCGGACAGCATAGCCATCTTTTACTGATGCTGGGAACGGGGGTAGGTTGTCTTTTGCATATACATCTTGAGCAAGGACTCGCCCCATTCCATCTGTAAGAGAAAAGAAGGAAAATATGGATGTTAAGTGCAGTGGGTTAAACAGGTAGTCCTAAACAAGATGGACATATGTACTTGTCTGACAAGGCTTGTATAAGGGCTCAGTCAGATCTCCTGATTTCTATCCCAAGGAATAGGCGACAGAAGGAAGAGATGCATCCTAGTGTCTGAAATAAAAGATTAAGATTCAGTCAATTAATAGCAATGCTTGCAGGGATTATTTGAATATGAGTAGCTACACAGTCATCAAAGATGTGTTCAAGTTGATGTGTCATTAATCCTTTAACAATCCAAAGACGATTTTCTTTAAAAAGTAAATTCTTAAACAGTCATAGTCATTGACCCAGTAATTTCACTTCTAGAAATCTATCTTAAGAAAATGGATAAATCTTTCTGTACATGTTTATTTCAGAGTTGCTTACATTAGTGAGAAATGGAAAGAAATCATAAGTTTAACAATATAGAAATTTAAACAGACAATGATGTATCCTTATGATAAAATATTATACAGGCTAAAGTAATATTTTTGAAAAATATTCACTGACACAGGAAAATTCTTATGACATACATTTTAAAAACATGCAGAACTGTACATATAATGCATAATCCTAACTATGTTAAGATATATGTATATAGAGCAATAGAAAAAGATGGGAAAGGCATACATGAAAATATAAAGTATTTGTTTACTGCAGTATGTTAGAACTATGTATAATTTTATACCCTTTGCTATAATTTTCTGAAAATTTCCAAGTTTTCTACAATGATCACAAGTAATTTTTAGAGCTTTTTTCCTTTAGAATAGAAAAGTAAAGAAAAGAAAGGAGCTTCCTTATCATTCTATTTAACTTTAGCCAAACTTTTGGCTTTATTAACCTAAAAAAATTAGTGACTATAAGAAGAGCACCAGTGACCTATTGTGTGAAGTGACTATTCAAACCACTATTCATCCACTCTGGATGACAATCACATTTGGTTACAGCTCAGGAGTTTGATTTAGTGCCAAAAAGAATAAAAGTTTCAAGAGTCATGACCGATTCCTTAAATCCTCTAGTCAGAATCTGTCCTTATTATTATTATTATTACTATTGTTATTATTTTAAAGAAGTAACAGAATAATTAATAGGAGATAGAGAAGGAAGAAGAGGAGAAGGAAAAAAAAAATCAAGCTTCACTACAAAGACTACAAGTAATATAGAATTGATTTACATAAGATGTTTGTATAGATTTAGAAAATTCCATTGTTTCCAGAGCTAGATGAGTCTTTTTTTGTTTGTTTCTTTTTTGTTTTTAGCTTTGTCCTTCTTAGCCACCTAGAGCCTCTGGTTTCCAGATTCCAGGACAAAGAAGTAAGGACAGACAGATTTAAAACTTTTGTACTCTGATCCACAGTGATAGTGATATTGACTCTTTCTTTTTAAGGAAAGTGACACCTGAATTGGAAGGGAGAACTTCTTAGCAGATTCTAGCTGTAGGTATTCCCAGGAGGTTGAAGCTATTCTGTAGCTATGGACCATACTTTGTAAGACCAGGGAAGTGGTAGGACCAGAGGGTCTGGTTTGTATTCATATATACAACATTAACTCCCAAATGAACCTGAAGCTATAAGGTAGTCTCTGGTAGTGAGCCCCATGGCATCTGCCCAGGGTCACAATAAACTACCTGGGGTAGCTCCTTATCTGAAACTATTCTGGTCTGGTGTGGTGAATGAAAATATAAGTGCTATGCCAGTTCAGATCCTAAGAGAATAATTTTCTGGGATTTGGAATAGCTCAGTAACAGTGGTTAATAATCAAATATAGCACCAGGGCTGAGTTTTTTTGGCAGCTGGTCCAGTTAATCTAGTATATGTTTATATAGCATTTTATAAGTTACTAAGTAATATCATATACATATATAATCTCATTTAATCCTTACAAAAATCTAGTAAAGCATTATTATATTCATTTTACAGATGAAAAAAGAGAAGTTTAAACAGGGTAAGTAACTTATCCAAGGTCATATATTTCACAGGTGGCTAAGGTAGGATTGAAATTTAGATCTTAGAGCGTCAATCATTACTACAATGGCAATAGCTACATACTCTCCATGTACTGCTCTTCCTCTGTTTCCCTGACATTTAAAAAAGCTACAAGGTGATTCCTCAAAAAATTAAACATAGAATTACCATATAATCCAGTAATTCCACTTCTAGGTATATATTCAAAAGAATTAACAGCAGAGACTTGAACAGATATTTGTGCACTATTTTTATAGCAGCATTATTCACAATACAGTAGTCAAAAAGTGGAAGTAACCCAAGTGCCTACTGACAGATGAATGGATAAACAAAATGTAGTATATACATATAAGAATATTATTCAGCCTTAAAAAGGAAGGAAATTCTGACATATGCCATAATATGGATGAAACTTGAAGACATTATAAAATAAGTGAAAATAAGTGAAATAAGCCAGTCACAAAAGGACAAATATTGTATGATTCCATTTATATGAGGTAATCAGACTATTCAAACTCAAAGTCATAGTATCAAAAAGTAGAATGGTGGTTGCCATGGGCTGGGGAGAGGGAGGAATAGGAAGTTATTTTTTAATGAGTATGGAGTTTCAGTGTGGGGAGATGAAAAAGTTTTGGAGATGGATGGTAATGATAGCTGCAGAATAATGTAAATGTATTTAATGTCACTGAACTGTACAGTTAAACACAATTAAAATGGTAAATCTTATTTTATGTATGTGCTACCACCACCACAAAAAACTACAAAGAACGGATGGCATCAACAGCTAGCACATGTTATTTTTCCTTCCTAAGTCCTTGCCAGTAGCCCAAGAGCAGTGATACATGCCCATCATGGCTCTTTTTATTCCTGTATTCCAGAAAGAAAGAGGTTGAACAATTAGTATGCTAAGTTTGAAAGACTGTTAATACTGACAGTTGTAGATATTGTAGTGGCTTAACATAAGTTAACTAAGCTCTCATTGACAGCCAGTTTAGAGAAAAGAGTATCAGCTGACTTGATTTCTCCCTTTAATGCCTGAGTTACTCATGTATCTTACTGTGCAATTCCACTCTGGAGGGTTCCTAAGGTATAGAGTCTACTCAATCATAATTTGACAAAATTAGATTCTGGAAACTAAAGCAAAAACTTTGTTCTGTAAGTTTCCAATAATAATTGACCCCCTACCCCCATCCTACCATACACATAAACACTAAAAAATAGCCCTCAAATATGAGGAGGCTCAAATAATAACTTTGGATTGAGAAGATGTACATATGACAAGAATAAGTGAGTTTATTTAATTATTTATTGAAGTATAGTTGCTTTAAATGTTCTATAAGTTAGAGGTGTACAATATAGTGGTTTGCAGTTTTTAAAGGTTATACTCCACTTATAGTTATTACAAAATATTGGCTATATTCTCCATGTTGTATAATATATGATTGTAGCTGATTTTATACCTAATAATTTGTACCTCTTACTCCCCTACCCCTAACTTGCCCTTTCCTTCTTTCCTCCCCACCCTGGTAACCTCTAGCTTGTTCTCTACATCTGTGAGTCTGCTTCTTTTTTATTATATTCACTAATTTGTTGTATTTCTTAGATTCTGAATATAAGTGATATCATACAGTATTCGTCTTTCTCTAACTTACTTCACTTAGCGTACATAATGCCCTCCAAGTCTATTCATGTTGCTGCAAATGGCAAAATTTCATTCTTTTTTATGGCTGAGTAGTGGTCCAGTGTGTGTGTGTGTGTGTGTGTGTGTGTGTTTGTGTGTGAGTGTGTAACATCTTCTTTATCTGTTCATCTCCTGATGGACAGTTAGGCTGCTTCCATATCTTGGCAATCATATATAATGCTGCCACGAACACTGGGGTGCATGTATCTTTTCGAATTAGTGTTTTTGCTTTTTTGGATATATACCCAGAAGTGAAATTGCTGGGTCATATGGTAGTTCTGTTTTTAGTTTTTTGAGAAACTTCCATCCTATTTTCCACAGAGGCTGTACCAATTTACATTCCCAACAACAGTGTACGAGGAGGTTCCCTTTTTTTTACATCCTATAAGTGAGTTATTTAAATGCTACAATCTACCCAAGCTTCATTAGGCTACAAAATAATACACAGATCCTATTTTAAGAATTCTGTAGTGCTAGCATAAGACTTGCCTAGTGTAATTTGGAAAATGTTTATACTGAGATTGAGCTTTATTTCTGACAAGTGTCCAGTTTCTGATACAAAGAATGATTTCCCACATTTTAAACATGGTGGGCTTTTTCTTATTTCTATGCCATTGCAAATAATGTTGCCTTGGACAGGAATACCTTTTTTCCTTCTTCTTTTCTCCCCCTAGTGAACCTTAGGCAACCTTTAAGTTTCAGCTCAGACGTCATGTCTTTGGTCTTCTGTCTCTAAACAGGAAAAGTTAGTTCACTGACCGATTTATTTATCCATTCATCAAACACTGGGAACCTACTATATGCTAGACACTGGGGACAAAAATACTAGTAAGACCTGGCTGATTTCCTCAAGGAATTCACATGTAACAGTGCATGTGAGAAAGGGGGATATGGAATAAAAATATGATTACAAGATAGTATGATATGGGCAGTGACAGATATATGATCAGGGTAATATCGGAAGCATACAGAAAAAACCACCTAACCAACAATTTGTGGAACAACAAGAAAATCTTCCTACATGAGGTATCTATGCTGAGTTTTACAGTTTGAAGTAAGAACCAAGTAGGAGAAAGGAGGGGGCATTTTAGACAACGGAAGCAGGATCGAGGGAGTTTAAACTTAATCTTATGAAAATGGGAATCCAATGTAGGATTTTTAAGCAGAGTGATGACTTCAAGTTAACCTCCCAGCAGTGTTTAAGTCTCTTCAGAGATAATGGAACTTTTTATGAACTTGCCTAGTGACAAGATACAGAATGGTTTGGAGGGATTGTACTTAGTCTTCATATTCTTAAAACATTTGTATCCATCTGTTATGGTACACTTTCCACATTACATTACGGTTGTTTGTGAACCTATCTTCACTTCTCCATCAGGTTGTGAATTCCTTGTTGTCACAGCATATCTCACCCATCATTGTATCCCCAGTACCAAGCACAGTGCTTGATACTTAAAAGGCACCCAGTAAATGTTTGTTGAATGACTGAATCAATGATTGAGTGCATTGATGATTAGAACTAAGGAGGGAAAGAAATGACAGGTAAATAGAGAAAAAGGTCACATCAATCAAATACAACCAACTTCATCCAGAGAATACATAAAATGGAGAAGGACATTTTGCTAACTTCTACTCTCATTATTTCCCACTTAGACTCCTCTAAGCAGGTCATTTTTTTTGTGTGTAATGGATGCTCACCTCCATGCTTACAGTCATGACTTGCCTAAACCTGGACTATCATCTTCCTTTTTGTTATCAATAAATGTCTATCACCTATTTCAAGACCCCATTTAAGATAGTAGGTTCTCCTTGATTATTGCCCCTCTGAATACTACTCTTGTATATTCAGTTAGTAATATATCAGCAAGTATTTGCAAAATTGTGTGTAAGAGTTCTCAAGGTGGTGAGTGTGAGAAAAGTGTGTGTTTGGTTTCTTAAGTTTCTGAAGAAAGAGAACTGTATTTTTCATTTATGGCTAATCAAAGCAACAAGTACAGGTTATATTTAAAATGACTTTTAGCAGCCTAGACTTCCAGAGGAGTCTCTGCTATTATTTAAATTCAGTTCTTCTTAAAAGGCAAGGGCAAATCCAAGAGAAACAAAAACATATGCCCATGCAAAAACCTGTACACAAATACTAATTGCAGCATTATTCATTAACAGTCAAAAGATGGAAACAATCCAACAGTCCATCAATTGATGAATGGATAAATAAAACATGGTATACACATAAAATGAAATATTACTTGGCCATAAAAAGGAGTGAGGTACTAATGGGAACTATAAAACATTGCTGAAAGAAATTATAAAGAAGATACAAATAAATGGAAAGACATCCTTTGTTCATGGATTGAAAGACATAATATTCTTAGTGCCCATGCCATCCAAAGCCACCTATGGATTCAACGTAATCTCAATAAAAATGCAAATGGCATTTTTTGCAGAAATAGAAAAATTCATCCTAAAATTCATATGGAATCTCAAGAGACCCCAAGCAGCCAAAACGATTATAAAGAAAGCAAAGTTGTAAGACTCACACTTCCTGATTTTATAACATATTACAAAGCTACGGTAAGAAAAACAGAGTGGCACTAGCATAAAGACAGACAAATAGACCAATGGTTTGATAGTTAATTTTATGTGTCATCTTCACTGGCCATGAGATACCTAGATTAAACATTATTTCTGGGTGTGTCTGTGAGAGTTTTTCCAGATGAGATTAGTGCTTGAATTGGTGGAATCAATAAAGTATATCGCCCTCCCCATTGTGGGTGGCATCATTCTATCCATTGGGCATCTGAATAGAACAAAAAGGTGGAGGAAAAAAATTGTCCCTTTTGCTTTCTGCCTGCCTGTTTGACCTGGGACGTTGGTCTTCTCTTGCCCTTGGATGGGCTTTATATCAACTCCCTTGGTTTGCAGCCTTTTGGACTTGGACTGGAATTATAACACCAGCTTTCCTGGGTTGCCAGCTTGCAGATGGCAAATCATGGGACTTCTCAGCCTCCATAATCATGTGAGTCAATTCCTCATAATAAATCTCTTCCTATATATATTCTGTTGGTTCTGTTTCTCTGGAGAACTCTGTCTAATACAAATGGAATAGAATAGAGAGTCCAGAAATAAACACTCATGTATATGGTCAAATGACCTTTGACAAGGATATCAAGACCACTCAATGGGGAAAAGATAACCTTTTCAAAAAATGATGTTGGGAAAACTGGATAGCCACATTCGAAAGAATGAAGCTGGACTCTTTTATCTTCCACCATATACAAAACTTAACTCAAAAAAGATTAAAGACCTAAATGTAAAACCAACAACTATAAAACTCTTAGAAGAAAACATTGAGGAAAGGATTCATGACATTGGATTTGGCAATGATTTCTTGAATATGACAACAAAAGCACAGGCAACAAAAGCAAAAATAGACACAGGGGACAACATCAAACTTAAAAACTCTTGTGCATCAAAGGATACTATCAACAGAGTGAAAAGGCAAACTTCAAAATGGGAGAAATATCTGCAAATCATATATCTGATAAGGGGTTAATCTCCTGAATACATAAAGAAATCCTACAACTCAAAAACAAACAGATCTAATAACCTGATTAAAAATGGGAAAGGCACCAGGAATAGGAGCCCCCAGAGCACTTGGCTTTGAAGGTTAGTGGGGCTTGGTTGCAGGAGCTCCACAGGATTGGGAGAAATAGAGACTTCACTCTTTTTTTTTTTTTTTTTAATACCTCTTTATTGGAGTGTAATTGCTTCACAGTGTTGTGTTAGAGAGACTTCACTCTTAAAGGGCACACACAAAATCTCACACACGCCAGGACTAAAGGCAAAAGCAGTAATTTGATAGGAGCCTGAGCCAGACGTACCTGCTCGTCTTGGAAGGTATCCTGGGGAGGCAAGGGGTGGCTATAGCCCACCCTGGGGACAGAGACACTGGTGGCGGACATATCAGGGAGGATTCATCTGTGTGAGCTCTCCTGGAGGCTGACATTTTGCCACCAAGACCTGGCCCCACCAACAGCATATAGGCTTCAGTGCTGGGATGCCTCAGGCCAAACAACAAACTGGATAGGGACACAGCTGCACCCATCAGCAGACAGGCTGCCTAAAGACTTCCTGAGCCCCCAGCCATCTCTAGACACGTCCCTAAGCATGGCTCTGCCCCCCAGAAGACCAAGACCCAGTTCCACCCACCAGGGGGCAAGCACCGACCCTTCCTGCCAGGAAGCCTGCACAAGCCTCTAGACCATCCTCATCTACCAGGGGACAGACACCAGAGGCAAGAAAACTACAGTCCTGCAGCCTGCAGATCGAGTCCACGAACAAAGGCCAGATACTGACCAGCTGGCCCCTGGCCCTTGGGTGACAAGAAGGGAGTGCACTGCTGGGACACATAGGACATCTCCTACAGAGGGCCACTTCTCAAAGGTCAAGAAACGTAACCAATCTACCACATACATAAAAATACAAATAGCAATTGAGACAAAATGAAGCAACAGAGGAAGATGTTTCAGACAAAAGAACAAGATAAAACCCCAGAAGAAGAACTAAGTGATGTGGAGATAGTCAATCTACCCGAGAAAGTGTTCATGGTAATCATCGTAAAGATGATCAAAGAAGAGTTAACACCCATCCTTCTGAAGCTATTCCAAAAAACTGCAGAGGAAGGAACACTTCCGAACTGATTCTATGAGGCCACCATCACCTTGATACCGAAACCACACAAAGATAGCACAAAAAAAGAAAATTACAGGCCAATATCACTGATGCACATAGATGCAGAAATCCTCAAGAAAATACTAGCAAACTGACTCCAACAATACATTAAAAGGATCATACACCATGATCAAGTGGGATTTATCCCAGGGATGCAAGGATTTTTCAATATCTGCAAATCAATCAATGTGATACACCACATTAACAAAGTGAAGAATAAAAACCATATGATTATCTCAACAGATGCAGAAAAAAGCTTTTGATAAAATTCACCATCCATTTATGATAAAAACTCTCCAGAAGTGAGCACAGAGGGAACACCTCAACATAATAAAGGCCATCTATGAGAAACCCACAGCTAACATCACACTCAATGGTGAAAAGCTGAAAGCATTTCCTCTAGGATCAGGAACAAGACAAGGATGACCACTCTGGCCACTTTTATTCAACATAGTTTTGGAAGTTGTAGCCACAGCAATCAGAGAAAAAAAAAGAGATAAAAGGAATCCAAACTGGGAAAGAAGTAAAACTGTCATTGTTTGCAGATGACATGATGCTATACATAGAAAATCCTAAAGATGCTACCAGAAAACTACTAGAGCTCATCAATGAATTCAGTATAGTTGTTGGATACAAAATTAATATACAGAAATCTGTTGCATGTCTATACACTTAACAATGAAAGATCAGAAAGAGAAATTAAGGAAACCATCACATCAAAAAGAATAAAATACCTAGGAATAACCTACCTAAAGAGGCAAGAGACTGTACTCTGAAAACTATAAGATGCTGATGAAAGAAACTGAAGATGACACAAACAGATGGAAAGATATATCGTATTCTTGGATTGGAAGAATCAATATTGTTAAAATTATCATACTACCCAAGGCAATCTACGGATTCAATGCAATCCCTAGCAAATTACCAATGGCATTTTTCACATAACTAGAACAAAAAATTGAAAAATTTGTATGGAAACACAAAAGACCCCAAATAGCCCAAACCACCTTCAGAAAGAAGAACGGAGCCGAAGGAATCAAGATCCCTGACTTCAGACTATACTACAAAGCTACAGTAATCAAAACACTATGGTACTGGCACAAAAAACAGACTTATAGATAAATGGAAGAGGATAGAAAGCCCAGAAATAAACCCACACACTTATGGTCTATTAATCTACCACAAAGGAGGCAAGAATATACAATGGAGAGAAGATGGTCTCTTTAATAAGTGGTGCTGGGAAACCACTTGTAACAGAATGAAATTAGAACATTCTCTAACACCGTATACAAAAATAAACTCAAAATGGATTAAAGACCTAAATGTAAGATCAGATACTATAAAACTCCTAGTGGAAAACACAGGCAGAACACTCTTTGACACAAATCACAATATTTTTTTTGGATCCGTCTTCTAGAGTAATGGAAATAAAAAGAAAAATAAACAAATGGGACCTAATTAAACTTAAAAGCTTTTGCACAGCAAAGGAATCCAAAAACAAAACAAAAAGACAAGCCATGGACTGGGAGAAAATATTTGCAAATGATGCTACTGACAAGGGATTAATTTCCAAAATATAAAAACAGCTCATACAGCTTAATATTAAAAAAAAAACTGAACAACTCGATCAAAAAATGGGAAGAAGACCTAAATAGACGTTGCTTCACAAAAGACATACAGATGGCCAACGGGCGCATGAAAAGATTCTCAATATCACTAATTATTAGAGAAATGCAAATCAAAACTACAATGAAGTATCATCTCACACCAGTCAGAATGGCCATCATTAAAAAGTCTACAAATAATAAATGCTGGAGAGGGTGTGGAGAAAAAGGAACCCAATTACACTGCTGGTTGGAATGTAAATTGGTGCAGCCACTGTGGAGAACAGTATGGAGGTTCCTTAAAAAACTAAAAATAAGAGTTACCATATGATCCTGCAATCCCATTCCCGGGCATATATCCAGAGAAAACTCTGATTTGAAAAGATACATGCGACCAGAGCCTCCCATCAAGCCTCTTAGATAGCCTCAACCACAAGAGGGCAGACAGCAGAAGCAAGAAAAACTACAATCCTGCAGCCTGTGGAACAAAAACCACATTTACAGAAAGATAGACAAGATGAAAAGGCAGAGGGCTATATACCAGATGAAGGAACAAGAAAAAACCCCAGAAAAACAACTAAATGAAGTGGAGATAGGCAACCTTCCAGAAAAAGAATTCAGAATAATGATAGTGAAGATGATCCAGGACCTCGGAATAAGAATGGAGGCAAAGACTGAGAAGATGCAAGAAATGATTAACAAAGACCTAGAAGAATTAAAGAACAAACAAACAGAGATGACCAATACAATAACTGAAATGAAAACTGCACTAGAAGGAATCAATAGCAGAATAACTGAGGCAGAAGAACGGATAAGTGACCTGGAAGACAGAATGGTGGAATTCACTGCTGCGGAACAGACTAAAGAAAAAAGAATGAAAAGAAATGAAGACAGCCTAAGAGACCTCTGGGACAACATTAAACGCAACAACATTCGCATTATAGGGGTCCCAGAAGGAGAAGAGAGAGAGAAAGGACCAGAGAAAATATTTGAAGAGATTATAGTCGAAAACTTCCCTAACATGGGAAAGGAAATAGCCACCCAAGTCCAGGAGGTGCAGAGAGTCCCATACAGGATAAACCCAAGGAGAAACACGCTGAGACACATAGTAATCAAAGTGGCAAAAATTAAAGACAAAGAAAAATTATTGAAAGCAGCAAGGGAAAAACGACAAATAACATACAAGGGAACTCTCATAAGGTTAACAGCTGATTTCTCAGCAGAAACTCTACAAGCCAGAAGGGAGTGGCATGATATACTTAAAGTGATGAAAAGGAAGAACCTACAACCAAGATTACTCTACCCGGCAAGGATCTCATTTAGATTTGATGGAGAAATCAAAAGCTTTACAGACAAGCGAAAGCTAAGCGAATTCAGCACCACCAAACCAGCTCTACAACAAATGCTAAAGGAACTTCTCTAAGTGGGAGACACAAGAGAAGAAAAGGACCTACAAAAACAAACCCAAAACAATTAAGAAAATGGTCATAGGAACATACACATCGATAATGACCTTAAATGTGAATGGATTAAATGCTCCAACCAAAAGACACAGGCTTGCTGAATGGATATAAAAACAAGACCCATATATATGCTGTCTACAAGAGACCCACTTTAGACCTAAGGACACATACAGACTGAAAGTGAGGGGATGGAAAAAAGATATTCCATGCAAATGGAAATCAAAAGAAAGCTGGAGTAGCAATACTCGTATCAGATAAAATAGACTTTAAAATAAAGAATGTTACAAGAGACAAGGAAGGACACTACATAATGATCAAGGGATCAATCCAAGAAGAAAATATAACAATTATAAATATATATGCACCCAACATAGGAGCACCTCAATACATAAGGCAACTGCTAACAGCTATAAAAGAGGAAATTGACAGTAACACGATAATAGTGGGGGACTTTAACACCTCACTTACACCAATGGACAGATCATCCAAAATGAAAATAAATAAGGAAACAGAAGCTTTAAATGACACAATAGACCAGATAGATTTCATTGATATTTATAGGACATTCCATCCAAAAACAGCAGATTACACTTTCTTCTCAACTGCACACAGAACATTCTCCAGGACAGATCACATCTTGGGTCACAAATCAAGCCTCAGTAAATTTAAGAAAACTGAAATCATATCAAGCATCTTTTCTGACCACAATGCTATGAGATTAGAAATGAATTACAGGGAAAAAAACGTAAAAAACACAGACACATGGAGGCTAAACAATACGTTACTAAATAACCAAGAGATCACTGAAGAAATCAAAGAGGAAATCAAAAAATACCTAGAGACAAAAGACAATGAAAACATGACGATCCAAAACCTATGGGATGCAGCAAAAGAAGTTCTAAGAGGGAAGTTTATAGCTATACAAGGTTACCTAAAGAAACAAGAAAAATCTCAAGTAAACAATCTAACCTTACACCTAAAGAAACTAGAGAAAGAAGAACAAACAAAACCCTAAGTTAGTAGAAGGAAAGAAATCATAAAGATCAGAGCGGAAATAAATGAAATAGAAACAAAGAAAACAATAGCAAAGATCAATAAAACTAAAAGCTGGTTCTTTGAGAAGATAAACAAAATTGATAAGCCATTAGCCAGACTCATCAAGAAAAAGAGGGAGAGGACTCAAATCAATAAAATCAGAAATGAAAAAGGAAAAGTTACAACAGACACCACAGAAATACAAAGCATCCTAAGAGACTACTACAAGCAACACTATGCCAATAAAATTGACAACCTGGAAGAAATGGACAAATTCTTAGAAAGGTATAACCTTCCAAGACTGAACCAGGAAGAAACAGAAAATATGAAAAGACCAATCACAAGTAATGAAATTGAAACTGTGATTAAAAATCTTCCAACAGGGCTTCCCTGGTGGCGCAGTGGTTGAGAATCTGCCTGCCAATGCAGGGGACACGGGTTCGAGCCCTGGTCTAGGAAGATCCCATATGCCACGGAGCAACTACGCCCGTGAGCCACAATCACTGAGCCTGCGCATCTGGAGCCTATGCTCCGCAACGAGAGGCCGCGATAGTGAGAGGCCCGCGCACCGCGATGAAGAGTGGCCCCCACTTGCCACAACTAGAGAAAGCCCTCGCACAGAAACGAAGATCCAACACAGCCAAAAATAAATAAATAAATTAAAAAAAAATGTCTTAAAAATCTTCCAACAAACAAAAGTCCAGGACCAGATGGCTTCACAGGTGAATTCTATCAAACATTTAGAGAACAGCTAACACCTATCCTTCTCAAACTCTTCCAAAAAATTGCAGAGGAAGGAACACTCCCAAACTCATTCTATGAGGCCACCATCACCCTGATACCAAAACCAGACAAAGACACTACAAAAAAAGAAAATGACAGACCAATATCACTGATGAATATAGATGCAAAAATCCTCAACAAAATACTAGCAAACAGAATCCAACAACACATTAAAAGGATCATACACCATGATCAAGTGGGATTTATCCCAGGGATGCAAGGATTCTTCAATATATGCAAATCAATCAATGTGATACACCATATTAAGAAATTGAAGAATAAAAACCATATGATCATCTCAATGGATGCAGAAAAAGCTTTTGACAAAATTCAACACCCATTTATGATAAAAACTCTCCAGAAAGTGAGCATAGAGGGAACCTACCTCAACATAATAAAGGCCATATATGACAAACCCACAGCAAACATCATTCTCAACGGTGAAAAACTGAAAGCATTTCCTCTAAGATCAGGAACGAGACAAGGATGTCCACTCTCACCACTATTATTCAACATAGTTTTGGAAGTCCTAGCCATGGCAATCAGAGAAGAAAAAGAAATAAAAGGAATACAAATTGGAAAAGAAGAAGTAAAACTGTCACTGTTTGCAGATGACATGATACTATACATAGAGAATCCTAAAACTGCCACCAGAAAACTGCTAGAGCTAATTAATGAATTTGGTAAAGTTGCAGGATACAAAATTAATGCACAGAAATCTCTTGCATTCCTATACACTAATGATGAAAAATCTGAAAGAGAAATTATGGAAACACTCCCATTTACCATTGCAACAAAAAGAATAAAATACCTAGGAATAAATCTACCTAGGGAGACAAAAGACCTGTATGCAGAAAACTATAAGACACTGATGAAAGAAATTAAAGATGATACCAACAGATGGAGAGATATACCATGTTCTTGGATTGGAAGAATCAACATTGTGAAAATGACTCTACTACCCAAAGCAATCTACAGATTCAATGCAATCCCTATCAAATTACCAATGGCATTTTTTACGGAACTAGAACAAATCATCTTAAAATTTGTATGGAGACATAAAAGACTCCGAATAGCCAAAGCAATCTTGAGGGGAAAAAACGGAGCTGGAGGAATCAGACTCCCTGACTTCAGACTATACTACAAAGCTACAGTAATCAAGACAATATGGTACTGGCACAAAAACAGAAACATAGATTAATGGAACAAGATAGAAAGCCCAGAGATAAACCCATGCACATATGGTCAACTAATCTATGACAAAGGAGGCAAAGATATACAATGGAGAAAAGACAGTCTCTTCAATAAGTGGTGCTGGGAAAACTGGACAGCTACATGTAAAAGAATGAAATTAGAATACTCCCTAACACCATACACAAAAATAAACTCAAAATGGATTAGAGACCTAAATGTAAGACTGGACACTATAAAACTCTTAGAGGAAAACATAGGAAGAACACTCTTTGACATAAATCACAGCAAGATCTTTTTTGATCCACCTCCTAGAGTAATGGAAATAAAAACAAAAATAAACAAATGGGACCTAATGAAACTTCAAAGCTTTTGCACAGCAAAGGAAACCATAAACAAGACGAAAAGACAACCCTCAGAATGGGAGAAAATATTTGCAAACGAATCAACGGACAAAGGATTAATCTCCAAAATATATAAACAGCTCATTCAGCTCAATATCAAAGAAACAAACACCCCAATCCAAAAATGGGCAGAAGACCTAAATAGACATTTCTCCAAAGAAGATATACAGACGGCCACGAAGCACATGAAAAGATGCTCAACATCACTAATTATTAGGGAAATGCAAATCAAAACTACAATGAGGTATCACCTCACTCCTGTTAGAATGGGCATCATCAGAAAATCTACAAACAACAAATGCTGGAGAGGGTGTGGAGAAAAGGGAACCCTCTTGCACTGTTGGTGGGAATGTAAATTGATACAGCCACTATGGAGAACAATATGGAGGTTCCTTAAAAAACTAAAAATAGAATTATCATATGACCCAGCAATCCCACTACTGGGCATATACCCAGAGGAAACCGTAATTCAAAAAGACACATGCACCCAAATGTTCATTGCAGCACTATTTACAATAGCCAGGTCATGGAAGCAACGTAAATGCCCATCAACAGACGAATGGATAAAGAAGATGTGGTACATATATACAATGGAATATTACTCAGCCATAAAAAGGAACGAAATTGAGTCATTTGTTGAGACGTGGATGGATCTAGAGACTGTCATACAGAGTGAAGTAAGTCAGAAAGAGAAAAACAAATATCGTATATTAACGCATGTATGTGGAACCTAGAAAAATGGTACAGATGAACCGGTCTGCAGGATAGAAGTTGAGACACAGATGTAGAGAACAAACGTATGGACAGCAAGGGGGGAAAACTGCGGTGGGGTGGGGATGGTGGTGTGCTAAATTGGGCGATTGGGATTGACATGTATAAAGTGATGTGTATAAAATTGATGACTGTTTAAAAAAAGAAAAAAAAGAAAAGATACATGCACCCCAATATTCACAGAAGCACTGTTTATAATAGCCAAGACATGGAAGCAACCTAAATGTCCATCAACAGATGAGTGGATAAAGAAGTGGTGTATATACACAACGGAATATTACTCAGCCTTAAAAAAGAATGAAATGATACCATTTGCAGCAACATGGATGGACCTAGAGATTATCTTATTAAGTGAAGTAAGTCATTCAGAGAAAGACAAATATCATATGATATCACTTATATGTGGACTCTAAAAAAATGATACAAATAAACTTATTTACAAAACCAAAATAGAGTCACATAGAAAACAAATTTATGGCTACCAAAGGGGATAGCGGGTGGGGGGAGAGATAAATTAGGAGTTTGGGATTAACGTATACACACTCTTATACATAAAACAGGTAAACAACAAGGACCTACTATATAGCAAAGGGAACTATACTCAATATCTTTTAATAACCTATAATGGAAAAGAATCTGAAAAAGAATACACACACACATATCTGAATATATATATATATATATATATATATATATATATATATTTATATAGATCTGAATCACTTTGCTGTGCACTTGAAACTAACAGAACATTACAAATTAACTAAAATTAAAAAATATTTAGAAATGGGAAAGGACTTGAATAGACATTTCTCCAAAGAGGTATGAATAGCTAATAAACATATGAAAAGATGCTCAACATCACTAATTATCAGGAAAATGCAAATCAAAATCACAGTGAGATATCATCCCACACCCATAAATTGGCTACTATCAAAAAATCAGAAAATAAAAAGTGTTGATGAGAATGTAGAATAATTGGAATCCTTATGTAATGTTGGTAGGATTGTAGAATAGTGCAACCAGCATGGAAAACAGAAGAAGTTTCCTCAGAAAATTAAAAACAGATATGATCCATCAATCTCACTTCTGAGTATATATCCCAAAGAACTGAAAGCAGGGTCTTGAAGAGATATTTGTACACCCATGTTCATATAGTACGGCTATTCATAATAGTCAAGAGTTGGAAGCATCCCAAATGTCCATCAACAGATGAATGGATTAACAAATGTGGTGTATATATCTAAATACTGTCACATGGCACAACAGACCTTGAGGACACTATACGAAGTGAAATAAGCTAGCCACAAAAAGACAAATAGTGCATGATTGCACTTATATAACATATCTAAAGTAGTCAAATTATTAGCAATAATAAGTAGAGTGGTGGTTACCAGGGGCTGGGATGAGGAGGAAAAAGGGAGTTGTTGTTTAATGGTAAAGAGTTTCAGGTATCCAGTATGAAAAAATTTTGGAGATATGTTTCACAACAATGTGAATGTACTTAATGCCACTGAACTCTAATGGCTAAGATGATAAATTTTATGTTATATGTTTTTTTTTTTACTACAGTAATATTTAAAAAAGGAATGAGATACTGATACATGTTACAACATGGATGAACTTTGAAAATATTATGCTAGGTAGAAAAAGCCAGTAATAAAAGACCACATATTATATGATCCCATTATGTGAAATGTCCAGAATAGGTAAATCCATAGAGAGAAAAAGTAGGCTAATGGTTGCTTAAGGCTGAATGGTGGGCTGTGGGGATAGGAGGAGGATGATAGCTAAAGGGGATGGGGATTCTTTTTGAGGTGATGAATATGTTCTAAAACTGACTGTGGCGATGGCTGAACATATCTGTGAATATACTAAAAACTTCTGAACTGTATAATTTATGTGGGTGAATTATACTGTATATGAATTGTATTTCAGTAAACTTATTTTTTAAAGGGCAAGAATAAGAGATTTTTTAAAAAAGAAGAATATTTCTCTCATTTTAACATACAACTATATATAGAAGAGTCAAGAAAAGTCATATTTGAAGCACACATATACCATCTGGTCTTTATAGATCTTTAAAATATCTTGGAAAGAAAAATAAAACATTTCACCTGGAAAGAAAGAACAGCTTCATGCTTAAGGTTATCAATATAAATCTAGTAATAGAAAATTGGCCAGATTTTTATTTTGTACTCACGCTAAATATAGGGATTTCTATCTTTAAGGTAAATTAGATCCCTACTGGATTAGTTCTGCTTTTGGAGTTGGTATCAAGTTAACCTACCAGCAGAACTTATGTCTCTTCAAAGAGAAAAACGTGCATTACTTCAAGTTTTTTTCTAAAAGCCTAAGGCAAGGGAAAGGATTTGAAGAGAAATACGCAATTGATTAGAAAATGGTAAGGGCTCCCAGCTGGCAGCAAATACTTGAGAACTGAAGGAATAAACGTCAGGTACACCCCTCTGCTACAGCAGCAACTATATCCATATATCTCAGTAGGATTCACGGATTAGACAACGGATAGCTCTTCCAAGCAGTCAATATTACATTTCATTCAGTGATCGACTTTGGAACTTAAAGAGTATATAGTAGTGCTGCAAATTACTTTATCACATGGGGCAGTCTCTCTTGCATACATAGAAATACTTAGATAGATGTTAAACCATCTCTTCTCTTTGCCCATAGGTGGAGCCCAAGTATTAGTGTTGAATAAACTTTGGGCACGTGGTTTTAGAAAAGGAGCCAGGCAGCAGTAACTTCTCAACTAGATATTATGACTGTTTAGGCACTCATAAAGCCCCCTTGTGTGGGGGAGCTATTTTTATAGTTACCCAATTGAGTAAAATTAACTCACAGAGGAATCAGACCTATAATGCTGGCCGAATTATTCCTATGTCACAATCAGGTAGACTAATCTACCTATTTCATACCTCCTTCTATGCATATCATTATATATTTTCATATATATTTTTTTCTTCTAAAATATATTATGAATATATCTTGCTTTAGGTCAGAGACAGGGAGAACTACCTCTGTTGTGGTCAATATTCTAAAAAGGATACTTCACTGCTTTAAACTGAGTTCAGTAAACTTAAAGCTTCCTCGTCTAGAATTGCTTAAGTCTTTTGTGGAAATACAAAGAACTGAGGTCAGCGATGCCAAAGTCTTTGGTCATGAAATCTTAAAAAAAAAGCCTAGCGCTTATAAAGTAATGCTCCTAAGAAAGCAGAATCCTTTCTATTCAAAGATTATAGTTTTTCCATTGTTAACTGAACGATATTGGGGATTACAGGGAATTCTAGAATATTTTAATCTGCCTTTCAGTAGCTAGTACTGTACCAAGTGTGAATTTGTAATGTGTTCATGTCATGTATTTTATAAGCAAAGATGAATCATAAATGGTAGTCTTGCAAATATTATCTTCTATTGGTATTCCTCTCCCAAGAAACCAAAGTAAGGTATTTATAATCAGTGGAGCACTTGCTCCTCAAAGGCCTTGCTTGCAGATAGGAGCTGAAAATAGTAGATATGCTAAAGGGCAGACCAGAGACAATAGAAAATTCACCTGTAGTCAAAATAGATTAAAACAAACAAACAATACACTTTACACATCTAGGCACTTACTTTAGAAGAATAATTTTCATACTGATTTGAGATGTATTCTGCTATAATGGAATGAACAGTAGACTAGGAGTCAAGAATCCTAGGTTCTAGCTGTTTTTAATCATAACAATTTGTCTAACTCTAAGAACATTATTACACCTCTTTGGTCCTAAATTCCTTTGTCTTTAAAGTAAGAGAGACTACCTGATCTCCAAGTTACCTTCTTATTGTAATATTATAAGTATTTAATATATTATATTGTAACATTCCTTCACAGAGTTACCCTAAATATATGACCTTGAGAGCATCACTACCAGCACTTCTGTATACATGATTTATTCTTAGTTTTCTGGGATTATTGTTGAACCTTCACAGACATATAAAAAGTAATTTTAGAGATCCTACAGTAGCAAACTGCCTCATAGATTCAGTGGTTCTGGATCTCTCTTAGGAAACATGGGCTTTCCTCTACAGGTTTCTGTAACTGTAGGTGTCAGAGTATTTGCAGAGGCAAAATATTTGGGATTTCAGAGAACTGTGAAGGCCTTTCAGTCCTCCTCACCCCTATGAAATTCAATAGTTAGAGGTGCATCTAGTTGAAATCAAAATGAACTATGAAGGTTTGCTCATTAAAATGCAAACATCCTTGGAAAAGATAACATTTAAAGTATAGTGAGAATGAGTTTCTAATCTTTTTTCTGGGGAGAAATCGCTTATCTTGAGTAAGAGAATTACAGGCCACATATGACTCAAAATTCAATTTATAGTGATTCACATTTAGATCACTCAGCTTTTTATACCCATGTTGTTTATTAGGGCATTTATAAGAGAGAGTGATCAAATATGTCAGTCATTTCTATTATAAAACAAATGAACAAAGTGCTATGGGGACATGGAGGAAGGATACTTAACCCAGCTAGGGAAAGGGAGAAGTGGACACCAGAAATGTCTTCATGGAGGAGAGCTTCTTAAGCTTAATCTTAAAAAACATGTACTGGCAAGATGGGGAGATGTTGGTCAAAGGGTATAAACTTTCATTTATAAGATGAATAAATTCTGGGTATCTAAAGTACAGCATGGTGACTGTAGTTAATAATGCTGTATTGTATACTTGAAATTTGCTAAAAGAGTAAATCTTAAGTATTCTCACCATACACACACATACACAGAGTAACTATAAAGTGGTAGATGTATTAATTAGCTTGATTATGGTAATTATTTCACAATGTATATGTATATTAAATCATCATGTTGTATACCCTAAATATACACAATTTTAATTTAGTAATAATGCCTCAATAAAGTCAGAAAAGAAAGAATACATAGTGGCCAATTATAAAGGGCCTTAATGACATATCAAGGAGTTTGAATTTTATCTGGAGGTTATGAGGAATACTACTGAAGAGTTGTATGCAGGAACGTTAATATCAAATTTGAACAGATTACTTTGGTATGAAATTGGAAAATGGATGTAAAGATGCTAATTGGGGGAGGGAAGCCTTTACAATAATCCAGGAAGTTAATAATAAAGACCTAAATTAAAATGATAGCAGTGGGGATGGCAAACAAGGGACAGATTCAAGAGGACGTAGAGGAAATGAGTATTGTAGAAGTAAAGAAAATAAGTTTAATATTGGTCATGTTAAATTTACTAGCAGCAGGTATACATTTGTTGTAAGAGTTTGGAGCTCAGGCAAGGTCTGGGCAAAGATACAGATTTAGAAATCACTTAATAGTTGGTACTTGAAACAACTGGCACGTATGAGGTTATCTGAAGTGAATGTGTAAGATCTGAAAAGGGTCAGAGACAAACACTCTAAAGAAAGTTCATATTCAAGGAATTACAAAGGAAGGCAAGCTTACAAAAGAGCCAGTAAAGGAGAAAATGTACCACATTGTTTATCTGTCCCTCTCCTGCACTACACAGTGAGATGCATGGGGTGGGGTTTTATTTTATTGATCTTTGCATTATCTGGACTTAACATGGTACCTGGAATTTAGATTTTTAATAGATAATTGTTGAACAAATTGAATTATGTTTCTATATATGGTGTTGTTTTCTAAACAACTAATTAAAGTGCCTAGGAGGTTTAATTATAATGCTCTTTTGCATTACAAATCGAGTTTGATCCAACTCAAAGGTTGAATGCAAACCTAACTATTATTTTTCATCATCATGCATGGAAACACTTGACAAGAAGTTAACCATCCATGAAGAGTTTGCTTACTTATGAGTGACAACTGATTTGATGAACAAATGAAGGGGAAACAAGCACATGAAAGGAAAAGAGAATCCACCTGACAGTATTTTTTTTTTTCTAGAGGAGAAATAGAAATGGCCATTTCCAGTTCTGTTTTTTCCTTAAAAGGACTGGAATTTCTGTCTAAATGTGACTTGGCATCACAGTGAGATTTTTCTAAGGACTGATGTTAAGAGAAACTACCCTGATATTACAAGAGGCCAGGGATGGTTAACTTATTTTTGTAACACGTAAATTTTTTCAACTTATTTTTACATTCATATTTTCTGAAGATGTCTAACTGTCGCTTGACATATAAATATCTAAATATCTGCACTTAATAATAGAAAGAAACCTATTTCATTAAAATTTCTGAAATTATGCAGTTAATTGCTAACTCTCCACTCTAGTCAGTTTTATTATCTTTCCTTTAATGAGGAATAAAACAAAAACAAAAGAAAAGGTTTAAACCTAATGATATACATATCTAAAAGAATGTAAGTCAAAGATGTAGCATAGGTGTAAGTTATGTAAAAATAATTTTTGTCTAAGTCGGGTCAGGGATCAAAGAGCTAGAGTTTGGCATTTAATATTTCACTAGTTTTAGGCCTTTTAATTTTAACATAATTTGTTACTTTATCTACTATTGTTTTTTATATTTTAACACTGGAAGAAGAGCACTATTATGTAGTAAAAATAAGAATGTTAAGTCGTTTTTTCTTTTTTTTTCTTTTTTGGCCGTGCCACGCAGCTTGCGGGATATTAGCTCCCGGAACAGGTATTGAAGCCGGGCCACCGCCATGAAAGCACCAAGCCCTAACCACTGGACTGCAAGGGAATTCCCAAGAATGTTAAGTCTTCGGTCTTAATCCTATTGCTTTTCTGCTGTTCTGAGTTTGAGTTTTCTTGTAGAAAAATTACGGTGTCTAGATCAATGGAACAAGATAGAAAGCCCAGAGATTAACCCACGCACCTATGGTCTACTAATCTATGACAAAGGAGGCAAAGATATACAATGGAGAAAAGACAGTCTCTTCAATAAGTGGTGCTGGGAAAACTGGACAGCTACATGTAAAAGAATGAAATTAGAATACTCCCTAACACCATACACAAAAATAAACTCAAAATGGATTAGAGACCTAAATATAAGACTGGACACTATAAAACTCTTAGAGGAAAACATAGGAAGAACACTCTTTGACATAAATCACAGCAAGATCTTTTTTGATCCACCTCCTAGAGTAATGGAAATAAAAACAAAAATAAACAAGTGGGACCTAATGAAACTTCAAAGCTTTTGCACAGCAAAGGAAACCATAAACAAGACGAAAAGACAACCCTCAGAATGGGAGAAAATATTTGCAAATGAATCAACGGACAAAGGATTAATCTCCAAAATATATAAACAGCTCATTCAGCTCAATATCAAAGAAACAAACACCCCAATCCAAAAATGGGCAGAAGACCTAAATAGACATTTCTCCAAAGAAGACATACAGACGGCCACGAAGCACATGAAAAGCTGCTCAACATCACTAATTATTAGAGAAATGCAAATCAAAACTACAATGAGGTATCACCTCACTCCTGTTAGAATGAGGATCATCAGAAAATCTACAAACAACAAATGCTGGAGAGGGTGTGGAGAAAAGGGAACCCTCTTGCACTGTTGGTGGGAATGTAAATTGATACAGCCACTCTGGAGAACAATATGGAGGTTCCTTAAAAAACTAAAAATAGAATTACCATATGACCCAGCAATCCCACTACTGGGCATATACCCAGAGAAAACCGTAATTCAAAAAGACACATGCACCCGAATGTTCATTGCAGCACTATTTACAATAGCCAGGTCATGGAAGCAACGTAAATGCCCATCAACAGACGAATGGATAAAGAAGATGTGGTACATATATACAATGGAATATTACTCAGCCATAAAAAGGAACGAAATTGAGTCATTTGTTGAGACGTGGATGGATCTAGAGACTGTCATACAGAGTGAAGTAAGTCAGAAAGAGAAAAACAAATATCATATATTAATGCATGTATGTGGAACCTAGAAAAATGGTACAGATGAGCCAGTTTGCAGGGCAGAAGTTGAGACACAGATGTAGAGAATGGACATATGGACACCAAGGGGGGAAAACTGCGGTGAGGTGGGGATGGTGGTGTGCTGAATTGGGCGATTGGGATTGACATGTATACACTGATATGTATAAAATTGATGCCTAATAAGAACCTGCAGTATAAAAAAACAAACAAAACAACTAATACTAAACTTTCATTGGGTTATTTGTACGGAAATATGTTAATATAAATGTTTCAGACATTACATGAAATTCCTAAAAATCTTATATTTGTATGGAAATATGTATGGAAATATGTTAATATAAATGTTTCAGACATTACATGAAATTTCTAAAAATCTTATATTTGTATTTGTATGGAAATATGTATGGAAATATGTTAATATAAATGTTTCAGACATTACATGAAATTTCTAAAAATCTTATATGTTCTGGTATAATGTTATAAGTAATAATCCTAGTTATTACTTTAAAATGTATATCTCAGAAATAACTAATTTTCTTGTCAACTGCATTATTATGAACTTTCATCAAATCTTTTACCGTGGTCATTTTTAAGTCTTTTGTCATTTACAGACAGTTCTGGGTGTACTCTGATGATTTTGCAAATATGTTCCTATAAAAGGGTTTCATCTTCAAGAAATTCATGGAAAGGACTCTGACAAGTACAGGTTTCTGGTAACTGACTGTACTGCTGAACTGAATGAATAAGCATTTTCAGAACTCTGATGAAAAACTGATGAACTCATAAAAGTGCTAACAAAAGATCAAGATGAAAAAAAACAATTAATTACATGGGACTGAGTGAACTGATGAGGATGAGTATAATTTTTGTGACTTTCTGTCTGAATTAAAAAAAAAAAAAAATCCCACAAGGACTCAGAGGCAAAGAATATACAAATCAATTTTCACTGCAAAGTAAAGGAGCTGTTACAGTGGAGGATTACTGGACTGAATGTCAATATTATGACATAGTATGAGTGTGTTTCATGTTTGGTAATTGCAATCATTGTTGTTTTTGTTGTGGTCATCCATGTACAATGCTTGGTGTCAGTCTATTTATCTCTTGTAAAAATAAAATACAGTGTGTGTGTGTGAAAAAAAAAAAAAAAAATTACGGTGTCTGTATAGATGCTCTCTAATGTTCATTGAAATCTGAATATTTTATGATCTGTGAATAAAGTCCTTTATTTGTAAAAGCAATCCTTTTGTATTGTTTTTATCTGTATAACAAAAACAATTAAGAAACTACATTTTATTCAGATTGCACCTGAACTGAATTTTTAGAAAGGGAAGTAGTTGATTAAAAACTGAAAACACTGGGGAAAACTACCCTTCCATTATCTTTCCACAAGCTGGTCTCAATGTACTACTAAACTAAGAGCAGAAAATGAGAAGATATATGAAGCAGAAAAACTGAGATCAGACTGGTTGCTCAGTGATCCATAGATAAATTAACGTAGTATTTACATTTTACATTTAAAAACATGATTTCCACAAATGAAAATAATTACAAGACACATTAGTTATCTCCCATTTCTGTCAGAAAGAACATAAGGCAGACTCACAGTCAACTATTTTTCTCACTCAGTGCTGACAGCCCTTTCTTTAGAGTACTGGTATTTTGATGAACAGGAGAAACACTGTTGACTTTCTCCTTTTTTTTCCTTTTTTTTTTTTTTTCTTTATGTAAAGGAAGCTTTATGGGTATTTTACTCTGTATACCATTAAGATTGATCTTAGAGTTGAGTAGAAATAAGAAGCAAAAAGGAAGATGATAATAATTGCAGTAATGATTAATAACATTTCTCTTTCAGGAAAACTGTGTATTAGTGTTAGATGAATCTTATTTGGAGAAAAATGAAAATAAAAGGCAATGGGCAAATATAACAGTACCTCGGTAGTTGATGATTTCTGTCCCAAGCACCGGAGTCATCTCCAGGACTGTGATAAAGGCTTTGTCCATAGATGTTAGAGGAAAAGGAGACATGCGGTGTCTTCTAGCCACCTTGGTGATATCAACAGCACTGTGACCTAAACAAGAAGACAATTAACTAAGAATATGATGCTGAAACACTGATTATAAAGTGGGAAAGGCTTATAAATATCAACAATTCTCAATTTCATGTGTCCAGAAATGAAGATTACAAGGTGAGAAACTTTTTCCTGCTTCCAAAATATAGCCTGCTTTGGTGGAACATTAAATCAAGTTAGTAATGTTACATCATGTATCAAAAGTTGGTGAAATTTAATGATGATATTGGCTAATCCTTTTTGAGTGCTTAACTATGTGTCATGGCACTATTCTAATTAATCTTCACAACAACCTAAAGGGAGCCATCATTATTATCCTTTATTACAGATGAGGAAAAAGAGGTTTACATATCTTGGCCTAAATCGCAAAGCTAGAAACTGAAGAGCCAGGATTCAAACCTAGGTAGCCAGGCTTTAGAGTCCACGTCCTTAACTACTATACTGAAGTTTGAACACTTAATGAGCTAGTTAGTGAAATGAAATATACAAACTTGAATTTATTTAGAATATCATAGGAAATTTTCTTTCTTCTAAAAACATAGAAAAATATTATTATTTACTCACTCCCTATGTAACCTTATCTAGTCTCATGGCATTAATACCACCCATACACTAAACCCCCTAATTTTATATGTCCAACCCCAACCTCTACCTTCACCTCTAGACTTATATGTCATCCAAATAGCTGGTGGATAACAGCGTATATCTACAAGCTTATAAATCATCAAATATGCACTTGAATGTGCAACAGGCAATTCAAACTTAACATGTTCAAAATCAAACTCTTGATTCCCCACCCTCCTAACCTACCTGCACGATGTCTTATTCTCTTGCAATTCCCATCTCAGTAAATAGAAACTTTACTCACTCAGTTATTAATCCAAAACCTTGGTGACATCTTTGATTCTTCTATTTTTGTCAGAACCATATCTAAACTACCATTAAAATGTCTCTAGAATCTGATCATTACTCACCATCTCTGCAATTATTACAATAATTGGAACCATCATTTATTTCCTGGGAAATTGAATAGTGTCCTAACTTGTCTCCTTCCTTCTATCCTCATCCCATTACAGTTTATTCTCCACACAGTAGTTACAATGCTCCTTTTAAACTGTAAGTTGAATTGTGCTAATCTCTGCTCACAACTCTCCATGACTTTCCATTTCACTCAGAGTAAAATCTTTGCTATGGCCCTCAAAGCCCAACATATTATAGCCTACACTGTTCTCTTCTCCTATCATTTCACCCTTATTCAGTGTGCTCTAGCCAAACTGGTTCCTTGCCTGAGGATGCCAAATACATCTCTCTTTAGGGTCTTCATACTTGCCATTTCCTCTACTTGGACCATTCTTTCCCAGATATTATGGTTCCATTCATCCCTCATTTCTCTCAGGTCTTTGCTAAAGTATCACCTAATCAGAGGCCTTTGTTAAACATCCTATATAGAATATTACCTACCATCACTCTCTATTCTCCTTACCCTACTTTACTTTTCTTCATGGAAAAAAAAAATATATATATACACACATATACACATATATACACACACATATACACATATATATTGATATCTATATACCTATAATATATATTTATACTTATTTGTTTATAACCTTCTTAGTAGAATGTAAGCTCCATGACAGCAGCAACTTTGTCTTTTTTATTCACTGTTGTCATCCCCAATACCTAGAATAGTATCTGGCACATATTAGGCAATAAAAAATAAATAGTTGTTGACTTAATAAATGAATCATTTAATGACAAAAAGGAACTTCTTAGACCACAATAAACAACTTGGCCCACGCATAAACAACTTGGCCCAAAGGGTAAACATAAAAGGAGTAACTGCAAACACTGTTGCTTGGCTATTGTAACTGATATCCACAATTCCCTTCTTCCGTACCCACCTTTCAGCTAAGACTGGCCATATGATATAGTTCTGGCCAGTGAGATGTAGGAAGAAGTCCCTGGGGCAGGCTCCCTACTACAAATAAAAAGATAAAGAGATAAAGCTTTAAGAGGAGAGCATGGCTAGATACTGGGAGGTGCCGTAGCCATTTTTCAACCATGAGGATAGAAACCCACACGTAAGTATTGGAAACACGAGAAGAAAAAGAGGCCGAGTCTCTGATGACAATACTGAGCTGCTGTACAAGCCCTGGACTGCCTGCCTCCAGACTTTTGATATGTGAGACAAATAAGCTCCTATTTCTTTAATCCACCTTATAATGATTGTATATATCCCTCTGTAGTCTGTAAGTTCCTGGTCACTGCAATTTATTAAATTTAGTCCTCCTACCCAAACCCCAGCAGCTGCTTCAGACATATTCACTGAACTGACTTACAGGAACTGTCCCAAAGAGTTTTCATTCTAAGACAAATGACATTGTCATAAGCAGTCAAAGAAAAAGACATACAATATGCTTATACTTATTTCTCACCCATGGGTAATCACAAAATTACAAAATTTTCAAAGCCTGAAGACCTTAGAGATTATTTAGTGCTAAATATGTAAAATGTTTTCTACTTTAAGGTGAACACTTAAAGAAGGATTATGTATGATTTATCATTTACCTATAATTGAAATGTAAATTTATTCATAACTCACTTTCACTGCAGTCCCTGCTACGTCATTAAATATCAATAAATACATATTGTCACAACCAGTGTAACTGAAGAGAATGATAGATAGGTGTTTCTATAAACCCTTTTATTCGGGTTTATAGATCTCAGATCTGATCTTTTCTAAGATATTCTTTACTTTCTTTATGGTGAAAATTGTGTACAATCTTATAAAAGCTGTGCTTTTAAAATGTTTGGTTTCTGAGGAGAAAATTGCACTTTATAAGAAAGCAAGTTTGATTATCAGTGATACACACATCCATTCAACAAATATTTATTGAGTGCATTTTATGAGCCAGGCACAGTTACACACTTGGTATACACAGAGTAAGATACACTCTGCCTTGAAGAATGTTTCAGCTCAGCAGAAAGGAAAGACGTGTAAGTGAATAAAAAAATAAGAGCAGGAGGACAGTAAACCACCGGATGGTTCTCTAACTATAGAGATTGATATTTTAAATTGGAAATTGCACATCAATTTCCACCAGCCTGGAAAAATCTTTCCTGTCTTTAAAATAATTTTGTACCTTTTTTATATCTTTCTTATGGCACCTACCACTTTCTATCTAATGTTATAGACATTTAAATATTTGTCTTACCTATGCTAGTCTATCATAAACTCCTTGAAGGCAGAACCTATATCTTATTCATCTGTGTATCTTTTGCTATTTTTAGAGCAATGCTTTCCTTATACTTACAGTAGGTACTGAATAAATACTTGAGGTATGAATGAATAGCAAATCCTTCAAACAAAGCTAAAAGTTGGGAAGGAAGATTCAAAGTGGCGCCTCCTGTTCTGCCCTTTGCTTCTCTAGGTCCTTTCATATTTATAAACTCTCTGTCACAAAGTGACAGATAAATAATCCAGAGTGCTAGATAAATAATCCAAACTTTGATGCTAATGGGTTAATATTGGTCCCTCACTAAACTATTTGCATGTTATCACAGGGGCTTTCTGGATATAAAATAAATTAACTGAAAGAAATGTCTCAAAGGAGGAGTATTTTAATTCTCTGGCACATTAGCAGATATGTGTGTCTGTGTGTGTGTGTGTATGTGTGTGTTCTCAACAAGTGTTCACTGAGCACCTTCTATGTGTCAGGTGGCTTCTTCCCACTCAAGACCCACCCACGGTCACATAGTAGAAATAGCTACTTCACCAATAAAGAAGGGCTAACTTAGTTGTGTAAATATGAGAAAAACAGTATTGCTACCTTCTACACACAAGAATAAAATGATATAGATAATAGCTGCTCTTTTTAAAAATTGAAGTATAATTTACAATGTTGTGTTAGTTTCAAGTGTACAGCTAAGAATATATATAATTCTATTTCAGATTCTTTTCCATTATAGGTTATTACAAGATACTGAGTATAGTTCCCTGTGCTATACAGTAGGTCCTTGTTGTTTACCTATTTTATATACAGTACTGTGTATATGTTAACCCCAAACTCCCAATTTATCCCCCCCGCCACTATCCCTTTTGGTAACTATAAGTTTGTTTTCTGTGTCTGTGAGTCTATTTCTGTTCTGTAAGTAAGTTTATTTGTATAATATTTTTAGATTCCACAAAGAAGTGATAACATATGATATTTGTTTTTGTCTGGCTTACTTCACTTAGTACAATCATCTCTTGGTCCATCCATGTTGCTGCAAATGGCATTATTTCATTCCTTTTTATGGCTGAATAGTATTCCGTGTGTGTGTGTGTGTGTGTGTGTGTGTGTGTGTGTGTGTATATATACACACACACACACACACAACATCTTCTTTATCCATTCATCTGTCGATGAACATTTAGGTTGCTTCCATGTCTTTGCTATTGTAAACAGTGCTGCAGTGAACACTGGAGCACATGTATCTTTTTGAATTAGAGTTTTCTCTGGATATACACCCAGAAGTGGGATTGCAGGATCATATGGTAACTCTTATTTTTAGTTTTTTAAGGAACTTCCATACTGTTCTCCACAGTGGCTGCACCAATTTACATTCCTACCAAGAGTGTAGCTGGGTTCCTTTTTCTCCACACCCTCTCCAGCATTTATTATTGGTAGGCTTTTTAATGATGGCCATTCTGACTGGTGTGAGGTAATACCTCATTGTAGTTTTGATTTGCATTTTTCTAATAATTAATAGCTGCTCTTTTTATGTAAATAGAATTATTATATAACATTAACATACCTAGTTCTGTTGTATCTCTCACCACATGTAGGATGACTATGTGACCATGTAAGATTCCATTTAACAAAAGACTGTAGCTAAAATAAGTTTGAAAACCATTGATCTAGGTGATGCAGTACTCTCACTTTCAGATCAAAAGTGGATAAGCCATGCTTGAGGGGCAGCACCAGGGACACACACACAGAGCCACTGGCAGCTGGAGGCACAGGCTGAGGATGCACAGCACTCACATGTATAGCTCAGGGGCTCTTATGCAGGCCTCCCATGGGCTGGCATGGGGAGGCCCATTTTTAGAAGGCATACGTTTCCAAAATAAATCTCATAAGCAAATAGTTATGTTTCCTTCTTCTGTTTCCATTAAAAAAAAAAATTCAACTATTTTTTGATGTTGACACCAGTGACTGACAAGAAGCTTTAAAATGAAAGCTTCACAAAATTTAAGAATACTTGTCTCTGACTTCTCCTATTTTGCAAGTTACAACCCCAAAGCACTTCTAACAGTCCTGGGCGACTGAAGAACTGACTCAGACAGGAAAACGCACCATGAAATGTTCTCCCCCACACCCCAGCCCTCTTCTTGATTCTGAGCTCAGCATAGAAATCTGATAGAAGAGAAAAAAATTGGGGAAAAAAAGTATGCACTTTTGTCTCTGAAGGCCAGATGAGTTATAGCCTAGCAGCCAGTTTTCATTGAGTGGTCCATAAAATCCATTTACAAAGAAGTAGGAAAGGAAGGAAAGAATAATTTTTAAAAAGTAAGAAGGTTATAACAGAAGGAAGATGGGGTTTTGGACAGAGAAAATACCCAAAATTTGGATACAGTTTTTCCTATAAAGCAAAAGCTATTTCCCGGCCACAAACATATTCTGATGACTACCTTACAAATGAATACCAACAGTCACAAAGATAATCTGTGACGGTACTAGCTCCATTCAATTTAGGTAAACTACTGGGTTGGCCAAAAAGTTCCTTTGGTTTTTAAGTAAAAATAAAAGACATACTTTTCATTTTCACCAAGAACTTTATTGAACTGCATATTCACTGTTTTGTTCCACAACCCTCTGCCATTATTCAGGCAACTTCATAATTCCTTCGTCCCAAAACTTTTTATCTTTTTGAGCAAAGAACTGTTCCAGGTGCCTTTTACAGTCTTCCAGAGAATTGAAATATTTCTCATTAAGAGAATTTTGTAAAGACCGAAATAAATGGAAATCTGAAGGTGTAATGTCTGGTGAATACGGCAGATGGATCAGAACTTCCCAGCCAAGCTCTAACAGTTTTTTCCTGGTCATCAAAGAAACATGTGGTCTTGTGTTATCCTGATGGAAGATTATGCATTTTCTGTTGACTAATTCTGGACGCTTTTCGTCGAGTGCTGCTTTCAGTGGGTCTAACTGGGAGCAGTACTTGTTGCAATTAATCATTAGGTTTTCTGGGAAAAGCTCATAATAGAGGACTCCCACCATATACACAACATCTCCTTCTTCGGATGAAGACTGGCCTTTGGTGTGGTTGGTGGTGGTTCATTTAGCTTGCCCCACAATCTCTTCCATTACACATTATTGAACAGTATCCACTTTTCATAGCCTGTCACAATTTGTTTTAAAAATGAAATGTTTTTGCTACGTTTAAGTAGAGAATTGCGTGAGGAAATACGGCCAAGAAGGTTTTATTTGCTTAATTTACGTGGAACCCAAACATCAAAGTGATTAACATAACCAAGTTTGTGCAAATGATTTTCAGTGCTTGATTTGGATATTTTGAGTATGTCGGCTATCTCCCACATGGTATAATGTTGATTGTTTTCAATGAAAGTCTCGATTTGATCGCTATCAAGTTCAAGTGGTCTACCCAACCATGGAGCATCGTCCAGCGAGAAATCTCCAGTGCAAAACTTCTCAAACCACTTTTGACATGTTCCATCAGTCACAGCACCTTCTCCATACACTGCACAAATCTTTTTTTCTGGTTTCAGTTGCGTTTTTACCTTTCTTGAAATAAAAAAGCCTAATATGCTGAAAATGTTGTTTTCTTCCATCTTCAGTATTAAAATGGCTACACAAAAATTCACTAATTTTGGTAAGTCTTTTTTTAAATGCATGCTGATAATGACAGCTGTCACAATACAATCTAACAAAATTGTTTCAAATGAAGTTAAAGACAACTAAGCCCTACTACAGCCATCTTATGGAAAAAACCAAACTAACCTTTTGGTCAACCCAATATAAAACAAAACAAAACTAACAAACATATGGAAATATGTGTCCTACTGCGAAGATTATTGTGTTCAAAGAAATATTTACTTAAACTTATAATAGTTTTTAAAAATATATCTTTATTGAAGTATAACTGCTTCACAATACTGTGTTAGTTTCTACTGTACAACAAAGCGAATCAGCCATATGCGTACACAAGGCCCCGTATCCCCTCCCTCTTGAGCCTCCCTCCCATCGTCCCTATCCCACCCCTCTAGGTCATTGCAAAGCATTGAGCCAATCTCCCTCTGCTATGCTGCTGCTCCCCACCAGCCAACTATTTTACATTTGGTAGTGTATATATGTCGATACTACTCTCACTTCGCCTCAGCTTCGCCCTCCCACCCCATGTCCTCAAGTCCATTTTCTATGTCTACCTCTATTGCTGCCCTGCAACTGGGTTCGTCGGTACCATTTTTTTTTTTTTTTTTAGATTCCATATATATGTGTTAACATACGGTATTTGTTTTTCTCTTTCTGACTTACTAAACTCCGTATGACAGACCCTAGGTCCATCCACCTCACTACAAATAACTCAATTTCCTTTCCTTTTATGGCCGAGTAATATTCCATTGTATATATGCGCCACATCTTCTTTATCCATTCTTCTGTCAATGGACATTTAGATTGGTTCCATGTCCTGGCTATTGTAAATAGTGCTGCAGTGAACATTGTGGTACATGTCTCTTTTTGAATTATGGTTTTCTCAGGGTATATGCCCAGTAGTGGGATTGCTGGGTCATACGGTAGTTCTATTTTTAGTTTTTTAAGGAACCTCCATACTGTTTTCCATAGTGGTTGTATCAATTTACATTCTCACCAACAGTGCAGGGGGGTTCGCTTTTCACCACACCCTTTCCAGCATTTATTGTTCCTAGATTTTTTTGATAATGGCCATTCTGACTGGCATGAGGTGATACCTCATTGTAGTTTTGATTTGCATTTCTCTAGTAATTAGTGATGTTGAGCATCTTTTCATGTGTCTCTTCGCCACCTGTATGTCTTCCTTGGTGAAAAGTCTATTTAGTTATTCTGCCCATTTTTTAACTGGATTGTTTGTTTTTTTGATATTGAGCTCCATGAGCTGTTTGAATATTTTGGAGATTAATCCTTTGTCTGTTGTTTCATTTGCAAATATTTTCTCCCATTCTGAGGGTTGCCTTTTTGTCTTGTTTATGGTTTCTTTTGCTGTGCAAAAGCTTTTAAGTTCCATTTGTTTATTTTTGTGTTTATTTCTGTTACTCTAGGAGGTGGGTCAAAAAAGATCTTGCTGCGGTTTATGTCAAAGAGTGTTTTTCCTATGTTTTCCACTAAGAGTTTTATAGTGTCTGGTCTTACATTTAAGTCTTTAATCCATTTGGAGTTTATTTTTGTGTATGGTGTTAGATAGTGTTCTAATTTCATTCTTTTACATGTAGCTGTCCGGTTTTCCCAGCACCACTTATTGAGGAGGCTGTCTTTTCTCCACTGTATGTTCTTGTCTGCTTTGTCGTAAATTAGGTGCCCATATGTACGTGGGTTTATCTCTGGGCATTCTATTCTTCACCATTGATTTGTATTTCTGTTTTTGTGCCAGTATCATAGTGTCTTGATTACTGTAGCTTTGTGGTATAGTTTGAAGTCAGGGAGCCTGATTCCTCCAACTCCATTTTTCTTTCTCAAGATTCCTTTGGCTATTCGGGGTCTTTTGTGTTTCTATATGAATTGTAAAATTTTTTGTTCTAAAACTGTGAAGAATGCCATTGGTAGTTTGAAGGTATTGCATTGAACCTGTAGATTGCTTTGGGTAGTATAGTCATTTTCACAGTATTGATTCTTCCAATCCAAGAACATGGTATATTTCTCCATCTGTTTATGTCATCTTTGATTTCTTTCATCAGTGTTTATAGTTTTGAGTACAAGTCTTTCGCCTCCTTAGGCAGGTTTATTCCTAGGTATTTTATTCTTTTTGTTGCAATGGTAAATGGGAGTGTTTCCTTAATTTCTTTCTGATTTTTTGTTGTTGGTGTATAGGAATGCCAGAGATGTCTGTGCATTAATTTTGTATCCTGCAACCTTACCAAATTCACTCATTAGTTCTAGTAGTTTTCGGGTGGCATCTTTTGGAATGTCTATCGTCAGCAAACACTGACAATTTTACTTCTTTTTTTCCAATGTGTATTCCTTTTACTGCTTTTTCTTCTCTGATTGCTGTGGCTATGACTTCCAAAACTATGTTGAATAAGAGTGGTGAGAGTGGACATCCTTGTCTTGTTGCTGATATTAACGGAAACGCTTTCAGTTTTTCACAATTGAGTATGTTGCTTGCTGTAGGTTTGTCATATATGGCCTTTATTATTTTGAGGTAGGTTTCCTCTATGCCCATTTTCTGGAGTGTTTGTATCATAAATGGGTGTTGAATTTTGTCAAAAGCTTTTTCTGAATCTATTGAGATGATCACATTTTTTTAAACCTTTTTTTTTTAAATTAATTAATTTATATTTATTTTTGGCTGTGTTGGGTCTTCATTTCTGTGCGAGGGCTTTCTCCAGTTGCAGCGAGCAGGAGCCACTCCTCATTGCGGTGCGCGGGCCTCTCACTGTCGCGGCCTCTCCCATTGCAGAGCACAGGCTCCAGACGCACAGGCTCAGCAGCTGTGGCTCACGGGCCCAGTCGCTCCGTGGCATGTGGGATCTTCCCAGACCAGGGCTCGAACCCATGTCCCCTGCACTGGCAGGCAGACTCTCAACCACTGCGCCACCAGGGAAGCCCGATCATATGGTTTTTATTCCTTAATTTGTTAATGTGGTTTATCACATTGATTGATTTGTGTATATTGAAGAATCCTTGCATCCCTGGGATAAAGCCCACTTGATTATGGTGTATGATTCTTTTAATGTGTTGTTGGATTCTGTTTGCTAGTATTTTGTTCACGATTTTTGCATCTATGTTCATCAGTGATATTGTTCTATAATTTTCTTTTTTTGTGATATCTTTTTCTGGTTTTGGTATCAGGGTGATGGTGGCTTCATAGAATGAATTTGGGAGTGTTTCTCCCTCTGCAGTTTTTTGGAAGAGTTTGAGAAGGATTGGTGTTAGCTCTTCTCTAAATGTTTGATAGAATTCTCCTGTGAAGCCATCTGGTCCTGGACTTTTGTTTGTTGGATGATTTTTAATTATGGTTTCAATTTCAGTGCTTGTGATAGGTCTGTTTATATTTTCTAATTCTTCCTGGTTCGGTCTTGGAAAATTGTACCTTTCCAAGAATTTGTCCATTTTTTCATGGTTGTCCATTTTATTGGCATATGGTTGTTTGTAGTAGTTTCTTATAATCCTCTGTATTTCTGCAGTGTCAATTGTGATTGTTCCTTTTTCATTTCTAATTTTATTGATTTGCGTCCTCTCCATTTTTTTTCTTTTCTTTTTTTTAACATCTTTATTGGAGTACAACTGCTTTACAGTGGTGTGCTAGTTTCTCTCCCTTTTTTCTTGATGAATCTGGCTAAGGGTTTGTCAATTTTGTTTATCTTCTCAAAGGACCAGCTTTTAGTTTTATTGACCTTGCTATTGTTTTCTTCGTTTCTATTTCATTTATTTCTGCTCTGATCTTTATGATTTCTTTCCTTCTACTGACTTTGGGTTTTCTTTGTTCTTTTTTCTCTAGTTGTTTTAAGTGTAGGATTAGATTGTTTATTTGAGATTTTTCTTGTTTCTTGAGGTGAGATTGTATTGCTATAAACTTCCCTCTTAGAACTGCTTTTGCTGTGTCCCATAGGTTTTGGGTGGCTGTGTTTCCACTGTCATTTGTTTCTATGTATTTTAAAATTTCTTCTTTGATTTCTTCAGTGATCTCTTGGTTATTTAGTAGTGCACTGTTTAGCCTCCATGTATTTGTGTTTTTTACAGTTTTTTTCCTATAATTGATTTCCAATCTCATAGCACTGTGGTCAGAAAAGATGCTTGATATGACTTCAATTTTCTTAAATTTTCTGAGGCTTGATTTGTGACCCAAGATGTGATCTATCCTGGAGAATGTTCTATGTGCACTTGAGAAGAAAGTGTATTCTGCCACTTTTGGATGGAATGTTCTATAAATATCAATTAGATCTATTTGGTCTATTGTGTCATTTAAAGCTTGTGTTTCCTCATTTATTTTCTGTTTGGATGATCTGTCCATTGGTGTAAGTGGGGTGTTAAAGTCCCCTACTATAATTGTGTTACTATCGATTTCTCCTTTCATGGTTGTTAGCATTTGCCTTATGTATTGAGGTGCTCCTATGTTGGGTGAATAAACATTTATAATTGCTGTATCTTCTTGGCTTGATCCTTTGATCATTATGTAGTGTCCTTCCTTATCTCTTGTAACAGCCTTTATTTTAAAGTCTATTTTATCTGATATGAGTATTGCTACTCCAGCTTTTTTTTTGATTTCCATTTGCATGGAATACTTTTTCCATCCCCTCACTTTCAGTCTGTATGTGTCCGTAGGTCTGAAGTGGGTCTCCTGTAGACAGCACATATATGGGTCTTGTTTTTGCATTCAGCCAGTCTGTGTCTTTTGGTTGGGGCACTTAATCCATTTACATTCAAGGTTATTATCAATATGTATGTTCCTATTACCATTTTCTTAATTGCTTTGGGTTTGTTTTTATGGGTCTTTTTCTTCTCTTGTGTTTCCTGCGGAGAGAAGTTTTTTTAGCATTTGTTGTAAAGCTGGTTTAGTGGTGCTGAATTCTCTTAGCTTCTCCTTGTCTGAAAAGCTTTCGACTTCCCCACTGAATCTGAATGAGATCTTTGCTGGGTAGAGTCATCTTGGTTGTAGGTTTTTCTCTTTCATCACTTTAAGCATATCGTGCCACTCCCTTCTGGCCTGCAGAGTTTCCACCGTAAAATCAGCTGATAACTTTATGGGGATTCCTTTGTATGTTATTTTTTGTTCTTCCCTTGCTGCTTTTAATAATTTTCTTTGAATTTAATTTGTTAGTTTGATTAATGTGTGTCTTGGTGTGTTTTTTTCTAGGGTTTATCCTGTATGGGACTCTCTGTGCTTCCTGGACTTGGGTGACTACTTCTTTTCCCATGTTAGGAAGTTTTCCACTATAATCTCTTCATATATTTTCTCAGACTCTTTTTCTCTTCTTCTTCTGGGATCCCTATAATTTGAATGTTGGTGCATTTAATGTTGTCCCAGATATCTGTGAGACTGTCCTCATTTCTTTTCATTCTTTTTTCTTTATTCTGCTCCTTGGCAGTTATTTCCACTATTTTGTCTTCCAGCTCACTTATTCGTTCTTCTGCCTTATTGTTGATTCCTCCTAGTGCATTTTTCATTTCAGTTATTGTGTTGTTCATCTCTGTTTCTTTGTTCTTTAGTTCTTCTAGATCTTTGTTAAACATTTCTTGTATTTTCTCAATCTGGGCCTCCATTCTACTTCCAAGATTCTGGATCATCTTTACTATCATTACTCTGAATTATTTTTCAGGTAGATTGCCTATTTCCTCTTCATTTATTTGGCCTTGGTGGTTTTTACCTTGCTCCTTCATCTGTGACATATTTTTTGCCGTCTCATTTTTCTTTTTTTTTTTTTTTAATGAGTGGGATTGTGTTCCTGTCTTTCTGGTTGTTTGGCCTGAGGCTTCCACCACTGGAGTTTGTAGGCTATTGCGTAGAGCTGGGTCTTGGTGGTGTGATGAGGAACTCCATGAGACGTCACTCCGATGAATATTCCCAGAGGTCTGAGGTTCTCTGTTAGTCCAGTGGTTCGGACTCAGAGCTCCCACTGCAGGAGCTTCCACCTGACCCCGGGCTCGTGAGCCAAGATCCCGCAAGTCGCCGGTTCACTTTGGGGTTCCTCCCATCTCCTTGGGCATCAGAGTCCCCCACCAGCGGTGAGCAGGCGCCCTAGTTGTGGGGGGACGCTCTAGATAATTTTCTGATGTGTTTGTGGGGGGAGGTGAGCTCCATGTCCTCCTACTCCACCATCTTGAGCTGATCAAATCTAAACTTATAACAGTTTAGCTGGTGATGTATGGTAATGATGATTTGTAGGTAGACTGGCTACTTTGAGAAAAATAAACTACAAAGTACTTTAGGATATGGGATCCTTATATGGGAGTAGGGGTGGTGATGGGGAATGGAAGTCTAGACATCTTCCCTACTCATAGATGTCCAACCTAAGCAAAGAGTAACAGGCTGAATTATTATAACATCTAAATTGACAGCATTCTTATATGATGGGTTTAATTTTCTGAAGTAGATTTTCAGGATTAAAGCAATTCTAAATTAGCCACAGATTGATGACCTAGAGGTTTCCCTAATAAGCCTAGGTTTCCATTAGTAAAACTTGTTCTTTTTATTTTCTCGTGTTTAGGTCCAGACATGGGGTTGATTATATGTGAGTTCAGAATCTTTGCAGGTAAGGAACTCAAAATATTATTGAGATTTCCTATCTTCCATGCAGCATTTATAATCACTAAAAAGACTGTATATGATGTTCACTCAGGATTGCCATCATCAAAGACATATTTAAATACTAATGGCAATGTCTATGATGTACAATGCCTTCAAAGGGACAAAAAAGTACAAATGGATTCCTGTCTACTGAGTAAACCAGGGATCTTTGTTATATAGCAGTAACCCTTTTCTTATGGCATGGCCATCTTAAATGAAGCTGTTCATACCAATGGAATGACTTTTTCCCACTTCAAATGCATCCTTTTTAACCTGCCAATTCTTAATATACAATGTTTCATCTTGGCTTGAAAATCCATTTTTTAAATTAGAAGTAAATGAAGATTGAGAGAATCAAAGAAAAAAAACGTAAAAGAAGAAAAGATGCTTTCAGGTGACAGAGTATAATAGAAACAAGATGTTCATGCAGGTTCTTCTTGATTGAATTCAAAACCTCAAGAGAAAACTTTATTCTTCAAAACAATTGGTAAAAGAGTTCTCCAAACTACTTAAAGTGTAAATCATTATTCATTCCTTAGATACAGAAAATCTCACGGGAGATACCTGGTCTGCCCTATTAATATTACTGCCTCTATTTCCCGTTGTATTTGCAGCTTAAATTTCTTATATTTGTACTTCCTGGATCTTTCTGAACACAAACCATCGAAGACAATGAATAACCTTCCTAGGAAGCTTAAAAAGCAAAGGTGATAGTAATTTATTCAGGTTAAATAGCTAGGGCCTTTGGTAATTCAAAGAATGTGTGGTTCAGATATACAAAGAATTTAGTCTTTCATATAAACCTCAAATTAAGAGAAATCATGTCCAAAGCTCTAGGGAAACATTGGCAATAGTAGCATTTGTAGGCTCGGGTCTACAGGGCACTTTGTATATCTGAAAATAATTTCTTATATTGTTTTCAATTTAATAGTCTTTTTCTACTTGATTATTCAATGTTTTACTACTTGTTTTTTCAAGATAATGAATAATATATCTGACAAAACCTAAAAACCATGGCTGAGGGGATTGTGTTATTAGGATACTAACAGATAATACAATCAATTTAATAAAATAAAAATTAAAATCCATGAGCATATACTAATAAAGTAATGATTAAATAAAATTCTTCATTATAGCAGAATGTCAACTGATAAATGAAAAGAAGGAATTAGAAAGTCACCACTTGGCAACTATCATAGTAATAATTGGTTCATGCAAAAATCATCGATGGATACTAAAACTAGAAGCTGAAAAACCTCAAGAAAAAGAACACATTTATATAGTCTCAACATATATCCCCACAAGATTCTTATTAACCACAATAGTAATTTTACAGTGGAGAAATCTGACAGACACCACTTTAACCAAATGATCAAAGTTAATACCACTAGTAATGGGACAAAATGACATCATGAAATTCCTAATATAACGTACTAAGAAGGACACAAAATCACATATGAGGTATTACTGTCAAAAATGCATAACCTGAATCAAATCATCAGGAAACATCAGAAAAGTCTAAATTTGAGGGATAGCCTACAAAATAACTCTCTTATCCTCTTCGAAAATGTCAAGGTCATGAAAGACAAAGAAAAATTGAAGAATTGTTCCATATAAAAGAGCCTAAAGACACATGATATCTAAAAGTTATGCATGATTCTGGACTGGATCCCAGATCAGAAGAAGAGAATGTTTTTTCCCTTTGGCTATAAAGAACATTATTAGAAAAATTGGCAAAATGTAATTCGAATAAGATTACATAATAGCATTATGGCAAGGTTCATTTCCTGATTTTGATAATTGTACTGTGGTTAGGTAAGAATATATTTTTTTCTTTTTTCTTTATTTTCTTTTTTTTTTTTTTAAAAAAAGGAAATATACATTTGAAGTATTAAGGGGTAAAAGGCATCATGTCTGCAATTTACTCATAAGCAGTTTAGGAAAATATGTATATTAATATGTAGAGAGAAATGATAAAGCAAATGTGGCAAAATGCTAACACTTGGGGGAATTTGGGTGAAAGATATACAGGAACTGTCTGTACTATTCTTGTAGCTTTTCTGAAGTTTGAAATCATTTCAAAATAAAAAAAATTAAAGAAGCTTTTTTCAATAGTCCCTTCTTTATGAAGCAATGCATGACCATTCTATTTTTTTCTGCAGAGGCACTAGAAAATACTATATCACAGGATTCTCATTGCATATTGTATTTACTACATATCTTACAGTAATTATACTTTTTTATACACATGTCTGTTTTCTTAACTAGATTAACAGCTCTTTGAGAAAGGAAAACATGTTTTAAGTCAAGGCCCAACAATATTGTGCACACAGCGGTCACATAGAAAATTTTTGATGAATGAGTTTCTAAATGCTTGATTTTAATCAGTCTAGAATACATAGATTGCCAAAGAAGATGGGCTGTAGAGATATATACATATTCTATTCTATATATATATATATATTCTATATATATATAGAATATATATGGTATTCTAGAGTTTGAAATACAATTTCAAACTCTATACTGGTCATTAATTTCAATGTTCTTTTTATTAGAACTGCCCCCCTTTTAAAGACAACTGCAAACATTTGTTAACAATGAAGTGAAAACTAGGTATTCCTCTCTTTTCTCTACCTTTTTGTTAAAAAGTAGTGAGTCACTGTGGTAGGGAAAAGAAAAAGGAGAATAAGAAATATGATAATTATCACTTTTAGCTAAGGTCAAATAATCAGGGAAATGGAAAATTAGCTTTGTTCAATGCATGTACTACTTAGCTTGAAGATTAAATGATAACATTGTAAGCAACACTGTAAATAAATCCTTACAGGTTCTTTTTGAGATCAAGAAGTTTATCTACAAAAAAATTATAAGTCCAAAAGGAGGAAAAAGTAATTCATTTCCCATGGTCAGGTATGAACTGTCTTGGCAGCTGTCTTCCTTTGGCTTTTAATTTAAATTTGTCACATCAGGTAAGTTAAATATACAAAACTAAAAGTAAATAGGTAAAAGAACTGACAGAACAGTGTAAAAAGAGATGAAGTGAAAAAAATGGTATTAGAAGATATAATGATTAAAGAGAACAGCTAAAGTAACACTAAAAAAGGATAAAATTATTTAAACAAACTTTAAGTGTAGGAATCAAGTGCCAATATTCCTAACAAAGGAAGCAAAGTCTTTTGAGTTGAGGTGGCTTCAGATGACCAACAGTAGTTTTTCATGACTGTCTTTATAGGGCTGGATTTCACAACGAGGTACTCTTAAGGATGAGGGCTCTTGAGGAAGGTCTCAAATTGGGCTCCCTGGGTTCTTGCCCTTACTAGCAGCGCTAGTGCTTTATATACGTTAAGAATTGTGGGTACTGGTTGTAGCCATTATGGCAAAAGACCAGCTTTCAGACACAATCTTCCCCTTTTCTGCCCCCATCTTTCTTCAGATCTTTCTCTTTGCTTACACTATTGGTAATTACCTTTTGCTTCGCTGTTATCCTGGTTCAGGAATATAAACCTCAGAGCTTGGTTTATATTTCCTTGGTTCATTCCTGTCCTGCTATCTGATTTCTGGTTTGGTGCACTTTGGGTCTCTGAACTCTAGCTGCCTTTGTTAGGCTGCTAGGACCCCCCTTTTAACCTTCAGTAGTCAAAAAAGCTGACTGAAAATTCTCTTATTCCCCAAACAGGCTGTCAAGATACAGTTTCAGATATACATATATATCACGGTCTTTAGGCAAGTAGTAGATGTTAATTTGTATGGCTGAGAAAGGAAATCTTAGAACAGGTGATCATAGAGAATGAAGCAAATGTGAAGACTGAGTTAGTGCCATTGGTGAAAACAAATCTAATTTTTAAGGTATTTTGCACAATATGTAGATAAAAACTGTAGTTTATATTTATTGGGCACTTGACATGATCTAGGTCTTTCCATAGGCCTAAAAAGTAGGGTTAATTCGCTACTAATTCTGCTGATATAAATGCTGTAGATTAAAAAAAAGTATGAATCATAGTATGATTGTAACTGTAGAAATAAAGTACAATCCAAGGTATATACTGGAAGAAAATAATTATATGTGTTAGTAGTTGTTATGTTTAAGTAGTAGGATGAGAGTGATTTTTTCCCCTACTTTTATTATTCAGATTCTTGACTGATTCTACAATACTCAAAAATATTTAATAAATGCTTTTTAATTTGAAATTATTATTTTCTTGGTCAAACCTAGTCAATATCTTCCAAACTCATGGTCCAAATTCTAGGGTTCTAGGGAAATTTTTCAACAGCGTCTGATTTAATTGTACTTTTAACTATTAAAAGCTTCCTACTGTTCTAAGGATAAAGTTCAGGCTGCCTAGAGTAATGTGTTAGGCCTTTCATGATCTGTTCTTTCTCTTCAACCTCATCTCTCTTTGCTCTTACACATACCCTTCTTCTAGCTATAGCAAACAATAATTTCTAGTACACAGCATGATTTTGTCACACATCTGAAACAACTGTCCTTCTTCTTGCAGTCCAACTAGCAAATACTTGCTTATTTTTTAAGACTATGAAGATAAGGTATGGGTTATATCAATATATGGTATTCTAATTCTTATGTTGCTCAAGTTAGAAATTGGGGGTCATTCTTGACTTCCTTAACTTCCACATACAGTTTCTAATCCTGTCAATTGTGATTCCTTAATATTTCAAAAATCCTGCTTTATTTTTCTATTACTATTGCTTTCATTCAAGCTCTCATCAGATTCCTGGTTCTGATCTCACCCTGACTCAATTCATTCTCCACACAGTAGTAGACATTATTTCAAAAGCTCAAACTTGATCTTGTCATTTCCATGTTTAAATTCCTTTATTGGTCTTTACAATAAGGTCCAAACCCATTAGGATGGCAATTAGGATGTCTGTCTGCAAAAATTATATGGCCAATTGGAGGTCATGATCTGGTAACTTCTTCAGCCTCTTTTTTCCCTCATTCCCTTCTTCCTCCTCCTCAAACCATACCTCCTCCTCTATCTGCATGTCAGACTGCCTGGACCATGGTAGCCTCTCCATAAATGTTAAACACTTGCATTAATATTATTTTTTATAGAGCCATCGACTGAGATAAATAGCCTTAAATTCAGGTAGGGAGAACAGTTTGAATAAAGCTGCTCCATCTGTTCCTCCTCATCACTGTCACTCTTCTCTACCCTGCTCTGTGCCTTCAAGGAGCAAGTGTTTATGAATAGGACCAATGGCCTCCCTGTCCCTGTGGCTTCTGCTTGAGTTCAGCCAATGGGAAGTACTGGCAGGAGAGTGGTGAGCAGGAGAAGAGTACAGAACTAAGGTATTTCTTCCCCTTGGCCTCCTGTTAGTGGGAGTTGAGACCAGAATAGTAACTAAAACCAGACTGTGGAGGCCTCTGAATGCTAGGCTTTGGAGTTTGAACTTTATCATGTAAGCTGATGGAAAACCATTTACATAACTTTATCATGTAAGCCAATATTTTAAAGTTTTTAAGCATGGGTGTGATGCCCATAAAGATTTCTTGTAGAAAACAAATTCTACCACAGAGAGGTTAAAAGATTAGCTCAAAGTCAAATGTCTTAATAGACAGTAGGTCAAGATGAAAAGACCAAATTCCCAGATTTTGTCTGGTGTGCTTCTTCCTATCTTACACTAGGGGAACTTTCTTTGGTTCAACTTCATTTACTAAATATAAATTGAATACTCTCTCTATATAAGGCTGTTTATTAAACATTAGGGAGTGATGTTAAGGTAAATTAGATGGGATTCCAATTTCCATAATCTCATGGAACACACAAATCAGGCTGTGTTTTAAGGAAAAAGTAAAAAAAAACCAAAACCTGTAAATACTTATGTTTTAATGTAAAAGCAAAATACTATGTATGATAACACAGAAAAGGGAATAATTAATTCTGATGGAACAACCTGCAAAACTTCATAGAGGTGGTAACAATTGCTTTGAGCTTTAAACAATAAGAAAAAGGAAGGAACATTTGAAACAGAATGAACAAAAAAAGAGAGAGAGAGAATTCTCATTTTAGAGAATGAGAAATTGTGTAATGAGGTTAGAGGTTGGATGGAGAGGATGAAATATAAGATATAAACTGGTTAATTCAGTTAGGACAAATTTTGAAGATGCTTATAGTACTGTGGAAAATGGAGAACTATTAAAGACTTTTTACAGTAAAGTGATACATAAAAATGTAATTCTTGACTGATGGTAAATTGTAAGGAAGAGAGACTATAGACAGGCAGAGCAGTTAGTATGCTACTGCAATCCTAAAGCTAAAAGACAATGAAGGCCAGAATACAACAGAAATTGGATAAAGGATATTTAGAAGAGCCATAACAAAGGGTTCTATGAGTGATTGTGCTTTGGGAAGGAGAAGGTAAATATTATGGTGAAATTTCAAGTTTGGTTATTAGGGTGGGTGAGAGTATCATTAACTAAGAAAGCAATACAGAAACAATTTGGATGGAAGGGTACTGAATTTGGTTACTGATGAGGGAAATGAGAGATGCCAGCAGGACATCAAGGGGTGATTCCAGTATGCAACAGCAAGGAGTGTCTGGAGTTTGGGAGAGAAGGTAGGTCTATATTTAAGCATTAATAGTATACACCTAGTAAATCCAGTAATATACACTTCTTTTTTTTTACACTCAACAATTTATAAGTGTACAGTATAGTCTTGTTAGCTGTATGCACATTGTGTACAACAGATCTCTAGAACAGTTTCATCTTGTGTGACTGGAACTCTGCACTTATGGAACAATGATGCCCCATATTTCCTCCTTCCTCCAGCCCCTGGCAACCACCACTCTACTTTGTTTATATGAGTTGATTACTTTAGATATCTCAGATAAGTCTAATCATGCAGTATTTGCCTTTTTGTGACTGGCTTTTTTCATTTAGCATAATGACTCAAGGTTCATTTGTGTGGTAGCATACGACAGATTTCCTTGTCGTTAAAGGCTAAATAATATTCCATTGTATGTATATATTCATTCCTCTGTTGATGAACATTTAGGTTGCTTCCACATCCTGTCTACTGTGAATAATGCTGCAATGAACATGGATGTGCAAATATCTCTTTGAGATCTTTTTTTAAAAAATTTATTTATTTATTTATTTTGGGCTGCACTGGGTCTTCATTGCAACATGCGGGTTTTCTCTAGTTGCGGTGAGTGGGGGCTACTCTTTGTTGCTGTGCGTGGGCTTCTCACTGCTCTGGCTTCTCTTGCTGCAGAGCACGGGCTCTAGGCGTGCGGACTTCAGTAGCTGTGGCATGCGGGCTTCAGTAGCTGTGGTGCATGGGCTTCGTTGCTCCGTGGCATGTGGGCTCTTCCTGGACCAGGGCTTGAACCTGTGTCCCCTGCATTAGCAGGCAGATTCATAACCACTGCACCACCAGGGAAGCCCCAAGATCTTGTTTTTAATTCTTTTTGATTATTTATTTGGAAGTGAGACTGCTAGATCATATGGTAGTTTTAATGTTAACTTTGGAGGAACCTCTTTACAGTTTTCCATAGTAGCTGCACCATTTTACAATCCCACCAGCAGTACACAAGGGTTCTGATTTCTCCACATCCTCACCAACACTTGTAATTTCTGTTGTTTTGATAGTGGTCATCCTAATAGGTGTGGTTTTGATTTGCATTTTCCTTATAATTAGTGATGTTGAGCATCTTTTCATATGCTTGTATATCTTCTTTGGAGAAATGTCTCTTCAAGTCCTTTGCCCATTTTTTAACAATTTTTATTGTTGTTGTTACTGAGTTGCAAGAATTCTTTCTGTATTCTGGAAGTTAACTCCTTATCTGATATATGGTGTGCAAATATTTTGTTCCATACTATAGGTTGCCTTTTCACTCTACTGATCGTGTCCTTTGCTGTGTAGAAGTTTTAAAGTTTGATGTAGTGCCATTTGTCTATTTTTGCTTTTGTTGCCAGTGCTTTTGTGTTACATCCAGGAAATCATTACCCATTCCAGTCTTGAGGCTTTCCCCTTATGTTTTCTTCTAGGAGTTTTATAGCTTCAGGTCTTACCTTTAGGTCTTTGAGACATTTTGTGTTAATTTTTGTACATGGTATAAGATAAGAGTCAATCTTCATTCTTTTGCATCAAGTTTTCCCAACATCATTTGTTGAAGAGACTATCCTTTTCCCATTGTGTAGTTTTGGCACCTTTGTCAAAAATCATTTGACCATATATGCAAGGGTTTGGTTTGTTCTTTATTTCTAGTCCCTTAATTTGTCCAGTTAGGTTACTGACTTGAGACTTTTCTTCTTCTATAATGTAGGTTTTACTGCTATAAACTTTCCTGTTACTACTGCTTTTCCTGCATCCCATAAGTTTTGGTGTTTTGTTTTCATTTTCATTAGTCTCAAGATATCTTCTAATTTCCTTGTGATTTCTTCTTTGACTCATTGGTTGCTCAAGAGTTTAACTTTCACAAATTTGTGAATTTTCAAACTTTCCTATTCTTAGTTGGAATATTTTGAGCTTCTTGAATTTCAAATTCCATTTCTTTCCTCAGCTTTGGGGAAGTTTTCAGCCATTATTTTGTCAAATAAGCTCTACGTCCCTTTCTCTCTCTTCTCTCCTTCTGAGACTCCCATGATACATATATTAATCTGCTTGATGTAGTCCTATAAATCCCTTAGGCTTTCTTCACTTGTCTTCATTTTTTCCTTTTTGCTCTTCTGACTTGATAATTTCAAATGATCTTTCTTCAATTTCTTTCTTCTGCCTGATTAAGTCTGCTACTGAATTCCTCTAGTGAATGTTTCAATCTAGTTATTGTATCCTTCAGTTCCAGAATTTCTATTTGGTTCTTTAATTTTTATGTCTTTGTTGATACTTTCATTTTGTTCATGAATTATTTTCCTGATTTTGCACAGTTTTCTATCTGTGTTCTCCTGCAGATCATTTAGCATCAAGAAAATTACCTTGAATTCCTTGCCAGGAAATTTATAGATCTCTGTGCCTTTGAGGTTGGTTTCTGGAGATTTAGTTTGTTCATTTGATTGGGTCATGTTTCCCTGTTTCTTCACGTGCCTTGTGAATTTTTTTTTTTTTTTTGGCTGAGTTTTATGCATTTGAAAAACTAGCCACATCTCCCAATCTTCATGGACTGGCTTTGTACAGGTGAAGACTTTCACCAGTCAGCCTGGCTAGAGATTCTGGAGGCCTCTGAAACCTTTTTTTGGGTGATGTGACTTCTCTTGGCTGTGTATGTAACTTCCTAATCAGAGGTTTGCCAGTTTCTTTTCAGAAGTCCATAATCTCTTATTCCTTCTGGTGTTTGCCTGCAGTATTGCAGGTTCCCTGGTGCTGCACTGGCAAACCAATCTACTCTTCTATTCTTAGACATCGAAAGTATGCTGGCTCAAATGTCCTGAGTCAGGTAGACAGAAACCTCCCCACCCACAAAAAAAAAAAAAAAAAAAAAAAAAGCCGGACACATGTTCTACTCTTCTCCCTTCTGCCCAATGGAGAAACTGTGAGTTGGGTGCTTTCTCTCCATCACACTGAGCCACGCTGGCCTCTGCACCATTTCAGGCTCTGTGGTGTCAGTGCAAGCTGCTTCTGCTCTCCCTTGCTTTCAGTGGCCCCCACGTACCCAAACTATGTCGATTCCATTAGCATTGCATCAAGCAAGACAGAAACCAGTTCCTTGGGCAGCCTTGTGAAAAGCTGGAATGTTGGGTGCACATTCTATTCTTTTCTCTCCTTGTCCCTCCAGTGGGAGACTACAAGCCACCAGGTGTTCTCTGCTGATCATGGTGAGCTGTGTTGGCTTGGGGGAGGAGAGATCACAGGTAAAGTGAAAAGACTCTTCTTACCCATTTTAATGCAGCTGTTCTTGGCTTGTTCTTGGCTTTGCCCACACCTGGGTACTGCAACATCTTAAGTGGTTTCTGAAGTTCTCATAAGATATTTTGGTCCATATATTGTTAAGTTGGTGTCTGTAGGGGAAAGAAGGGTAGGACTTCCTATTCTGCAATCTATTAACTTAATGTTTTTAGCTATACCAGATACAATACTGACAATGAAGAGGCTAAAAAGATTAACTAAAAGTAATAAATGAGTCACAATTTTTCATATAAAATAAAAATGTGATAAGCTAGGAAAACAAGACAAGTGAGATCAAATTTAAATTGAAGGTAAATACTCCTTATGGAATTATTAGGTTTTACAAATAAAAAAAATTTGAAAACTTGGTAAATAAACTATATGAGGATATATGAAAGAAACAGTTGATTTATTTAGGAGATTAGATGAGAAAGTTGAGAAGGGCAGTGCCTATTAATAGTACCTCAATAAATACTTACGGAAGTGAATTGCTAATTATCTTTAGTTATATAAAGAAAAATTGAATAAGTGATGCTAAGCAATTGTTGTTTGATCCAGTAAGTGTCAATTAAGGGAGTAAGGAATTAGTTTGCAGAAGGAGAGAACTAGGAAATTTTTTCTAAATATGAGAACTATAAGAAATGAGCATACTTCTTCAAGAACTATTTCATATTTCTCTTTTCTGAGGAATATGAAGAAAAAAGAAAACTTCATGTTTTTTATGGCAAGGTGCAAGAAAATTAACTAGAAGATTTATCCATAAAGAATAGATTGAATGGCATAAGACTAAAACCAAAAAGTAATGACACACTCCAGGTAAGAGGCAGTAATAGGCCCTAAATCTGGGTGATAGTAGTGAGAATGAGTGAAGGAATAAGGGCCAGAATAAAAACACAAAATAATTTAAGGAGAAGGAGCAGTTAAGAAAAATAGTATCAGTAACAAAGAGGTTAGCATTTCTGCTAATGTCTATTGTTTTCCTTCTCTGCTCCCATTCTGAATTCTTACTCTGGTTGTTCTGCTGTCCCTTGCCTGCTCTGCTTGCCCAAGGTCTTCCTCTAACTTATTTACTCACTTACCTGTTCAACCCATTTATTGAGAAACAGTAATTGTGCTAGATCCTGGGAATAGTACTGGTGAACAAGATAGATAAGGTAAGGGACTACAGGGCACAAGAGAAAATAATAGGAGGGGCACTTTGCTCAGATTTGAGAGGTGCCCCTTGAGGAAATATAAAATAAGTAGAAGTTTTCCAGGGAAAGAGAAGGGACAACAACATTTTGGAAAAGAGGGAACTTTTTGCAAATTGAAAGTGTCATATGGCTGGAGCACTGAATTCAAGGTGGGAGTGGTAAAGGTAAAACTAGAGGTAAGCAGAAGCTAGACTATAAGCAATTTCAAGGATTTGGGACTTTAAGAACAAGAAGAAACTATTAAAGAATGAAAGTCATTAAAAGAGTATGACAGGTTTAGATTTGCATTTTAGAAAGATAATAATGGTTGCAGGAAGAGGAACAAAAGATAAACACTGCAAAGATTTTTGGTTTGTAAAACTAGGTAGATAGTGATGTCATTCCTTGAGATGTGAGGAAGAACAGGTTAGGATTATAAATTTAGTTTTGGTCATGCTGAGTATGAGATAACTGTGGAATATCCAAGAAGACATCTACAATAGATAATTGGAAATAAGTCTGAAGTTTAGGGAAAAATACAGGTTTACTGAAGCTTTGTGAGTAGATGACCTTGCACATGCAGAATACAGAGTGTGAATGCAAGGTCTAAGAGAGAACTCTGAATAACACTGATATTTAATGACTGGGTCAAAAGTAGGAGCCTTCAGAGAAGCTGGAAAAAAAGGAAACAGATATTTTAAAAGGAGGGGACAGAGCCACATAGCACAGGGAGATCAGCTTGGTGCTTTGTGACCACCTAGAGGGGTGGGATAGGGAGGGTAGGAGGGAGATGCAAGAGGGAGGAGATAATGGGGATAGATGTATATGTATAGCTGATTCATTTTGTTATAAAGCAGAAACTAACACACCATTGTAAAGCAGTTATACTCCAATAAACATGTTAAAAAAATAAATAAATAAAAGGAGAGGACAATGCCAAGGAAGATAATTGTTTCAAGGAGGGGGTGATTAGGAGAGGTGCCCAACCTTGACCTACCTTCCTTTAGGCTTCCCCTTTTTCTTATACCCTAATAATAGTACTGTATGCACCCATTTTCTTAAAACTCAACACTTAGAGGTCGCAGCCAGATTATCTGATAAATTTACCTAAAATTAATGGATTCTAAAGGCTTGATTTGTTACCCCATTCAGTTAACAGATTATCACTGAAGTAGTTTTTTTTTTTTTGAGACAATGCCTTCACTCTAAAGAACAATTATTAAAATAAAAACAGTAATATCAGCAGCACTAGTAGTAATAATAACAATAGTAGCAGCTAACATTTATTGAGTGACTACTGTCTACCAAACATTTCACCGTTCAATCCTCACAATAACCTTTAAGGTAGATACTCTTATTATCATTTTACAGATGAAAAATGAAGGCAAGAGATACTGAGCACTTGCTAGTAAGCAGAGAAACCAAGATTCAGGTAGTTGAATACTAGAGTGTGTTTTCCTGTATAAAATGAGCCAGTGAGGACACGTGTTTGAGATCCACAGATTTTTCACTGTATCTCAAAATATATAAAAAAGGCACCCACTTGCTCTGCTTATGTATGTGCCTGAATTTGAGCAGCACATCAATTTAGAGGGTTCAGGCTTGTTAAATCATAAATCTTGCTTATTGAAAGTGTTTCATTACTTTCTTAAATTAGAATTAACATTTGGGACTTATAATACTTTAAATACTAAGGGGTTTTAATGGACTAGATCTATCATTACAGGAAATGTTTATCAAACCTGATGGTAATGGGATGATGGACAGGTTTCATACAAATATTTAAGATCACTATCATTAAGATGATGATGGCATCATTAAAAAGATGATCCATTATGTGTCACTATTATGTATGTAATATCCATACATAAATGTAGTATCACATTTATGTATGGATATTAAAAGTATGTGAACAGAAGGAGATATAAGTAAGGTTATAGATAGAAAATAATTAATTATAAAATAAAACAGAAGTAAATCTAACTCCTGAAACCTTTGCCTGAAGTATTAAGGTCACTGAGAGAAACCCTAAAAAATCATAAAATTCAGTTGATTAGAATAAGACTAGCAAACTTTTATGCATAAAGTAGAAAAAGCAAAGCCTCACAGAAAGTTAGGAGCTGCAGATAAACTAACATATCTCAAATTTTCATTTAATAGTTACGGTAAGAATTTTAATGAATGACATTTATCTCATCTGCATCCCACTGAACCCTGTTTTATCATATAATGAGTGTCTCCAATAAAACAGTAATGTCTTCAAGTAAATGTGTCTGTAAGATAAAATTACTTTGAAATTAAAAGCCTATTTGAAACCTGGGATGAATGTGCTAGTCTTTGAGAACTGGCAAAACAATTTGGAAGAAAAGAGTTGCTTGAAAAGAAGGACAATGCTGAGTCAGTTTCAAAATAGAGCCATGGGAAATCCTTTACTTCAGTAGTGACTCGACTGAATCATTATTCCAGTTTCTTGCTACTGTAGTAATAAAATGTCTTAATTCATTTAAAGAAGAAAGTCAGGGGAGAACTTCAAGATGGTGGAGGAGTAAGACATGGAGATCACCTTCCTCTCCACAAATACATCAGATATACATCTACATGTGGAACAACTCCTACAGTACACCTACTGAATACTGGCAGAAGACCTCAGACTTCCCAAAGGCAAGAAACTCCCCACGTACCTGGGTAGGGCAAAAGAAAAAAGAAAAAACAGAGACAAAAGAATAGGGACCTGCACTAGTGGGAGGGAGCTGTGAAGGAGGAAAAGTTCCCACACACTAGGAAGCCCCTTCACTGGCGGAGACAGGGGGTGGGCGGGGGTGGGGTGGGGAAGCTTCGGAGCCACGGAGGAAAGCGCAGCAACAGGGGTGCAGAGGGCAAAGCAGACAGATTCCCGCACGGAGGATCGGTGCTGACCAGCACTCACCAGCCTGAGAGGCTTGTCTGCTCACCCGCCAGGGCGGGTGGGGGCTGGGAGCTGAGGCTCTGGCTTTGGAGATCAGATCCCAGAGAGAGGACTGGGGTTGTGCGTGAACACAGCCTGAAGGGGGCTAGTGCACCACAGTTAGCCGGGAGGGAACCCGGGAAAAAGTCTGGACCTGCATAAGAGGCAAGAGACCATTGTTTTGGGGTGCGCGAGGGGAGGGGATTCAGAGCACCGCCTAAACGAGCTCCAGAGATGGGAGCGAGCCGCGGCTATCAGCGCGGACACCAAAAACAGGCATGCGATGCTAGGGCTGCTGCTGCAGCAACCAAGAAGCCTATGTGCAAACACAGGTCACTATCCACACCTCCCCTCCCGAGAGCCTGTGCAGCCCGCCACAGCCAGGGTCCCGCGATCCACGGACAACTTCCCTGGAGAACACATGGTGCGCCTCAGGCTGGTGCAACGTCACGCTGGCCTCTGCCATCGCAGGCTCGCCCTGCATTCCGTACCCCTCCCTACCCCCGGCCTGAGCGAGCCAGAGCCCCCTAATCAGCTGCTCCTTCAACCCCATCCTGTCTGGCCAGGAACAGATGCCCTCAGGTGACCCACACACAGAGGCGGGGCCGATCCAAAGCTGAACCCCAGGAGCTGTGCGAACAAAGAAGAGAAAGGGAAATCTCTCCCAGCGCCCTCAGGAGCAGTGGAGTAAATCTCCACAGTCAGGTTGATGTACCCTGCATCTGTGGAAAACATGAATAGACAATGAATCATCCCAAAATTGAGGCGGTGGACATCAGGACATTGAATCACCAGAGACCTCCCAGCTCCATGTAATATCAAAAGGCAAAAGCTCTCCCAGAGATCTCCATCTCAATGCTAAGACCTAGCTCCACTCAACAACAAGCAAGCTACAGTGCTGGACACCCTCTGCCAAACAACTAGCAAGACAGGAACACAACCCCACCCATTAGCAGAGAGGCTGCCTAAAATCATAGTAAGGTCACAGACACCGCAAAACACACCACCGGATGCGGTCCTGCCCACCAGAAAGACAAGATCCAGCCTCATCCACCAGAACACAGGCACTAGTCCCCTCCACCAGGAAGCCTACACAACCCACTGAACCAACCTTAGCTACTGGGGGCAGACACCAAAAACAATGGGAACTATGAACCTGCTGCCTGCAAAAAGGAGACCCCAAACACAATAAGTTAAGCAAAATGAGAAGCCAGAGAAACACAGCAGATGAAGAAGCAAGGTAAAAACCCACCAGACCAAACAAACGAAGAGGAAATAGGCAGTCTACCTGAAAAAGAATTCAGAGTAATGATAGTAAAGATGATCCAAAATCCTGAAAATCGAATGGAGAAAATACAAGGACCTAGAAGAACTAAAGAACAAACAATGATGAACAACAAAATAATTGAAATTAAAAAATCTCTAGAAGGAATCAATAGCAGAATAACTGAGGCAGAAGAACGGATGAGTGAACTGGAAGATAAAATAGTGGAAATAACTACTGCAGTGCAGAATAAAGAAAAAAGAATGAAAAGAATTGAGGACAGTCTTAGAGACCTCTGGGACAATAATAAACGAACCAACATTTGAATTATAGGGGTCCCAGAAGAAGAAGAGAAAAAGAAAGGGACTGAGAAAATATTTGAAGAGATTACAGTTGAAAACTTCCCTAATATGGGAAAGGAAATAAACAGTCAATCAAGTCCAGGAAGCACAGAAAGTCCCACACAAGATAAATCCAAGGAGAAACATGCCAAGACACATATTAATCAAACTATGGAAAATTAAATACAAAGAAAAAATATTAAAAGCAGCAAGGGAAAAACAACAAATAACATACAAGGGAATCTCCATAAGGTTAACAGCTGATCTTTCAGCAGAAACTCTGCAAGCCAGAAGGGAGTGGCAGGACATATTTAAAGTGATGAAAGGGAAAAACCTACAACCAAGATGACTCTACCAGGAAGGATCTCATTCAGATTCGACAGAGAAATTAAAACCTTTACAGACAAGGAAAAGCTAAGAGAATTCAGCACCACCAAACCAACTTTACAACAAATGCTAAAGGAACTTCTCTAGGCAGGAAACACAAGAGAAGGGAAAGACCTACAGTAACAAACCCAAAACAATTAAGAAAATGGTAATAGGAACATACATTATTGATAATTACCCTAAATGTAAATGGATTAAATGCTCCCACCAAAAGACACAGACTGGCTGAATGGATACAAAAACAAGACCGGTATATATGCTGTCTACAAGAGACCCACTTCAGACCTAGGGACACATACAGACTGAAAGTGAGGGGGAAAATGATATTTCATGCAAATGGAAATCAAAAGAAAGCTGGAGTAGCAATTCTCATATCAGAGAAAATAGACTTCAAAATAAAGACTGTTAAAAGAGACAAAGAAGGACACTACATAATGATCAAGGGATCAATCCAAGAAGAAGATATAACAACTGTAAATATTTATGCACCCAACATGGAGCACCTCAATACATAAGGCAAATGCTAACAGCCATAAAAGGGGAAATCGACAGTAACACAATCATAGTAGGGGACTTTAACACCCCACTTTCACCAATGGACAGGTCATCCAAAATGAAAATAAATAAGGAAACACAAGCTTTAAATGACACATTAAACAAGATGGACTTAATTGATATTTATAGGACATTCCATCCAAAAACAACAGAATGCGCTTTCTTCTCAAGTGCTCATGGAACATTCTCCAGGATAGATCAAGCCTTGGTAAATTTAATAAAGCTGAAATCACATCAAGTATCTTTTCCAACCACAATGCTATGAGACTAGATATCAATTACAGGAAAAAAATATAAACACATGGAGGCTAAACAATACACTACTTAATAACCAAGAGATCACTGAAGAAATCAAAAAGGAAATCAAAAAATACCTAGAAACAAATGACAATGAAAACACGATGACCCAAAACCTATGGGATGTAGCAAAAGCAGTTCTAAGAGGGAAGTTTACAGCAATACAATCCTACCTCAAGAAACAACAAACCTCTCAAATAAACAACCTAACCTTACACCTAAAGCAATTAGAGAAAAAAGAACAAAAAAATCCCAAAGTTAGCAGAAGGAAAGAAATCATAAAGATCAAACCAGAAATAAATGAAAACGAAATGAAGGAAATGATAGCAAAGATCAATAAAATTAAAAGCTGGTTCTTTGAGAAGATAAACAAAATTGATAAACCGTTAGCCAGAGTCCTCAAGAAAAAAAAGAAGAAGACTCAAACCAATAGAATTAGAAATGAAAAAGGAGAAGTAGCAACTGACACTGCAGAAATACAAAGGATCATGAGAGATTACTACAAGCAACTATATGCCAATAAAATGGACAATCTAGAAGAGATGGACAAATTCTTACAAAAGCACAAACTTCTGAGACTGAACCAGGAAGAAATAGAAAATATAAACAAACCAATCACAAGCACTGAAATTGAGACTGTGATTAAAAATCTTCCAAAAACAAAAGCCCAGGACCAGATAGCTTCACAGGCGAATTCTATCAAACATTTAGAGAAGAGCTAAGTCCTATCCTTCTCAAACTCTTCCAAAACATAGCAGAGGGAGGAACACTCCCAAACTCATTCTATGAGGCTACCATCACCCTGATACCAAAACCAGGCAAAAATGTCACAAAAAAAGAAAACTACTGGCCAGTATCACTGATGAACATAGATGCAAAAATCCTCAACAAAATACTAGCAAACAGAATCCAACAGCACATTAAAAGGATCATACACCATGATCAAGTGGGATTTATCCCAGGAATGCAAGGATTCTTCAATATACACAAATCAATCAATCTGATACACCATATTAACAAATTGAAGGAGAAAAACCATATGATCATCTCAATAGATGCAGAAAAAGCTTTCAGCAAAATTCAACACTGTTTCATGATAAAAACCCTCCAAAAAGTAGGCATAGAGGGAACTTACTTCAAAATAATAAAGGCCATGTATGACAAACCCACAGCCAACATCGTTCTCAATGGAGAAAAACTGAAACCATTTCCCCTATGACCAGGAATAAGACAAGGTTGTCCACTCTCACCAATATTATTCAATATAGTTTTGGAAGTTTTAGCCACAGGAATCAGAGAAGAAAAATAAATAAAAGGAATCCAATTCAGAAAAGAAGAAGTGAAGCTGTCACTGTTTGAAGATGACATGATACTATACATAGAGAATCCTAAAGATGCTACCAGAAAACTACCAGAGCTAATCAATGAATTTGGTAGAGTAGCAGGATACAAAATTAATGCACAGAAATCTCTTGCATTCCTGTACGCTAATGATGAAAAATCTGAAAGAGAAATTAAGGAAACACTCACATTTACCATTGCAACAAAAAGAAAAAAATACCTAGGAATAAACCTACCAAAGGAGACAAAAGACCTGTCTCTAAAAAACTATAAGACACTGATGAAAGAAATTAAAGATGATACAAACAGATGGAGAGATATACCATTTTCTTGGACTGGAAGAAGCAACGTTGTGAAAATAACTATACTACCCAAAGCACTCTACAGATTCAATGCAATCCCTATCAAACTACCAATGGCATTTTTCACAGACTAGAACAAAAAAATTTCACAATTTGTATGGAAACACAAAAGACCCCAAATAGCCAAAGCAATCTCGAGAAAGAAAAACAGAGCTGGAGGAATCAGGCTCCCTGACTTCAGACTATACTACAAAGCCACAGTAATCAAGACAGTATGGTACTGGCGCAAAAACAGAAATACAGATCAATGGAACAGGATAGAAAGCCCAGAGATAAACCCACGCACATATGGTCACCTTATTTTTGATAAAGGAGGCAAGAATATACAATGGAGAAAAGACAGCCTCTTCAGTAAGTGGTGCTGGGAAAACTGGACAGCTACATGTAAAAGAATGAAATTAGAACACTCCCTAACACCATACACAAAAATAAACTCAAAATGGATTAAAGACCTAAATGTAAGGCCAGACACTATCAAACTCTTAGAGGAAAACATATGCAAAACACTCTATGACATAAATCACAGCAAGATCCTTTTTGACCCACGTCCTAGCGAAATGGAAATAAAAACAAAAATAAACAAATGGGACCTAATGAAGTGTAAAAGCTTTTGCACAGCAAAAGAAACCATAAACAAGACAAAAAGACAACCCTGAGAATGGGAGAAAGTAATTGTAAGTGAAGCAACTGACAAAGGATTAATCTCCAAAATTTACAAGCAGCTCATGCAGCTCAATAACAAAAAAACAGACAACCCAATCCAAAAATGGGCAGAAGACCTACATAGACATTTCTCCAAAGAACATATACAGATTGCCAACAAACACATGAAAGGATGCTCAACATCACCAATTATTAGAGAAATGCACATCAAAACTACAATGAGGTATCACCTCACACCAGTCAGAATGGCCATCATCAAAAAAATCTATGAACAATAAATGCTGGAGAGGGTGTGGAGAAAAGGGAACTCTCTTGCACTGTTGCTGGGAATGTAAATTGATACAGCCACTATGGAGAACAGTATGGCAGTTCCTTAAAAAACTAAAAATAGAACTACCATATGACCCAGCAATCCCACTTCTGGGCATATACCCTGAGAAAACCATAATTAAAAAAGAGTCAGGTACCACAATGTTTATTGCAGCTCTATTTACAATAGCCAGGACATGGAAGCAACCTTAGTGTCCACTGACAGATGAATGGATAAAGAAGATGTGGCACATATATACAATGGAATATTACTCAGCCATAAAAGGAAACGAAATTGAGTTATCTGTAGTGAGGTGGATGGATGTAGTGTCTGTCATACAGAGTGAAGTAGTCAGAAAGAGAAAAACAAATACCGTATGCTAACACATATATATGGAATCTAAAAAAAAAAATGGTTACGAAGAACCTAGGGGCAGGACAGGAATAAAGACACAGACCTACTAGAGAATGGACTTGAGGACACGGGGAGTGGGAAGGGTAAGCTGGGATGAAGTGAGAGAGTGGCATGGACTTATATATACTACCAAATGTAAAACAGATAGCTAGTGGGAAGCAGCCGCATAGCACAGGGATATCAGCTGAGTGCTTTGTGACCACCTAGAGGGGTGGGATAGGGAGGGTGGGAGGGAGATGCAAGAGGGAGGAGATATGGGGATATATGTATATGTATAGCTAATTCACTTTGTTATAAAGCAGAAACTAACACACCATTGTAAAGCAATTATACTCCAATAAAGATGTTTAAAAAAAAAAAAAGAAGAAGAAAGTCAGTTCTGTCATTGTATAACCCAAACCCCGAAGCCTCTATTTTACTTCTTTTACAGTTTGTTCAAATACTCTCCAGAAATTAGTATAGAATTTTACACACAGTCAAATGAAGAAGAATGCCTTTTCATCAAATTAGGTGCAGATAAATTATTTTGCACTCTAGGGATATTTCTGCCTAGATAAATAATGTTGACTACTATGTTAGAATGAGAATTGAAACATGACCTTACTATACCATTGTTTTCATAATCATAACTTTATTAATCCAGAAACTTCTTGCCCAGGAAGATAAAACTTCAAATAACTTTATTACTCAACCTAGGAATTTCCTGAAAGACCCATTAGCTTTTGTTTTGTAATTTGTGTTTCTTCTTTTGTTTTATTTATGTATGTATGCATGTATGTATGTATGTATGTATGTATGTATGTATATATGGCTGTGTTGGGTCTTTATTGCTGCATGCGGGCTTTCACTAGTTGTGGTGAGGGGGAGCTACTCTTTGTTGCAGTGCCCGGGCTTCCCATTGCGGTGGCTTCTCTTGTTGCAGAGCATGGGCTCTAGGCGCAGGGGCTTGCTTCAGTAGTTGTGGCACGCGGGCTCAGTAGTTGTGGCTCACGGGCTCTAGAGCACAGGCTCAGTAGTTGTGGCGCATGGGCTTAGTTGCTCCGCGGCATATGGGATCTTCCTGGACCAGGGCTCGAACCTGTGTCCCCTGCATTGGCAGACGGATTCTTAACCACTGCACTATCAGGTAAGTCCCGACCCATTAGCTCTTAAATAGACAGTATCAAAGACAGTTTAAACACCAAGACTCTTTTAAGCCCTCATCCACAAATCCTTGTATGCCGGGGGTGGGGTGGGGCTGGGGGCCCTGGGCACTGCTGTGGTACACAACCCCTTTCCAGGGAGTAAGGCATGCTGTGGGCACATGGCCCTGGTCTCCACTGCTGGCCATGAGGTGGCCTACTGCAGAACTAGCAATTGGCTTGGGCTGCCTGGCCCTAAGCCCTGCCTGGAAAAGCAGGTGGGAGGAAAAGTGGGGAGGGGTGCCTGGAGTCTGGCACAGCAGATCATATTAATCTCAAATTTGGCATTGACATGCTGGGTTCACTTTGAGGCAAGAAAATGAAAGAGATATTTGTGTGATAAAAGTTCCTCCAGAGATGAAATATACAGATTACTTTGTGATTGGGAATGGAATCTCCATCAGATACTTACATGTCATGGCCTACCTAGTTCACTGTGAAATGTACAAATGCCTGAGATGTAAAAGTGAGCCTCACATTAAGATCCAAAGGAAGACAGATTGAAAGATTTAATATTGTTAAGATGGTAATAGTACCCAAAGCAATCTATGGATTCACTGTAATACCCATCAAAGTCCCAAAGGCCTTTTTCTTTTCCCCAGAAATGGAAAAGCCAATCCTCAAATTCATATGGAATGGCAAGGGGCCCCAAAGAGACAAAACAATATTGAAAAATAAGAACAAGGCTGAAGGATTCTCACTGCCCGATTTTAAAACTTACTACAAATCTACAGTAATCAAAACAATGTAATATTGGCATAATGATAGACATATAGATTAATGGAATAGAATTGAGAGTTCAGAAATAAACCAATTAACCTATAGTAAATTGATTTTTGACCAGGATGCCAAGACCATTCAATGGGGGAAAGAATAGTCTCTTTAACAAATGGCACTGGGACAACTGGATATCCATATGCAAAAGAATGACTGGATCACTACCTCACACTATATACAAAAATTAACTCAAAATGGATCAATGACCTAAATATATAAGAGCTAAAACCATACAAGTCTTAGAAGAAAACATAGGAGTAAAGTTTCATCACTTTGGATTTGGCAATGAAATCTTAGATAGGATATCAAAAGCACACCCAACAAAAGAAAACATATATATATAAAACTTTATCAAAATTAAAAACTTTTGTGCATCAAAGAACATTATCAAGAAAGCGAAGAGATAACCTAGACAGTGGGAGAAAATATTTGCAAATGATATATCTGATAAGGTCTAGTACCCAGAATATATAAAGAATTCCTACAATCAACAACAAAAAAGACAAGCCACCTGAGTAAAAACTGGACAAAAGACTTCGATAGTTCTCCAAAGAAGATACACAAATGGCCAAGAAGTACATGAAAAGATGCTCCACATCATTTCTCATTAGGGAAATGCAAATGAAAACCAAAATGAGATACCACTTCACTCCTACTAGAATGGTTATAATGAAAAAAAAAAACAACAAAAAATGAAAAACAAAGTAACAAGTTTCGGCAAGGATGTGGAGAAACTGTAATCCTTGTACACTGCTGTTGAGAATGTACAATGGTTCAGCCACTGTGAAAAATAGTTTGGTAGCTCCTCAGAAAGTTAAACATAGAATTAATATATGACCCAGCAATTCTATCTCCTAGGTATATACCTCAAAGAACTGAAAATAGGTACTCAAACAAATATAGGTACAGGCATGTTCAAATCAGCACTATTCACAATAGCCAAAAGGTGGAAACACAAATGTTCATAAACTGACCAATGCATAAATAAAATGTGGTATAAATGTACAGTGGAATATTATGCAGCCATACAAGGAATGAAATACTAACACATGCTACAACATGGATGAACCTTGACAACATTAAGTAAAAGAAGCTAGATAAAAATCGTCACATATTACATTCATCTGAAATTGTATGATTCCATTTATATGAAACATTCAGAATAGGCAAATCCTTAGAGGCAGAAAGCAGACTGGTGGTTGTCAGGGGCTGGGGAATGGAGAGTAACTGCTTAAAGGGTATGGGGTTTCCCTTTGGGGTGATGAAAATGTTTTGGAACTAGATAGAGGTGGTGGTTGCACGACATTATAAATTTACTAAATACCACCGAATAATTGACTTTAAATGATTAATAATTTTATATTATGTGAATTTCACCTCAATTAAAAAAAATTAAAAGGAAAGACACTGATGATTGGTTTTATGTGGACTTTGGCAGCATGGTAATTCATTTGATGTTCTAGAAACCAGAGAAACCTACCAACTAGAGAATTATGGATCATGTACTCATATGACATTTAGTTTAGATAGCATCTAACATTACCTAAAGATTTCATTCTTGGAATTGAAGATGACACTTCATCTCTGAGTCCAGCGGAATTTGAGTATGAATGAAGTGAAATGAACTATTTTAGTTATTTCAGATTTGGAATGACTCATTTCTCTGAAAAATATAACTCCTTATCTGTATATAGTTTGGTTTGGTTGTTATTAACATAAGCCTTACCTGTGTCCTGGGTACTCATGCTGACTGACACGTGAAGACTGTAGCTAAATGACTGAATACACCAAAAAAATCCGTATGTTCAAGTCACAACTTTAACATGTTGTCTTTATTTTGGGGGATCCCTGAAGAATTTCCTGGAGTTAGCATTGGCCCTTTTGTTCAACTTGAGCTTTGCTCAGGTTTTAATTAATTTTGCTTACATGCAAATCTATTCTGTAGAGTAGAAAGGCCAAAATTAAAGTAAAACCAAACAAAGCCACACACCATACACACACAATCCTTGTCTTGCTGTATCCACCCATCTTAAACTGTTACATCATGATCTTTACCCAATTCTAATCAATTCTAATCTAGTCAAAATATTTATGATATTTTGAAGCTAGGTTTAAGTTGAGTTTTTCAAACTGTCACAATGAAAAACTCAACTTAAACCTAGCTTCAAAATATCATAAATATCTCAATGTTGAGCCCACACTGAAATGCTACTAATACTCTGTTAAGGTGGTATTCTCCCTGGCTACACTAACCTCTTATTTGTGGGGAGTCAACATTCAACAGTCTTAGAGGCCATAAGGAGACCCAGTCAAGACTGACCCCTTCCCGCCAGAGCCCAAGATCCTTGATTTGACAACAGCAAGCTCCTCTGAGACTCCTTGACCCTCCTGCTTTGGGGAATGGGAGTGTCTCTAATCACCACAGTGAGATAAGTAAGTCTCACATTAGACTGAACACTCATTTATTTTCTTTGAGCTCTCCAACTGCTAAATTTATTTTGTCTTGTAGGAATAAGGAACCCATCTTTTTACTAAAAACATTACTGTCTGTCTCTGTCTATCCTTGGCATTTTCTGTTATACCTCTATAAGGGGAAAATTCATATGGAAAAATATGGGCGTAGGCCCCAATAAGTCTATTTTGCAAACTGGCTCTGGGAATTGAGAGGTTCAGGTTTCTTCTCAAAGTGGTGTCCTTTGATTAAGCTTTGCCCTGCGTTACCCATCAACCTCTGAGAACTTTCCTTGTTCTTATTTTGTTAGAGTCTGGCTGTGGAAGAGAGCTCCCCTTCAAACCTTTTGATGCTCTGGAACTACAAATACGTCAGTTCGTAGTTGGACAGTCCACTCATTAGGTTGGGGAGTCTGATGTATGAGGTGTCCAAGCAACACCTTGGATGGACTATTCACAGGTTCTCGTTTGCATTAGTCTAAACCTAAATCTATGCCTCTATCCAGGCCAGAATCCTACTTCTTACATGCATTTATGTTATACCCCAAATCTATGTATTTATCTTTAATTTCACCAAGGATAATTTAGAATTATAGTGGTCACTTTGGGGAACTTCTGTTATAAACAAAATTGTTTGAGAGGTGCTGTAGGACAAAAAAGGAACAAAATTCCAAACATCTAATGGGCTGGATATTTTTGATTGGTGTGAGGAAATATCCAAAAGAAATTCAGATTCCAAAACTGCTTAAAGAAATTCCTTGGCCAAGGCAAAATAAAAATGTGAAAAACTTAAAATAATGTTTAGATCCTCCAAAATCATACCTTGAACCTAGTGGATTTTATCTTACTATTTCTTTTGCCCCATCCTATACTCCTCCATTTCCCTCCACCCATCTCTCCCTCTGCTCCACTCCCCTTTCCTTGTGGCTGGCCAGAAACTTCCAAAGCTCAGTTACCTCTTAAAGTTTAACTTCCTTCAGAACAGAAAAAAATCCCCTTATGGTTGATTTTAAGCTCCATTCTTCCTCTGAGCTGAGAGTCATCAATGACTTTCCAAAGCCTAGAAAGGGCAGAGTGAAATTTGCAGAGAAATTGGGAATAATTTTAAGAACACATCCAGGGCTTCAAGTTCTATAACAATTAGTTCTTATGTTTGTGGAAGCTTGAGACGCAAAAAATTCCATGAGAAAGCAGAATTGAAGAACCTGAGGGTAACTTAGAAGAACCTAAACTGCACAGGAAACCAGAGGGGTTTAGAAAAGCTATAGAAGTTGGTCATAGTCTTTTGGAGGCCATTCCCGAAGTCCTTCCTGAGAAAGTAGACTGGGCTCTGACTTAGTCTTACAAGCAAGGAAAGGATAACACTGGAGACCTCAGGGATAGGCTCTTTAACAGTTTTAGACAGCACTCAGGAGTAGATGTTAAAGCAGATGTGACTCCTAACTCTCTTCTAGATTTTTGTAAACAGTCTTAAGCCAAATAGGGGATTTAGTAGGCAAGCAAAAACTAGTATGGGAAATAATGCCACTGCCAGAACTCAAGCACCTTGCTGAATATTTTGAGAGTCTTAGAACAAAAACAAAATAAAACTCAGAATAAATTGATAGCATTAGAGATAAAACAACTAGATATTTCTAGCAGGGTCAGTAAATCCCAATAGAGGGAATCTCTTGATAAAGATACTTACAGATACTATATAAAAAAGGATATTGGAAGAACTATCTTGTGTTAGCTAAGAAGCTAAAGGGGAAAAAAATAAATTAATGAGGGGCATTTTTTGTTTTACCCTTAAATTCCCAGGGAGAAATTTCTCTAAATATTAAAGGAGAACCTTACCAAAAAAAAAGTTTTTTTAATTGATATAGAGGCAAACACTATCAATCTTAAACTTGACCACTGTTACACAACCTCCCCCATGGGGTAAAAAAAACTACTCAGTGGGTATCTCTAATAATCCTTTTGTTGGTTCCATGTCATTCATAACTGTTATCCTTGGACATTTAACAAAATAACATTCTTCCTTCTTCTGTGATATCATACCTGCTAACTTGCTAGGCAGGGTGTACTATAACGGAATTGTTAAATATTTTCCTTATGGTTTCTTTCTTGAAGTCTCTGAGGACTCCCTTATTTGCAAAGAGATTACAGCTAATTTGGAAATTGATTTACTAGTATCTTTGTGTTTAAATCAACCCTAAATTGAAGATCTCAAGGAGATGCCAGACTTTTTCATTCTGTGAGCAAACATTCAATGAATATAGGGAGGATTACAGGGGCTGAACCTATTAGTACCCAAATCAAGCCATCGAAACCTATACCCCAAAGTGTAAAATGCTCTCTTGAACCAGAAGCTAAAGAAGCACTAAAACTAACAGGTAAAAGTAAATAGAGAAAAGATGCAACATATGTTGTACTAGTTTTTGTAACACTTCTATCCCTCAGTCAAAATGCTGCATGGGTGGGGATAGGGATTTGTTCAGCACAACAGGCCCATAATAGAATAGTCATTTCCCATTTCCAAACGTATTTTATCTTCAGTGCCTCCTGAGGCTGCATATTTGACTGTGGAGATTTATGTTCTGCTTTCTTTAATGACTCTTTAGGTCAAAATAGTCAATATTTGTTTGCCTTCTCCTGAGAAAATACAAAATATACTTTGTTATGTTGCAAAGATTTACTGAAACACTCTCCCACTTTTCACAAGTCCTCAACCAGGACCTTAAGACTTTATATTTCCCTGTGATTCTACTCAATTCAACATGTGGGTAACGTTGTATTCTAAAGATAGAATGAGCTCTAAGATTGATTCCACCTATCCACTTACTTTTTTAACTCACAAAGAGGATGAAGTTTCCACAGAGAAGTTATAACTTTGTCTAAGTAAAGTTCATTACCTAGAACATGATTTCTCTCAAGGAAGTAAATCTCTTACTCCTGACAGAATATGGACTTTAACTAAGAGATAATAAAAAGGATTCTTGAGTCTCACTGACTGTCGCGGGCAATGCGTTCCCAACTTTTCTGCAATTGCCATGCCAATAAAAGACTTAACCAAGTCCTTTGAAAGGGAACCTCTTCCCTAGGCACCAAACATGAACAGGCCTTTTGCGAGTTAAAATTAGCTCTTTACTAACTTCCTACCTAATCTTTATAAAATTTCATCCTTAGGATATGATCCTTTGCCAGAGGCAAATCTTCCCAGATGGCAGAACTCTGTGAGCACACCAGAAGTTTTAGTTAGCTACAGATATTAGGGTTAATACATGCATTGACAGTAGATTTGCTTTTGGGTTATTCCATGATTTTGAAATGCTTTGGAAACAAGGAAGGGTTCTTGACCTCAGAAGGAATCTCAATTAAGAATGGTTAGCAATTTAGGGACCTCCCTGGTGGTCCAATGGTTAAGACTCCATGCTCCCAATGCTGGGGGCCCAGGTTCGTTCCCTGGTCGGGGAACTAGATCCCGCATGCCGTAACTAAAGATCCCACATGCTGCAATGAAGATCCCGCATGTGGCAACTAAGATCCAGCACAGCCAAATAAATTAATAATAATAAAAAAAAAAAGGTTAGCAATTTATAGAAATTTTAAGTGCTCTAATGCTTCCTGAGGAAGTGGCTATTATAAAAATAGGAGCTCAAACAAAAGGACATAATATGGAAACTAGAGGAACTGTCTTGACTAATCATCATGCCAGGCAGACAGCCTTCACTAAAATTATAGCCCTTATAATACCCCAAGGGACCAAGTCTTTGCTTTAAAAGCAAATTGAGTTCAAAGCCCCTTTTATAGAATGCTAGCAATCAGCTCCAGTCAGAAAAGAGGTACCAGGAGAAAGCTGGGTGTAAATTGCACTATTAGCTATTTAGCAGCACTGAAGGACTTCAAATAGAATCTTATAAAAATTTTACATGAAATTACCCGTAAGTTAAAGAAGAAATTTGCCACTGTAAATAATTAATACTGATGGGAAAGCTTTACTCTATCTCATCTGTCACCACTATAATCCTGGTAAGAATATAAAGGTGGGACATGGATAAGAGTCCAAAACTCAGGGCCCCCTCCTGAGGTTTAAACACCTCCAAATGGATTTCATAGAACTACTCTCTGGGTTTTGAATATGTTCATGGTGATTGTTTACTTATTCTTAGGATGGTCTGAAGCCTTCCCTTGATAGAGAGCTATACTCTAATAGTAGGAAAATTTTCTTGATTTCATGTTCCCAGTCCAGGGAATTCTGACCTTTCTCTCTAGTGATGGAGGCACCCATTTTCCTGGGCCTATTACTAAAGAGTTTTGGAAAGATATGCCACTTACTAATTTCACCCCCAATCTTCAGGAAAGGTAGAGAGAACAAACATAGAGACTCTTGAACTTCCATGACCTAAGGCATTGTCTTTAATGGCAATGAGATCAAATCTTTCTGTGGTTCATCAACTCTCCCACATACCTCTAGGAATATCTCCTTAAATTCCACACTATTGCAAGCAGAAATGGCTAAATATTGCAAGGAATTATTCATGCCATACACCAAGTCTTATAAACAGGTACAAGCAGTCTTTCATCAACACCCTTTTAAATAACCTTGTATGACCTAAAACCCAGAGAAGTGGTCTTTTGGAAGAGACATCAGAGAAAGACAGCTCTGGAACCCCGTTGGACCTTATCAAGTACTGTTAGTAATCAGCACAGCTATACAACTCTAAAGGTTTGATCTTTGGATTCATGTCTCCCAAAGAGGCATAATCCATTCCTGAATTTGTAGATTTTAAGCCGAGGAGTTTTTAGAAATCCTCTAGAAACAGACAATTCTCTGAAAGAGACATCCTCCATCCAAAACCTTTGACCACATGAGTGTAGGGAGCTTCTACCCAAGATCCATAGACTAAGAAGGTGGACTGCCACAGTTTTATCTGCATTCTATTGTTCTTTATTTTCATTGTTATTTTATTCCCTTTCTTCCCCTGGTTTAATGTTTCTTTAACTGTTATCTATATTGCCCTATTCTTAACATTGCACTTCGTTTGCATCCTTAATCATTCATTGGTATGTATCTAATACTTGGCTGTTATTTACTTGTGAACTAGCTAAAGCATACAACCAAACTGGTTTTGCACTACATTATTATTATTTTTTTTGGTAGCCACCCAGATTCCTTTGGTTCCACTTCCTCGTAATGAATCTGTTGGTTTCCTGGGGAACTATACTCAACTATTAGGTGACTTTTCCAATGACAAACTATATAACAGGCCAAAGAGATGGAAATCTAAAATCCTTTCTTAGGTCATACCTAGAAGACAAGGTTCTTGACTCCACCAAAATAATTCTCTAATTTTTTTGGGTGGGAACCAAACTTTAAAAGAAATAGAACTTGTAAGGGAACTAAGAAACAACAATGTATTTGGAGGCTGTCTCACTTTTATACACCTTACAAGTTAAGATACTATTTTTCTTTTGTTTCAGAACCTCTAAATGGACTCAACACTTTAAATTTTATTGTATGGTGCAGAACTATTTTTGATGAGTGGCTCCAAATGTTATAACATATTTGATAAGCACTTATGGGTATTTTGGTCCCAAATAGGTCATTGGGTGTTCCCCAATTACTGGTATTGGATTTGTGGTACAAAAGCCTACAGACTAGATAGGATCTTACTATCTTTGTTAACTGATGCCTGCCTTCAGTGGAGTCCCCAACATCATCCAAGATCCATTTTTAAGCCAACAGTTTCTTTTTGAAGAAAAAAAAGATTGTTAGAAAATTTAATTTTTAAAAAAGTAGGAAAAGTGGACCTTGATTTAAGAATAAAAATCATGATCACTCTAGGGAAATTCTGGATTTCTTTCTTCCTTTCTCAAGCCTCTTTACTTCAAGCTTTACAAGAGGCCCAGAAAGTAGGGAGTGTGCTACATGCTCTGATTCAGAGACTAGGTGAGTTAGGTAATGCCACCAAGACTAAAGAACTCCTCACTTGAAAGTTTCATGAAATTACAGTGGCAGTGGCTCAGCTGCTTTAGATATAATATTGGCCTTTCAACGAAAAACATGTGCTGTTTTAGATAAGAATATTGTTCTTACATGCCTGTATACTTCTCTGGGATCATTTATATTACTAAAAAGATCCAGTAAGCAAACAAAGAAGTCAGAAAATTGGGTAGTTTGGCTAATAACCCTATATCTTCTTCTAAAGACTCCTCAGATAGGCTTAATTTTGTTTTTGTTTTTCTCCCCAGTTTTATTGAGATATAATTGACATGCAGCATTGTGTAAGTTTAAGGTGTACAGCATAATAACTTGACTTTCATATATTGTGAAATGGTTAATAGAATAAGTTTATTTAACATCCATCACCTCATATAGATACAAAAGAAAAAGAAATTTTTTTCTTGTGATGAGAACTCTAAGGACCTATACTGTAACAACTCTCAAATATACCATACAATAATGTTAACTATAGTCACCGTGTTGTACATTATATCCTCAGTACTTATGTGCCTTATATCTGGGAGCTTGTACCTTTTGACCACCTTCATCCAGTTCTCCTAACACACACTCCCTGCCTCTGGTAACCACAAATCTGATTTCCTTTTCTAGGAGTTTGTTTTGATTGTTATGATAAGTGAGATCATACAGGATTTATCTTTCTTTGATTTATTTCACTTAACATAATGCCCTCAAGGTCCACCCTTGTTGTTGCAAATAGCAAGAATTCTTTCCTTTTTAAGGCTGAATAATATTCCATTGGGTGTGTGTGTGTGTGTGTGTGTGTGTGTGTGTGTGTGTGTCTATGTGTGTGTGTATACATGACACAACTACTTTATCCATTCATCCACTGGCAGAGATAAGTTCTTTCCATGTCTCGGCTATTGTAAATAATGCTGCTATGAATAAGGGATGTAGATATCTTTTCAACATAGTGTTTTTGTTTCCTTTGGATATATTCCCAGAAGTAGCATTGTGGAGTAGTATGGAAGTTCTATTTTTAATTTTTTCAGAAACCTCCATACTGTTTTCCCTGTTGCCTGCATCAAATTACAATTCCATCAACAGTGAATGAGGGTTCCCTTTTCTTCCCATCCTTGCCAGCATTTGTTATCCCTTGTCTTTTTGATGAAAGCCATTTTGACAGGCATGAGGCGATATCTCATTATGATTTTGATTTGCATTTCCCTTATGATTAGTGATGTTGAGTGCCTTTTTCATGTACCTGTTGGTCATTCGTATACCTTCTTTGGAAAAATATCTATTCAGGTCTTTTTATATTGGATTTTTAATTTATTTATTTTTGCTATTGAGTTGTATGAGCTTTTTATATACTTTTAATATTAACCCCTTAACAAGTATTCAGTTTGCAAATATTTTTTCCCCATTCTATAAGATTGTCTTTTCATTTTGTTAATAGTTTCTTTCGCTATGCAGAAGCTTTTTAGTTTGATGTAGTCCCACTTGCTTACTTTTTATTTTGTTGCCTGTCCTGTAGGTGTAATATCCAAAATATCATCGACAAAATCCATGTAAAGCAGCAGTCCCCTACCTTTTTGGCACCAGGGACTGGTTTTGTGGAAGACAATATTTCCATGGACCGGGGTGGCGGGGGAGGATGGTTCAGGTGGTAATGCAAGTGATGGGAAGCATGGTTCAGGTGGTAACGTGAGTGATGGGGAGCAATGGGGAGTGGCAGAAGAAGCTTCGCTCATTCATCTGCTGCTCATCTCCTGCTGTGCGGCCCAGTTCCTAACAGGCTGCAGATTGGTACCGGGCTACGGCCCGGGGGTTGGGGACAACTGATGTAAAGGAACTTTTTTCCTGTGTTTTCTTCTAGGAGTTTTATGGTTTCTGGTCTTACATTTAAGTATTTTAAGTCATTTCCAGTTAATTTTTGTGAGTGGTGTAAGACAGGTGTCTATTTTCCTTCTTTTATTTTATTTTAAATATTTATTTATTTGGTTGCACTGGGTCTTAGTTGTGGCAGGTGGTCTCCTTAGTTGCAGCTCATTGATTCCTTAGTTGTGGCAGGTGGGTGCCTTAGTTGCGGCTTGAGGTCTCCTCAGTTGCAGCTCGCTGGTTCCTTAGTTTCGGCATGTGGACTCCTTAGTTACGGCAGACAGCCTCCTTAGTTGTGGCATGCGAACTCTTAGTTGCAGCACGCATGTGGGATCTAGCTCCCTGACCAGGGATCAAACCTGGACACCCTGCATTGGGAGCTCGGAGTCTTAAACACTGTGCCACCAGAGAAGTCCCTAGTTTCCTTCTTTTAAATGTGAATATCCAATTTCCCCAGCACCATCTATGGAACAGTCTTTTCTCCATTGAGTATCCTTTGCTCCCTTGTCAAATATCAGTTGGCTGTATATGCATAGATTTATTTCTGGGCTCTTGATTCTGTTCCATTGGTCTTTGTGTCTGTTTTTATGCCAGAACTATACTATTTGATTATTATAGTTTTATAATATAGCTTAAAATCAGGAAGTGTGATGGCTCCCATTTTGTTCTCCTTTCTCAGGATAGCTTTGGCTATTCTGGGTCTTTCATGATTCCATAAAAATTTTAGGATTTTTGTTTTCCACTTCTGCGAAAAATGCCATTGGAATGTTTTTTTTTACATAAATTTATTTATTTATTTATTTTACTTTTGGGTACACTGAGCCTTTGTTGCCGCACGCGGGCTTCCTCTAGTTGCGGTGAGCAGGGGCTACTCTTCGCTGCAGTGTGTGGGCTTCTCATTGCGGTGGCTTCTCTTGTTGTGGAGCACGGACTCTAGGCACATGGGCTTCAGTAGTTGCGGCATGCATGCTCAGTAGTTGTGGCTCACAGGCTCTAGAATGCAGGCTCAGTAGTTACGGTGCACGGGCTTAGTTACTTAGTTGCTCCATGGCATGTGGAATCTTCCTGGACCAGGGCTTGAACCCGTGTCCCCTGCATTGGCAGGTGGATTCTCAACCACTACACCACCAGGGAAGCCTGCCATTGGAATCTTGATAGGAATAGTCTACTGTCTATAGATGGCTTTGGGTAGTATGAACATTTTTAACAATATTAATTTTTCCAATCTATGAACAAAGGATACTTGTCCATTTATGTGTGTCTTCTTTGCCTTCTTTCATCAATGTCTTGTAGTTTTCAGTGTAGAGATCTTTCACCTCCTTGCTTAAATTTATTCTTAACTATTTTATTCTTTTTGAAGCTACTATAAATGGGATTATTTTATTTCTTTTTCAGAAAATTGATTGTTAGTTCAGATAAGCTACTGAATTTTTGTATGTCAATTTTGTATTCCGCAACTTTACTGAATTCATTGATCAGTTCTGTTTTTTGGTGGAGTCTTCAGGATTTTCTCTATTTATTTTATAATCATGTCATCTGCAAATAGAGACTACTTTGTTTCTTCTTTTCCAATTCTGATGCTTTTTATTTCTTTTTCTTGCCTGATTGCTCTGTCTAGGACTTCTAGTAATACGTTAAGTAGGGATGACGAAAGTGAGCACCCTTGTCTTATACCTGATCTTAGAGGAAAAGCTTTCAACTTTTCACCATTATGATGTTAGCTGTGAGCTTATCATATATAGCCTTTATTATGCTGAGGTACGTTCCTTCTATACCTATAAATTTGTTAAGAGTTTTTTTTTATCATGAACAAATGTTGAGTTTTGTCAAATGCTTTTTCTGTGTCTACCGAGATGATCATATGATTTTTTTCTTTCACTCTATTAATGTGATGCACTCCATTTATTTATTTGCATATATTGAGCTGTCCTTGTATCCCAGGGGTAAATCTTACTTGATCATAGTGAATGATCTTTTTAATGTACTGCTAAATTCAGTTTGCTAGTATTTTATTGAGAATTTTTGTATCTATATTCATTAGAGATATTGGCCTGTAGTTTTCTTTTCTTGTGGTATCTTTTTCTGGCTTTGATATCAGGGTAATGCTGGCCTTATGAGTTTGGGAGTGTTTCCTCCTCTTCAATTTTTGGCAAGAGTTTGAGAAAGATCAGTGTTAATTCTTTAAATATTTGGTAAAATTAACCAGTGATGCCATCTGTTCTTGGCTTTTTTTTTTTTGTTGGGAGATTTTTGATTATTGATTCAATCTCCTTACTAGTATTTGGTCTCTTCAGATCTTCTATTTCTTCCTGATTCAGTCTTGATAGATTGTATGCTTCTAAGAGTTTTTCCATTTCTTCTAGGTTGTCCAGTTTGTTGACATATAGTTGTTCTTGGCTTAATTTTGGACACTTTTTGCTCCTGGCTGAAAAAAGAACTACAAACTCTGATCATAATCCTTCTCACATTTGTGTAGCAGGGTTCAGATGTGAGACCTCCACAGTCCTAAATGTTGCTATATAGCTGCTGTCTCATTCAGTAGTTCAATAAATGACCATCCAACAACAACAAACGCAGGCAAACTGACACTTACGAAGGTTGAAAAATCTTTCCTAGATAGTTGATGTACTACTGTGATTCCTTAAGTAAGGGTGAAAGTCTAGATTGATTGATTGATCACATCCTTAGCTGTTAATGGTCTATCTTTCAGCTTAGGCTGATCACAAGGGGAATTCTTGATACCTGAAACCATCTGTAAGTGCACAGCTTACTGTCTTCATTAGCATAACATTACTATTCCATTGTCTTTATCAGCATAACTTTACTATTCCAGAAGATTCTTCCTTGGAAGATAAAAGTTGTAAATAACTTTATTGCTCATTCCAGAAGCTTCTTAAATAGAAAGTACCAACAAACGGTTTATACACCAAGACTCAGAAATCCTTGCCTTGCCATGTCTGTGATTTCTAAATGATTATATCACGATCCCTATTTAATTCTAATCAAGCCCACATTAAAAGAACTGCTTTAAATCAAATTTCAAAACCTCATCAATATCCTGACTTTGCCGTTCCCTTTCTGAGACTCTGAGACTAAGACTTTGTTGAAGTGGCACTCTCCCTTACCAGAGTAAGAATAAACTCAGCTTTTTATCAACAGGTTGTTTTAATATTGGTCAAAAAGTTCATTTGGTTTTTTTCTGTAAGATGGCTCTAGTAGTGCTTGTCTTTAACTTCATTCGAAACAATTCTGTTAGATTGTATTGTGACAGCTACAGTATCAGTGTGCACTAAAAAAACACCGCATCAAAACTGGTGAATTTTTGTGTAGCCATTTTAATATTGAAGATGGAAGAAAAAAAGCAACATTTCGGCATATTATGTTTTATTATTTCAAGAAAGGTAAAAATGCAACTGAAACCCAAAAAAAGATTTGTGCAGTGTATGGAGAAGGTGCTGTGACTGATTGAACGTGTCAAAAGTGGTTTGCGAAGTTTTGTGCTGGAGATTTCTCACTGGACGATGCTCCATGGTCGGGTAGGCCAGCTGAAGTTGATAGCGATCAAATCGAGACATTCACTGAGAACAATCATCATTATACTCCACGTGGGAGATAGCCGAAATACTCAAAATATCCAAATCAAGCACTGAAAATCATCTGCACAAGCTTGGTTATGTTAATCGCTTTGATGTTTGGGTTCCACATAAGTTAAGTGAAAAAAATCTTCTTGACCGTATTTCCGCATGCAATTCTCTACTTAAACATAACGAAAACGGTCTGTTTTTTAAAACAAATTGTGACGGGCTATGAAAAGTGGATATTGTACAATAATGTGTAACGGAAGAGATCATGGGGCAAGCAAAATGAACCACCACCAACCACACCAAAGGCTGGTCTTCATCCAAAGAAGGTGATGTTGCGTATATGGTGAAATTGGAAGGGAGTCCTCTATTATGAGCTCCTTCCGGAAAACCAAATGATTAATTCCAACAATTACTGCTCCCAATTAGACCCACTGAAAGCAGCACTTGACGAAAAGCGTCTGGAATTAGTCAACAGAAAACGCATAATCTTCCATGAGGGTAACGCAAGACCACATGTTTCTTTGATGACCAGGAAAAAACTGTTACAGCTTGGCTGGGAAGTTCTGATTCATCTGCCATATTCACCAGACATTGCACCTTCAGATTTCCATTTATTTCGGTCTTTACAAAATTCTCTTAATGAAAAAAATTTCAATTCCCTAGAAGACTGTAAAAGGCACCTGGAACAGTTCTTTGCTCAAAAAGATAAAAAGTTTTGGGAAGACAGAATTATCACGTTGCCTGAAAAATGGCAGAAGGTAGTGGAACAAAACGGTGAATACATTGTTCAATAAAGTTCTTGGTGAAAATGAAAAATGTGTCTATTATTTTTATTTAAAAACCAAAGGAACTTTTTGGCCAATTCAATAGTTTTGAGGTGCTAAAGGAAAGTTACCTCTTGCTTGAACAAAGTTACCGAAGTTAACTCTTCCTTGGACAATTCTGAACAAGCTCTATTAAGTTCTAACTTTTTTCCTTTCTCTAGTATCTGCTGATTTTTGCTTTGATACATTTTTATATGTGCTAAAAAAGAAGTTGATCATAGTTTTCTTTTTATTAGCTACATTTTGGAAATGTTTTCCTTGAGGATAGTTAATTTAGTAAGTAAATGAAAAAATGATTAAAATAGAAGAAACTGTAGGGGGTATACAAGAAGGATTAGTCACCTTGCCTTGGGGGAACTCAGAGAAGCCATCACAGAGGAGATCACACTTGAACTGAGTATGGAAGGATAAGTAAGAGTTTTCTAGGAAAATAAGGGGAATGGATATTTTATGCTGTGAGGGAAAGGGTCCCAAGGTATAGAGTCAGGACATAGCACTGAGAAAATGGGGGAACTGCTAATAGGGTCTATATGACTGCAATATAGTACTACATGGCAAAGGAAGAAAAAAAATAAAAGATAGAAGTAGACTAAATAAGCAATGAGATTAAGAAGTTCAGAGGTAGAACAGCTCATGAAAAAGTCCTGGGTGTGGCTATGGGCATGAGTATGAGTTACTAAAGCAGCATTGAGAGAAACGACCTTAAACTTATAGAACTCACAGAACTAAGAGGCTACAATGTCGGATGGGCTCTCTACATGGATCTAAATGGCTATATGGACCATCTACATGATTATTTTATCCTAAGAAAAGGTGAATAGAAAAACCTGGACCATCATAAGGTCCATCCCAAGTGCATTAACAACCAACAAGCCAGTAAGAGCATAAGCGAAATGAAAGCAGTTCTAACAGCACAAAGATCCATGATAGAGGTGAAAAAGGTTTCAAAGAAATCTGTTCTCAGTAAGAAATTTTTTTTGTTCCTAATCACCACAATCACTATCAGTGATCCATCATCATCTCAGGATCAACAATAAATGGAAATCATACAGTAATCATCAAAAATATCATTTTAAAATTTCATTTATTTCTATTGTTTTATTTTAGTAAATATTCAATCATCACTTCCTTGACTCTTAGTTTTCTCAACCTTAGGTCTTAAGAAGGGCTTATAGGACTTTACAGCTCCTATTATTGAAGCTCCTCCCTCAGATTCACATGTCTGTCAGATGTTACGAAAACTCACAAAAGTATACAAGTTAAACATGCCTGTTTGCATTTATTTTTATATAACTCTAATATGAAGGTCCTGGACAAACAACTGCAGTGTGCTTGCCTAATAACTCAAGGTTTTCAAGCTAAGGTAGCAGATTTACAACACAGAAATGGGAAAATCTTACATTAAAGAAAATAAAATGAAACGAAATTTTACCTATTTGAAGTTCTCCAGGTACTTTTTTAATTGTTAAATAATACAGACATTCTACTGGAAATAGAAATCATTCCATTTACTAAAACTCCCAGTGGTATAAGTAAGGACCCATTTCAGTATGGTCCTCCTGCACTTCTTCTCTTGATAATGATCAGGAAGAAGACAGGGTGATACCATTAATGTTAAGTGACAGAGAACAACATCTACAAAAGTAGCATTTATACAGCACTTTTCTCTTAGAATCCCAAAGCTTTCAAGGCACAACCTTTGATGTCACATCATTTCAGGGATACAGGTAAGGAAAAGCTATTTATATTTCCTTTTTATAAGATAGGAAAATGAATAATACACAAAGTCAAATGACTTCCATGCAAATGTTATTGGTGATAAAACAGAAAAATAAAATTAAGGTTTCTTCATCCTTGGTTTAGGGCACTATGTTCTGAAACATGCTGCCTGTGAAGATAACATCTTTTAGGAATTCATATTCACGAAATGATTATGATGTACCTTCTTAGGAGTCCTTTTTTTCTTTTTTAGATTCATTTAGTGGATTTATATTACATTATTTTCAGTTAGTCTGCTTTCAAATAACTTTTTGGCAGTGGGGCAATTAAAGAGGGTTCTCATCTTAGAGTCACAGAGGAGCTCATTACTACCCTAACCGGTAGTGCTGTCAAAGTTCTGATGTCAGAACTTGCAAAAACAATTTGTGATAAGGGAAATATTCATTAATATATTGATACTGCTATTTTTAGAATGCAAAAGCTCTAAAATTCATATTCTTGACATAAACTTTCCCCATTGCTCTTCTTCAGTCTTTCACCAAAATGTCATTTTTAGCTTTCCTTCTTGTTGAACCACAAGTTCTAACCCAGTAGTCCATCTGAAATAATGATATACTCACTGGCTCTGAGAATGTTCTCCTTGCTGCTGCACCTGGACTGGACCTGCAGAGAGAGCATAAACTCAGTAATTTAGGGCTCATAACAGAGATAGCCAGATATATATGCATATTTAATGGGCAAACTCCTGAGGTCTAGGAGCAAAGGCTTTATGTATCTCACATATAAAAACATGTTAATAAAAATATGTTACATTTATTCCATATATTTTTAATTTTTCCTTTTCTTACTTAAAGAAAGGACTGATTTCTAGAAAAAAAAAATTGGGGGCACAATATTGTAAATGGGACAAGGGTAAAACTAATGGCATGTTTAAATTGATGTGTATTGGAAATTAGTATATGGGAAAAAATTCAAGTTACCACATATTCAGTTGTGAATTCAGACGCTTAATATTAAAGACACTGTGCATATCTCTTGACTAAAATAATAATGCAATTCAAGTAATAAAGTTGTAATCAAATGTTCCTTGGTAGTCATTTTTAGTTACATATGTTAATGAAGGGAAAAGAGAAATCTTCATATACAATATTTACATGTGAGTCTAATAACCTTTGTTATTTACTGATTATAATTGATTATAATTATAATATTAGTTATGAAAGATGTTTCCATTGGAAATCAATGAAATTGAAGTCATTTATTTGCCAGTTCTTAAGTGTGTATATAGTTATCAATCAGAGACTCATGCTGATTCAAATATTTCAGGTCAAAGTGGAACATTCCTTTACATGTTGCAAAACTGATGAATTCAAGGGCCATGCTGGATGGCCTTGACACTTGTTGATTTCAGAATCAACTGTATTGAAACTCCACACCTCTTCTTCCCACTCCGCAGCAGCTTGCCCCAAATGGTATACATAGCAAATTAATTTCTATCGCTTAACACAGTCTACTATTGTAATGAAACAAATTATGAAAGTAATGTTGCAACTTAGGGTGGGTTATGGTTGTCCTTCCCTGAAAAAAACAATTGTTAATGTTTAAAGAAACAACAACAATAATAAAAAAAATCACAAACATACACACAAGAAACACACACACACACCAAAAAAAAAAAAAAGAGGGGAAAAATAATTCCAGATGTTAAAGTTATTCTCTTTTGGCCCAGATTGTTTAATTAGTTTTAAATACACTAGAATGAAGAAGCTAACTGTAAGATAATATTCTTATATTCTTTACTCAAAGTTTTATTGGAGAACAATGCTGGACCAAATGGGAAAGAAATTAATGACTACTTAAAGAAAATAATACAGGAAGGAAGACACAAGAGCAAGGAAAAGAAAAAGAAGAGAGAGAGGTTTGGGGAGGGTAAATCTAGTAGACAGAAAAGAAAGTATTGACAATATGTAAATGCAGAATGTTCTGCTATTTCTTATTGAAAATTCATACCAAGAGGGTAAGAATGACTAATGAACTTGCTGCAAAATAAACAAGCAAGTTGGCATACCATGGAATGATAATAAGTGTTAACTATATCACTATAGCCTTAAAGGAGAAAAGAAACAAACACTAATAGACAAATTAATAGACAAGCTTAATAAAGAGATAAACTACATTTTAAAAACGATTCAAAGAACACAAGAGATAGCTAAAAGAGTGAGAGAAAAATCTGGGAGAGAGAAGGAAAAGAAAGGGGAAAATGTTGAAGGACAAAAACAGAATTCAAAGAAGTCAAATGGAAGTCAAGAAAGTCTTCAACAAGATGTAGAAACAGAAGGAGCCAAACCCATAGCGCAAAGCAACGTTTGCGAATGGAAAGCAGCTCCTTTGATCAGTGATAGTTACTCTTAAGTCGTAGCCTCTATTCCTCCAGAGTTCATCTTTAAGCCCTTCCAATCTAGAGTGGAGCTAGTGTATGGATAGAAACAAGAGATTTACAATGAACAGAGCAGTTCAGATGAGTAGTTCAAATTGTCTCATCAAATGTTTCAACAGACTTATATAATGTCTAAATGGAAATGGAGGTGAAGTACTAGCTGGCTTTACCAAAAAAAGCAAACCGAATCACAACTACAATAAAAAATACACTCTCTCCCTTTCTTAGGTGGCCTAAAAAATGAACAAAAATTAATTCATAGCATGAATTTTTTTTTTTAAAGTAGGTTTTTTTTGTTTTTTTTTTAATTTACTTTTTAATTTATTTTTGGCTGCATTGGGTCTTTGTTGTTGTGAGGGTTCTTCTCTAGTTGCAGCGAGCAGGGGCTATTCTTCGTTGCGGTGTGCGGGCTTCTCATTGCAGTGGCTTCTCTTGTTGCAGAGCACAGGCTCTAGGCACGCGGGCTTCAGTAGTTCTGGCACATGGGCTCAGTAGTTGTGGCTCACAGGCTCTAGAGCGCAGACTCAGTAGTTGCGGCGCATGGGCTTAGCCGCTCCATGGCATGTGGGATCTTGCCGGACCAGGGCTCGAACCTGTGTCCCCTGGATTGGCAGGTGGATTCTTAACCACTGCGCCACCAGGGAAGTCCCTCATAGCATGAATTTAATAAAGAAACCCAAGTCTTGCTTTGTGGCACATCAGTTTAGAATGATATGTTTCAAACAGTTTTGGAAGAGAAATTTGGATGATGAGAAAAATTCAATATTCTGAATCTGTGAATCTAGGTTCAAAAATTGCCAGCATCAGTATAACCAATGTCTTCTCATTTACATTACATTGGCTATTTGACCCAGATTTGAGGGAAATCACTTTTAAAAATCAATGATTAAATGAACTTCTTTACTTTAGTGATTTTGAGTATACATTAAAAAATTGAGGAAATTAATTTAAAACATTTTAATACTTATGCATGCAGTGGATGCCCCTCTTTTCTGTACCATGAAACTGGTCATCATTATAATACTGACTTAATTTAATAAAATCCCAATATGAAGATTCTGCCTAGCTCACAATGTAATGGGATTTACTTGAAAGAATAAAGTTGAGAAACAACTATTGTTCTCACAATATGGACTATAAAGAAGGTAACACAGGTCTGTTTCAAGTTTTATGATTTGTTGTTGTTTTTCTTCATCTTACCCAATTTGTCAGGGATTAAAAATGAAAAGTATGGTGTTGGATGATCTGTTACTTTATTCTACTGGATTATGTTATTTTACTAAAATAACATTTATAGTATTGACAATTAATTCCCCTTTCAACTGAAATCAAAGCTAAAATAATGTGTAGAAACAGTATATTAAAGTCAATAGAGGAAATAAAAAACACAAGAGACTTACTGAAAATGTAGGTATTCATTTACTAATCAAGCCTGCTTTCAGACATCAAATAATTCATTTAATTCATTTCAACATGTGTTTACATGTATAACATAATTTTTGCTGAAGATCACACTGTCCATTAAGACATCTTAAGCAATGAAACAGAAAAGAAAAGGAGGGAGAGCATGTAATAAACGGTAAGGAAAAAAAGTGAAAATGCTTTAAACAAAGCTGAGAAAACTTTAACAAACAACCACAATCTTTAGATACAGTTAGAGAAGTGACTTACCTTATGCTTAGGTCTTAACAAGAATAGCACACTGTTTAAAGTCAGCTCTTCATTATGGGAGGTACAATTGAAAGCCATAGGTTATAATAACATGAATTGCTACACAGAAATGAAGACTTTTTCAGCCCAACATGAAAAGCTAACTCTTATGGGAAAAATTTCAACTTATGTTTAATGCAACATGAAGAACATTTGAGGGTGTAAACATCAAAACACATGAATCTCACACCAATAAGAGAGAGACAGCCCAATCTCTCAGGAACACAGAAGATTTAATCTGTGACCATAATCTGTGACACATAAGGGAAGGCACATCACTCTAACATTGAAAGATGCATGCATAATGTGTAACCATCCACTGACAGCCCCCCACACCCAACCCCCATCCCACTTGTACACACAAAAGCCTACTAAGATACAGAGAAAGAATGTAGTGCCAAGCTGTTATGAAGAAAGCAGGACACACACGGAAGCACAGCAGTGGTCATGTGATTTGAGAGGTGTTCTTCCCTTAAACGATCCCATCACCATGCTTATTTTAAAGAAGCCAGGAAAAGACCCCCTTCAATGCTGCAATAGCTACGAGCCCCCAGCTTGAAGCTAGTGTGTGGAATTTTGATCACCGTTCCCTGCGATGTCAGGGGCTCTCCAGTGGAAGCCAGATGTGTAACACCAGTTAGTGGGGTACAAATATGTGAATAACAAACATCTTTTCTCTTCTGCATTTCACAGAAGTGAGGGAGGAGAGAAACAAAATAAAACCCATGTCAAGAATAGGTTCATAACAATATAAAGATGTATAAATATTAAAATGGAGATTACATTTGATTGCAGGTTAACACAACTCAGGTTTCATAAAAACTGCCTCTATTTTGCTGCTCACTGGGTCAACTTGTATTCTTTTTCCTTGTAAATGCTTGGAATAAATCTATACAATATGGCTCATATTTAAAATTTCTGAGCAGTTGGTCAGATGGGGTCAAAGTCAAGAACAAAAGAAGTCATCTTCTTTGATGGACATTAAGAAAGCCCTCTCTATTTTTAGCATGATTTTACTGGCTGGCAGTTACATTTTAAATTAAAAATTAAGCTTCTGTATATATGCTTACTTATATAATCTGAGAAACTATGTCAGTGGTTTGGTTTAAATTTTAATCTGTTTAAATTTTAAAAAGCAAATAACAAAAATGACTACCTATTTAGAAATTGTTAGTAAGCTCCCTATGTACTTTTCTTTACTGTCGATAAATCTTATTTTAACATGGGCTGTTCCAGTCAATAAGAGGGTTATATCAGCTTATTAGAAAAAATGTCAACTTTGGTTTCCTATTATTGATGACAGTAGTTAACTTTATTTGTTTTATTTTTTGTATGAGATGGGCTTTGATTCATGTGTGGCATGAATTTAGTTAGCAGATTTTTAATTGTTTAAAGCTCATTTACTTATATTACCATTTTCTCTCCCTCATCCTATTCTTAGCAGGCCAGAATATCTTGACCTTTACTTTAGCATGTCTTTATTATTTTAGGCTCTGGACCCTCCTTTAATCTTACTTTCTTCATCGGTAAAATAAAGACTGTTACGGGATCAAAGGAAATAATATATGTATCAGTGATTTTAAGCTATACAGACGGAAACAAATGTCAGTGGTTGTTATGATCAGTGGAGCCACTGACAGCTGTGAAACATTCTGAATTATACACCCTCCTCATTATAACTTTCTCATCAGCTCAAAATGGAGGCAAATTCTTATTTTTGATGGAAAGAAAAAAAAATCCATGTACAGTTATATGTTTTTCTCAATAGGGATTGACCAAAACTTTATGGAAATGTCATAGCCATATGGCCATATGTACTGGTAGGAATGAAAGCCATATAATCTAAGGCATGGAGCAAAGTCTGAACTAGCTCCTCGAGCATATTTCTTGTACTCCTGAGCTTTTAGACCTTAGACAAGCTATCTCCTCTTTCTAGAATACTCTGTTGCTTATTTTCTGATCCAAATACTACTTGTCCTTTAAGATACAGCTTAAATTGTATTTGGGGCAAAAAATATTCCCCAAGTTCCTCAACCAGAAGTAATCTCTTCTTTCCCTGAACTCTTTTAACAGCCTTACTGAGAAACAATTTACTTACTATAAAATTCACATATTTTAAGTACACATTTGATAGCTTTTAATAGATTTACATGGCTGTACAACCATCACCACAATCTAGTTTTAGGTATACCTAAATTCTTAAAGCCTCTTAACTGAACTTCTACTTTAAGAGTTCTCATAGTTACTCACATTTCAGTTATCGATGTAGGTTCCCAAATATACTGTTTATTTTTGGAGCGAGAGGACCATGACTTTAATTCTCTTTATATTTCTAACTAAGTCAAATATAGTGCTTTGTATAAACATTTGCCAAATCTGAATGTCTGTTTATTTTTTAGTAATTATAGTTTTTTTCAATCTCAGCAGATTCAAATTTATTATTTATAGTATAAGTATGATCATAGCTATTCCTATACTATCTTAAAATGTTTTTTATTTATTTGGACCGGGTAATATTAAGAGATACAATATGAAAAGTATGTGGATTATAGCAAAGAAACATCTGAATACCCTATAGAATGATTATCAGAATTTGGAAAACAAATTACTATTAATACTGTTTAAGGTTAATCAAATAGTGACATTTGGAGTCCAATAAAGGTTATTCTATACCATAGGTTTTAGGTCAGGTTAAGAAGATTTCTTATTCTCTGAGAGAACAGAATGTCCTGTATCTCATAGGTCAGGTCACTTGAATGGCAGAGATATTTGATGTATCATGGCCCTTTCGACTTTGATTTCTCTACCTTATTAAACTTACTTAAGAGTAATCTGTCTCTGAAAGAACAAATTTCATTGAATACCATTAACTCATAAAAGTAAAACTTAAGAGAATAGAGAAAAAGGACCTCATTGGCATTTACTCAGATTACTTGCCTCTTTAGCCTACCTTGAAAGAGAAGGAAAGAAAGGACTGATTTAAACAACATTAAGCCAACAACTCTACAATCTTAGACTCTTAAATTCTATTTCTTTCTCTTCTCACTTCTTATTGCAAAAATGGAGACTTGGTCTAGAAAAGCTCTGCTCCATAGTTCTATTCATTCATCACTTTATCTGGATAAATTAGGATATAAGTATTTGGCTCATCTGAGCCCGATGACCATTTATTTGTGTTTAATTTGTGTTTATGATATCACAATACATATGTGACTGAACTCAAGAGTTTTATTTATAACGTGAAAGGCAGCATGATAAAGGAAAGTCCTTTGGAGTCCAGTGGTATGGTTTCTGATACTGGTTTTTCCTTTTCTGATCTTTAGAACCTTAGACATGACATTCAACATCTTGGAGTTTTAATTTCCTTATCCATAAAATGAGGAAAATTAAGTAGGATAATGTATGTAAAAGTAAAAACTATTGTAAATGAAAAAGAGCAATACAAATCTAAGTCATTATTATTATCCTTACGTACATTTTAAGTCACCTACATTTTATATACGTAGAATCTGAGGCACAATGAGAATAAAGAATTTGCTCCAGATCATGCCATAAATCAGGGACAAATAGAAGACTATAATTGCCAATTTCTAGACTAAAGCTTCAAAAAAGGCCGAGTTAAGGTGTGAGGTTACCGCTGCAAGGGTTAATCTAATTCTGTGTTGTATGATTTTAGTCAAGTTATCTCACTTCCATGGGACTTAGTTTCTTTATCTGCAAAATGAGGATGTTTTCGGGGGTTTCAACTGAGGTTGATGGACCCCTTGAGAGAACCTGTGGATAAAAGTGAGGGGTCCATTTACTGTGATGGAGAAAAAAATTATCATTTTTATATTCACCAACCTAATTAAATTTTACTATTTTCTTTCATTATGAGCTTAGGTGACAAATTATAGTAATATTAGCAGAATCTATTGCCTCAAATTATTATGGATATTTAAAAATATTGTGTATGTTCATCAGGATTTCAAATTAATGACTTGCTGCTAAATTTTGTTATTTGATGTGTTTTTAAAAAGGCAGTATTATTACATCATAATTTGTAATAGATATTTTGCTAATGATTTCAATTTAGTTTTTTTTGTAATCCTATGTATTTTATTTTATATATATCTAAAATATTTTTCTGAAAAAGAGTTTGTAGGCTTTGTCAGATTCCCAGATGGGTCTATGGGGGCAAAAAGGTTAAAAAAAACTCTGAACTAGGTAACTTTTAAGCTTCCTTTTATCTCTAGGATTTTGTTGCTGTAAGAAATCTTTAACACCTCCATCTGCTGCCCTTTATCAAACCACATATAAAAGAAGTCCTTCTCTTTTTGAGAAAATTATATATTGGTCACTGAATTAAGCAATTGCCCATTTAATAGACAGACCATCTCAGAAACAAAAAAGATACATGGCTTTTAAAAAGTTATAAAGACCTCAGACTTAAAAAAAAAAATTCTGCTTTACTTGTTCTTTTCCCATTGGTTTAGATAATTAAATGGAATAATCATTTAACAGTCATCACATTTCAAACTCTCTAACCAAAGGTGAACTTACACACACACACACACACACACACACACACGTGTGTGGATAAATGTGTATCATTAATTAATATTCTTTGAACTCAGTCATACCTTGATCACAGGTAGAGAGCAACAATGCTGTTATCTAAGTACAACATAAATCTTTGCAGGCACACAGACAATATTTATAAGCAACATAATTTTACAAATCTTTTCCAGAGGGCCATTCTTAAATGTTTTCCCATCGCCATTTGAATTACTACTGTCTTAAATTCCACTTAGCTTTCCTAAGTCCTAGGTAAATGTGAAGAATTTCTCTTTTTTCAGTATTAACCTCTTCTAAAAGAAGCTGAACTATGGCAGGTTACACAGCTGGTGAAGTGAATAATTACCATTAAAAATGAAAAGCCTATTTATGCTGCTTTATAGGTAACATGGTGAGTTCCTTATTCTCAAAGAGAATACTATAATATGTAGAACATATCTAAGAATAGAACTGATCACACCATGACTCAAGGGAATATAATTTGAACATCAATGGTGAATATTCTTAATGTATTTCCTATTTAAAGCTTTAATTCTAAATTGAGTCACTCTCAATGAACTCCAAAAAATTTGTAAGTCCTAGGTTGGTCTTCCCTTGGTACCAACAATATTTGTGAGTTGATTTTTGTTCTGAGAATTTTAATGTTGATCATGATAAACATGAGGAAAATACAACTACCTAATTATATATATATATATATATATGTAAATTATATATATATAACAAACCTAAATAAAATATTTTTTGACTAGTAGGGATTTTCAATTATCGATGACACAATTTCTCAATCTTCAGATGAATAACCGATTATTTTAAAGAGAAATTTATATTCATTCTAGAGAGAGAAAGCAAGTATTGTCACTGGCTTTAGATCACACAGTAAAGTAGTAATGGAACTCAGCCCTCTTGACTTCTAAATCCATTTCTCTGTACACTAGTAGATGACCTTATCTCTCTAACCTACCAATGGCAATCACTGCATGCCTAATTAGACCTTGAATTTTCATTGACTTTTTGCTCCTGACTATTTCTCTTAGCAATGAAAACCATTTAGAATAGGTATGTGAAAGCAGGAGTGAAGAAAAACTGATATAATGGAAGGCAGTTTGGGGAGTAGCACTCTGGAGCCAAACTGGATTTCAATCTTGACTCTATCATTATTAGTTGTTGAAACTGGGTAAGTCATAACCTCTCTGTGTCTTTGTTTTCTTATGTATAAAATGAGAATAATACCAATAACTACCTCATAGGGTTGTTGTGAAGAAAATGAGATAATATATAAAAAGTGTTTGCTTAGATGAATATCTGGCCCAGAGTGAACAGTGTATGAGTATTAACTAATACTATGTTTGCTGTTGTTATCAATACTATTACCATTCTTCTGTTTGGATGATACTCTAGATCTGTAATAAAGAATCTTGTCTAATTTCTTTCATGATTTTGACAGCTCTCATAAATAAGATCAAGTAAGATTAGTTTAGATAAGTATTTGAATAGAAAGTTAAAAAAAAACGGATAAATCTTATGAAATAAAGCTTAATAGATAGTCAGTAATACAAAAACCTGAATTATTGAGCACCTGTAATTATTATCATTTTCTGACATTTTCAGAAGAAAATCACCTTCATTTTCATTAAATATGAGTTTTGAAATGCTGAGTTTTTAACTAGATTTAATATTCTCCTTGGTTTTCCTTGAGTGGTAGCAGAAATGCCACCCCAAAATGTGGCTCTTTGGCATAAAGATTATTTTGAGAAAGAGCAGACATAAAAGAGGCTCTGAAAACAGAGTAGAAGTTACCCTTTTGTAAGGGAAATTTACATTTATGAAATAAATTTCCATTTATACTGGGGTCTCAGTCCTCTGGACTTGGAAGAAGAACGATGACTCTTAAATCACAAGATAAATCTTGTCAATGGAGAAGGCACCAATTTAATCTATGTAACAAACCTTATTCTTGTTTGCTGTGCTTTTCCTGGTAACCTCTCTGTAACTGGCCTTACTGCCCCCACCTTTCATTTGTCTTTAGTTGAGGATGATATTTAAACTGGTAGTTTAGGCTATCTTAGGGAGTTACTCATCTTTTCCTGGCAGCTCCCAAGTAAACATGAGGTATACATGTTAACAAACTTTTGTTTTCCTCTCGTTAATCTTTTATCACAGGTGTCTCAGCAAAGAACTCAGAAAGGTACATGAAAAATTATTTGCCTCCCCTACACATTCTTAAATGTCATGTCATATCACTTACTTACTCATTAAAACAAAACAAAAAACCTACTATTTCTACTGAGTGCAATATACCATGTAAGAGTATGGCTGCATTGTTCTCCTTTCTAAATCAAAGGCTGTTGTATTGCAGTTGTTAAAAAACAAAATCCAAGTGAGAAAATTTGAGGATCTACTTGACTTTATTCAACATTCCATGAATCAAGCATCATCCCACCTAGTAATTAGTTAGGAGCTCTGAGAAGCTGTACAAAATGGAAGGTTTTTGAAGGCAGAAAGGCAGTAAGACAAGGAAGTCATAAACCAAAGAAAGGAACATTTTAGGCTAGGCTAACTTCCTTGAGGGTGGTGGAGGCGGGTGGGGGAAGGCAGGTGTCTATCAGGTGGATTGCCTCACCAGTGCTGGCCAGGAAACCCTAGATTGACTAGTTAAAGGTTACATTCCTGGGAGAGGCTGAAACTGCAATTAGGTTACGTATTAAGTCTTGGTTTGCTGATGTAGGGTTTAGCACAAGTGACTCCATTTTGGGCCTCTTGTTTCTTTTTAAACACAGCACTGGTTTAAAAAGTTGTGACTTTTATTTCTCTAAATGCTTATTAATTAGCATTCGTAAGGCACATGGAAGATGCATGAAGGTAAAAACATTTCTAAAACATATTAGTAAGTAGCAATGATTTAGAAAATGTTTAGGGAGTTCCCGTGAGGCCTGGAGATATGAGCAAAGTTTTCTGAAGCCTTATATTGCAGCCATGTGTGGTGTATATTATATTGTTAATCAAGTCTCTCATGACCTAACCAAGTAAACAGTTAACAGATATAGTTTGATATTATTGTTAGACTCCTGTTTACATTATACATATCCTTTCCATTTTCTCTGAATTCTCAAGTTTTGGATGTCTAGGCTTAATCAAAGGAAAGGCAGAAAAATCCACTGTCATTAAAACAGAACTTCTGGCTTACAGAGAAGGCATAACTGTTAAAAGTTATTATTTTTTTAAAAGATAAACTCATGACTCTCATACAAATATAAAATGAACATGTGTTAAAGATTTTGTCTAAAGTGTTAATTAATGAGAGAACAAGGAAGATGTTTTAATTGGTTCAAGAGAATAAAAAAAACACACATATATGGACCATCAGGAATGTTGAAATGAATTTTCAGATTAACTGAGCAAAAATCAATTGTATTTCCAACTGGACACGACGTGCACTTCTATGGATTAGGATCATTTACCTTACTATTCATATACTACAATTTAATCTTGTACAATAGCTCAGATGGTAAAAGGAGGAGATGACTCAGAAGGATGCCCTAGATAAGACAGCCAATAATCATTTTCATTTATTTCAAAGTCTTTCACAATTTTACCTGATAACTTTTTGACCTGGGAGTACCTATTAATAGAATTTATGTCTGTTAATTGAGTTCTAGTTTTGTTTAGTTTAGTTTAGTTTTAGATACTTTTTCCCCTAATGTATAACTTTGCCTTATAAGATTATATGAAATAACTACTGTAGTCACTTTTAAATGGACTTCAGTTTTTGTGTTGATTGTAATATTAAAATAAGTTTACCACATTGAAAAAATGGAATTTATATGAAATTTGCATTCTTTTAAAAATTTGACTTGAAAAATATAACTTCCAAGTCTTAACACACACACATTTTTGTAGTTTTCTTTTTCATCCAAGTTCAGTGAAAACTCAGCTTGAATATAAACCTTATCTTGTCAAGATTCAGTCATGAAAAATTCCTAAGGGAAAGAGAACCTTAATATTTATTAAATCGAGGTAGTCAGTGTATGGGTGTTTGTCAGCTATATTCTTTACTATATATTTGAAATATTTCACTAAAAAATGAGAACTGTAAAAAAAGAAAGAAAAGGGGGGACTGATTTACCAAAGGACATTGACATGACGCTGTCCATACTCAAATCCTTTGGCTTAGATTTCTTATATTTAGAATTTGGGATCATCTGGACACTCTTTTGCCCTCTTTATTCTAAGAATATCCAATGCCAGTGATTTCAACCCAAATATTTTTCATCATTTTTTTCTCTTTACTAAGTATACACTGGACTGAGAATGCTGTTAAATTGTAACCACTGTCCTTGATAGTTTCACCATTAGCCAGTTTACTCCCTCAACCTTTCACAGGGTTGCTTCAGGTAGCTTTGCTGTGCCTTGCATTGCTCAGTTGTTACATGAGGAATACAATCACAATCAACTCAAACTCCACAGAAATGCATCCATCAGAGCTTTCCAACTCTTAAATCTCTTATATACTAGCTGTTCTTAAAATTTTTCCACATAGGGAATTCTTAAAAATAATTCTTCCTTGTATACATGTTTCTTTATTGCTTATTTACTCTACAGTCTCTGTAGAACTCCCTACTTTCTCCTCTCTTTTCTTCAGTTCACCATCCATATTATTTCTTTGTTAAATGTTAATAGCAATTAACATGGGAGAGTTCACGGGTGATTTTTCCTCCCTCTTTGCTTATCTATATTCTTTACTGAACATGTGAAAAACAAGACAAAAGTCATTGAAAATAAAAGGAAAATAGAAACTGTCATAGAAAATGATAGACATTTGATTTTTAAAAAAATTCTAAAATTCAAACCTTTTAGTATAATATAGATTGACCATTATAATATTTGTTCAAGTCAGTCTCAGTCAATTGCTGATAGGTTTATTTTGAACCATCAACACATACTTCCTCAGTCCTTCCTCTGCATACATATCTGCAATAAGATACTTAGGATTGATTAGTTTACAGTCTATAATCATAGAACAGCTGTGAAGCTAACTGGCTTTATAAATTGTAAATCTGGACTCATTAGCATTATGTTTTCACTCATCTAAGCTGAAAAAGGCACATATATACTTTAGTCTTTTCACAGGACCACTGTATTTTAGACTTAGAAATTTTACCTGTAGAGATATTATATCTAATTCATTTATGCTAGTTTCATCCAGATTACCTCTCCTATACTGCTGTGAACTAGTTGGCCTAGAATTCAGGCACAGTATATGGTTGGGTCACCATATTTAAACACTAGAACAGGTATGTTCATCCCATTTTGTTCCTTTATAGCAAAATGAGATACACATATTTATTTTAACAACAATCATTAAGGTTCATACTCTAATTCTCAGTGGCTGAGATGGGTTTTCACTGAAAATGGAAAGGAAAACAAGAAACAGCTAGATAAAGGCAGGTAATTTCTATTATAAAACACACACACAAGGAAAGGGGAAAGAAGCACAGAAAAGAGTGAAGTGTAGGGAACTGCATTAGGAAGGTGGATGAATGTAAATGAGGTAATAAATAACGGAATGAGGGTTCGTATAGATTAGTCTCCTCTTCACACTTCTTATGTCAACCTTCAAAACACATGGCAGACCTTAACAACACCAATATCATCCCTGCTCTGAAACTGTCTTTTAAAGTCAAAAGGCATAGCTTATAAAATTTAAAAAAGTGTGTGTGTAGGAAAAAAGATAGGTATTTTGAAATACATCATGACTAATCTTAAGAGCAGTAGCAAAATTTCCCTTTGTGGATGGGATATTTAAAAGGAAACCAAAGTGATTTGAAACACAACTTAAAGCAATGACATAGTATGACTACATCCACCAGGATAAATGACTCGGTAAAGGAAAGCCCAAGTAGGTAACTCTAGCTGGAGAATATTTCAGACCAAAGCCTTGAAACAGAGGTCAGTTATGCTGAAAGACAGTTAATTGCAAGTGAAAGGATAGTGATATAGGTGGACTGAAAGAGTGGTACCTAAATGAACACTTTAGAAATGCTACTATCACTGACCTGTAATAGTGAGAATGGCTACAGAGATCCTTGCTATATGGTGGCAGTTAAGGTTGAACAAATAACCCAATATTATTTTGACTTGTCCTTTGAACTCCTGAACTGTGCTACATGGCTCTAAAACAGATGAATTGGGGAGATTACAGATAAACTTGCTATGTATACAGGAAAATGAGCTAAAGGAGGCGATTTAGATGATTCTGAACTTCTGGTCATACAACATTTTTTGTTTGTCCAAACTTCATTAACCTACATATCAAGGTTGGAGTAATTGACAGTTGCATGGTTCAATTTCTATACTTACATTTATTTGGGAACATCCTGATATAAATTAGGTAAAACTTAATAATTCATGCCCAGAAAAATTGTTTAGGAATATAAAGATTAAATGCCCAATTTCAGGACCATTCACTTGCTTCCCATCTTTTCAAGATCAAACTGTAATATGAAAGGAAAAAAGGAAGGTTTTTTTCACTTGGAAAAATAGTGCCTAGTTTATTTTCTAGTAAAGAAAAAATGCATAGATGAAACAAGACAAATGCTTAACAGAACTAATAAAGGGTGCTGATCTCTTGATCATTGAACCAATGCTCCTAATTAAAATACTGAAGGCAATTATAAGGTTGTTTACAAAAACAGCTTGAAACTGTCACGGTATGAAGGAGTTAAGTCATGTCCAGTATATTTAATGCTGGGTGATTAGGCTGTGAAATCTGGTGGCAAGATAATTAAAACCAGTCTCATTTTCACCCAAACTACTTCAGACTCTTGAGCCAAATATTTGAGATTAAGAATTGACCCAACATTTCCCTATACAACCTCTTTCAGGTCTCAATGGCATCCTTTTTTCTCTTTCCTATTCTCTCACTCATGTGCATGCTCTGAAAGGATGCTTACCTCCTCAGATGAGAAGTACCAACGACTAATTTAGCAGCATCTGACTACAAATATCATTTTTTCCTTCAGTTTCCACTTTTATTCCTGGGGAATTCCCTTCTGTGTCAAGTACTGTACAGGAGCTCATCATTAATTACTGCAGCTTTAATACTAAATTCAAAGGGCTAGATTGCTATAGAAGTTTTCTTTCAGTGCAGATATACACAGCAGTGTTCTCAAAGAGCCATGCATTAGTTCATGCCATGCTTCTCAACAAGAACAGTTAGGCATGGCAGCCCAAACAGAATCGGATTTAATTGCTGTGTGCTGGGATAGCAGCAAGTCGCCAGAGGAAAAAAAAAAAAAAGCAGCCAAGCCCGATTTTTATGACTGTAGGCAATATTGACTGCAGAATGGCAAGGACAAAATTTCAAAAATAGACCCTTCTTTTCTTATCCTAAGGCAGACTCAGAAATAGAACAAGGAAAATTGCTAATATAATTGAAAACTATGGCTATAAAAGTCCATATGAATCTGAATTCCATCCAGGGTTTCATGGAACATGAATCTAAAAATATCTTTAAGGTCTTTCTGAATTCACCTTGTTCTATAAGTTGTTCCTTATGCTCTGCAACTATTTAATATGGGAAAGTTAGAATAAGTGACCAATTTTTAAAATACTGAGGCAGAAAAGGGAATGAAAAACTAGGGCTTGTTTCCTTTTTCCATCTCTCCCTTTCTTCCCTTCCCCAGAGCATCCCCTTGCCCCCCACTTCTCTTTTTCTTTTTTTTAAAATTTCTTATAATGCAAAACTTTTGAGTACCAACATACCTACTTTTTCTCCCCACTCAATTCCAAGGGATATATGCCATTCTAGTTCTCCTATTCATAATATACATCGAGCTGTGTTATATTAAAAATAATGTTATTTTATGTAATAACATTACTATGTTTCATAACAGAAGTCACATGGAAACTAAGTCAAAAGCACTTTAAAAGGTAGATTCATAAATGTTAATAAGCACATATATTTCAAAAGCTGTATGTGATTACAATTTATCATCCAATGCATTGATACTTACTCATGGATTAAAAAAAAAAAATACCTCAGTGAAAAACCAAACATGAATCTGGGTTCCTGAAATACTTAAGCTGAAGAGAAGTAAGTGAATATGATAAAATGTGCATACCTATGAAATACTCTGACATTATATACATGTAATTACACAAGCTGAACTTTTAAAAGCTAATGGAAAGAGTATTACCATACATTATCCACTTTTATTTCTAGCTTAGCCTACTGTTGATGATAGGGTGCCTTGTGGAAAAACCCTCAACAGTTCTTTATAATTCCAAATTATGTAATTCTTGTTAAAAATGAGAATAAAATGAAAACTCTATCTTAATGAGAGATGCTATGAAAAGACAAAAGAATACCATTAAAAAACTCTTGAATAATAGACATAGTACACATAGGATTAACAAGACTGTGAATATTATAGATTAACCTACTTTGGAGAATGATAGCTGCAATTGTAAAATAGGGTGTTACTAGATAACACAGGTAAGTGCCTAAAATACATGCGAACGACTATCAGTATGATCACAACGGATTCCACAGGATTCAAAACATGCCCTTAAATTCAGTTGAGTAGACTTAAAAAAACATATCAAATTCCTTTTCATAAACTATATCTCCTTTGCATATGCTATTCATCCTGACTTATAATGTTTACTGGAGTCCTCTGTCTTCCTATACCACTCCAATGCGTCAGATAGCTTAGCAGAGCACAGGAGAGCATTTAAGGGGTGAAAATTTGCATTCTCCGCTATAAGTAATGGAAATAAAGTGTAAAATCCTGCTTTGCTTTTATTTCTCTTTTCCAAAGAGGTGCGTACTTGGCAAATAAATTAAATAAGACCTACCACCAATTTAGAATAACTGACACCATCTCTGTGTGGCCTAAAGAAATATTATGGCATTTTTAAAGTTATAAAATAAGATCCCAAGAACTCAAATCTATTCTAGGAAAATCTACCCTATGCAAGTTCCTTTTTGGGACTTACCAATAACTTGGTAAATTTTTGAGTAATTCCCCCATGACTATTTTGTGAACACAGGACCTCAAAATGATAATTTTCCTATGGATTTTTTTTGATGCTAACACTGAAGAGCTTTAATTTTCAAGCCAAAGGCATTTTTTTCTAGTAATATTTTCAAACACCACAACCTGAATACATAGAATATGATTTAAAAAAAGACAACATTCCAATTTGTAAAATCCTTAAGTGAGGCCCCATATTTAATTTTTGCTATGTTCTCTATATACTTAATATGGTAATATCTACTCTGCAGTGTAGATGTTCAACAGACACTAGATGACTAATCGTAACCTACTGGTAGGGTCTGCAATAATCCTGGAAGCATAAACAATCAAGTAAAAATAACTATCATATCAAATCCAATTTTTACATTAATTCAGGGCATCAAGATCCATTACAGACTTTCAAGCTCTAAGTATGTTTTATATCTGCATTTGGCACTCTGACTGAACTTTCATGTAGAAAGCAAAATGCATACAGGATAATCAAAATCCAATATCTTTAAAATTATACCATTAATATTTTAACAGGATTAAAAATCCTGTTTGTTACATTCATGATATATTAGTTTTCTCATGAACAGACCACACAGTAGAAATCACCTCTTTTAATTCACAGTCATATGTTTGTTTTACTTTGCTCAGCTGGCTCAAAGACCTATATCTTGTTTATAAGATACTAAGGACACAGAAGGCATTTAATAAGTCAGAAAAATCAGCATTCACTAGAAAGAGGAATTCGAAAATAAAAATACCATACTATAGAAAGCTTATTGAAACTTAACTATATAGGCATAACCCCTTCATATAAACATTCAATTTATAAATTCATTCAACAAACACCGATTGATGGTGCTGTGGAGAAGTCCTTGCCCCAAACTGCCAGTTTCCCTCCCCCTTTACCTTCCACTACAATGAGTATTCTAAAGAAGATGTCCTATCTGAGTTGTTGGAAGAAGAAAACAGAATGTAAGATCCTGTTGCCATTCAGAATTTGCCAGGGTAAAAATACTTTGGAGTAAGCTGGATTCTGTTAGAGGTTAAAAAGCATTTTCCCAAGAAATAATGTTACAAATAGTACATAGATTCCTACATTAATCCATATATGTCTATTTGACCCTCAATTCAGTTAAACCGTAACACCATTTCAGCTTATTAAGGGTTATATAAACTTTTGAGAACTAGCCTAGGAATCTGGTAACCAGTTATAAAGTTGTTTTCATTGGAAACTGCTTTGCCCCACTTACAAGTTGGTGACTGTCTGTAGAGTATGGCATATAATGGAATTTAAGGACAATATAATGATGGGGTTCAGGACGTGCTACCCAAAAACATGGCACCTCGCATACTGAATAAAACTGAAGAAGTATGAGAAGATGGCGAAAGCAAGGTCTCTTGTCCTTCCTCTGCCCTTCTCCCCTGAAAAAGGTCATAACACCCTCAAACAAGAGGTGTCCTCGTTATACCCTGAGGAAAGAAGCATCGTTTTCTCCAAGACAAAAGGGCACCAAGAAGAATAAGAATGAACAGGCCTTACTAAGTTTCTTCTAGTTTACTACCCTAAGCTCATACTTTATGCCCCATCATATTTCTCTGTGACTGTCCCCTCTTCATCAAACCTAGCATAACAATACTCAGATTTAACTATTTCTTTGGGTCTTCATTTCCTTATGAAGACTCCCGTGTCATGTAAAACTTATATTAAATAAATTTGTATGCTTCCTCCTGTTAATCTTTGTCAGTTTAATTTTCAGACCCAACCAGGGACCCTAAGAGGGTCAAGGAAAACTTTTTCCTACCCTAAAATAATAATTATAATAAAAAGTGCTATTCTTTTTAGCCATAATCTTCAGTGAGGTGGGGTGTGTGTGCATAAATAATCCAGCCACTAAATAGGAAAGTGATTTTGAAGAAATAGATAAGATAAAAACTGGAGAAGACAGTCAACTCATTGAATGAAAAAAGATATATCTCATAGATATATGTTCATATATATCATCTTCAATACACTTGACAATGATTAGGAAAAAGAAGCAAGGCAGGAATGGCACAAGTGCTGACATTAACTTGTGTCAAGTTGACAGTGAAGCTAATAATACTTGATATTTTAGTTAGATTGTGGCTAACAACCATATGCAAAAACGCATTCTACTGTGTGACAAATGTAGCATATGATATGTCTGACAGAGTTAGTTCAAACTAAAAATAACTTTACCTTTAGGCCTTTAGTATGATAACCAGTATTGATAATAATAATAATTATTATTTATTGAGTACTTATTCATATCAGGCACTGCATCAAGCAGTCTTAAGCAATTCAATCCTTAAAGTGGTATCATTTCCATTTTATAGAAATATGAAGTGCAGACAAGTTAACTTAAGTTTACAATCAAGTGCTTAATATTACAAAGCTAGTAAGAGGCAGGGCTGGGTTTCAAATCTAGGGCTGGGATTGAAATCTAGCACAATCTCAGATTTTTAAGCACTGTGAGACAACCAATAAAACATTAATTACCACCAAAGCATGAACATCTTTGGAATATGTTAAGAGGCTGGTTAAAGTTCTTGATTCTTCCAGAAAATTAAAAAGCTTATTTAAAAAAACTCTCAAATAAAAACACGGCCTCATACCCTCAACTCTTAAATTCACACGGTAAGCATGAAGCTATTTAGATATTTTAGTATCCAAAGAATAAGGCAATAGGGAGAATTCCCAAAGAAGAAATATTAAGTACGGCTTTAAATAACAAATGGCTTCAAGAAGCACTGAACTACTTAAAAAAGCAAAGAAAGAATTACTATATCTTTTTCAATTCTGGGAGAGAATTAATCCCTGATGCATTATACATCCATTGTATATAATGAATTAACTTCTCTTTTATGAATCTAGAATGGCACCATCTTCACAGGAGCTTTAGAAAATAGCCACACAAGTCACTTCTTGTACTGTGGTTTAGATGAGGAACTCTGGCTAAGAAAGGAAGTGCTTTTCAAAGTGGAAAAATAAGGTGACTAGAGAAAACTGATAATTCTATTTGCTGAAGTCCAGGCTATATATTCCATTGTATCCAAATGCATATTTTTGTAAACAAGTAAAAGAAAATTTACATTGCTAGTAGTCAAGAAGGTATTTATCTGAATCTTTAAGAATTAGAACAGGGGTTTCCCTGGTGGCACAGTGGTTAAGAATCCACCTGCCAGTGCAGGGGACATGGGTTTGAGCCCTGGTCTGGGAAGATCCCACATGCTGCAGAGCAACTAAGCCCGTGAGCCACAACTACTGAGCCTGTGCATCTAGAGCCTGTGCTCCGCAAAGGGAGAGGCCGCGACAGTGAGAGGCCCGCGCACCGCGATGAAGAGTGGCCCCTGCTCTCCGCAACTGGAGAAAGCCCTCGCACAGAAACGAAGACCCAACACAGCCAAAAATAAATAAAAAAAAAAAAAAAAAAAAGAATTAGAACAGGACTGGTGGTAAACCAAACCTGTCTGTAAATCTATGGGTATGAACCACATCAGGGTATGGTCATGAACTGCTCAGAATTCATTAAACCTCTGTAATTTACAGGAAGCTGTGCAAGCATGCATTGGTATTACCATCTATACAGAAGTGACAATTGGGTTAAGAAAGAAAAAGAAAAATGGAGACACAATGTTGGCCTGTGGTGCATAAGGGCACATAAAGGAAAAGAATGATGGGCATGAGCCCAATGGGGAGTAAAAATCACTTTGATGTCAATTTCCCTCACTATTGGTTACAGAGTACAAAAGCCACCGGAAATTTATATTTTGAGCCTTCTTTTGACTTAAATTGCCTACCAGTACTCCCTCTGTGTCTTGGTAATAGATGAAGAAGCTTTAATCAGAGGCCTATATACAACTTACTTATCAATCAATAACATTAGATTCTGACTACAATTTTGTTGAAAGCTAACTAAGAAATACTTATTGACTTAACAATAAACCTCAGCTTTCTAATATTATTTTTTTGCTTGTGTACCAATTCTGATTCCCATATGAATTCCCATCTGAATTTACGAGAGTGTGATTTTTTCATAGACTTTTAGTTCCCAGTGTTTTTCAAACAGGATGTCAAGGAGACTGATTGGGGTCACAGAGAACAAAGCTGCATTGCTCTATGTAAACTTCAAGTTTCAATAATAGGGCAAGAAAGTCAATTCTACTGTTTGAGACTCTTCCCTCCTGTTACATCCAAGGTCAACAAGGAATTAAAGTTGTAGAGACTGGGATGACTGTTTGATATTGTTTGAGCCCACAATGAAGAAAAATTGGGCCAGCTACCCCTGTTATTTATTTTAAAATGCAATATTAGAGTAGACTGTAGGAACAGTCAGGCAGTGTAGAATTAAAATGTTTTAGAAGCATTGACCTAGATTAATATATGCTTCAGGGATTAGAAAAATGCATACAAATCTTAGGGACATTTGATACATATATAATGGGATATTTGAGACTGGGCTGTAACTCATGATTTGGGTAATGTGTGTTTATTAAATGGTTACTGTGTGCTAGATGGGGTAAAGAAGCTAAATCAATGTCTTTACCCAACCAAGTTTCATAGTCTAATAACAAAGTGAATATTATTATAGATATAGCAATTAAGGCATAATTAATGTCATTCATTCAACCTACACTTGCTATCTGCTGTTTGCCCCACACTAATCTGGCCTGTGAATTACAGGTTAAAAAGAAAGCAGCCTCTGGTCTCCAGAAGTTCACAATACATTACAGAAAGACAAGTAAAACATACGATTACAATACACCATGATAAGTAGTATAATAGAAGTTAGTACAAACTGCTATGGGGATATGTAAGAGATGCTCCTAACTCAGATGGGGGTAGGGGATGGGGGAAGGTTATCAGGAAAGGTTTCCTGGAGCTGAGATATATGTGCACAGTTTTAAGGGACAATTATAATTTGGGTGAAGAAAAGATGGGAAAGTCAGAGAAAAAGGCTAGCGCAATTCACAGATGTGAGGGATCCTGGCAACTGGGAAATGGCAAAAAGCATGGCTGAAGCTAGTTTTAACCATGATAGGGAGTGGTAAGAGGAGTAGTTGATGATGTAGGTAGGGACCACCAATTCCTAAGGGTTGTGGAGAGCCACTGAAAAGATTTTAAATAATGGAATGACAATGATTACATTAACATTTTAAAAAGTTCATTCTGGTAAGCATGTGAAGATGGATTAGAGATATTTATGGAATAAATGATGAGGGTAGAGGAACTAGTCTGGATATTAATCTAGTAATCCAGATGAAAAATCCAACTAAATAATTGAAAGAGGTTCTGGAGAGAAGGGCATAGATTCTAGAGATACAAAAGAGGCAGAATCTTTAAGACTCAGGTCTGATTGGTTAGAAGGGATATCACTCCCAGGTTTCTAGTCTGCGTGATTGGCTAGTGTCATATGAAGGTACAAATTTGGGGGTTGAGTTATGTACAAGGTGCTTATAACTCTGGAGAGAGATGTGGGCTGTAAATAGGAGTTGATGCCAAGGTAGTTACTATATAGTGATGTAATGTTAATATATGTGGAGCTCCTAGAATGATCCCTGACCAAAGTAAGCGCTATACCGTAAGTAGAATAATAATGATGATGGATGGTGGTGATCATAATAATAACAATGGTTGATTATGAGATAACCCAGAAGTATACAGAGCATCATTGTCCAATAGAACTTTCTGTGATAATGAAAATGTTTTATGTCTATACTTTTAAATATGGTAGCCAATAGCCACATGTGACTACTGAGCACTTCAAATGTGGCTGTTGCAATTGAGAAAGTAAATTTAAAATTTTATTTAATTTTAATGAATTTAAATTTAAAAGTCACATGGAGCTGCTGGTTATTGTTCTGGACAGTGTAGATATATAGTGAGAAATGAAATCAAGAGAATCTGGGAATGAATCAAGTTGATCATCAACATGTAAGGAGTAGTAGAAAAACAGTCAAATAGGGAAAAGGAAAAGCAATATAAGGTAATACGGTTTAGAAGCACAATTGAACAACAGCTGGAAATATAAGTATGAATGCAAGTGAGCTATGTCACTTTAGTGTATATTCTAACAAGCCAACATTTATTTGGGCTCTAACTATCCATATCTCTAATTAATCTATTGTATTTGTAAATTCTCTATGGCACAGGAAAAATGATAACATCATGACAATAAGCTAATCTATTTGTATAAAGCTGGATTTCCACATAAGGAGAAGAGATTTTTACCAATCTACCTATGTACCTACCTACCTATCTATCTATCTATCTATCTATCTATCTATCTATCTATCTATCTATCTATCTAGATATATGTGGTGCTCCAAGGACAATGATGCTTCAAGGACAAAGGACACCCTGCCTGAAAACGTTTCAGCGTTACACCCCCTACTGGACTCTTAATCACCCTCCCCACCATGTTGCGATGGTTACGAAATTCCTGAGCCCACCTGGGCAACGCCCACCTGGGCAACGGGACCTGTCCCAAATAAGGAAAGGAGTCTGGCCTGTCCCACTCCTACCCTATAGAAGGAAGGTATATGTGCCTCGAACAATCAGTAAATGAAATTTTCACCTCGGACCATTCTTTTGTTTTCTGGCTATAAAAACTGATCAATAGCGCATGTTCGGGCTCAACTCACCCAGACTACTAGGAAGTAGGCCCCACTGTTCTGGCAGCAACCCTTCCCTCTAATAAATTCTACCTTCTTTACATTCTGCCTTGTGTCTGGAAATTCTTTTCCAACCTGCGTTTGGACCAAGACAATATATCTCTATCTTCTCTCTCTCTCAAAGAGAGATATATATAGTTTATATTTTAGTTCTAAGACACTTACCTCAAAAACTTCCTAAACTTGTTATCTATGCATTAATATTTCTTGATCTAGCTATTTCTTGATCTTTGGAATTGGCTTCACATTTAGAATGTGTAAAATATTATGAATGTAATGAGATCAATGGCTCAGGTTGTACACTATTGTTCATCCCTTCAAGCCAAGTTAAGAAAAGCTGGGGGGGGATGGTGAGCAGGGGAACTCGCCTGCTCATATTAACAGCATTAATATTTCCTCATCTTAAACTTTAGAATTCTCATGTCTTACTTCCATTGATGACCCTCTTTTGTATTTCAAATGACCTGAGTATATGAGGCAATATATGAGGATAAGCAGAAATTCATTAGTGTCAATTACAATAATGTGTTTCAAAAATCTTTTTTATAAGGGAAATTTAAGAATATATGGCCAAGTAGAAAGAAGTACCCATTGTCTTTTGTCAAAAATTATCAACCAATTCTTTTCAATTCTTTTTCAAGAATGTTTTGATTATATGTATCAAATATCCCTGTCAAAGAGAAAGTCATGTGCTTTCCCACTATCTTTATGGCTGGTCACTTATTTGGATGTCAGAGAGAAATATGTACTTAATTTTCTTACTTTGACCCAAACAATTTATATACTCCAATTCATTTTTAAAGATTCCAAAAAGAGGTATGAGTTAAGAAACTTTGGTGGAGTAGTTGCAGTGCTTTCAAAAGATACATTTCTAACAGATCTCTTTACACTATCTCCAAATTTCCAACTATTATATAGAAACAGCATGAAAATAATTCAGATAAGAGTGAAAGGAACGTGGAACATCACAGACAACTATATTGAAATAAATAAGAAGCCAATAAAGATTTTCTAAGTGAGATTTTGTAAAGTAGAAAATCTTATGTGATTATCTCGCAGTACAGAATATTCATTTTATGAATATTTTATTACAGTTTCCTCCAGCTTAAACATTTTGTGGCCCTGTTGGTTCTGAAAATTGGCCCCATTTTTCCTTTTGAAACAGGAAATGCTACAGTGCTTAAAGTCAAGTGTTATTCCTTTCCTTCCTTCCTTGAATCTCCTATCTGCAATTCAACTAAAACTTCCATTTGTATAAGCTCCAAATTGTCAGTCAATTAAGGTTTGTTTAGATTAGAATTGGTGTGCTAATAGTGGGTTAAGAGTTCAAATGGCACCTGCTTTGCATGTTACAACTTAAAAATGCCTCCTTTTCTTTAGGTAGCTAAAAGTTCTTTTTTTGTTTTTTGGCCGCACTGTGTTTGGGATCTTAGTTCCCCAAACAGGGATGGAACCGGTGCCCCCTGCAGTGGAAGTACGGACCTCCAGGGAAGTCCTCTAAAGGTTCTTAAGCATTAAGTAAAAATATAATAAAGTTTCAGTCTCTGTCCACTCAACAGGAAAAATGAATTTAGCTTCAAAATCTCAAATTATCTAAATCAATCTTGCTACTGGGGAATCTAAGACATTAAAAACAAGATTTCAAAAGGTTCACTGTTTATTAATTTTTTTTTTTTTTGGTTTAGATACTGTTACAAATCATAAAAGACATATCTAGTATATACTCCAGCTTTTCAAATAAGTCAGAAAGAACACTTTCTACCAAGAGATAGTACTATTTCTGGCTTTGGTTTAAGCTAAGGGAATTCTGAAGCAAGTTTTTCAAAGGATTTTAAAAAATGAACACTGTTGGAACAAAGTTGAAGATTAGTTAGAGATCTGGAAGGTGAGTTCCCCTGTTCCCCCAACCCCCAGCTTTTTTTAAACTTGGCTTGAAGGGATGAATAGTGTACAACCTGAGCCATTGATCTCATTACATTCATAATATTTTACACATTCTAAATGTGAAGCCGATTCCAAAGATCCAGAAATAGCTAGAATATTATATTTAAGTAAGGCATAGTAGGTGATCAATAAATATTTATTAAATGACTAAATATGAGAAAAATAAGAATAATAAATTACACAAAGGAATGTCTTTCTAATATTTCCTTGAATTAAAGTTTCATATCTTATAGAAATACCTGTATCCTTTCATAAGATAAAATCCAAAACTATATAATCAACCTGAACCAGGTAAATACATACTGTGAAAATACAAGACCACCGCATGCCATTCAGAGAGCTGACGACTTTTAATAACTCCTGAAAAGTGAAAAGCATGGTTTTTAAGACAAAACAATTTTCTGCTACTCACTTGGCAGATTTTACGACTTTGGGCAAGGTATCTAACCTCTTTGAGCTTCAGTTTCCTCATCTGCAAAATGAGGATGACAATAATATCTTCTTCAAACAGAGCTGTAGTGAAGACTGAGATAAGATAAATAAGATGTCAAACATAGAGCTTGTCACATAGTAAGAGAATTGTGTTTTTTACAAAGGGGCTGTCAACTACACGGAGTAACATTTGCTGAGCCAGGTAAGGTTAGAAATGATCCTGTTTTTGTACATCTCATGGATAGATTAATTTTTGAACAAGGCTTATTATTTTGGTCTCATCACAGAAGATAGTGACATGAAATTGGTAAAATCAATGTGCTACATCAGGGATTGGAGAATTTATTTCTTCAGCAGTGGAGATAAATGAAGATGATGTAAATGTGAGGGAAAGAAGAGAAGCCAAACATGGAAGGTTTGGCTACTTCCATAGTGATGCTATAAAATAAATAACAACAAGAGGCTTCCATATGAAAAATAGAAACATGAGAACATTCCTTGAAATTCTAACTGTTAAGGCTTATAGTCTAAATTTTGTGAAACAATCATTTACCAATTTAAAATGAAACAGGAAACAATTATGCAAGGTTATTTCTGTAAAGAGGACATCATGAATGTTAGATTCCCTAAGGAGTTCTTCACTGTATTGGTCATTAGAGCTTCATAAATTAAACATAAACACCACCTAAGGAGTCCACAGAAATGTGGCACTGAGTATAAAATATAGAAACCCTACCACAGATGACAAAAGGAGAAACACACTTCATGACAAGTAAATAAAGCTCATGTGTCACAATGAAAGAAACAAACCCAGGTGAAGCCAGAGTTCATTTAAGAGCTGAGTGCTATGGAGAAAAGGCCACAGCATACACAATCCCAACTCCCCAGAAACCAGTTCCACATTCCAACCTGAGAGCCCTCCTGCAAACATGCTGTCACAGAGAAAGTAATACCCTGATGGATGCTGTAGGTTATGATTGGAGATGATGCCAATGGTAAACTTCTTAAACACTCTCATGGGAAATGGAGAAATGCCTGGATGAAATGGCAGAAAGAAATGGGTTATATATTTTTTACACTGGGAATCATAATCCTGGGGTATTAAGAAAAGACCTGTGGAAAATGCAGTGATGAGATGGTACCAATCTTCTCTTTCAAAAGTCTTTGCTAATATCACAAGTAATTCATTTGCCTTTCATTACTTTGTTTCTCCCTACAAACACACATTTCAAGAAGAAATCAATTCTCCACAAAATCAGTTTTAACAGGAAAAAAAAATTTGTAACAGCTGCAACTTGCAAAGGAAAAAATTAAAGAAGATGGCTTTAATTCTATTGACTCAATAAGTTCAACTTTGTGAAGCTACAGGTTTAGCAATGCTATTCCTTTCAAGGCTTTTTATAAAGTTTTAAAGTCAAAAGATGATATTCTGCCTGTGGTTCTGCATACATTTACCTGGTATTTTAGACAGTGCCATCTTTCTGTTTTCTCCATGAAATTCAGAGATAATATTTCTGTGATCAGAATTAAGCTGACAATACTGGCCTGCACATAGTAGCTAAAGTAGCCTGCACAAAGTAAATATGTGTAGAAATATGTCTGTAAAGTAAAAAATTAAGATCTTAAAATTCACAGGCTATTAAAGTCCTGTTATTTACTAGTCATATTTTGAGGTACATACACTCTTTTCTCTTAGCTATTCAATAGTGCCCCTGCTTTGAATAGTAGACTTAAAGGATATTCAGAGACTGTTAGTGATATTTCAGGGACTCTGGTTTACACAACCAGAAAACCCACTTATGCTATGGTTTAACACAGTAAGAATAAGAAATTAAACCCCTGAAAAGGCAAATAACATAGGTCAAAGTTGATGTAAAGTATTCTGTTAAAAGAACATGAATCTCATGAGTGGTAAGCTTTTCTAGATTTTAATTTAAGAACCTTATACAAGTATCAAGGAAACTATTTTCCTGAGTAGCCTAATCAGTTCTTTAAAAGGGAGTGAATCTTCTATTTTACGTAAAAATAGGGGAATCATATTAAATTTTCATTTAATAATCAATTTGGAGGCTTTCCTCTGTCTATGGTTAATGGGACAGGATTGTTACTAATTTAATGTAAATCTTCAGCTACCAGAGACAGACCTATACAGCTCTGCAAACTGGAATCTTTGTTGTTAGCCAACATGAGTTTAACAACAAATTACCCAGTTCAAAGGAATCTTTATGGAATTAAGGTGGTGGCCACAATTAAGTTGGCTGTTTGGGCTTTAACCATTTCAATGTGATACAGTGACTGCCAAAAAAAAGTTACTCAGAAAAGTGCTGCATGAAAATATAGAAATTTCCCCATAAAACAGCTAACTTTTCCCCTTTGGTACCTTCATCTCTTTCAGCCAAGTGCAAAGTGTAAGGCAAAATAAATTAAGGCAAAAGGAAAATAAAGTAAGAAAAATGGTGAGGGCGAGCATGTTGTTGACCATGTAAGAAAACACGTGCAAAGTATACCTCAGATACACTATAGGTAGATGAGCACGAGGGAAGCCGAGCCTGGTTTTGCAGTGGGGAAAAGAAAACACTGTTAAAGAGGAAATGATAGCATAGTAAGGGTCTCGGAAGTTTAGAAGGCTCCATCACCAACACATTTGCCAGATAATAAAACAGCCTTATCAACAGACACTTGAGCTTGAAATCTCAAGGTTCATACTATTTGAGGAGAACTGTGTGATAAAAAAATACCTGGCTTAAAAAAAAAAATCCATGATGGAGATGGCTCCCCAGATCAGAATCTGGTATGATCTTGCTCAGAAGACGCTCATTTAAGGTTAACAGGAAAGTGGAACACTGGTCACTTTTTCCTATGGTACCACACTGATCTCACTGTCTTAACACTAGCAAACTACATGTGAGATTATTTATAGAATGACTCTATTGTACATTTTCATATTACTGTTTAAAGAGGGCACCAAAGCCAGATCAGTATTCTGATTCTAATTTTCTGTTCCTACTATTCCATTCTCATTACTGAATCCATTCAGTATTACTGAATCTAAATAAACAAATAAGCCAGTAGCAACACCAAAAAGATATTAAAAAAACTTAACCACAAAACTCTTCTCCAGACCTGTCTTCTATCAGAATGTTTCATTGATTTTTTTGTGATAACTATTTTATACTTAAAACCATGTTTAATCTTCATGACTTTCACTTGATAATTTCCTGGCCTGTTCTTACTTTCTAGGTTGTCACACTGCCACATTCAATTTTGTGGCCTCTTCTTTCATTATGTTGTCAGAATGCCATGTGAGCTAAATACTCAAGCATGCATTTTCTAGTTACAAATTCTTCAGGAAGTTCCAAAATACAAAGTTAGGGTAGGGAAATAAGGTAAAGAAGAAGATGGCACAGTGGAGAAATCAGAAATGTCCTTATTATCTGATCTGTTCTTTAAGTGTATTTCCAGCACCCAGCAGAGCAGAATATAGTAGGCACTCAATAATGGCTTACTGAATAAGTGAATATACAAAATCTTTTTCTTCTATCCTCAAAAACTGAACTGTGTGAAATAATATTCAGAAGGTTTTACACTTACCATCACAAAGATTTGTGATAAAATGTATCACTGCCACTTAATGATTTACTATGAGGTAGTTTCTAAAATATGATCAATTCTATACATATTAAGAAATTAAATCTTTCTTTCAACCACATACATATCTGATTTTCTTTAGCAGGATACTAGTTCTAAGAAAGCCTTCCTCTGCATGTTTGTTCTGTTACTGTAACTATACCCATAAAACTGAAAAACTTTATCTTTCAAAATAGTTTGAGTCTTGTCTTTTTTTTCCCCTCACTTCTCCATTTTCAATTACTAGGGAAATTTACTTGTCAAGGAGATCTTTTACTAGCACTCTATTGTCTTAATGTCAATTCTGAGAAGGCAATTCCACCGTAAGGATTAAACACCTCACAGATGTGTCACTTCCACTCCAAATGATGTCTTATGCTACTGCAGGCGATTTTATAAGTAATAGATGGTTCAAAGCAGAAGAAAGATTTTTGTTATTTTTCAGTAGAACTGAAACTTCAGAATTGCATTAATTAACTTTACATGTTAAGTGAATTCTATAAAGTGAAAGATAGCAAAATTAGCCTGTTTTCCAAAGAGATATTCTTAAAATTTATTTACTGTCATCTTCACCATTACTGTAATCTGGTCATATTACAAAACACTATCTACCAAGATATTCAGGATGTTACATGTTATAAATTAAATAGTAAATAAACACATATTATTAATATGAGTAAATGCCAAAATGTCAAACAAGGAAGACTCAGGAGGCTCAAACAATGTTCTACATACAAGAACCAAAAAACACTGAAATTTGCTTAAAGAAAGTAGAGTACATAAACAAATTGATGTTTACTCATTTAAAAGCTACCAAAAGATTATTCATCTAAGGACTAATGTCCCAGTAGTTCTTCCTCACCTCAATCAAAGTAGGCTGATTCAATGTAGACACTTTCAGATTTTTAAGTGCTATATTAAGATATGATGTATTACTTGATCACTTCAGGGTGTCTTTCTTAGTTGTATGAAATTTCCTATAGAAGGTATGATTTTAGGTGAGGTCAAGCAGGAAATTTAGCAGAAATCAAAAGTTGATCGTGGTTTTCAGGGGAAATATCTTTATTAAGAGGCAAGGAAGTAATAAACAGAAAAATACAATGTGTATAGCAAAAATACTCTAAAAACACATTTTAAAAAAGTTTAAAGAGCAAGAATGGAAATTATCTTTAAATCTCTGTAAGGGGCTCCCCAAAGAAGAGGAATTTATAATCTATACTTTATCCATATGATAGTTCTATATTTGAAGGGTTTAACGTAATTCCATAGTGAGTTTACCTTGTGTGCATGTATGTGTGCTTGGCATGTGAAGAGCACAGAATAAACAGTGTAAAAAGGAAGAATAAAAACATAAAGGTAGAAAAGTTCAGGGGATCAACTCTTTTAAGTGCATGCTTCCATGCAGAATGATCTGACACCATCCTCAGAAAAAATAACCAGCTCTCCTTTTCTCAGTTTGTAAAATGATGATAATTTCACACAATCTCTATTATAATAATTTCTTTGTCAGTGTCATCTTGACACACTAACCAGTTTTAGCAGGTGTCAGCAAATTTTTCTGTAAACAGTCAGATAGTAAATATTTTAGGCTTTATGTGCCATATGGTCTTTGCTATAACTATTCAACTGCTGTTGTACTGCAAAAGCAACCACAGATTATATGCAAATCAAAGAGTGTGGCTGTGTTTCAATAAAGCTTTATTTTTGGGACACTGAAATTTGAATTTCATATAATATTCCACATGTCACAAAATGATATTCTTTTGATTTCCCCCCCATCATTTAAAACTGCAAAAATCATTCCTAGCTCATGGGCCCACAAAAGAGAAACAGGATTTAGCCCAAGGGCTGTAGTTTGCTGACCCCTGAGTTACAGCATTAATTTAATGAATAAAAAAGTGCAAAAAACCCAAAGACAATTCATCAACAATATAAGATGAGTTAGTTTAGAACTAAAGCTGGAATGAAGACACTGATCTTGAAAGACATAAAATCACAACCATCTAATTCATTATTTGTATTACCCTATTTCATACTCGTCTTATTTTGGCACTCAGGAAATTATTAAACATTTTAAAACTACACTTCAAAAGATATTAGTTTCTGGCTTGATTCAAACATTTTTCTTAAACTTAATAAAAATATAGTCAAGTGATAACTCCTCCCTTAACTTTTTCCACTTCAGATAATACCATCCCTTTTTTTGTGTTAGCATAGCAGGTACATATAATTATCATATTCCTTCTACTTCATCACCTTTCTTCTTAGTTCACTTATGTGCCAATAATCTGTCTTCATAAGTCACCTTCCATTTTACTGTTTATTAAAGCCTTTAAAAAATTAACATATTTGATTACCCCAAACCTACCTGTATATATTTGTAGCTGAATGGAAATGTATCATCATATTACACAGACTGAGGGAAAATACAAAATTTGTGGCTTTGAGGTATTTTTATTCCTCTCCTTTCTTTTCTTTTTGTCTTTACTTCATGAGTACTTATCTACTTTTTTCCTGAATGTTTTAACATTCAAGCTTCCCAGGGCCCTACTGCTCTTTAATGAATTAACTTCAATTTTATAAATTTACCTTGATGTACATTACTTAAAGGAATTCATTTGCATTATCTTATGTTTTCCAATTATCATCTGTCTGCATTACTTTTTTTTTTTTTTGCATTACTTTTTAATTAATTAATTACTTTTTTATTGAAGTATAGTTGATGTACAATACTATGTAAGTATAGGTGTACAGTATAGTGAGCCATAATTGTAAAGGTTACACTCCATTTACAGTTATTATAAACTATTGACTATATTCCCTGTGTTGTACAATATATCCTTGTAGCTTTATATGTGATAGTTTGTACCTTTTAATCCCTGACCCCTAAGTTGCCCCTTCCCCTTCCCTTTCCCCACTTGTAACCATTAGTTTGTTCTCTATATCTGTGAGTTGGCTTCTTTTTTGTTGTATTCACTAGTTTGTTGTATTTTTTAGATTCCACATATAAGTGATATCATACAGTATTTGTCTTTCTCTGTCTGATTTATATACTTCCTACTAGATTCATGCATTAGATTACATGGAAAATTAATTTTTTCCTTTATGTGGTTTCATTCTTCAGTCATTATTCTCAACACATTATCAATCTAAGGATTTGTAGTTATTTTTGCAGTAGTTAAATTAGGCAAACTCTGTTTAGGTACAAGATGATAATTTTATTATTATTAAAATTACTAAAAACTCATTTAGGGTTCAGAATACTTCAGTTTTGTATAAAGTACAGAAAAAGATGATACATTCTTAACTTAGAATTCAAGAATCAAATGCATCCTACTTTTTGCTATAGAAGAGTCCATGTAAAATTAAAAAGTATGTTTTCATATGAGAAATAAATAAAATTTAATACTGTTCTAAAAATTACCTCTTAATACAATAGTCTACTTTATATCATTGATTATAAGTAATAAATAAAAATGCAGGGTTCTTTCCTCTAAAAAATAATATATCATATAGATGATACCAATTGAAACATGAATAATTTAATTAAATCCTTATCCCAAACTTCTGATGTCTCACCTTCTTCAACTATTAAATAAGATATTTAAGTGGCAACATGGTTCTGAACCTTTCATCTTATTGAAATATTTAGCGATGTTCAATGAATTAAAAGGCATTCATATACTTGCTCTTCGGTGTGGACACCTACAATAAATTTTCACAAAATGGAATGGTCACTATATGCCAATTTATCTCATTTTAGAAACGAAATCTGTTTATATAGCGTATGGTACTTAGAATAACTTTATTCTGCTTCTAAGCAACAATTTTTTAATATACAAGGCATATTTTAAGGCATTCTGGGGCAATAAGAATTAAAGCGAAGGAGAGACACTGAACATTCAGCTAAGATTTTGATTTGTGTCTTTTCCTAGCTGAACTCTGTAGAGAAAATACTAATATTTGCCTTTTGACAATATATTTTTTGTTTTTCCGTACTTTTCTAGTTAACAGGAATCTTAGAAGGATACACCTTATAGTCACTCTTTTTAGAAGAAAGGTAATCAGAACAAAGTGTGACCCAGTGAAATGAAACAAAAGATGAAGACACTGAGACTAGTTATTATGTACTCCACCATGCAGTACAGGTATTGAAAAAAAGAAATTGAAGAGTGGCATGAGAAAACCAATTTCCAAAGCACAGAGATTTCAATTTAACCCTAATCTAACACAAACTCCCTACCATATAGACCTTAGCAAGTCTCAACTTTCTGGTCTTGGTTTCACTGAAAGAAAAATAATATCATTTTTTATGACTGGTTAGGGAAGAGTATGGCACTAAAAACATACATTATCAGAATCTTTTTAGGAGTTTCTAGAATGATATCCAGATATATCTAGACTGATTTAATTATAAAATTCATACTAATCTTTTTTTATTTTTTTTTAAAACAGTGGGATAGATTCTGGGGATGATTGTGGGTAATTTTTCAAATTCTCTAAGAATATGACTGAAAAGAAGGACTGGCTCAAAAGAAAGAAGTAGAAAAATGAGACATGTATTAATTTCCTTTTCTGTTTAGCTATCAGAATTTAATGACTGATATTAATAAAAAACTTTGAACTTTAGTAAACAGAAATTTAATGAAGAGATATACAAAATACACATAGTATATAATTAAAAACAAAGCTGAGAAACCAGAGAATTATCATAGCACTATTATTTTTTATTCTATCCTTCATAACAAAATTATTATAGCAATATGAATTAAATGTATGACAATAATCTTGGGAGAAGTAAATCAGGGCTAAGTTTCATAGGAACTTTTTTTTAAAGCCTCAGAAATACGAGGTCAAGGTTAAATAGAGCCAGAAATTATTTACTGTAATATTTTAGCTTTTCTTCTACCATATTTATACCATGTACCATTTTAGAGATTTTAATTCCATTTATCTTGAAAAGATATATTCAGGAGAAGGACCAAGCATTCTGAGTCTGAACTATCAGTCACAAAAAATACTATTGTTAGTATGCCTAGATGACGTATGTACAGTATTGAGTGGCTATAAGGTATTGTTCTCCTTCATTGTTGTCCTGGGTATATTATATTAGCCATTATCTCAAGTATTTGTAAGATGTTACATAATAGTGTTCATAGTGAAGATTCCTACTGCCTAATTTTCTTATTTTTAGATAAAAAATGATATCTTATAGTTATTCCCAAAGAGTCTGAGTTAAGAGAAGTCTATTAACTCAGAATAGATGTATCTACTTGCCAGATTACCTATAATGAGACTCTAACACTGAATATTTTCCTTGACAAATGAAATCGAATCATCAAGGCTCTATCACTTGGATCCGGCCCATAATTTATAATCCTCCTGACACATCCAACAGGGACAGAAGACACAGTAAATGGAAAAGCTCCAAATGAAGTCTCATGAAAAGATCGTCAGAAAATTATACAATTGTATAAGAAACACAGATTTTGAAAAAAAAAAAAAGGTTTTAATTTGCATTGGAGCCAGAATGCTATTAAATCAAATGCAATGTTAGTGTGGCTTAAAGGTCTTCTATGCTAATTTAATCTTTCTTTCATAAATGTGAGCATGAAGCTGCAGTTAGAAAAGAAAGAAAGAGATAGGGAGAAAAGAGACAGAAAGTAAAAAAGATGGAGATGAGAGGACAAACCAATCAGATTTGGAATTACCAGTCAGCAGAAGTTTAGGGAAAAAAAAAAAAAAATCACCAGGTGAAATCGTACATTTACTCTGAGAGAGTATCCTTTCACATTGCCTTCTAGGTGATCTCTGAGCTCCTCCAGCTTTCGATGGAGCTACATGTAAACATCAGAAAATGAATTGAAAAAGCAACTTGGTCTCTTTTCAGTTTTCCTTTTTCCTTTTAAAAATAAGATCATAGCGTTATACATTTCTCACTGCCTTTGGCAAACATTTCAAAACGTCGAAGATCTTTGTATAGCGCAAGAATACATGCTCAATAAACCGTGACTAGGAAGAGAATATTTTATTTTAATTAAAGCCTCTTTTCTCCCCAAAGTGTTAGAGAAAATAAATACCTTAACTATCCTTATAAACCTCTAGAGATTCACTTTAAAATTTTCTATTTTGTAGAAATATGGAATAAAGACATTTAAAAATTATGAAATTTGCCTTTCCTTCCCAAACACTCTTTTTGATTTAAGGCTGCATCCATATTCAAATAAACTGACTGAACCCTAAAATGTATATTTTGTTCTTATACATATTTATGTGTATACACATAATCATATTGTATATACACTTAAAAACAATAAACATACAATTACAACTTGAAGTTCTACACATCCAAAAGCTGAACTTCGAGATAAACACACGCGTACTCGCACACACAATTCAGTTTGTAACAGATGGTGCTGCAGTATGGATGCCATTTTATCTCTATTTCACTATCAGTCATTTCCAAAAAGTTATGTCAAACTGCACCTTTTCACTTGAATCTGAGTCATAATCCATAGTCTCAACAATAATGGATTTATCTTCCCTTAAAAAATTAAAATATGATACCTCACAGGTAGACAGTGAGGAATGCTACTGATATATCATCAAGACACATAAAGTCATATTTTTCTGACTAAATAATTTTAGCTTGCCTCGCTTCTGAAATAGGTATATAATAAACACTTCCCATCCCCTCTGATTATTCTTAGTGAAATAACAACAACAAAAAAATGCTACCCAGTATACAGCAGTGTTAGAGAACAGAGAAGATGGCTTGTTTGGAATAAAGGACACAAACATACAGACACACCCTCATCCATGTGCACTCATGTGTGTGCACACACAGATAAATAAACAACAACAAAAAAGTAAAATTAAGAAGGCAGAAGAGGCAAGGAGAGGAAAGAGTGCAGAAATTAGTGCTCCATAAATTGTTAAATGGAAATAAATTGGAGGTGTGTAAAATTTTTAAATGACTTAATATTAGCCTCAAAGTAGTTATTGAATTTTGGGACATCCCAGTGCAGTGAATTATGTCATTTTGATTAATTTAGCAGTTACTATTGCCGTAAGGACAAATGGGACTGAGATAGAAGAAGTGGTTAATATTGAGGTAGATTTCTCTGCATATTTTTAAAATTCAGCAAATTTTCTAACTTGCATTTATGGTGGCAGCATTAAAAGTGATTAATTGGCTATGTCTATGTCTCTTAAGGGTGATAATTTATTTACCTTTCATTGTGATTAAATGTTAGAGTATCGAGTGCCCAAGATAAATTGACCAAATGGATATTTAACAACTACCAAATGGGACCATTAGATCAGAAATCTTTAAGTGGTGTATTAGTAGGTCACATACACAAATGGGCAAACATATATATATATATATCAGTTTCTGCTGATTGTTATATACATTTTTTAACTTTTGACAAATAAAACAAAGGGGATTAAGAGTGCTTACTATTAGCTATATGTGAGCCCACTATACTAGCAAGCATCATATGAAATTCCTTTTCTCTCTAATTCTTAAGATTATATATATATATATATATATATATATATATAAAATACATGTTATTAACTCATAATAATTATTTTCTGGAATGAACTACAAATGGTAATGACACTAAAATAACATTTAACAAAAAAAAGTAAAAAGGGGATATAACATTCTGAAAATAAATATTAGTTCTCTGTGTAACAGGAACTTAACACATAGTCAGTGACATCAATCAGAGGAACGGTTTACTCTAGAACCCCAAATTACAGGCACCTGTAATGAGGCAGTTGCCCTTTCTCTTGTTTGTGGTGCCACTCAAAGCTAGTTATTTGGCAGCTTGCCTTCAGCTGGTTGCTCTATGTGTAGCTGAAACAAACAAACAAAAATGACCCAACAGCCAATAAAAATATTAAAATAAAACAAAATGGGATGGTGAAAAATGGAAAAAGCCCCCTTCCTCCCACCACCCTCCAAAAAGGAAGAAGTGTAGGCTATAGATGAAATCTTGCCAAAAAATGTTAGAAACATATTTACTTTGAGGGATCCAACTCTACTAGCAACTCCTTTGCTTTCATCCGGCCGTCTAATTTGCTACAATGAGGGAAGATGGGTAAAAAAGACAGAATAAAGAAAAAGTGAACTTAAAAATTTTTCTAAACATTAGTAAATAATACATGCAAAAACATCAATTGACTCTTTGAGATACATCTTAGGAGGCCAAGCCAAGGAGTTAACTAACCCAGAGGCTATATGACATGCTCTGCAGACAGGTTGGTCACTAGAATTCAGTCTTTGTTATGACACTATTCCTAAGATGAGGAAATGGGCACTTACTTTTGGTTATCTTGGGAACTTCTCATGAAGCAGTGTCTGGAGTAGTGTTACATTTGCATTTGGCTTACGAAAAACAAAGAAATACAAATATACCTATGCAGAAAACTTTGTCTCCTTTAGTGTCTATTCCATTGTAATATCAGAAAACATCAGTGCTATGACTAGAAACATGAGTGTTCCTTAAGTGGAAAGATCAGTCCTGACAAGCATCATTCTTGACAGGTGACAGAGTGAAGCTCCTCTGCTTGTTAACCCAAGCATTGAGGTTGTTCAGCTGTCACTGAGATTCTCAATTAAACAATTGTGCTGCCTAACCAGAAAATTTTAATGCCAGACCAAAGTTAGATACATTTATTCCCTCAAAGCTTTCAGTTATTTCAGTTATTTTTTCCTTTTGGGTAAGATAGGAAAAAAGAAAAGTAAAACTGCTGTTTTAAAAATTTGTTTCACCTCATTGTGTAAATGAGAAAAGGAAGATTCTAAACCCAAAGTGTTTTATTAGGTTAGGTATAAACTAGAAATCCCTTTGCTTTTTAATAGAGCTGTAACAATAATATTTTGGTTAAAGAGGAAGTCAAACTAAAAAAAGAGTAGGGGGGAGATTGGAAGGAAGCTTCAGACCAAGTGCTTTTACATTATGGATTCCTACATGTGCAGAATGATGGTCTCCATTCAGACCAGCATAGCTCAAGTTAGTTGTGATTCTCTTGCTTGTATTAGGAGACAACTGATGAAGTATCAATGTGATGCCAAATTCCCAGTGTTAAAGTCCTCAGGAAAAATAAGAAATCTGACCGTGCTACAAAATTATAGTTTCTGGAGACAGGCTACAGTTGTCTTATCCCTTGTAGGATATCTCTGATAGCATAAGTAGATTGCTTAGGAATAATACTGAGAAAATTGGATTTTCACTTTGAAAAACAGCATCTTGATCCATAAGAATTGTGTCAACTTTTGGTTTTACTTGATATAAATAGTTTTTACTAATTTTTCAACATTAATTAAATATTGTACCCTAAAGATAATCACTGATTCTTACCCTTCTTGGTTGAACAGAGTTCTTAAATTTAGAAACAGTGGATACTAATTAGAATGGAAACAGTCTATAAGAAAGGGCCTCTGGATGGACAGTGAGTTCATATTATTTAGTCATTTTCTTATGCTATTTTCTTTGATTTCAGAGAACATCTTTATATCAAAAGCTATTTTCCATTTTAAATTGACACAATATCTTGATTATAAACAACGTAGTTTTCTATAAAAAAATATAGAGTCTAATGTTTCATGCTGCTTTCTGAAAACTTTTAGAAACTGCATTGTTATATAGTAACAAGTGAACACCATTTTCTACATTATCTTTTATTTCTGGAAAGCTTAAAATTACATCAAGTCCAGCAACATGAGGTAGTTTCTTCAAGGTTACACAGGACATTAATGACAAATCTAAGACCAACATCCACCGTTCCTGGTTTCTGCTTTAAAGTTGTATTACCTTAATAGGCCTGGAAATAAATGGGTTGGAAAAAACCTGATGCTTATAAGAGGATGTATATGTATACATGTCCCTGTGTGTCTGTTTATCTATCTCATTTATGGAAGAAATTTTATGTTACCACATTAATGTATGGATGAAATTTTTCCTAAATCATTTCAATTCCAAATGCAAGTGCAAGTACAGAAGCTTAAAGAATGAAATATAAGAAGAGAAAAGACAATCACCATTGAACTCTGAACATGAAAAACAGACTATATACCAATTTACACAAAGATTTTTAGGAGCAGACAGCTCATCTGTCAATGCTTGACACCAATTTTCTGTATTTAAATCTGATTTTGTGACTCCTTAACTATCGTAAGAGGAAGACTTTAGAAAACCAATGTGGTTATCAAAGCCACAAGTGGTTGTAAATCAAGTGCCATGTGATTTTTTGTGGCTCCTGATACAGGTAATTATCCCTAATACTGAAAAACTTCAGAAAGAATATGAAAAAGATTTGTCACATATACTAAAATTTGAATTGTAGAGAAAAGTCAAATCGATAGATTTTAAGACGTAATGCTCTCATTTATGCTAGTCAACCCTTAATCATCAATTATGATGGAGTAGTATAAATAAAAGAAATTCACAGCTAATCCAGATACCTGATTACTATTTTTCTTTGATTAGAATTTAAAAGAAATCACAAAAGATTAGCATTTGGATAAAATGAACTTTACTCTTCATGATAATTATAAAAGCCTCACATTGTTAGCTAATTTTATACATATTTTTCTGAGGCTATAAACATTCTGTATCAATAACTAAGAGAGACTAAACTGCAAATGTTTATACTACATATAAAATCACTGCAATATAAATGAAGCTTGAGAATTGGATGTAAAGAATTGTAGGGATTACAGGTTGGTTGAGATTATTAGTTTATAATAATGATATATGAAAACTGAAATGTTACCTGCAAAACAAAAAATATTATCACTAATGATTTTTGTACCCTGAAGAAATCCTTTTATAAATATTTTTACTGAGATTGTTAAGACATAAATCGGAGGATCAAAATCATTTCAATCTTCTATTCAGCCTCTCAGCCTGAATATATTTAACAAGATATCCATTAAAAATTGTCTGAAAAGATTGCACTATATCACCTGTTTTGCAACATTCTGGGAATATTTCTTCAGGAATTAATTACTGGGTAATCTATCCTCAGGAATTAATTACCAGGATGTGGTCACTAAAGTAGTGAAATGACTGCTATTTGTATTCACCTTTTTTTAATAAGAGCTTGAATTTTAGATATATCATGCAACAAAAGAAATTGCCTGGATGCTAACACAATACGGATTGTTGATTCCCTTTGATTTAGCTCAGCTCTCCAAAACTGAGCTCACTGTAAAATTATTTCCATTATTAACAAAGTAGAAAATCACCCCATCTCACCCTCATCTCTCTTGCCAATAATAAGTAGCTGTAAGTGTAATATTTTTTAAAGGCAAAAATAAGATTTTGGAGTAGAAATCCAACTTTATATTGATTTTTGAAATAAAATATGAAACTTCAAGAAATTTGGGGGTTGTAGAAGCCACTTAAGGTAGGCACCCATATCACTGGATGTATGTATTAACACATCTCTTTAGCTGCAAGATGTTTGGTGAAGAACTGTGAGAAAAGGTTATATATTTTGTGTGTTTGTTTTTTTGATGAGAGAACGCAGGTCTTAGAGAGGTCCATTAGCTTTTTGGAGACATATCAATAAAAAAAGCATAGCTTATGTTAAATTCTCTGGCTCTCAGTTCTCTTCATTAAATTTGGGCTCTCATTATAGAATGACTAATGTAGATTTCCCCTTTTTCTCCCCTGATATATTTTGTATTGATTTAGATTAAGATTGTATAGATTAAAAAAAATTTTGTTTGTTTTTCCTAGGGATTGAATTGTTTTATTTTTAGAATTCTCTAACTTACCTTCAGAACTACCCTGAGAGACAGACATTTTTAATCCTATTTTATTATGCCAGTTTCTTTTTTAAAGTATGGGTATCAATGACAGGAAAGAAAACTTTTTTTTTTAGAAACTGTTTCTCTTCCAACCAGTATCACTCAGAACATATTGGTACAGCTATAGATTGCTTCTGGTAGTTGTGACTGGAGAAGGAGGTTTTTAAAAAAGTTTTACTTGAGAACTCAAAATTTAAACACACTCTTGTAAATAAAGAAATTCTTTTGGGAATCTGGTTAATATTTCAATTCACTATATTTCAGTCCTTTCAGTAAAACTGGTGCTTCATTGTAAAACAATTCTGTTTCATTTGTGATTTATTAAGGCAAACTAAAAAAGAGAAAAGAAAGAAATGAAAGTAAGAGAAGCAATAATTCTATAAGTGTGTCAGGGAAAAATAAATACTCTAATGCATTTCTGGAGAAAGGCAAACCAATAAAAGGATAGAGAAGTTCAAGGAAATATTGCAAAGAATAATGAAGAATTAAGTCAAAAATTAGAATCTTGGTAGCAAGTCACAGCTCTACCAACTGCCCCACCCACTTACAAAAATTTTTATACTTAGGAAATCCTTTATTTTAAAGGCTCCGATTTCTAATGGTTTATTAACATTTCAAATATTTATTTATATTTTATTGTACATTTATAATTTTGATCCCTAAGTTTCTATAATAGCTTTGATTCCAAAATAATACAATCTATACAAAATTAGACTTTTAAGCAAGTTATTTCCTGCCCACTAGCCAGAGAATAATTCAATCCATGCTCTTTTTCCCCAAGTTTCGTATCTGTCTAAAAAGAAATAATGAAGCCCATCACAGGTATGGTATAAAAAAGTTATTAGGCATTTTGAAATAGATAAGTTTTAAATAGTATGTTTTTAAGAATTATTTATTATTTGTGTAGGAGATAGAAAAAAGTTTATTTTCAAACTTCCATTGAAATATAATTTTCTATCCAGCAAGATTTGGAATGGCTTAGCCTGCATATAAAAATGCTCTGGTATAAACAGAGTTACAAACACAAACAAATAGTTGGCTTTATGAAGATTTGCCATAAATCTGAAAAGTAGGCAAAAGACATCCATCCTCATCATTACCAGATCCTGTCTACATAACAAAACAAACCAACAAAAACTTATATTTTTCTGGTTTAAAAAATAATATAGATTATAAAATAACCTGTAATTTAATCCCTATGCAATTTTGTTTAGTACTTTTTTAAACTACATATTTTATTTTGAGCATTTTCCTATGTCATTAAATATTCTTAAAGATATGATTTTTTAGGTTATATAAATAACTCATATAAATACATATTATTATACAAGTTATTTAACCATAGACATTAAGGTTGGTTCTAATTTTTCATGAATATGAATAATGCTGTGATAAATAATCCTGTACATAAGTCTTTCATGTCCTCTTTGATAACTTCCATTGAAAAATTTCTGGAAATAATATGATTGGTTAAAACATAAAAAATTTTTTATATATATAGTTTGCTTGCAAGGTTATACAATGTTATATTCCTACTAATGTGACTAGGAATATTCATGTCACTGCTCATTATAGCACGGATGATTATAATTTAAAAATAGTTATCAATTTGACTACAAAATTTTTAACAGATTTCTGTGAGGGTACATTTTTTTCCCACATATTTATCTGCTGAATTTAATTCTTTTTATGAAATGGCTATTCCTGCCCTTTACTCATTTTATTTCTTTTTTTTTCCCCTATAAGATTAGAAGAGCTCTTTTAGGCTATCAAAGCTTTGATAGATTTGTTGTAATTTTTTTTTTTTTCTTTCTTTTTCACATCTGCTCCACTATAAGATCCTTGAGGTCATGGTTAGTAAGTCTATGCATTGCTATTTTCCCAAAACCTAGCACAGTACTTGACATAATATGCACTAAAAATATTCATTGAATGAATTTCTGAATTAATGTGTGTTTTGTCTTTAATGAAAGTAGGATGAAAAGGGAGAGCAGATAATCCTGAAGTTTGGGGCAAGAAAATACATGGCCAATTTTAGAATATGTATCATTTAAAAATATAAAGATCTAGGAAATAATTTAGTTTGGTATATGCTGTCTATTAAAGTCATGAATGAGACATGGCCAGTTAACTATATAGATTTGAATCATGGCTGTATCTAATCAATTCTGCTGCTGAAATAATGATGGCACAGATTATTTTTGTTGAGCTGCTTTTACACAAAACATATCCCAAACCTTTAAAAAGAAGTTTATAGGAAACAAAGATATTAAATTAACTGAAAGCTAGTATTCTTAATTTCACTATTCCTTGTATTTCTACAGTTCTCACTTCCCTGTCATCCTATAACTTAAACAAAATGCTAGTGAATACCAAGAGAAATCAATATTCCACTTAACAGAGACAAAGCTTGACCTAAATGAGAAAGATCTTAAACGAAGTTAGAACGTTTTCACTTCATAATCTTTAACTTTATGTAGTAGCATGAAATGCAAAAGCTGAAATAAATAAATGTAAATTATTTTACATTAATTGGATATTAACATAATATCAGAGAGAAGGGCTAAAGAGAATGATAATATTTATTCAGTCAGTATAGAAACTTATCGCAAAGGAATAGAATTATAGGTCTAGAAGGGACTTTAGAGGCTACTTAATTTAGTATGATGATGTTACAGATATAGAAACTGAGGTTTACTAGTTCTAACAAAGGTATAAAGTGGCACACTAGGGCTGATACTCAATATTTGGTGCCTGATAGTGCAATACTTTTACATACTCAATACTGTTGACTTTTCAAACAACTTTGGATCCATAATTTTTAAAATATCTGTCAGTAAATCAGTCAAAAGCAAATGCTAAAGGCTGCTCCTTCTAGAATATGATTGAATTGAATTAATGAAGATGCAAAAATGATCTCTTCCTGATATACATATGAATTATGGGAACCATGGGCCTAAAAGTTTGGCATATACTTTCAACAAAGGTAGAATTAATACAAGTCACTAAGTTTAATTAAGAGAAGATTCTAAAACATTTCACTTCCAGTAGACTATCACAGCATTATATTTAAAACTAGGAAATAGGTAACAACTAAAATATGCAAAATAGGGACTGGTGAAAAAAACTATGCTATACCCACAAATTTGAATACTGAACAATAATTGATATTAATGTTGTAGAAGATAATTTAAAAACATGTAAAGATGTACATGACATAGAAAGAATGTTACTAAATGAATGAGATAGGTTAAAATATAGTTTCATAACAATAGCTAACATTTAGTGATCGTTTCTTATATTTCTAACACTGTGGTAAGTGATTTATATGCATTTTAAAATTTAAACTTTAAAACAACCCTATGAGGCAAATAGTATTATTATTTTTCATTTTACAGATGATTAAGGTTATAGAGGTGAAGTAACGTTCTGAAAGCCACACATCTAGTAAGTGATAAAGCTGAGATTCATTGCCAAGCCAGGAGACTCCGGAACCAGAGCTCTTAATCACTGCCTTGCCATAATGATCCATTTATATAAAACACTTGAATGCATGGGAAAAAAACCAGAATGATAAAAGCAGAGTTTTAACAGTTGTTATTTATTAAAGGCAGTCTTACAGGAACTCTTTTTTTTTTTTTTGCTTATATTAATTTTCTAAAATGAGCATGTATATCACTTTTTTTAAATAAAAAAAAAAAAGACCATGCCACTTATAGACTGTCTAAACTATAAAACTGTTAACTCTATAGCTATTAATTTCTAGTTAGCTATATCTTCTCAGGCTAGCTAATCAAATTTCATTTGCAACTCAGATTTCAAAGTGGCAATCGTACACTTCACAGTTAAGCTATTCTTAGTTTCAATGATAAATATAATTCTGTGAGCATTAAATAATAAGAAAAGGATGGGGGAATTCCATTTTCAATTTTCAATGTACATAAAACGTAGAGGGGACACTTAATTAGATGAATGAAAAACAGAAATCAATGTAAAATCCTGTATATTTAGCAGAATGTCAAAGAACAACCATTTAAAATAATTTGTAAACTGAAAATTCATAGCTAAAATATATTATTACTATTTTAGTTTTCTTCAAAATGTCAACAACTAATATACCATACTGGATAGTGTCTCTCCTGTTAGAAACGATATGAAAACAATCCTTTTTTTGAAGTCTCAAAAATCTGTTTTGCTATCAAACTAGAATAAATAGCAAAATAAATATGTTGTTATAAATGAGGAGAAACTAGACAATAATGAATGAGAGTGGAAATCAGTTACTCAAAAGTCTATAGGAGCCAGGCATTTAATGCAAATAAGTAAAGTAGGCTGGAGGGTATAAAGAATGCCAGCTGAGTACTGATATATGTCGTGCTGGCCCAGTAATGTCAATCTGATTTTTTTAGAAATAGCTGAAAATTGTATTTTTATTTAAAATCTCACCAATTTTAAATGTTCCAAACTAGTTATAAAAAAAGAAGACATCCCCAAAGATATCCCTAATAAAACTATCTTCCATCAACTAGGTTATGACTTAAAAGAGGGCTCTCTGTGCACCTATAAGTAGAAAGGAGACCTTAGGGAAACATTAGTTACTATACAAATATAGAAGTAGTATCACATTGGAGATGAGTAAAGTTAGCTGGGAATTACATTTTCTGGTTGTATCTTCAAAAGACTTTGTGAAGTCTTCTATTATTTTGAATCAGGGAGGAGAAACTCTGTTCCCTGTCCTAGAATGAATCTGGATCAGAGTGTCAAGGGTGAATCATTTATATTAAGCATGGTACCGGTGGTCATTTCCCTAAAGAATAAGATCTCTGGAATGAGAATACCACTGTAACATGGTCTAAATGAAAAAGAGAACACACGTAATTTTGACCCAGGATGTTTCCAAGAAACATAAACCACTCTGCTCATTTGATTATACTAGCAGTTCTTTAAGTGTGGTCCACAGACCTGTAAGGGTCCCTGAGATCCTTTCAGGGGTCCACAAGGCCAAATTATTTTAATAATAATACTAAGACATTATTTGTCTCTTACACTATGTTGACATTTGCACTGATAGTACAAAAGCAATGGTGGGTTGGTACTATAGTAAAAAATCAAGGCAGTGGATCCAAATAGTGTGAATAGTTATTGTATTATTCACCACTATGTACTAACAGTTTAACACTTTCCTCAATGAAACAGTAAATACTAACTCAATTTAATTAAAACTTGTCCCTTGAGTGTGACAAAATGTAAAGTATGAAATAAAACCCTTCTGATGCATAACAAAGAATGACAGTTGTCTCAGGTTAAAGTACTTAGGCAATAGTTTGAGTTGCAAGCTGAACTAGCCAAGTTTTACACAGAACACCATTTTTACTTGAAACAACATCTGACAAACTATGACTATTCAGACTTAGATGTCTGGTAGACATTTTCTTGAAAATGAATGAAATGAGACTGTCAATTCATGGAAAACAGACAGGATTTGTTGGTTTTTTTTTTTTTTTTTTTTGCCAAAGAAGAAACTCTACGTTTTAAGCAAAAATTAGAACTGTGGAAAATGTACATCACCATGAGCTTGAGAGTGTCCAATGCTTCCAAGGCGTTTTTAATGAGCTTGGTGGTTATATTAATTAAAATGATTTTGGATATAGTCAACACTTGGAAGAACTTATATTTTCCATGTGATCAAAAAATGTTACAAAATCATACCTGTATATAAGATCCATTAAACGTTCAGGACAGACCAATGGATTTTTTTTTCGCAGAACAAACAGCTTTTTAGTGAAGTATAGTTGATTTACAATGTTGTATTAGTTTCAGGTGTATAGCAAAGTGATTCAGTTCTATCTATCTATCTATCTATTCTTTCTCAGATTCTTTTCCATTATAGGTTATTATAAGATATTGAACACAGTTCCCTGTGCTATAGAGTAGATCCTTGTTTATTTTATATACAGTAGTGTGTCCAATGGATTTTAATACATAGGAGTATGAAATTGTCCTTGACAGGGTTTTAGATTCTACGCTTCCACTAACTTTTAATAGACTACCAACTGAAAAATTTTGATGTAGTGTCAAAGAATATCCACAATTATAAGAAAATGTTATTAAGATAGTCCTTTCTTTTCTAACTACGGAACTGTGAGGTTGGATTTGTTTCTTCATATTCTTCAACCAAAACAACATATCACAACAGATTGAGTACAGAAGCAGATGTGAGAATCTAGCTGCCTTCTATTAAACCAGACATCAAAATGAATATGAAAAAATATAAAACAATGCCATCTTTTTTAGTAGATTTTTAAAATTTTGGAAAATACTATTTTTCCCATAGCAATATTATTTATATTAACATAGAAAGGCCTTATTATTCTCATTTTGAAGCAAATAAATAAACATTTAAAAAATTTCTAAGTTTTAATTTTCAGTGCAGTAAATATCACCAGCTATAACTCACATAAACAAGCTATTTGAGGTCCTTAATAATTTTTAAGTGTGTAAAGGAGTCCTGAGATCATTAAGTTTGAGAACTGCTGGATCTGACCAATAACGTTGAGAATATTATTGCTCAATAACCAACGCCCCCATGGGACAGTTAACTTGGAACACAAAAAAACTTATATTTTTATGTCCAGAGAATGTATTTTATTAAATTAATTAATGTTATTAATTCAGTGTTTCCCAACTTTTTTGGTGTTTGTTGACTCCACATGTAGAACCCATACATTTCTACAATGTCATTAACTGCTGAACAGTTGTTGATATACCACTGTTGACATGACTTCAGACAAAAGCAAAGAAACTTGATGTTTAGTGTAGTCTTACTGATTTTATTTAGGCTCTCAAAAATAGTGGAAAATCATTTGCAGGCCTCAGTTATTGCCTTGATCTAGGCTAGAATTTTAGAAATTTCATGACATTCTCCAGAGACCTGGGAACCAATGAACTAGCCATATTACATAATCACCCTGATGTTCACAAAGGAAAGCGGTGATAATATGGAATAGTTTGTAAAAACTAACATCATTAGGAAAAAATATCTCAGAGAAAATATTACCCTGATACTGGATCAAATAATGCCATTTTTATATGTTAAGGAAATCACACTGCCTTTCAGACATACACATTAAAAACTCTGAGTTAAGAAAATATTCTTTAACCAGAGTAATATAAATTCTTTTGCTCAAAGGACAATAACAGAAGCCTAGAGAGAAGTCATAATTCTGCATTTTGTTTGAATATAACATTAGACATTATTACTAATTATTAAATGAACACATACTACCTAAAGATATTTCAATATATACATTTTAATTATTTTATAAAGTTTAGTTTAATTAGACAGGGAGAATTTATATTTTCTTCTTAAGAGGAAAAAAAAAAGAACTTGCTGGTTAGTCTGGGCACAAAATTCTATTCTAACCTTTGAGGTACAAGGGAATATGTGACAAGAGATTACATTTACTCAGTTATTTATTTTAGTCAAACTTCAGATGCTTAGGGAATAAACGGAAAATTGAATTGGTCTTTGTAAAAAATTCTCTATTTTAATAACATCTATAGGGAATGGTGAATTGATTGGAAGTTTGGAATTTTTTTTCTTTTTTATTCTGGTCATTATTCTCTACAACAAGCCTCTTGATTCTAATAGAGGTGCTGCTGCTTTTCATAATTGAAAATCAGAACTCATTTAAGTTGTGGATCATGCTCACTTTAAAACACAGTTTGTTACAGAATTATTCTTTTAGCAAACCATTTTTGGGAGACTATCACCATTTTAGAACTTGAGTCCTCTAGATATTGCCCATTCATAGAATCTACATACTATTTGACTTTCTTGGCTTAGGTACTACTTTACTTAGGGCAATGAAAGACTAAAATCCCAAGTTTGTTCTTAAAATATACTTCACCATGTTCTCAAGCAAGAGAAGTGAAAAATCACTTGTCATTTCAGTCAGATTTCATTAAAAGAAAATATCTGATATGAAAGAGAAACGACTTTCCCCACATACAGAAAAATATTATGTCATTTCAGCAAATAAATTTTTGCTGGAGACAATGCCATTCTATGAAGAACTGTTTAGAAAAGATAACACCTTGTTGTCCTTATTAGATTGTGATTAGTGTACTGAAAAGGAAATCCAAACTTGGTATGTTTTATAGATCGTGTTCTCACTATAGCTGGAGAATCTTAAAGGATCAAAGCACAATCTAGGCTATTATATTGCAGTGAGCATAAAAAACATGAATTCATAATAATGTTTAATATTATAGTTGTTGACCTAACAGGAATAGATGCATACATACAAATGGACAGAAAGTTTTCACCTTAAATGCTGCCCCATGATAAAAAGCTACAGAGGGAAAGGTTGGAACTGTTAGTTTTTAATCATAATTTGGTTATTTAACCCTTCTGTGTTTTCACAAAGACCAGGGTAAGTGTTTCTGATGGTTATTCTCAGAGTATTCTGTACTCCTGCTGATAAATCATAGCACTTACTATACTTTATTATAATTTACAGTTGCCTGTTTTATCTGTTTGTAAAGCCAAGAACAATGTTATTTGCTCACCACTGCTTTCCCAGAACCAGGCAAAGACTTATTTAATAGATTAATAACCCTGTTGGGGAGGCAAGGATTACCAGTTTCATCATAGACAAAAAGCTCAGAGAAGTTGAGCAAGTTGCTTAATGCAGTGTAGTAATTAAGTAGAGAAGTCAGCATTTGAATCCAGGTCTTCTCTTATCAAGCCAAGTGCTCTTTCTAGTGCTGATCTTTTAAGACTGTATTGTATTTCTGATGTAAAGAAAATATATTCGCACACATATTTCTACACATGACAGATTGCATGCCTAATCTGAAACATGGAAGGGGGATTTCTATGGGGTTTGGCTAACAGTAATATGTACTAAATTATAAATATCCCATCCAAGACGCTGTAACAATAACAATGTCAAACTCAACTTGTGTTCTAATTTTGTGCTAGATATCATTCCTGGGATGTCTTATACATATCTTAGATTGAAAACATTCAAAACCAAAATGTATTAACAACTCTCCTTTGCTTTTTCTCTTTTATTCCTTAGTATAGTTAATAACATCATTTACCCATATCTCAAATTAGAAACCTGACTTTCTTTCTGATTTCTTCTCTGCCCTAAATTTTTATGCTATAAAATTAAAATAAAGAATTCATCTAGAACAGATTTACGTGCTAAAACCTACCGCCTTGTAATTTGACTCAGCAGGCAAAGGCACACACACAAAAAGTCATTATTTAAAATAAAAAAGAACTGATATCTGAAGTTGGATTTTGAAGTCACTGAATTAGGTTATTTATGTACTAATGAAGTTTTAGTCTGAGAGTTCTTGATTGGTGAATACTGCCTGTAAGGTGGTCATTTCTGCTGAATATAATTCTCAAAACCTCTATCTGGCAAAAAAGCTTTTGTTTTGTTTTATTCATCTTTCATGTCCCTGGTGAAATGTTACTCCTTAGAGCGGCCTTCTCTGATCATCCCATCTAAGTGCGGTTTCCCTCCTTTTATTTTCTATCACTACACATTTTTACTTCTTCTTAGCGTGAATTTCAATGTATCATTATTAAGTTACTGTAAAAGTATATTTATTATAATTTAAACAGTTATTTTAAATAAATTTGTTTTAAAAATACCTATTTATTTCAATATACCATTGACTAAACTGTAAACTCCATGAGGGCAGAGACTGTGTCTGTCACTGATATAAAAGTACATATAAAAGCATCTAGTTTACATTCAATTAAGCAGTCTTATAATTTGAGACTTTTAATAGGAGGATTAATTTGATTATCTTCACTTCTTTTTAAAAAATAAGTATTCAAACTAATTTTTCTATTATATTACTACTCTGATTCAACCGTAAAAGTTTAATTTTAAAATTACAACAAAGCAATAATTTTATCTTTGAGATTACATTCTGGTGCTGGTAAAAATTATTTAAAAGAAACAGAATCTTATTCCTAGACAAAAATACGGAAAAAAATTCCTGAAAAAAAAGATATTCAAATATTCTGTTTTATTTGAATTTACTGTCAATGTGAACAGCTAAGTGTTAACTATGGAAAAAATATCAAGACAAGCCACTTTCTCTCCTAAAATTTTGCAATAAGCAAATTAACTTAATGTAGAAATTTGGAGTGATTTTTAAAACTGTACTTAATAGTCTCTTTGTAATTAAGATGTAATTGTAGAGTTTTAAAAAGGCTCAAGAACTACTATGTATAATTAAACTTAGCTTAAAATATTTATGTACACAGTATATCACTAAGAAAAAAATACTGTGTCTTAGATAATTCTGTATTCCCATCATTAAGGTCTTAATATTTGATGAATGAGTAAACTTTTAAAATGGACTTAACATTTAGCTTTAATTATCTCCCAGACTTTATAAATGAGTACAACTTATACTGTTGGAATTCAATGAAGTCAAATAAATTATTTTGTTTCAAAAATTTATAAGATATGGATGAGATTCTTCTACCCAATTTATGTCTTGAGAACTCCATGTTTTCATTCAGTTGAAGATGTAGCTGACTGGCACCCCATGTATAAATGTATAACATACATTTTATATCTAGAATGTTTTTATAGTTTTTCTTTATTGAAGATTTAGGACCTCAATTTTTTTAAACTATAAAATTAATATCACCTATTTTTGACACAAGTCTAAAAACAATGATATACAACAGTTAACACTTTGAAGACTTTGCTGAAAAGGTTGTACCATGGACTGTAAAAACAACTGCACTACACATATCAAGAATTGCTTGAGATTACTTCTAGTTAAATTCAATGATAATATTCATAAAACTCATAGAAAAGCTGGAATTGAGGAAGAGAGCTATATAAGTCCTTAAATCTGATGACAGTGAAAAAGTCACAGTTTGAAAAATTACCTAGAGAGCCCTGAAATAAATTTACTGTATAGCCTGATATCTAACATCATATCCTATTAAATAAGAAGGAATGTTACTGTTAAGCTTTTGATGCCAATAGTGGATCCATCCCATAGAAAACTTGAAAGCACAAATGACTAACTTTGCCAGGAAAGAGATATTCCAGGAAAAAGCATCACAGTCATAATTAGGTTTGCTACTCAATTTTTCACATACATGAAGATGTCAGGTAGCAAATAAATGTCTAATCCTCCCCCCACCCCCTTACATGATTCAGTACTTGGGAAAAATTATAAAAAATAAATACTAAGACACTTCCTCCCTCCCCCAAAGGTTGGCATTAAAACTTTCTTTCTAATCAATTTAGATTTGTTTCCAAATATTAGGCAGCAACATTCCAAGTTGAATATGTTTGAAAAAATTTGGAATGATACTAGAGCAGGGAGCTACCCCCCCCGGACAAGTTAAAAAAAATCCCTTTGGTGATATTATTTTATTTTGTTAATCTTACTGTTTATTGGCCAGAAACACATTCATCCTCTGCATAAATAAATAACTTCACATCTATACTAATAAGTATGCTAAAAAAATAATAAGTCTACAACAAAGAAACAGGAGCTACACAAAGTAATACCTATAGCTGTGAGGTAGTAGGCATTTTGAATGAAATTTCTATTGCTCTATTGTTGGCCTAATACGACAATCTGTGAAACATTAGGTAGTAACTGTGTTATAGCCCATTAATTTTTCATCATATTATCTTGCATGCAATCCAATCTTGACAAGCGGAGGGAAATATTGGTTGGTTAGTTTTCCCAGATTCACATAGCAGAGCAGGTGTAAGGTGCCAAGGAACTGTACTTACTTTTGGTGTTGGGCAGGAAGCTGTAGAAAGGCGAGATGTAGCCTGAGCACGAGGAGATTCTGAAGGAGTAGTGCTGAGGGAGGCTGTGTCTCGTGGGAGCACCTGAACGCCACGAGAAATGATGGAGTCTGGAATCTGGACAAGAGGAACAAGTATGGTTTAATATGCTGAAAATACCAACAACATGTAAAATCAATACCCACATCAAACATTTTTTTGGGGGGGCATTCTTTGCTGCTGAGCTCTCAGATATTTGGTCTCACTTACTGTTAGGTATGAATGCATCCAACAATTTGAGATAGGGTAGAAACCTTCAGATTTAAAATATTTTCCTTGGCCAAATAATATTTCATCAAAGCTTTTTTTATGAGGCAGTATAGAATTGTAGTGAGAGGTAAAGTGTTTGGCATTCATATACTGGCTCTGCCACTTAATATTTATTTAATTCCTAGACATTTTCCGTTTCCCTTTCAGATTCATTCTCCACCCTTCTTCACTCTCTCTGCTTGAAGCTAACCTGTATAGATAGAATCAATAAGCTATTTTGTGCTCTCTGGTTTCTAGCTGGGCTCAGCTAATAGGAGCCACTGTCAGGAAACTGAAGAGTTGTAGGAGAGTAAGGTCTGACATTTATTCCCCTGGCTCCTTCTCTACCAGGTCACTGTAGGTTGGCTAAGATCACAGCCCCTATCAGATGACCCTTGCTTTCGGCTCTTTTCTGGATTCCAATAGCAGCTCCCTCCCTTGCCCCATTAGGACTAGGAGTATTAATGATTCCCACTATTACTAGTCCCAGGGTGCTGCACCATGTTTTGTTGCTTTCCTAAAATCTGCCCAAGCTTTTGTAAATATCATAGTCCTTTATTAAACTCTTTTCAATTATCCATTTAAGTATACTGTGACTTTGCTGGGATACTGATGGATATATTTTTTTAATTTGTCATTTCCTTTATCTAAAAAATGTAGATAATGATAGCATTTACCTCACCAGATTATTGCTGAGGGTTAAATAAGATAAGGTATATAAATTATATAACACTTACAAGTAGTTAATACTTAATAAATGTTGGCAATTGCTAGTTATTATATTATACCTATCAATAAGGTAAAGACTGATGTAACTGAATATTACTACTGTAAAAACATATAAACGTAAGGACAAATAATGTGGATTATTTAAAAAATTATTAATATTTACGTTGATTATAAAATTTATTATTCGGGGCTATGCATAATTTAGTTCATGTTCTGGGCTAGTACTAGTGAGTGTAGGTCTTCTAATCTCAAAATGAGAACTTGACTACTTTCAAGCAATTATTCAATCAACAAATATTACTTACTATGTGAAAAGAAGAAAACAGCAGCCAGATTTTGTGACTAGAAAGGTGCTCTGTATCTTACACACCATCTCTTTCTCATAAAGGACATATTATTTTCATAAATGCTCTTTTATTTAGTTTCCATACCTACATCCTCAATACCAAAGGTACTGCCACCATTTCAGGGCTTAACAATTTATGTGATTTATGAACAATAACCCCATAACTAGGATGAAAAGCAATGGGAATTCCGAGAAGAAAAATAGCTCCATTTGCTAGTATATTTGAATAGTGAATTGCAATAAATATTTTAAAGAAATGGAGGTAGTCTAATTTAGAAGAGCTATATGTTGCCACTTATGTCTAATATAAAAGGCCATGTATTGGAAAGAAAAAGGTCAAATGCCCCTATTATATTTCACATAATACCACGTTCCTCTCTTTCACAGAAATTACCCATACTTATACTACATTTATATATATGCTAGTTTGATTAATGTCTACCTCTCACACCAGAATGCATTGTCATGATGATGGAACTGTGTTTTTGCTACTACTGTACATCCAGTACCTAATGAAGCATCTGCACAAAGTAGTACACATGTGTGATATATATTTCCAGACTTACACACACACACACACACACACACGATCTTCACCCCCCCAATAAACAAAAGAGTAGGATATTTGAGGGAGAAGGTAATTTAAATTGTGAGGTACATACTTTTGGGTTACTAGTCTGGAAATACAGAATGAACTATTGGAAATATGAGTCTGAAGCTCAGGAAAAAGTTAGGGATTGGATATATACTTTGGGAATTATCACTGAAGGTGGTAGTTTCAGTCATGCAAATATTTCAGGTCACCCAAGGAGGGCATGTAAAAGAACAAAAGATGATGGTTGAAAATTCTAGGTGATATCCATATTAAGGGGTTAACAGAAGAAAAGGAATTAGGGAAAAAAAAAAACACCTGTAAATGGTATGATGATACAACCTTGTTTTCCTTGAATAATCTGGGTTTATATCTATTATCCTGACTTAATTATTAAATAACACATCTTCTCACTTTCAAAAGTGTTTCAGTTTGGAAGATAAATTATTTGGTCTTCCTATCTTTAAGAAACCATTAGAGACAAAAGAGGAAAATTAAGACAGAGTGAACATAAGGGAAGAGGAAAGAGAAGAAACTTTCAGGAGATGTTACAAAATATCAACTACTGGGGAGAACAGGAGTAAGGTGAGAGTTGAAAAGATGCCATTACATCTAGCAATTAAAGAAGATACAAGTAAAGTAAAAAGAATAGAAATGAGTTGAGGAAGCAAGTGGGGATGACAAACCAGTGTAATCGGTGGGAAAAAAAGAGAGACATTCATTAATATTCTTTTCTTTGGTGCTTGGAATGAAGATCTATCTGATGAGAAAAAGGGGAAGTAAAAGTGGGAAAGATAACTCTAGGAGAGTCATAAAAATCTGGAAAAATGCATTGATGACTGAAGCATGGAGGATAACTAAGGCATTGGCAAAGGAAATATCAACCATCATTGAGAATCCAGTTAATACTGGCAACCATAAATTTCCAATTTCATTATGTAATACAGTGTGGAAATAAAATTTCACCCGTCTCAAAAAAGAAAGTTATGCTACAGACAGAGACTTAGAAATTATTTGCAGAGATATGATTGTGTAAGCTACAGAAATAGATGAGATCTGAAAGACAAAGACCATATGGAAAGAATACAGCAAGACAGAAAAAGGAGAAAGAAACAGACATTAAAGAACAAGATAGAGGTAGTCATTAGTAACCTAAAAGAAAGCTATTATTTGATGAAGATAGATACCTCAATATAAGTGGTAAAGAAAAAAGTTGGAGGTAAGGAAAAGGATGCAGTGAATATGGATAACTCTGTTGTACAGGTTTGTAATGTTTCCTTTTTGGAGATATTATGAACAATTCTTGTTCATGTACCATAATTCCCACATGCATTAATTCTAGGATACATATACTCAGAAACAGAATTGCTGGTTGTAGGGTGTGAATACTTTCTTTTACAAATTCCCAAATTGGTTAAACCAATTTATATGTCTATCAAAAGAAATTGGTGACAATTCCTCTGACTCCACAACTTAGCTCTTCCTAGTATTGTCAGTATTAATTCTTTTTCAAATGGGATAGATACTAAAAATATCTTAATGTGTGTGTTTTTAAAAAGTCTTTATTGAATTTGTTACAAGATTGCTTCTGTTTTATGTTTTGATTTTTTGGCTGCGAGGCATGTGGGATCTTAGCTCCCCGACCAGGGATCGAACCCACGTCCCCTGCATTGGAAGGTGAAGTCTTAACCACTGGACCGCCAGGGAAGTCCCCTTAAAGTGGTTTTAATTTCTTTTCCCGTCATTGTTAATGAGAGTAAATACCTTTTCATACATTCATCAGCTATTTAGATGTTCTCTTTTGTAAAGTCCCTATTCAATTTGCCCTATTTTCCCCTTATTAAGTCGTTCTTTTTTATTGAATTGTTACATTTCTGTATCTATTCTGGATAACAAGTCCTTTGTCAGTTTTATATGGTGTAAATATCTATTCCTACTATGTAGCTTGCCTTCTTACTTTATCATGTATTTTGATGAACAGAATATTTTAATTTTAATTTAGTTAGCTCTATCAATATTTTCCTTTATAGTTAGTGGTTTTTGTGTCTTAAAAGGAATCCTTTCTGAATGACATCAGTAGAAAGGTAGAGTAGGTAATGTCAATAGTCCACTCTACTAAAGAAGTGAATAAACTAACAAAATCTGTCAGAATCAACTTTATCAGAAATCTAGAAACTAATCAAGTTTACAGCAGCCAGGTGAATGCTTAATCAAAAAAACCCACAAAACCCCCCAATTGATCCCCTACTACATAGCTCAGTGATGGACTTGAAGACACAGCCCACATGTCTGGTAAAGGTTCTGAGTACTGAAGGGAAACAAACATTATTCTCAAGGGTTGTGGTTGTTTCAACATGTCTGGTAGCTCACTGAAGGATACCCTCAAAGGGCTTTCCTTTATTTTCCCTATCTTGGAACACTCCCATGGCTCAGGCAACTAACTGGAAGGGAGGTTATCCAAATATTTAAAGTCAAATATATTAGCCACTGTTGTCTAGGCAGTGGATAACAGGTGGAATAAATAACAGATTAACTTAAAAACCTGGGAGGAAAGGCCATGTAATGAGATGCTTTCAGGCATAAGAGCTTTGAAAAGCTCCCAGATATGCCTGAGTTCCAGGAGGTCATGATTATGCCCAAGGCAATGCACATCCTTAGAAGACTTCACCTAATCTTCCACCTCTTGCTGAACTAAAGATTTTGCACAAGCAGGAAGTGAAGATTAGGCAGAGTAGTAAACTGCCTGGCTGAGTGTTGAAGGCATGCTCCAATATATAAAAAGAGCTCATCTGCAAAGAATGGGAGATTTTCTTTTCCTGTATATATATATTTTCCCGGCATTTAAGGAAATTATGTCAAATCACTAGCTGACCACAAAGCTAATGGAACAGAGACTTCAGTGGCCACACACAACAAAGAAGAACAGACTTGACAAAAGTAGTTCAGATATTTGTAGTGAGGTGGATGGACCTAGAGACTGTCATACAGAGTGAAGTACGAAAGAGAAAAACAAATACCGTATGCTAACACATATATATGGAGTTAAAAAAAAAGAAAATGGTCAGAAGAACCTAGGGTCAAGACAGGAATAAAGATGCAGACCTACTAGAGAATGGACTTGAGGATACGGGGAGGGGGAAGGGTAAGCTGGGACAAAGTGAGAGAGTGGGATGGACATATATACACTACCAAACGTAAAATAGATAGCTAGGGGCTTCCCTGGTGGTGCAGTGGTTGAGAATCTGCCTGCCAATGCAGGGGGCATGGGTTCGAGCCCTGGTCTGGGAGGATCCCACATGCCGCGGAGCAACTAAGCCCGTGAGCCACAACTACTGAGTCTGCACGTCTGGAGCCCGTGCTCCGCGACAGTGAGAGGCCCACGCACCGTGATGAAGAGTGGCCCCCGCTCGCCGCAACTGGAGAAAGCCCTCGCACAGAAATGAAGACTCAACGCAGCCAAAAAAAAAAAAAAAAAAGATAGCTAGTGGGAAGCAGCCACATAGCACAGGGAGATCAGCTCGGTGCTTTGTGACCACCTAGAGGGGTGGGATAGGAAGGGTGGGAGGGAGGGAGATGCAGGAGCGAAGAGATATGGGGACATATGTATATGTATAACTGATCCACTTTGTTAAAAAGCAGAAAATGACACACCATTGTAAAGCAATTATACTCCAATAAAAATGTTAAAAAAAAAAAAGTAGTTCAGAACAGTTAACCAACCAACAAACAACAACAATTGTAACAAGCAGCAGTAACATACCCTGGGGAGGGGAGAGAATTTGTTTTCCAGAGTTGCTACTAGTAATATTCAAAGGGCCCAGTTTTCAACAAAAAAATTATATGGTATGCAAAGAAACAAGAAAGTATGACCCATGTATAGGAAAAAAAAAAAAAGAAGAAGAAATAGAAACTGTTCTTGAGAAAGTCCTGACACTGGGCTGACTAGAAAAAGCTTTTAAATTAACTAATTAAAATATATTCAAAAAGCTAAAGGCAACCATGGAAAAGCACTAAAGAAAGCAAGATAATGATGTATCACCAATAGGGAATATCAATAAAGAGGCAGAAATCATAAAAAGAAACCAAATAGAAATTCTAAAGTTGAAAAGTATAACTAAAATAAAAAATTCACTACAAGGGTTCAGTACCAGATTTGAGCAAGCAGAAGAAACAATCAATGAACTGAGGAGCAGAAATAAATAAAGAATAAAGAAAAATGAACAGGGTTTAAGAAACCTGTGGGACAACAATAAATGTACCAAGATATGCATAATGGGAATCCCACAGAGAAGAGAGAAAGAGGCAGAGAAAATATTTGAAGAAATAATGCCTGAAAACTTTCAAATTAGATGAAATACATGAATCTACACATCCAAGAAACTCAACAACCCCAAGATGGATAAACTCAAAGAGATCTACACCTAGACATATAATCAAACTATTGAAAGTGAAAGGAGAGAATCCTGAAAGCAGCAAGAGAAAAGCAACTCAAGAGATCCTCAATAAGAATTGTGGCTGATTTTTCAAAAGAAAGCAAAGGGGTTGGTTGGCAGTGGGAACACATACTCAAAATGCTGAAAGAAAAATAATCTGTCAACCAAAATTTTTCAGCCTGGTAAAACTACACTTCAAGAATGAAGGAGAAATCAATACATTCTCAGATAAACGAAAACTGAGAGAGTTCAATGCTAGAAGACCTGCCTGACAAGAAATGCTAAATGGAGTCCTTTAGGCTGAAATGAAAGGACACTAGACAGTAATTTGGAATTCATGTAAAGAAATAAACAACACTGGTACTCTACATAGGTAAATATAAAAGTCACTATTAATGTATATTTTGGGTCATGAATCTGTATTTTTCCTATATAATTTAAAAAGAAAACTACATAAAAGAATAATTATAAATCTGTGTTGATGGGCACACAATGTATACATATATAATTTGTTAAAATAACAGTATAAGTGAGGGAGATAGTGAAAAGTTTTTGCATAATATTTAAACTAACTTGGTATTAATTAAGACTAGATTGTGATAAATTAAGATAAATTAAGATGTTAACTGTAACCTTCACAGCAATCTCTAAGAAAATAACTAAAAAATATTTGGTAAAAGAAATGAGAGGAAAAACAGGAAAAAATATCTATTAATCAAAAAAGAAGGAAGTAATGGAGGAAATGAGGAACAAGAACAACAACAAAAGACACTGAAAACAAACAGTGAACTGGAATGAATCTTACCTTATCTGTAATTACATTAAATGTAAGTGGATTAAACTACTCAATTAAAAGGCAAAGACTGGCAGAATAGATTAAACCCCTCCCAAGAAAAAAAAAAAAAACAACCCATGATCCAAGTATATACTTTAGATACAAAGACACATATTGGTTGAAGGTGAAAAAGTAGAAAAAAATATTCCATGCAAACAGTAATTGAAAGAGAGCTGGAATAGCTATAATAATATTAGATGAAATGGACTGTAAGGCAAAAACTGTTCAAAGAGACAAACACCTCAAATAATGACAAAAAGGTCAATTCATCAGAAGACAAAACAGTTATAAACACTTACCCAGAGCCCCAAAATACATAAAACAAAAACCAACAGTATTAAAGAGAGAGAAAAATTTTTTAACAATAAAATTGGCAGACTTCAATGCTCTCAACACTTTAAATAATGGCTAGAATAGCTAGTCAGAAGATCAACAAGTAAAACAGAAGATTTGAACAAGAGTATAAACCAATTAGACCTAGTAACCATATAGAAAAGAATCTACCTGATAACATTAGAATACACATTTTTCTCAAGTGAACATGGAACATTCTACAGGATAGACCAAATGTCAAGGCACAAAATAAGTCTCACTAAAATACTGAAGTCATACAATGTTTCTTCTCTGACCATAATGGAAGAAAAGTAGAAATCAATATAGAAATAAACTGAGAAATTTACAAATATGTGGAAATTAGACACATTCTTATACAACCAATGAGTCAAGGAAAAAATCACAATGGAAATTAGAAAATACTTTGATATGAATGAAAATGAAAACACAACACAGCAAAACTTATGGGATATAGCAACAGGAATGCTCAGAGGAAAATGTATAAGAAAAGCAAACTAACCTCCCAAAAAAGAGGAGGAAGGAGTAATAAAGATTCCAGTGGAGATAAATGAAATAGAGAACAGAAAAACACTGAAAGGATCAACAAAACCCAAATCGGTTCTTTGAAAATATCAACAGCATTGGCCAACTTTTAGCTAGACTGACCAAAAGAAAAAAAGATAAAACTCAAATTACTAAAATCACTAATGAAGTGGGAACATTATTACTGATCTCACAGAAATAAAAAAGATTGTAAGGGGAATGCCATGAACAATTATATGCCAACAAATTAGGTAACCTAGAGGAAACACACAAGTTCTTAGAAACACAAAAACTATCAAAACTGATTCAAGAAGAAATAGAACATCTGGAATAGACAAATAACAAGTAAAAAGACTGAATCAGTAATCAGAAAAAAGCTTCCAACAAGGAAAAGCTCAGAACCAGATGGCTTCATCAAAGAATTCTGTCAAATGTTTAAAGAAGAATTAAATAATTCTAAATAATAAATCCTTCACAAACTCTTCCAGAAAATGGAAGGGAAGGCTTCCTAAACTTATTTTACAGGGCCAGTATTACCCTGATACCAAAGACAAATTAAGATGACATAGGAAAAGAAAATTACAAACCAATATCCTTTATGAATATAGATGTTTGGCAAACATCCTAAATAAAGTACTATAAAACTTAATCCACATTCAACTGTGTCAGCAACATTGCCCCAATAAATTGAAATGCTCCCCTTGTTGTATATCATGTTCTTTGTTGGGATCTGTTCTGCACTCTATTTTATAGAGAGCCAAAACCATACTCGTTTTGTTTTTTGGTTTTTTCTGGCCGTGCTGCGTGGCTTGTGGGATCTTGATTACCCGACCAGGGATCCAACACAGGCCCTCGGCGGTGAGGGTGTGGGGTCCTGACTGCTGGACCACCAGGGAATTCCCCATACTCTTGTTTATAGTTAGCTTTACGGTGAGTTTTAACATTTGGTAAAGCAAATCCCACTTTAATTTTTTTTCACTTTCATAATCTTCTTGGCTAATCTCCACCATATGAACTTTAAAAAAATCTTGTCCAGTACTACCCAATGCACCCAAGGCAGAGAGGAGGTTAAAACCAATCACATAGGGGCAAGACGGGAATAAAGACACAGACCCACCAGAGAATGGACTTGAGGATATGGGGAGGGGGAAGGGTAAGCTGTGGCAAAGTGAGAGAGTGGCACGGACATATATACACTACCAAATGTAAAATAGATAGCTAGTGGGAAGCAGCCGCATAGCACAGGGAGATCAGCTCGGTGCTTTGTGACCACCTACGGGGGTGGGATAGGGAGGGTGGGAGGGAGGGAGACGCAAGAGGGAATAGATATGGGAACATATGTACATGTATAACTGATTCACTTTGTTATAAAGCAGAAACTAACACACCATTGTAAAGCAATTATACTCCAATAAAGATGTTAAAAAAAATAAAAAATAAAACCAAAAAAAAAAAAAAAACTTAATCCAACAGCATATTAAAAGGATTATATACTATGACCAAGTGGGATTTATTCCATGAATGTAAGGGTGGTTCAACATGATAAACATAATCAATGTGTAATATAGTAACATGTAATACAACGCATTAATAGAATGAAGAAAAAATCCACATGATCCCAGAATCCAAATGATGTAGAAAAAGCATTTGACAAAATAGAACACCTTTTCATGACAAAAACACTCAGAAAACTAGGAATAGAAAACAACTTTCCCAACCTGATAAAGGGCATCTATGAAAACCCCACAGCTAACATTCTACTTAATGAAAGACTGAAAGCTTACTTTAAGATCAGGATCAAGGATGTCTGCACTCACCACTTCTTTTCAACACTGTACTAGAAGTTCTAGCTAGGGAAATTAGGCAGGAAAAAGAAATAAAAGGCATCTGAATTGGAAAGGAAGAAGTAAAACAATCTCTATTCACAGATGACACTTTTTTTTCCACAGAAAGAAATATTTGAACTAATAAATTCAGCAAAGTTGCAGGACATACGAGGAACATACCAAAATCAGTTGTATTTGTATACACTAACACTGAAAATTTTAAAAAAGAAAATTAAGAAAGCATTTCCATTTACAACAGAATCAAAAAGAATAAAATATTAAGGAATAAATTTAACCAAGGAGGTGCAAGACTTTATACACTGAATATTACCAAACATAGAAAGACATAAATAGGGCTTCCCTGGTGGTGCAGTGGTTAAGAATCCACCTGCCAAGGCAGGCGACACGGGTTCGAGCCCTGGTCCGGGAAGATCTCACATGCCACGGAGCAACTAAGCCCGTGCGCCAAAACTACTGAGCCTGTGCTCTAGATCCCGCAAGCCACAACTACTGAGCCTACGTGCCACAACTACTGAAGCCCGCTCGCCTAGAGCCTGTGCTCCGCAACAAGAGAAGCCACTGCAATGAGAAGCCCGTGCACCGCAACAAAGAGTAGCCCCCACTCACCACAACTAGAGAAAGCCCACACACAGCAATGAAGACCAAACACAGACAAAAATAAATAAATAAATTTATTAAAAAAAAAAAAGACATAAATAAATGGAAAGACATATATTGTTAAGGTGGCAATACTACCCAGAGGGAATTACAGATTCAATACAATCTCTATCAAATTCCAACAAACTAACACAACATTGTAAAGCAACTATACCCCAATAAAAAAATGAATTAAAAAAAAATCACGAAAACTGGAAAAAAAATTCTAATAGAATTTTTTGCAGAAATAGACAAGCCCATCCTAAAATTCATATGGAATCTCAGTGGATTCCATACAGCCAAAACAATCTTGAAAAACAAAGTTGGCAATCTTGAAAAACAAACACTTTCCAATTTCAAAACTTACTTCAAAGGTGCAGTAATCAAAACAGTGTAATACTGCCATAAGGATAGACATATAGATCAATGGGATAGAATTGAAAGTCTAGAAATAAACCCTCTCATACTTTTATGGTTAAGTGATTTTTGACAAAGGTGCCAAGACAATAGGAAAGAATAACCTTTTCAACAAATTGTGCCAGAACAACTGGATATCCACATTTAAAAAATGAAGTTCTACCCTTTCCTCACACGATATACAAAAATTATCTCAAAATGGATCAATGACCTAAATGTAAGAGCTAAAAATTATAAAATTCTCAGAAGAAAACAGAGGGATAAATATTCTTTACCTTGGATTTGGTAATTGATTCTTAGATATGATACCAAAAGCATAAGGAACAAAAGAAAATTTAGACAAACTGGACTTCATCAAATTTAAAAACTTTTGTACATCACAGAATTATCAAGAAAGGTTGAAAAGACAACCAATAGAATGGGAGAAAATATTTGCAAATCATATATCTGATAATGGTTTAGTATCCAGAATATATAAAGAATACTCACAACAGAACAAAAGACCCATTTAAAAAAAAAACAACAAAAAACCTCATTTTAAGAAATGAGGCAAAAGACTTGAATAGACATTTCTCTGAAGAAGATATACAAATGGTCAACAAGCAACATGAAAAGATGTTCATTATCATCAGTCATTAAGGGAAATGCAATTCAAAACCACAATGAGATACTTCACACTCACTCAAAGGCTGTAATTTTTTTAAAAAAGGAAAATAACAAACGTTGTTGAGTATGTAGAGAAACTGGAAACCTCATACATTTCTGTTAGGTAAGTAAAATGGTGCAGCTCTGTGGAAAACAATTTGGCGGTTCCTCACAAAGTTAAACACAGAATTATCATATGACTCAACGGTTCTATCCTAGGTGTATATCCAAGAGAATCAAAAACTGGTGTTCAAACAAACGCTTGTACACCGATGCTGATAGCAGTATTATTTTAATAACCAAAAAGTGGAAACAACCTAAATGTCTATCAACTGATCAGTGGCTAAACAAAAGGCATTACATCTATACAACGGAATATTTTACAGCCATAAAATGGAGTACTGATGCCTGCTACAACACAGATGAACCTTGAAAACATGATGTGAAGTGAAAGAAGCTAGACAAAAAAAGCCACATATTGTATGATTCCACTCATATGTAATGTCCAGAGTAGGCAAATACATAACCAGTAAGCAAATTAGTGGTTGATAGGGGATGGGAGGTGGGGGTATGGGGAGTGACTACTTACTGGGTGTGGTATTTTTTGAGGGGTGATGAAATATTCTGGAATTAGAGGTGATGCTTGCAAAATATTGTAAATGTACTAAAAGCCACTGAATTGTACACCTAATAAACAAGTTGAATTTTATGTGACTTTTACTTCAATTATATATTTAAAATGAAATCTTTCCCTAATCCAGCACAATGAAAATTTTGTCCTATATAAATCTGTGAAAGCTTTATAGTTTTGTCTTTCATATTTACGGCTCTAAAAAACTTAGAACTTTTTTTTGGATACTGTATGGGATACGAGAATCAATTTCCTTTTTTCATAAGGACTGCCTGTTGTCCCAGCATCATTTATTGGAAAAAGAACTTCACTAATCTGTAGTACAGACTCTGTCATATACAGAGTGTCCATATGTGTTGGCATTTTTTAGGCTTCTATTCTGTTCCATTGATCTAAGTGTTAATTCTTGCACCAATAACACACTTTATATCATTTTAAGTCTTGGTATTTATAGAGCAGATCTTCTCACTCTGTTCTTTTTCTTATTCAAGAGTATATTGGTTATTTTTGGTCCTTTGCATTTCCATTCTGTATAAATTTTAGAAGCAGCTTGTCAAGTTTCTCTCTCCCTCTCTTAATTAAATACATACACAAACACACACACACCACATACAAACTGTTAGGATTTTATTTACTACGCTTGTACAGAAAAGGATAATAGTTTTAAAGGATACCCCTCTAATTTACTGAAAAGTATTTACTTCTGGGGGGTGTGTGAAAGCAAATGAGAATGAGATGAGAGGGTGGTTCAAGCAGATGTCAATCTTATCCATGTTTATTTTTATTTTTTAATAAAAAGAATGTACTCATGTATTATTGTACAATAAAATATTTTTAGTGATGAAAACTATGGGAGGGATTGTTTCAAAAATTAAAAAGTGATCAATGTACTCAAGAGCCTGAGAGAAGTAAAAAAAAATGAGCACAATGTCTTGTACACAGCTGATAATAATTTATTCTTTGATAATAAAGAAGCAGATGTGGCCACCAACTTTGAGAATTACAAGCTCTCTTTGAGATAGAAGGAATGGAACAAAGTATTAACTCAGAAAAATAGTTTAAGCAGAAAGGATAGCTGTTTAGCCTTGGTGATCTTTATTTTAATATAATAAGCAAGAGGAGAGAATAGGGGAAATGAGGAGATGAAAAAACGTAAAAGTCTGAAAACTGCAATTCATTAATGTATATAAAGGAGTCAAGAGATGAATGAAAGGCTTGCTAAGTAGTGAGGTTCTTGAGCAAGCAGAATTCGTAGTGGGTAAGACAGCACAAATAAGAAGGAGAAATGCCAAATAACTTCCAAAAGAAATAGCATTCCTACTTTTAGAGCACTAATCTGTATTCCTATTATCTTATGCAACTGAGAAGATAGGGAAAACAATTTATTTCAGTTGATCTCAAATCTTCTGAGGATATGCACTGTAATTTCAACTGTGAATTATTAAACAATAGAATTTTCCTCATAAGGGAAATTATAATTGGAATACATATTTTCTTAGGAACTGTGCTGATTCTTTCTAGTTATGTAGCTATTCTGTCCGAAAGCTACTTAGACTGATTGGGCAAACACTTCTAAAAGAAGAAATGGAGAATTATATTATCAAAATTAGAATACATAGCCGAACTATCATTTCCCTTTATAAACTCTGTCTTTTGAAACACCAGTAAGAATACCAATAAAGTAAACATACAACTTTGTATTTTGATGCTAGAGAAATTCTTTAGTGGGCATACATTTCTTCTTTGAATCACTATTTTTACCACTTAATATTTTTTTGTTTTGAAAAAATATTCAAACTTACAGAAAAGTTGCAAGACATACAACAGAAGATGTTATTTGGATTTAATTTTGGGTAGCTAGTGAGCAAATTTATAATAATTGAAATGAGTCTCCCAAAACAGCCATGTATGAAGGAGTATGGCTTCCATGGCAACAATTTGCCAGTCCCCATTGTAAGGCTTTTGCAGTCCTTGTCAGCCTGATGGTTAGCTCTATCATATGAACCCTTTCCTGGTAACGTCTCTATTTAGAGACCTTTAAGGTAGGTTGCACTCTCTTAAAAATCCTACTATACATCCAATTGTGCAATATAGGACCTGAACTAATAATAAAAAGATTATATATGAATGCCTAAATGGGTTATTTCAGAAAAAAAAAATACATCATGTGTCTTCCCAGAGCTTCTAATACTGATCAGACCACCAATTAAAGTGTTATGATTAAGTGTTATAAAAGTTTTACTAAAGAACAAAAGTATCAAACCAGAGTATCCTGAGTTCACTAAGGTATTTGACAAGTCATATATTTGACGAGAATTTTAAAAGTTCTTGGAACAAGATGGACAAAGTGTGTTTTGATGGGCTAGAAGAGAAACATATATTAGCTAGTTAAGCATTTAACCGTAGAGTTTCTGGTAGTATGTGAAATAGCCTATCCTAAAAAAATGTTCTATCAGTGACTTGAATGACAACTTGATTAGCATATTTGCAGGTGACAGCACTAGAAAAGACAGGTAAAATACCAAATGTCTGATATAGACTTAAAAAATGTCTCTTTGGGGTAGACTGATCAGTTAAATGCAGCAAAATGAAATTAAACAAGAATAAATGTGAAGACCTGGATTTAGATTAAAATCAATGGTATAAAAAATCCACAAGAATTTATGATTTATATTTATAAAGAAAAGCCACACTTTATGATTTTGTCTAGACAGAGAACTTATGAGGCTTGACTATAACAGATCTTTTTAAATAAACATAAAAATGTAAATATTCATACGAGTTTGTTTCTTAACAACAACTGTTTATACTTACTAAAGTCATTTGGGATTTTTGTTGTTCTCAATGGTAGTAATCAGAGTTCTTATTACATTATTCCATATAAATTGGCCTTCCAGGAAAATAAAAAGGTATAACCTTGCTGATACCTGCATTCCAGTATCAATTTCTGATGGTGTATCTGTCTAAAACACTTAGAATAGAGTCTGCTACATAATTAGCATTTAAAGCTATCTATCAATATTATCATTATTACTATAGCTGCTTAATACATTTGCTTACTATAGGGAGAGAATATGCTGATTATTTGTCTATCTCATGGAAAAGTCCTTGTACATAATGGGGATTGCTAAATATATTTTGGTTTTTTGTATCTGTCTTGTGAACTTAGTTGGATGATGCATTGTATTTTTTCATAAAACATATTTAACAAATATTCATACAGTGTATATACTATGTGCCAAACTGTGTCAGATGTTGGATAAATCATATAAACAGATGTGATCCTTGTCTCATGGATGTTATAGTCTACATATATAGAAATCAAACACATGAATAAGTATATAATTGTAAATTGTGGTAAGTGCTATAAAGGAAAAGAACAAGGTCTTATGAGAGAGAATAGCTATGAGAAAAATTTAGATTGGAGGAGAAGTCTTTCTGTGATAAGGAGACACTGAAACTGGAACAGAAAAAATAAACACAAGTTAGCCAGGTAAAGAGTGGGGTTAAGAGCTTTTAGGTAGTGGGAACAGCATGTGCTCAGAGCCAGGAAAAAAGCTGGATGTAAACTTAGTGAGCAAAGGGGAGAGGGAGAGATGGTAAGGGAAGGGCCTAGAACCAGATCATGTAGAATCTAGCAGAACAGAAACTATCTGATGCCAAAGCTCATGTTGTTAAAGCACAATGCATACTATTTCCCAGATTTGAAAAAGGTCTATGTAGTTTAATACAGCTTCCTACTTATTTTATTGATAATAATAGCAATCTTTGTGAAAAACTTATAAGAACGTATACTTATTGGCCCAAATAGTGATTACTACAGGTTTACTACACATGCATACATCATCAGTCCACAGTACTCAAAGGTTAATGCTAGGAAAAAACAACTGGCATCCTAATAACTCAATCCCTACATTAACAACTATAGTAGTGATATAAAAACTTCTCGGTTTTTTCAATTAAAATTTTGAGAAAGTCAAACATTTATTACTAAAGATAACATAACCTTCTAAAAAATTCTGCTATGTGGCATCCATATGAGTAGGAACAAATAAACAAGAATAAAAAAGCACATTAAGCACATGGACATCTTGAACAGAAATTTTATTTTATTCTGTAAACATCCATGCATTATTGTATTCCTTTCATATGCCAGGAAAAATCGTGAAAGACTTTGAAATGGACAAAAATATTATTAGGTGTCTTGTGTAGTGGACCATTTTGAATTATCTACACTGTTTAGTCTTTTAGCTATTTTACAAATCTAAGTTGTAAAAAACTGAGAGTAATGTAAATAGTTTTTGTCCAAATGATCCTCTGGTACCATGGAAGTACAATGGACTGCCTTGCAGGTAATCACCAAGTGTTGCATTTACTTGTAATTCATTTCAGCACTCCCAATGCCTATATATTTGTGTTCTTTGAATTCTCCTGTTAACCAGTTGTAACATCTTTCTGGTTCCCTCATTAATTAACGAATGAAATAGCATCTTTGATATGTATTCATTTGGTATGTGTAACAAAGACATGATTTTAACTTAAAAAATAATTCTTTAACAGTTTTAGAGATCATCCACTGAGATGTCCAATGGATTCACCTAATAAAACTGGTAAACAGCACTGCCAGAGGAGTGCACTTTTTTTTTGTTAACATCTTTATTGGAGTATAATTGCTTTACAATGGTGTGTTAGTTTCTGCTTTATAACAAAGTAAATCAGCTATACATATACATATATCCCCATATCTCTTCCCTCTTGCATCTCCCTCCCATCCTCCCTATCCCACCCCTCCAGGTGGTCACAAAGCACCGAGCTGATGTCCCTGTGCTATGCGGCTGCTTCCCACTAGCTATGGATTTTACATTTTGTAGTGTATATATGTCCATGCTACTCTCTCACTTTGTCCCAGCTTACCCTTCCCCCTCCCCATGTCCTCAAGTCCATTCTCTAGTAGGTCTGCGTCTTTATTCCCGTCCTGCCCCTAGGTTCTTCATAACCATTTTTTTCTTTTTAGATTCCATATATATGTGTTAGCATACAGTATTTTTCTCTTTCTGACTTACTTCACTCTGTATGACAGACTCTAGGTCCATCCACCTCAATACATATAACTCAATTTAATTTCTTTTTATGGCTGAGTAATATTCCATTGTATATATGTGCCACATCTTCTTTATCCATTCATCTGTCAATGGACACTTAGGTTGCTTCCATGTCCTGGCGATTGTAAATAGAGCTGCAATGAACATTTTGGTACATGACTCTTTTTGAATTATGGTTTTCTCGGGTAAAGGCCCAGTAGTGGGATTGCTGGGGTCGTATGGTAGTTCTATTTGTAGTTTTTTAAGGAACCTCCATACCTCTTACTGTTCTCCATAGTGGCTGTATCAATTTACATTCCCACCAACAGTGCAGGAGAGTTCCCTTTTCTCCACACCCTCTCCAGCATTTACTGTTTGTAGATTTTTTGATGATGGCCATTCTGACTGGTGTGAGGTGATACCTCATTGTAGTTTTGATTTGCATTTCTCTAATGATTAGTGATGTTGAGCATTCTTTCATGTGTTTGTTGGCAATCTGTATATCTTCTTTGGAGAAATGTCTATTTAGGTCTTCTGCCCATTTTTGGATTGGGTTTTTTGTTTTTTTGATATTGAGCTCCATGAGCTGCTTCTAAATTTTGGAGATTAGTCCTTTGTCAGTTGCTTCATTTGCAAATATTTTCTCCCATTCTGAGGGTTGTCTTTTGGTCTTGTTTATGGTTTCCTTCACTGTGCAAAAGATTTTAAGTTTCATTAGGTCCCATTTGTTTTTGTTTTTATTTCCATTTCTCTAGGAGGTGGGTCCAAAAGGGTCTTGCTGTGATTTATGTCATAGAGTGTTCTGCCTATGTTTTCCTCTAAGAGTTTGATAGTGCCTGGCCTTACATTTAGGTCTTTAATCCATTTTGAGTTTATTTTTGTGTATGGTGTTAGGGAGTGTTCTAATTTTATTCTTTTACATGTAACTGTCCAGTTTTCCCAGCACCACTTATTGAAGAGGCTGTCTTTTCTCCACTGTATATGCTTGCCTCCTTTATCAAAAATAAGGTGACCATATGTGCGTGGGTTTATCTCTGGGCTTTCTATCCTGTTCCATTCATCTATATTTCTGTTTTTGTGCCAGTACCATACTGTCTTGATTACCGTAGCTTTGTAGTATAGTAAGGAGTGCACTTTTAAGCACTTGCTTAAGCCCACGAGTATCTTTTCTTGGCAATTGGAAGTGAATCCCAAATACCAACAGAACTTTACTTAGATGACTGTTTCTTTAGGTTTAAAAAAACTAAAAAAAACAAAACCAAACAAAAACAAAAACAAAAACAGAAAACAAAACCTCACTTTTTTTTTTAAATAAATAAATTTATTTATTTATTTAATTTATTTTTGGCTGTGTTGGGTCTTCGTTGCTGCGTGCGGGCTTTCTCTAGTTGTGGTGAGAGGGGGCTACTCTTTGTAGCAGTGTGCGGGCTTCTCATTGTGGTGGCTTCTCTTGTTGCACAGCGTGGGCTCTAGGCGCGTGGGCTTAAGTAGTTGTGACACGCAGCTCAGTAGTTGTGGCTCTCAGGATCTAGAGCGCAGGCTCAGTAGTTGTGGCTCTCAGGATCTAGAGCGCAGGCTCAGTAGTTGTGGCGCATGGGCTTAGTTGCTCTGCGGCATGTGGGATCTTCCTGGACCAGGGGTTGAACCTGTGTCCCCTGTATTGGCAGGTGGATTCCTAACCACTGCGCCACCGGGGAAACACAGCAGGCAGATTCTTAACCACTGCGCCAAGAGGGAAGCCCCAACCTCATTGTTTTTTGATTTGTGTTTTGTCTTTGTTTCTAGTTTCTGCACTGCCAGGAAATTATTGCTTCCTGGTGGCAGCAATGCTTGAGACTTTGCTTTTATGGTCTGATCACTTGGTGATCTCTGTAAATGTATTATAGATGTCCATTCTTTGTTGGGTGAAAGATGACAGATAATCCTATTTGTAGTCCTACTTGTAGTTTTATTTGCCTATTTCTCCATTTTGAGCTCAAAACAATTAAGAAATTGGTGTCCCCTGGGAAGGAGAACAGGTCTTTGACACAGTTTTTGTGTTTCTGTATTTACTCTGGACCTGTGGCTGAAGCTGCAGAATTGAAATTATGAGTTCTCTCTGTGTTTATCTGTAATTCAGAAAGACCTTTACTCTTTACCATTGTGAAATGTTTCCCAATCTCTGGGAAGTATAAAGCTATATTGTCTCTGAAGTTAAAGGAGCTCTGTTCTGACTGGCTTACAGAGATAAATGCCTAAATAAGTTAATTATTCCAATATTTCCCAAAATAAACTGAATTTCTAATACTTCAAATATGCTAGACTTAAAAAAGGATCTTCTACTAGAAACTAACTCATAAATATTTTAAAAATCCAAGTTCATATAATTAGGGTAAATCTTTGGCAAATATGACTAGCTTAATAATTTTGGTTTAAAAATTGTCTTAAATAATTTTTAATGTTAAATATAATATAAGTACACATTTTGTTTTTCTTGGGTTGCTTTCCCTAAACATATACAGGTTTATTGACTGAAGAAGCTTACATCATTCCTACATAATGCATGTCAGCTTGAAGATAATTTCCATGATCTTTAGGTAACTTAAACTTTGGAGTGCATTATATTAAATTAATGGATAATCATTAGAAGCCTAGATAATTTTTAAATAAGATAAAATAGGAAACATCAAGTACTAATCATAAGTAAATTTTTTTTACTATGGTGAAATATAAGTAACATTTACTACTTAAACCAGTTTTAAGTGTACAATGAAATGGCATTAAGCAAATTCACAATGTAATGCAAACTTCACCACTATCCATTTCCAGAACTTTTTCATCATCCCAAAGAGAAATTCCATACCCTTTAAACAGTAACTTCCCACTCTCCACTTTCATCTATCCTATTTTCTGCCTCTATGAATTTGACTATTCTGAGTACCTCATGTAAGTGAACTCATACAATATTTGTCCTTTATTTCTGGCTTATTAAATTCAGCATAATGTTTTCAAGGTTCATTCATGTTGTAGCATGTATCAGAACTTCATTTCTTCTTTCGGCTTAATAATATTCAGTTATATGTGTATAACACATTTTGTTTATCCATTTATCTTTGGGCTGTTCCCACCTTTTGGCCATTGTGAATATAGCTGCTATAAACACTGGTGTACTAGTGCTTGCTTTCAATTCTTTTGGGTATATAAGTAGAAGTAGAATTGCTGGATCACATGGCTAACTTTTAGAAGAACCACAAAAGTGTTTTTCTCTGTGGTGGTACCATTTTATACTCCCTCCAGCAATGCCCAAGGGTTCCAATTTCTCCACATCCTTTGCCAACACTAATTTTCTGGGTTATTTGTTTTTTTGGGGGGGGTTGTTTTTTTTTTTTTGATAAAACACCCAAATGGATATAAAGTGGTATCTCATTGTGGTTTTGATTTGCAGTTCTCTAATGACTAGTGATGTTGAGTATCTTTTTGTGTGCACACTGCTATTTGTATACCTTCCTTGGAGAAACGTCTATTCAAATCCTTCACCCATGTTTCAATTGGGTTCCCTTTTTTTTTTTTTTCAGTTGCAGGAGTCCTTTTTATATTCTAGATATTAATCATTTCTCATACATGTGATTTGCAAATATTTTCTTTCATTCTGTCAGTTGTCTTTTTCTCTCTTGACAGTATCCTTTGATTCACAAAAGTTTTTAATTTGATGGAGTCCAATTTATCTATTTTTTCTTTTGTTGCATTGATTACTAATCATAATTTTAAGTTTATATACTTTTGCTTATTTTTATTTGCTATATAGATGCTAGAAATTTGTGTCATATTTATGAACATGTTCCTTTTTGCTACTTTATCAAGTAGTCAAAGGATTGCATGTTGCTGTAGAAAATTATATTATGCATGTTCATGAGCTTTGCTGTCTGCTAATATATGCGTATGTCAGATAGTTCTTAATTATCTACCCTAAGTTTTCTCTGTGAAATACAAGTGACTTTCATTAAAAGTTATACTTAATATGAGTCGCTGAGACTATAGCAGAAGCAACAGTGATAGAGATATACAACTGAGCATGTGCTTTTATTTTTTTAAGGGGAAAAAAAAAAATTTCCCTAAAGCAGCAGTCCTCGAACGTTTTGGTCTCTGGACCCCTTTACACATTTAAAATTTATTTTGAACTCGTAGAGCTTTTGTACATGTGGGTTATAACTATCAATATTTACTGAATTAGAAATCAAAACAAAAATTTTATGAACTTATTACTTCATTTGAAAAAAGCAATGATTAACATGTTGCATGTCAAATAAACTATATCATTATATTATTATGAAGATAGTTTTCATCTTGTGGCTCACTTGAGAAAGAACTGTAATCCTAAAGCAAGGTATCAGTTTGTTCCAGAATATTTGAAAGAACATAATGAAAGATAAAACTTGGAAAGTGAAGATTATTTCCTTTGATTTATAATGCCTGAGCCTGAAAATAAGTTATAAAATGTGTTAAAATACACATTCACTTAAAACAAGGTTCACTTAATTTTGATGGGCTTGTTTCCTTGGCTTACTGATTAGTGCTTTTACCCACTATCTATGTAATCTGCCTAGATAGCAGAGATCCTGTGTCTTACCAGAATAATTTTCTCTGCTATATGTTAACTTTATTATATGCTTGAGTATTTAAGGGGAAAAAGAACAAAAAGTTCCTCAGTTATGAAAGAGTTACTTCTTAATAACTGTGTTACCTTTCGTGCTTTTAAAAATGCTTTATTGTCATTTTAATAAAAAACGGCAACCAAAAAATTATTTCTCAGGCATCCATGATCCTATCTTAAATCAAGTGTCCAAATTTCCTGACAACTCTAAATCAAATCAAATTATTAAAAAATTTCAGGGTATCTTTCACTGAAAACTATCTTTGAGATTTCCTGGCAGTCTCCTAGAAATCACAGAAATTTGTTCTTTCAGCATAGATAAAGAGTGATGAAAGATATAATTAGATTTGTTTGATGAGTTACAACTATAAATTTCATGGGAAGTCGTCACATCAAAAGAGAAGCCCAGTCTTCTCTAGGTTAAGTTTATATAAGCAAAATATTATTAATATAACCATTTCATTAATTGTGTGCTTTGTGTAAAGGCCCTGGAGAATCGTCAATTACCCCCAGTCCCTAATGTTTTTACTGTAAGGGGAAATACTGCTTAAAAACTCATGAAATAGTTATATTCCATCCCTCAATAGAGAATTTTACTCTCTGCCATTCTGATATTAGTGGTTACAGTTAGTAACTACAGCTATTAAGTTCCTGTCATCTACAGATGGATTTTGATGCTTACCTAAAAGTTATGCTGTAAGCTACAGACCAGAGCTTGTGCATTTAACAAGAAGGACAGTTTCACAAGCCTCATAGAAAGAACTGTACCAGATACTTCCAACTACTGACACTTCAAAGAATATACTCTTGGGTACAGACTGCTGAAGTGATATTGCTTAGATAACTTTTAGACTATAATAGTGGACTGGGTTAGTATTTCCAAAACTCTAATTAGTCTAGAAGCTGAAAGCTTCATGAAAGCAAACTGCTAAGCTAAGATCGAGTAGAATGAGAATTAATTACACAGGACTGAGTAAACAGAAGAATTTTTTCGTGGCTATTTGTTCGGAATATTATTGATGTTTTAAATGTTCTATTTTCAGGGTATGTGAAGAAACTTTTTCTTTCTTCTCAATCTATATATAACCCACACAATTTCATAGATCCTGATTTCTTAAAACTAAAAATATTTGATTCTCACTGAGTCCCTCAGAATTTAGAAACTCTTACTAGGTCTGCTAACTTTTCTTGACAATATAGTGATTTCCATAGATTTTTTAAGAATGTCTTCCTTTTTAACAGGATATAATTGGACAAATTGATGGTGGAACCAAGGACTTACCTGTGTCATGTTTGAGAATGGTGCCCATTTAATCAGAAATGTCTACCACTTCTGAAGAACAAAGACTGGCTGTACTCACGAAGCTAATACCTACAAAGCCCTCCCAGGAAAAATGACCTGGTACCTGAAGTAGAGGGTCTCAGCCTTGCATGTGGTAAGGAAGGTCACTTATATATGGTAATGAACTTTTGGTGACCTGGAGAAGAGAGGAATTCACCCAGTAACAGGTACCTGCAGGTGAAATAGGGTGAAGAGATTGTCTGGGGCTTGGTTTCCTAAACTTGGAATGGCAAAAATAGAAACTTTTAAAAGTAAAATCTGAGATTCCCTATGAAAACTTCCAGACAGAAGTTAATTTGCAGCCTCAGTATTTGCAAAGCAAACTCACAGAAGCTACCTGGTTAATTAATACCTTGCTGCAGCTAAATAAATAATCAAGCCCAAACTAATGAGATCTGCCATTTTTTTGCAACAAAAATCATTATGAGATTATTATGATTGGGGGTGTAGAGAGTTGTCAGGAAAACGGGCAAGAAAGATTATTAAATGTCCTGATTTGTATTCTCTTCTGGGTTATCTGTACTTTTTACTTTCACTATTTTACAACTCTGCAAGTTATAGAAAACTAATGCTAATGCAAATTATTGTCTACAGAAATGCAAATAAATTTTGTCTTGAGAAGGAACAATTGATTATTACCCTGTGTATACTGACCAATTTTGTATCTATTTATAAATTCACCCCAGTCTTTGTGACTGTTGATATATGTATGTGTCCTTTGATTTTTTTTCTTTGAACTGGTTTAACAGCTTACTGTTCTCTCATTAATTAAATAGAATTGACACATTTATTATATATTTCTATGAATGTTATGATTCAACCTTTAAAAATATTATCCTTTAACACATATCATACTGTGTTCTCCGAAGTATTTGATTTCATGGATTTATCTAAATATATTTCTGACTCCAATTGTGCTTATAGCTTAAAGCTTTGTTGCTTGGACCAGCAAACTTCCAGAGTAAATACAGCCTACTGTTCACAGTTCTTAGGTTGTGCAATGCATTTTATCATTCAAGTATTCCAAACCAAGGTCCAAAAATCCTAATTCTCATTCTTTAGAAGAATTTGTAACTAGCTAGTCATCTCCCATAACATCATTCTTTTTCTTTCTCTCTTGCACTGAGAGTTGCTATAGCAGAGAGGTCAAGAGTGATGATTCTGGAGCCAGACTGCCTGGACTTGAATACCAGTTTAGTCTCTAGCTGGTTATATGTCCTTAACCTCTTTGTGTTTCAATTTTCTCGTAAGTAAAATGACAATGTATGTAAAGCGTTGGTATATGTAAAATGTTTAGAAGAGTGACTGACAATTAATATTATTTTAATATACTAAAATCATCGTGGATAGGAAGAAACAATAAAACCATATATATATAAATATGTATATTCTTCAATTTTCTGACCAAAACTTTATAAGTGTTTCTGGTCTTCTGTAACAGTATCATTTATCTCCAGGCAAATCTGTAAGAGTGGCAGGTTGCTAACTCTTACCATTTTCTCTCTTAAGTTCCAAATAAATGCCCTAGGAAGATAGACTCTTCCTGACTAGCCATATCAATCTAACATATTTGTTTTCTCCATATCCTTTCCCAAAAGGAAATCAGCAACTCTTTTTCTTCCCAGGGCAAGCAGCAGATTTTCTTGCATCCAGTGGAGCTTGGGGACCATCATTATTATGTGGGACTTCTCCAGAAGATTTAATTTCTGTCAGTAAGACAAATTTCTTATTATGTATCTCCATGGCTATTTTTGTCTTAAATTCCTCCTTGCCTCTCATTATGCTTGGAGTTTTGCAAGCATAATACAAGCATTATGCAAAGTATAGTTGTAATTTCTTCAGCTTTGGATCCAGTCTCCTTGAAAAGACCTTTACACTTATTTAGTAATCACAGAGGGGCAAGATTTATTTTTCCTTTTTTCCTCCCGTGTGTCACAGGCCCCTACTCTCTGTTCTCTTGAATCAGGTTTCTCACTCAAATATGAAACTTCAGGGATTCCTATTTGCTATGTTTCAGTTATTATAAGGAAGACTTTTCAGCTCTTTGATGAGACACTACATACTGAGAATTATTAGTTAAGATGCTTTTTGGTTGCAGACAACAGTTTACCCATCTCTGTCTCTAATTAGCTTTTTCAAAGTAACGTATTGGCTCAGGTAACTGAAAAGTCAAGAGGCAGATATAGTTCAACAGGGGCTGGAGTAAGTGGTTGAAAAATGTGACAGGACCGAGTACATCTCTTTCTCTCCCATTTCTTAGGAATGCTTCTTTACAGTTGGCTCCATTATTGGCAGGCATTACTTTCATGGTTCCAAGATAGGAATTCTTCGAGTTGTATATTTCCTCATTCATATTCAATAGGAAACAGAGAGTCTATGTTCCTAGTCATTCAAATAAAATCTAAGAGATGAGACCCACTTGCTCCTATTGACCTGAGTTATGTGTTTCTTGAACTAAAAACTGTGGTTATGTGAAATGGATATGCTGATTGTACTAAGCCACCTACCCTGGAGGATTAGTCAGTCTCACCCAAACTATATGACTGGGAAATGCGGTGTAGTGTTAGAAAGAGGGATGGGAAATGGCTGCTGGAGAGGCAACTAACAAATATCCATTATGAGAAGCACTTCTCAAGCCTCTTTGTTTCTTGAAAAAGCAAGTTGATCAGTTTGGCAATAACCAGTATTCAGATCACTAGGAGCTAACTATTGAAGAGCTATTCAAATCATTTTCTGTGTAATAATATGAAACTCAGAATATGATAACTTAAAAGCTTGGTTATGAATACGAAACTTCCAAATATTTTAGTTTGAAAACCAGGATAATTATTGTAGTTGCTCTGGTTGCTTTATAATATGAGAATACAAAAGACAGTTTGGTACATTTTGGAATGTTTATAATTTATAGCAAAGCTATAGCTGGAGAATTCAGTTGTCAACTGGAATTCATTAATAATTTTATTAATCAATATTTACATTTTCTACTTGGCCTTTGACTTAGCTAAGTTTGTTTCCAACCAGGCATGGCTTGATGAATATAAGCGTTAAAGTCATCATTTGGTAGTTTAGCTCCCAAGAGTCGACTGATACTAGTTTTCCTCCCTGCATCCCCCTGAAATCCTGGGTGTTTTTTCTTCCTAAGGATTAAAAACAAAATTACACTTATTACTTATTTTTCTTCTTTTTCCTTCTCATTTTATATTCATATCAGGGACTGAGGTTTCTTTTGCAGCCATGGTTTAAATTGTCACTGCTTATTCAGCTCTACTTATCAGTTTAATCTTTCCTAGCCTGACACTTTTTACAAAGTATCATTCAGCCAATGACTGAAAGAAGTGGATACAGACCCTTAAAAGTTTCTATATGAAGATCAGTAATATCAGAATTTGTACAAAGACTCAACTTTCTAAATGGTTGTAATGAGAACATAGTGAAAGAAAAGAAAAAAAGATGCAAAATCATAAGGAAAAAAAGCAAGATTAATACAAATTAAATATTATCTTGACCAATCTGTTTGGATATTAAAACTTAATGTGATCCTCTTAAGGGATTAACTTAATTAAGCCAGGCAATTTATTTTAAGGTACGTGATGAAATTACTAAAGAAAAAAATTAACTTCTGAGCAATGAATTTCTTGAAAGTCATGTGATGAAAGTTCATTGCCACATACTACAAAATCTTAATGATGTTAGAGTACTTTAGGTACAGGAGAAACTCTATTATATTCCTTGATGGAAGATACTCAGTGGCACTTACACTTTCACAAAAAAGCACTAGTGAAGGTCTTTCAGAATAAAACACATCTTCCGTCATATGCTATAGCCTACCTCCAAGGATAGGAGGTAGGCTGTATGCCTGCAAAATCATTAATGCAAAAGCCTCTTGTCTTACCGGTTCCTCTGCACTGCCTGTTGCATCATGGGAATAACTGATGAGACCAGGGATGGGCTGCTCACCGTGTGCCATGATAACAGCAGGACTGGTGTAGAATGGATGCTTCTAATGCACAACACATAACAACTATGAATATAGTGACAGGAAAACATGAAACTATACAAGCAAAATGACTGGAAAGGAAAAAGGGTGAAAACAAATGGAACAATGGAATGTCAAAAATTTTCAAATGAAGAATGACAAAATTAGCTTAGATTTCAAATGGTACAAGTTTTTTTTAAGATTGAAACTGATGGTACTTTTAACTCTTTTAATTAAGAGTAAAAGAAAGAACATACGATGATTTAATAATGTATTTCATCAATCATTTCCATAAAAACAAAACAAACCTCACGCACAACTTAAATACTTACTAGCCTTAAGTAAGGACTTAATGGATCACTGAATGGATCTGGAGACAGAATAATCCCGTCTTTAGTGAAAGAACCACTTACTTGTTGTCTGAATGGACACTTCCAAAGGATCTCTATGATCCTTTCCAATATATACATTGTCAAAAAATCCTCTCATGTTATGCTCATAGCCAAAGTATCTGGATGAGCCATAAAACTTTAAAAATTACTTCATATAGTGATTAGATTTTCAATCTTTACACTCTCAGTGAACAATCATTACTCCCAGAAGTGATATGCTACTGTCTGAAGATTTTAAAGTGTACAAGGTGGGTTATACTAGGTATGGATAATAATGTAAATCATGTTCTGTGACTTTAAGATGATAACTAAATTTACTGAAGTACTTCATGGTACTATATTTACTCCCAGAATTGTTCAAAGAGAACTTGTAATACTTTGATGCTGTTTTAATAATATTTATTACTTTATTAAATTAAAAACACGAATATCTTACATCCATTTCTTCATGACTGGGGTAATTTGTGTCCAATAGTTAAATAAGTGCTACTTAACTGCTGAAAAGTCTTGTCTTTAAAAAAAAATATTTATTAATCTTCCTCAGCTAATTTCTTGAACCACCTTAGGTATCTTACCTTCAGTTTGGTGCTCCTCTAAGAATTTGTGAATATTTGATGTGCTGAATACATGAACATTGTATATTTACTATGATCACAAAAATGACATCTTCAAAGAGTTCTTAAATGTCACATTGTTTATCATTGGAGCTATTACTTCAATAGATAACAGCAGAATTTTTAATGCCTCAGAACTCAGAACAAAACTTCAATGCTTTCAAGAACTCTACATAATGGAGGGAATATAGCTGTGGAGTGTCATGAATATCCCCGTTCTTTTTAAAGGATGCCCTGAAGTGATATTTAACTTATGGAAGAATGGGATGGAAAGAGAGATGAAATCAATACATTTACCTGTGGGTCCTTTAGATCTCTGGGTCCCTCTCAGCAGGCTTACCTTGGCCGCAATGGCTGCTGCAGTTATATGTGATGAAGAACTATCTTCTGTTGAAGCAACACCACTGTCTTTCTTCTCTTCTTCCTCTTCTTCACATTGAACCCCTTTGTCTTCTGTCTGTTTATGGGGGCTAGTTGTGGGAGGAGGGGAAAGAGGTGGTGGTGGGGAAGGTAAATCTTCAAGTTCATCATGCACTTCTTTTACTTTTACAATGGCATCACGTAAAAGGTCAATGGCATGAGGTAGGGCTGGCAGTATGAACTGAAAGCATTCCTGTATGCAAGAGGAAGAAAAAAAAATGAAGATAAAGCATTTTTATAGGCATACAAAATGGCAGCAATCAAATGTGTCTGTGATTTTGGATCACAAATTTTGGATTTATTTGTGATTTTTCTCTCCATCTGTCTTAAGAATGAATCATATTGAATGTATTGTCCTTGCAATGCAAAATATGAAGTAAGCATGGTATATATTACAGTATTCTCCATAAGCTGAAGAACTACACTATATAAGCACACAGTACATTTTTTTTTTTTTTAAGTAAAATTTCTATACAACTTCAGAGTTTAAAGATACATTATGAGAGAGCAGGTAAGAATTTTTACCTTTCTGGTTAGAGAAGGATACTAGAACTAACAAACCAATTGAGTACTGAACTATTTTATTCAGAGAGCTAAAGTTCTGACTACAATCATAAAGTATAGCTAGACAACGTTGTACAATATGTAAAAATAGGTATAAGTTTGTACAGCATAAAAGTCAATATAGTCCCTTGGTTTCTTTTTTTTTAGGGGGCGGTGAAGGAAAGTACAGCATTTATTGCAGGATGCCAAGCAAGGAGGACAGGCAGCTAATGCTCAAAATACATCCATTATTACCTATATTGTATCACCAAAAGAAAATAGGTGAGAATTTTAAAATCAGAACATAAGGCCAGATATGTTTGGGGAATATGTTTGAGCAGAGGTCTTTCTCTTTTACATTTAAAGTAACTTACCTTAAAATCTAATATGTAAAGAAATATCTTACAATTTATGGACTACCTGGAAGGTATCTAATCTTTTAACCTACTGGAAAAAATTGTATAGTGAAGAATTTAACTTTAATCAAAGAGAGGTCTGCCTTTACTCTCAGCTTTTGGGAGGTGATCTCTAGTTCCTTGTTATGTCATGCCTGATAAGAGTGTCTCTGTTTGCCTGGGGGCTTTGGCCACTGAACAGTCTAACAATGTGGTTTACTATGAGGGCTTTGGGAAACACAGTATCAGTTTTGCCTCTGGAAAGAACTGGGAATGGCTGACTAGGTCAACCATGTGGGCAATATGTGATCAAGTCCTAATAAAAACTCTGAACACCAAAGGCAAAGGAGAATGTACATAGTTAGCAATACTCTGTGTATACTGTCTTATATTGTGGCTAAGAGGAGGTGATGCTTCCATGATTCCATGGAAGAGGATGACCAGAAGTTCCCTGTTTGGTACCTCTCTTAGACTCTACCATATGTGCTTCTTTCCTTGGCTGATTTCAACCTGTATTCTTTCCCTGTAATACAACATACCCATAAGTATAACAGCTTTCAGTGAGTTCTGTGAGCCCTTCTAGTGAATTATTAAAAGTGAGGGTGATTTTAGAAATCCCCTCAATTGCAAGTGGTGTCAGAAATGAGAGCAGTCTTATGGAGTGCTCCAACTTTGTAGCTGGCTAACTTCTGCAGTTGGTCAAAACTCCTTACAGTTGGTGTTAAGAAGTGGGATTTGATAGAAAGACCCTGACTCACTGAAACTTGTGATCTGGGAAGAGGAAGGAAGAGAGGGTGGGGGATAATGAATCTTTAGAGCCTAGATGAACACAGGGTCACCCACAGTATGGAACTGCAGCTGTACTGTAATTAGTTACTGGAGATAAAACTAGCAATGAAGTTTTAAAATGAAAGATCTAACTCCTAAGGAGTTATGTCAAAGCACAAGAAATGCAAAATGATAAAAAACAAAGTAAACACACAATTTCTTGGTTAATGGTATCTGTACTAGCTAAAACAAAAGTAATGGAGAATGTAGGGGTGGATCCTGAGGCTGGGCCAAGTTTGGACTCTGAATGGTCTGACATATAGCTGTTAGCCTCAGAGCTGCTTCCCAAGGAAAAATTTATGTTGAAGCAATAAACAGTAAATAAAGTTGGACTGATTCATAAGAAAATGGGGAAAAAGAAACAAGAGATTCAAGGGACTTGTCCTAGCAGGGTGGAAATATTTAAATGGTTATTAAGAAATGTATGAAAAAAGTGAGCATTGATGGGGACAAAACAGAGGTCTTAAAGAAGCACTGCTGTGGGCTGAATAGACAGACTGGAGACCCTGCTGGTCTCCTAACATTAAGGGGTCCTAAACAAATCTCTATGTACCCTGGTTTGGAGGAATTAAAAAAGCTAGGAAGCAAAGAAACCTTACCTAGAATCACCTTAAGTGATGGACCCATAATCTAATCAATATAAGGTCTGACAAAAGGGTCTGGATCCCTTGACCCAACCCAGGCCTTAGAACTCCAAGGCCATATGCACACAAATGGCTAAAATCATCAGGAAACAGAGAAGAGACTTCTCTGGGACTCCTTGACATGGGAGCTTCATGTACTGTGATCTACAACCTGTTGAAATCCTAATGGGTACAGTTAGAATGGGAAGATATAGGAATGCAATACTTGATGGGATTAAGGTGAATGTTTGGATAAGAATCAGAATGTTTGGAGAGTGAACTTTATGTGAAGTGGTGAATCTCCTTTACCTGAATGTATTATGGGCATGGATGTTGTGGTCTGACTGGAGAATTCATCCCCTACCTCATATTGTAAAACAGCAGGCATGTAAATCCACTCTTCCACCAATATAATTGGACATGCTAAATGGGCCCACACAGTTCATTAATTTGCTGTACAAAAGCCCTGTGTGGAGTGCAGACTGGGCTTATAGCAAAAACTTGTGAGTGCCACCCAACAACAACTGCTGGGATTTGGGACCAGAAAATTTCCATTTGAGAGACAATTACTACTTGCTGTTGGACTTTAATTGAGACTGCCCTTATGACTAAAGGACACAAAATAATCCTAAAACCTGAAATATCCAAAAGGTCTTGGGTAATTTCAGAGAAAAGCTCTAATGGGGACGGCAATGCCCAGGAGAGTTCCATAATAAAATGGAAATGTTGCATATAGAATCATGCTACCAGGAGAATGCAAGGAGGTACTCACGAGCAGGCAGCCTCTTTTCACCTAGGGCTGACTTCGGAACCACCTGAGAAGCTGCTGGATCCTATGGCCACTTGGGCCACTTGGGCGGTGCCCTATAAACAGCTTTCTATTGATCAACAAAGAGCTGCTTGGTTTATGGATGGCAATTCCAAGGTGAAGGGACAGCATCCTGTTTGGAAGGCCGCCACTCTGATTGAAGAAGGTAAAAACAAATCAGCTCGATGGGCTGAACTACATGTTTGCCCCTATGTTTGGGTTTTTACTGAGTCACGGGAAGTGTCCAAATGGCCTGGTGGTATGGTCAGGCAGATGGGCAATGGAAAACTGGTCTATTAAAGGAATACCTGTATGGGACATGGCCCTGTGGAAATCACTCTGGGAACGTAAGGGGTATATTAAAGTAGATTATGTTAATGCGCACAAGAAGAACTCCCTTCCAGAACTGGAAGTTGATTGGTAATGGCGAGCAGATATCCTGGTGTACTTGCTTGACATGGCCACCTGAGTCCATGAAATGAGTGGACACTGGAGGTCTGTAGCAATGCAGAGATGGGCTGAATCTAGATATATTCCTCTCACACTCTGAGACACAAAATGCCAATAAGAACTGTTTTGTCTGCTAAAAAGAGAGACAGAGAGGCAGAGGGCTATGCAGCAAATTCCACAGGGGAAAAGTCCTACACATAGCTGTCACGTTGGATTGATGCTTTTAGTCCCTGGAGGCTACAAATGGGTCCTACCAGGTATAGACACTTACTCTGGTATGAGCTTTGCTTATCCCAGAGTAGATGCAAATGTTCAATGTACTATAAAAGGACCAGAACAGAAGATATTGTATCAATGACCATGGAGGCACACTTCTTCAGACCAAGGAACACTTTCATCCTCAGAGCAATAGTATGATAGAAAATTGAAATGGGCAATTGAAACATTTGTTGTCTAAAATATGAGGAGATAAAGTCATGAAGCCTTCATTAGTGTGTGATCACACTCAACAACAGGGAGGCTAAGTGAGAGTTCCTTCTAGACAGATTCCTCTACTTTTCTGGGAAGAGGGGATGGAAAAGGATGCTTGTACAACTATACTTTTCTCTTTACGATTAACGTTTTTCGTTTTTCCCCACGTCACCTCAACTTTCTTCTTTTCTACCTGATGCAATGTTCCTAGGACCAGGGCTGCAACTGTGGGTGCCAGAAGCAGGGATGATTCTTAAGCCCAAACTGTAACTATACTTTTAAATCTTTATGTCAGAATGCCTAAGGGCTTGATGGTGTAGACTATGTCTTATTCCACCTGGCCAAATTGGGCATGACAGTAAATGCAGTTATATTGCCTGGTGTTTCAGACTGCCTACTAGCTCGGTACCTATGTAACCTTAACCTTATCTTATATGAATGAAATGGACTGAGTGGGAAGTACTAAAGTACTTCCCACTACTAAACTAGTATTACTGATGGCAATCTGGGCCAGCCCAGTGGCCAAACCAACGGTCTCATTCAAAGATGCTCAAAGGAAATGTCTGAGTATAAATGGAGAGAAGGAGGAATGGCAGTTGAAGGTAAAGGAATGAATAAATGCGTTATGCAACAAGGGAAATCCAGTATTACCTTGGTGTCTCAAAAGAAGCTTAGAACAAAGATGATATTGTTTCTTGGCTCAGCTGTAGCAGATGCCAGAAAGGGAAAAGCCATATGTTGCTGAGACTACTCCTGCTTTTGGAACCTGACAAGTCTGTAAACCTGAGGAACATCGCTCTGGGACATGTTTTGATCATATGATATGATGACGACTAGGATAACTGTTAATGCCTGTGTAGGACTCCAGTAATGTGCCAGTATCTTTTGACTCTTATTTTTCAGGTTATATTTACTAATATACCATGATATGTTATAATACAGGCATTGTTAATAAGATTATATGCTGATATTGATGGTCATATATACTGGGAATTTGAATTAAAGCCTCCTCAATATGCAATACCAATGGGAAATGATTGGCCTGAGCAAGAGAGCTAATTTCTATGGTAAATAGCTCTGTGAGAATGTATCATAGGGTACAAATAATAGTAGATCAAGATGAAAAATTAGTAAATGAGTACAAAAATATGAAAATTTGTGTAATGGCTTTAGAGGATGAATTACCTGTTTCTCTAAATCTATTCCTATCCCACTCTGGCTCCTCCAAATCTTAGGCATATTCACACTGTTACTGATGTTGTGTCTATAATATAAGTGCTGTACTAAACATAGATGGCCAGCCATACAAATATGATTGTTTTGTTGTAAGAAAGCCTTGGCCAGAGGCCAGGGGGTAGCTTGTGTAATAAAGAACTAACCTTACCCAAAGAGAGTCTGGCCTTTGCCCTCAGTTACTGGGAAATGAAAGGAGGAGTGTCTTTGTTTGTCTGGAAACTCTGGCCACCAGACAGTCTAACAGTGTGATTTATGATGGGGGCTTTGGGAAATGTGGTATCAATTTTGCCTTTGGAAAGTGTTGGAGACTACAGGTATATGGGCAGTATATGATGTGCCTCAATAAAAACTCCAGATGCTAAGGGCTTAGAGCTTCCCTGATAAGCAACAATCCCTGTGTTGTTACACACTGATGCCCGGAGAGCAATGTGTTCATGATTCCACAGGGAGAAGATATTAGAAGCTCTCCATGTGGTACCTCTCCTTTATTCTGTCTTATGCACTCCTTCCCTTGGTTGATTTTAATCTGTATCCTTTCCCTGTAGTAAACCATAACCATGAGTATACCACCTTTCAATGAGTTCTCTGAATCCATCTTGTGAATTACTGAAACTGAGGGTGGTTTTGGGAAGGCATTGAACTGCAATTGGTGTCAGAAGTGAGGGTAGTCTTGTGGAGTGCTCCAACTTTTTGTTTGGCTCTCACAGTGGCCAAAATTTCTTACACTAAACCATATAAATCTCAAGATAGCTTACCTGAGATCCTTTCTTGCTACCTGGCAAGTTAATTATAAGTGTTTTCCCTCTGATTCCACATACAGGCCTGGAAGGAAAGAGAAACCTGATGAATACTAAATTAGAATGATAGTTGGTTTAAATACATTCAACAACAAAGATCAATCATTGTACTTTATATGTGAACAACTGTTTTAGGAATTAAGTTGTTATAGCTAAAGATTCACCAATTGTTATACAAATTGGGCACTCACTCTGGCTGAGGTTTTTATAATAATGGTTAGTGCAGGGGATTTGAAAAATGCACTGAACATGAAATCAGAATAAATTAGCCACTTTAAAGAAATAAATTACCTTCTTCCTCTAACTTCAACTTTTTCATATTTCTTACAGTTCTAAGAATTCAATGAGATAGCATATTAAAAATGACTAGTATAGTAATATCTATGTTCAAAAGTCTAACACATAAGGCACTCATGAGTTGAGTGAGATGTTTAAACTCTTGCTTCTCAGGAAGTCTATACGTTTCAAAGTAAGACAGGTCTCTCATAAATCAATAGCAGTGGGGAGAGTTTAGAGAGCTCAGCTGTTAACTGATTCATTGATAAACAGTGTCAATTTAAAGTAGAAAGGTCTTTCAGAGATCACTGTAAATTTTCAGGCCACTTTTAAACCAAGTGGTTAGATAAGAAACATAAACAGTGGAAAAGCATGGAAAACTGGAATAAAGAGTTGAAGGCCTAGATTTCATGACAGTTCAAATCATGCTCTTCCAATAATTGGCTGTGTTACTTTGACCTGGTAATGATATCATTTCCATCATTTGAAAACAAAAGGACTAGATTAGATTAGTCTATTTCTAAAATTTCACAACTTAGATTGTAAGTCACATAAGAATCTTTTCCTAAAACTTCTGATTGAGTTTCTTCTTTAACTACTTTAACTCTTTGAAATAACCTAAAATTGTCTTTTATTTTATTGTTTTTTTCTTGTCCTATTCACAAAGTGTTCATAGCTATTTAAAACTTTCCATACGCTTTTCTTTTTAACTGAGATATAGTTGACAAATAACATTGTATTAATTTTAGGTATACAACATAATGATTTGATATGTGTATATTTTGTGAAATGATCATCACAATAAGTTAATATCCATCACCACACACAGTACAATTTTTTTCTTGTGATGAGAACTCTTACAATCTACTCTCTTAGAAACTTTCAACTATACAATATTATTAACTATAATCAACATGCTGTACATTACATCCCCAGGATTTATATGCGGAAATTTGTGCCTTTCGACCACGTTCATGTATTTTACCCACTCACCAACCCCTGCCTCTGGCAACCACCAATCTGTTCTCTGTATCTATGAGTTGATTATTTTTAGATTGCATACGTAAGTGAGATCATATAGTATTTGTCTTTCTCTGACCTATTTCACTTAGCACAATGGACTCAAAGTCCATTCATGTTGTCACAAGTAGCAAGATTTTCTTATTTTTATGACTGAATAATGTTCTATAGCATATATATACCTCATTTCCTTTATCCATTTATCCATCAATGGATACTTAGTTTGTTTTCATGTCCTGGCTATTGTAAATAACGCTGCAGTAAAGATGGAGGTGCAGATATCTTTTTGAGATAGGGATTCTGTTTGCTTTGGATAAATAACCAAAGGTCGAATTGCTGGATCATATGACAGTTCTATTTTTAATGTATTTAGGAACCTCCATACTGTCTTCCACAGTGGCTGCACTAACTTACACTGCCACCAACAGTGTATGAGAGTTCCCTTTTCTGCATCTCCTCTCCAACACTTGTTATTGTTTTCAATAACAGCCATTCTAATGGATGGGTGTGAGGTGATATCTCATTGTGGTTTTGAGTTGCATTTCCTGAATTAGTGATGTTGAACATCTTCTGATGTGCCTGTTGGCCATCTGTATGTCTTCTTTGGAAAAATTTCTATTCAGATCCTCTGCCCATTTTTTAATTTAAAAAAAATTGTTGAGTTGTTTATAAATTTTGAATATTAACCACTTATGGATACATGATTTGCAAATATCTTCTGCCATTTGGTAGGGTTTCTTTTCATTTTGTTGATGGTTTCTTTTGCTGTGTAGAGTTTTTTAGTTTGATGTAGTCCCATTTGTTTAATTTTGCTTTTGTTTCCTTTGACTGAGGATACATATCCAGAAAGAGACTGCTAAGACTGATGTGAAAAGTATACTGCCTACGTTTTCTTCTAGGAGTTTTATGGTTTCTGGTTTTACATTCAAGTCTTTAATCCATTTTGAGTTAATTTTTGTGTATGGTGTAAGATAGGGTCTAGTTTCATTCTTTTGCATGTGCTATCCAGTTTTTCCAACACAATTTATTGAAGAAACTGTCCTTTCTCCATTGTATGTTCTTTGCTCCTTTGTTGTAAATTAATTGTCCATATATGTATGGGTTTATTTCTGGGCTCTCAATTGTGTTCCATTGATTTATGTCTGTTTTTCTGCCAATACCATGCTGTTTTGATTATTATAGTTTTGTAGTATAATTTGAAATCAGGGAGTGTAATACCTCCACTTTGATCATTTTTCTCAAGATTGCTTTGGCTATCCAGGGTCTTCTGCAGTTCTATACAAATTGTAGGATTTTTTTGTTCTATTTCTATCAAAAATGTCATTGGTATTTTGATGGGGATTTCACTGAATCCATAGGTTGCTTTAGGTAATGTGGATATTTTAACAATGTTAATTTTTGTAACATGAGCATGGACTATCTTTCCATTTCTTTGTGTCTTATTCAATTTCTTTCAACAATGTCTTACAGTTTTCACTTCTTTGGATTAATTTACTACAAGGTATTTTATTCTTTTTGTTGTGATTGTAAAAGGAAATGTTTCCTTAATTTCTCTTTATGCTAGTTCATTCTTAGTGTACAGAAATGCAACAGATTTTTGTATGTTGATTTTGTATCCTACAACTTTACTGCATTCATTTATTATTTCTAATAGTTTTTCTGTGGAATCTTTAGGGTTTTCTATATATAAAATCATGTTATCCACAAATAGTGACAGTTTTACTTCTTCCTTTCCAATCTGGATTTCTTTTTCTTACCATATTGCTCTAGCTAGGACTTCAGTCCTATGTTGAGTAAGAGTGGCAAGGTGGCAAGAGTGGGTATCCTTCTCTTGTTCCAAATCTTAGAGAAAAAGTTTTCAGTTTTTCACCATTCAGTATGATGTTAGCTGTGGGTTTGTCGCATATGGCTTTTATTATGTTGATGTATGCTCCTTCATTTTATTGAGTTTTTTTTTTTAATCATAAATGGGTGTTGACTCTTGCCATATGCTGTTTTTAGGGCATCTATTGATATAATCATGATTTTTGTCCTTCATTTTTGTTAATGTGTTGTATCATGTTGATTGATTTGTGGATACTGAACCATCCTTACATCCCTGGAATAAAGTTCATTTGATCATGGCGTATGGTCCTTTTAATATATTGCTGTATTCAGTTTGCTAATGTTTTGTTGAGAATTTTTACATCTATGTTTGTCAGACATACTGGCCTGTAATTTTCTTTTTTGTGTGTTGTTCTTGTCTGGTTTTGGTATTAGGGTAATGTTGGCCTCATAAAAAGAGTTATGAAGTGTTCCCTTCTCTTCTAGTTTTTGGAAGCGTTTGAGAAGAATTGGTATTAAGTCTTTAAATGTTTCGTAGAATTCAGCAATTAAGTTGTCTGGTCCTGGATGTGTTTCTTAGGAGGTTTTTGATTACTGTTTCCATCTCCCTACTAATGATTGATCTATTCAGATTTTCTATTTCACATGATTCAGTCTTGGAAGAATGTGTGATTCTAAGAATTGATCCAGTTCTTCTAGGTTGTCCAATTTGTTGATGCATAGCTGTTCACAGTATTCTCTTATGATCTTTGTATTTCTGTGATATTGGCTGTAATTTTTCCTTGTTTCTGATTTTATTTATCTACACCTTCTCTTTTTTCTTAGTGAGTCTAGCTAAAGGTTTGTCAATTTTGTTTATCTCTTTAAAGAACCAGTTTCATTGACTTTTTTCCCATTGCCTTTTTTAGTCTCTATTTCATTTATTTCTGCTCTGATTTTTATTTTCTTCTTTATATTGATTTTAGACTTTGTTCTTCCCCCCCCTCCAGTTCCTTTAGGTGTAATGCTAAGACTGTTTATTTGAGATATTTCTTGTTTCTTAAGGTAGGCTTTATTGCTATAAACATTCCTCTACGTACTGCTTTTGCTACATCCCATAGATTTTGATATGTTGTATTTTCATTTTATTTGTGTTTAGGTATTTTTTTATTTCTCCTTTTGATTTCTTCAGTGACCCAATAGTTGTTCAGTAGCATGTTGTTTAGTCTCCACATATTTTCCAGCTTTCTTCTTGTATTGATAGTTGATCATGCCATGGTGGTGGAAAAGATGCCTGATATGATTTCAGTATTTAAATTCACTGTGACTTCTTTTGTGTTCCAACATATGGTATATTCTTGAAAATGTTCCATGTGCATTTAAGAAGAATATGTAGTCTGCTGCATTTGGATGAAATGATCTGTATAAATATCTTAAGTCCATTGTTTCATTTAAGGACTGTTTCCTTTTTGACTTTATGTTTGAAAGATATATACATTTCTCTGTGAATTCTTCAATTTCTTTCATCAATGTTTTATAGTTTTCAGTGTACAGGTCTTTCAATTTCTTAGTTAAATTTATTCCTAGGTATTTTATTCTTTTTGATGCAATTGTAAATGGGATTGTTTTCTTAATTTCTCTTCTTGATAATTTGTTATTAGTGCATAGAAATGTAACTGATTTTTATATATTGATTTTGTACTCTGAAACTTTACTAAATTTGTTTATTAGTTTTAAGTTTTTTTTTTTTGGTGAAGTCCATAGAGTATACTATATATAATATCATGTCATTTGCAAAGAGAGACATTTTACTTCTTCCTTTCTTATTTGGGTGACTTATTTCTTTTCCTTCTCTAATTGCTCTGGCTAGGACTTCCATTACTATCTTGGATAAAAGTGGCAAGAGTGGCTGTCCGTGTCTTGTTCCTGATCTTAGAGGAAAAGTTTTCAGTTTTTCACCATTGAGTATGATAGCCGTGGGCTTGTCACATATGGCCTTTATTACTTTGAGGTATGTTCCCTCTATACCCACTTTGCTGAGAATTCTCATCATGAATGGATGTTCAATTTTCTCAAAATTTTTTTCTGCATCTATGGAGATGATCATATCATTTTTATCCATCATTTTGTTACTGTGGTCTATCATACTCACTGATTTGTGGATGTTGGGAATTTTTCCATATCTTCTAGGCTGTCCAGTTTGTTGGTGTATAATTGTACATAGCAGTCTCTTTGTACACAGTAGATTCTTTGTATTTTTGTGGTATCAGTTGTAACGTCTCCTCTTTCATTCCTAATTTTATTTATTTGAGTCCTGTTTTTTCTTGATGAGTCTAGCTAAAGGCTTGGCTATCTTGTTTATCTTTTCAAAGAACCAGGTCTTCATTTCATTGATCATTTCTATTGTCTTTTTAGTCTCTATGTCATTTAAGAAAAATAATACATTTATTTATTTATTTTTGGCTGTATTGGGTCTTCGTTGCTGTGCGCGGGCTTTCTGTAGTTGCGGTGAGCGGGGGCTACTCTTCTTTGTTGCGGCGTGCGGGCTTCTCATTGCAGTGGCTTCTCTTGTTGCAGAGCACAGGCCCTAGGCACGCAGGCTCAGTAGTTGCGGTGAGTGGGCTCAGCAGTTGTGGCTCGCGGGCTCTAGGGTACAGGCTCAGTAGTTGTGGCGCATGGGCTTACTTGCTCCACGGGGTGTGGGATCCTCTTGGACCAGGGATCAAACCTGTGTCCCCTGCATTGGCAGGCAGATTCTTAACCACTGTGCCACCAGGGAAGTCCCTATTTCATTTTTTTTTTTTTTTTTTTAACTCTGGTCTTTGTTATTTCCTTCCTTCCACTGCAGGCTTAGTTCTGTTTTATTTTTTTAAAATTCTTTGGAGTGTAACATTAGGTTGTTTCTTTAAGCTCTTTCTTCTTTCTTAATGTAGGCATTGATTGCTCTGAACTTCCCTCTTAGAACTGCTTTTGCTGCATCTTATAAGTTTTGGTATGTTGTATTTCCATTTCCATGTGTCTCAAGATATTTTTTGATTTCTCTTTTGATTTCTCCTTTGACCCACTGGTTGTTTAGTAGCATGTTGTTGAATCTCCATATATTTGTGGATTTTCCAATTTTCTTCTTGTAATTGATTTCTAGTTTCATACTACTGTAGTCAGAAAAGATGACTGATATGATTTTAATCTTAAATTTCAAGATTTGTATTGTGGCTTAACATGTGATCTATTCTGGAGAATGTTCTATGTGCATTTGAGAAGAATGAGTATTCTGTTGCTTTCCATCTGATCTAAAGTGTCATTTAAGTCCAATGTTTCCTTACTGATTTTCTGTCTGGATGATTTATCTATTGATGAAAGCGGAGTACTGAAATCTCCAATTATTGTATTTGCTGTCTATTTCTCCCTTAAGGTATGTTAATACTTGCTTTATATACTTTATATTCATAGGTGCTCCTATGTTGGGTGTGCAAATATTTACAAACGTTATATCCTCTGGTTGGATTGATCCCTTTATTATTATACAGTGACCTTCTTTGTCTCTTATACAGTCTTTTGTTTAAGTTTATTTTGTCTCATACAATTATAGCTATCCCAGCTTTCTTTTGTTTTTTATTTGCATGGAATATCTTTTTCCATCCTTTTACTTTCAATGTGTATGTATCCTATGTGAGAAGTTAGTCAGGCAGCATATAGTGGGGTGCTTTTTTTAAAAAAATTCATTCAGCTACTGTATATTTTGATTGGAGAATTTATTCATTTACATTTAAAGTAATTATTGATAAGTATGGACTTATTGCCATTTTGTTAACTATTTTCTTGCTGTTTCATAATTCCTTTGTTACTCTCTTCTTCTCTTGCTCCCTTCCTTTGTGATTTGATGATTTTTTTGGTAGTAGTATGCTTAGATTCCTTTTTATTTATCTTTTGTGTATCTACCACAGGTTTTTGCTATGTGGTTACCATTAAGCTTATGTAAAACATCTTTTATTTATAAGTCTATTTTAAGCTGATAACTTTTATTTATGTCTATTTTAAGCTGATAACAACTTAAGTTCAAACACATTCTAAAGCTCTACATTTTTACTCTTCCCACTACGTTTAATGCTTTTGATGTTGCAATCTGCATCTTTTTGAGTATTCACTAAACAAATTATTGTAGTTATAGTTACTTTTACTACTTTAACCCTTCACACTAGATAAGTGGTCAATCCACCGCCATTACAAGAGTAGATTATTCTAAATTGAACTATGTATTTACCTTTACTAGTGAGGTTTACATTTTCATATGCTTTCCTGTTAGCACTCTTTGATTTCAGCTTAAAGAAGTCCCTTTAACTTTTCTTGTAAGGCCAATCTAGTGGTGCTGAATTCTTTTAGCTTTTGCGTGACTGGAAATTCTTCACCTTTCCTTTAACCCTGAAGGACAACTTTCTTGGGTCAAGTATTCTTGGTAGACAATTTTTTCACTTCAGCACTTTAAATACATCATGTCACTCCCTTCTGGCCTGCAAAGTTTCTGCTAAAGAATCTACTGAAGGTATTATGGAAGTTTCCTTATACATAAAAAGTTGTTTTTCATTCTTGCTTTTAAGATTCCCTCCTTGTCTTTATAATTTTTGACAATGTAATTGCAATATGTCTTTGTGTGGGTGGGTCTCTTTGGATTCATGTTTACTGAAACTCTCTGGGCTTCCTGGATCTGGATGTCTGTTTCCCATGTTAGGGACATTTTCAGCCATTAATTATTCCTTTAAATAGGCTTCTGTCCCCTCCTCTTTTCTCTCTGGGATTCTTAGAAATGTTAATATTATTCTGCTTGATGTTGTCCTGTAAGTCCTGTAAGCTATCTTCACTCTTTTTCTTTCTGTTCCTCTTTCTGGATGAGTTCTATTGCCCCGTCTTCAAGTTCCTCAATCCCTGCTTCTGCATTATCTAGTGCTGTTGAACCCTTGTATTGAAATTTTCAGTTCAGTTATTGTATTCTTCAGGTTTGTGACTTCTGTTTGGTACTTTCTTATATTCTCTCTTTGTTGAAATTCTTACTTTGTACATGCATTGTTCTCCTGACGTTGGTGAGCACGTTTATGACCATTATTTTGAACTTTTTTTCAGGTAAACCATTTATGTCTGTTTCATTAAGGTCTTTTTTTGAGGTTTTGTCTTTTAGGTACAGATTGATACATGCCTCTGGGATCTTTGTAATTTTATGAAGCAAGTTCATTCTAACTGTACTTATGTAATTTCTTTTTCTAAGTATAGTGGTCATAAATTTATCCTTACTTAGAATGATGTTGGGTCTATCTACATTTTTAATTTATCAAGTATTACAAAACATGGAATATACTGTCCAAGAATATAACTATTTTCCAAGGATGTTTCCAAGAATGTTCCAAGTTTTATTAACTCCCTCCACCACAAGGTTAGTGACAAATTAAAATTCAGTCAATACTTTTAATTCCAACTTTTTGGTCATCAAGCCCAGGCCTGTTATGTCTCCAATAATACTTCATTTGCTCTAGGTTGATACCCAAATAGCAGTGTTAATAAAGCTATGGGTATAAACTTCTATCAGTACTGTATGTACATAATAATTATAATACCTAGACCACTATTTCTGTATGTGTGTTATGTGTGTATGTATGATATAATTAAAAGCATTAGTATATAGCCATGAGAAATTATATCTGTTTTTTCCCCCTCAATCTCTTTGGCCTTTTATTTTGCCAAAAATATGAGATCAGACTTAACAAAAATTCTTTTGTTAGTTCCCCGTTCTCTTTGAATGTTTAAAAATTAATTTTGAGATGTGGTTTTTCATTTCTAGACCGTCCAGAGTTATTGTAAGAAGAAAGTACTTTTCATTTATATAAACCTTTTTGGTTAATGAAGTATTTTTACAAACACTATTTTACTTAATAATTTTGAGAAACATAAGCACCATATTCTTAGCATATTCCAAAACTTATTAAACGACCTGCAGTTAAGTATTATGGGATAAATGCAACCCAATTCCTTAAGGAGTTTATAAATATTAATACAGATCACAAAAGCATATAAACAACTAAAAGATAGTAAGTGATGACACAAATTATCCTAAAATACAATGAGTTCAAAATAAGAGCAATAAATTTCTTTGGGAGGGTATGAAGTATGTCTTTATGCAAGAGATAGCTCTTGAGTGAATTTATAAAGGAAAATATTTCAACAGGTAGGAAAGTGGGGGAATGGCAAGAAAAAGAGGATAGTTTTAAGTGGAGGGGAAAAACAAGATAAAAGCACAGAGACAAAAAAAAAAGCACCAAGTACTTTTTGAGTATATTAAGTCCTTCTTCATCTAGTCAGAGCACATTGTACTCAGAGGAGTAATGTGAGATAAGAAGTACCAGTGGGAAGACGTTGCAGTCTGAAAGATTAATAGTTTGCAATGTGTGGTCTCTGTGCCAACAACATATGCATCATTTGGTAAATTGTTAGAAATGTAAAACGTTCCACACTGCCCTGCTCCTTTCCTCACTGCGACTGACCTACTGAATCAAAAACTATGGGGTGAGATCTAGCACTTAGTATCTTACTAAGCTCTCTAGTTGATTTTGTTCCATGGCAAAGCTTGAGAACTACTGTGATAAACTATGCTTGAATTTTGGTACTAATATTTATTATCAGTGTAAACTTGCCTTAGTTACTGAGTCTCTTTAATGTAGTTTTCAAAATCTGAGTTGTTGCAAGCATTAATATAATCCTTGACATATAATGTACAGTACAGTGGATACATAATGTACAATATAGTACTTAATGGATACTTAATAAGTACCTGGCCCTTTTTCTCTTAGAAAGTATATTGTGATTAGACACTGGAAGTCATAAATTCACTATAAAGAGGTAGAACATATTACTAAGGTATCGGGGACCGCTGATGGATTCTGTTCAATACAATCAAGCACTACTTGAGGAATAACAGTCTAAAATAAACGGAAAGGGGATAATACAGATATAAAGAAAAGAAAGTCTGATAATAGAAACACTAAATACAAGTTGAATGATTCTTGGTATATGTTCTGTGATGTATCTGTTTCAGTACCTCATACAGTACCTTGTTTTTTCTAGAGAAATCCTACTTCCTTTTCTACTGTTTTTTCACTTTTCTTTTTTTGCAGGGAGAAAGGGGGCAAAACCTGATTTTTTTTTCTTTTGCTATTAATGATATGGCAATGAGATTGAGAAGACTTGTGAAAAACTTAACATCTAACAGTTAACTAGTGCTTGTTATATGTCATGTGCTTTATTGGCATTTTTACATTACACACAAAACACCCCCTCGAGGTATGTATACAACAGTATATTACCTTCTAGTTTTTTATATGTAAATATAAATTACTGTCAACTTTGACAGATATTACTTGCCTTTTAGCTTTCATTTTTAGATATTTCTATATCTGATACAGAAGATAAATTAATTTTGTAAGCACTATAGTTAGAATAGCAACATTTTATTCAATGAAAGTTTGAGATATATTTGCCTGAATTTATACTTACAAAATAAATCTCAGAAATTAAAAAGGAAATTAGAAATAGAGTAATAGGATTTTTATTTCCTTTCAAAGAATGTTCTAGTTTTTGTCTTCTTTAAAGATATCAAATGAGAAGATGCATAAACAGCCAGAAATATTCAATATTAAATGGTAATGTAACAGTAGTTTTTTAAAAAATAAAGAATATATTTAAAAATCAGGTGAACTTGGCTAGTGCACAAACTTAAATGATAGACTGAACTGTCATTAATTTCAATATAAACTCATCTAATGGAGAGCTATCAGGGGAAAAAAAACAAAAAAACAAGTACAAAAGACCCTGAACCTATTTGCTGATTAATTGTGGGATAATTTAACATAAATTTCTTATTTAAAAACACCTTCTAAAATATATAAAGTATGGTTATCAGAATGAATTAATTCATTCATTCCGTAAATATTTACTGAGTACTTACCATGGGCAATAAGCAAACACTGTTGCCCTAGGGGAGTTTACAGATTTATAGGAAAATATCAGTAAGTATTAAGATAGTTAACTAAGTTATAGGCATGTTAATAGCTATAGGAACAACAGGAAGGGCACTTTAGTCTTAGTTGGGGGAGGGCAAGGGATGGTTAGGGAAGGCTTCTAGAAGGAAGGAAAATCTAAGCTGCTACCTGAAGAACAGGTGTTATCAGTTAGAGTGGGAAGAACATTCCAGGCAGAGAAAATGGCATGAACAAAGGACTCGGACAGAACCTGATGTGTGTAGTAACAATAATAAGGGTGGGTGGGTGGAATGGAGTGAATGTGTGTATCCTCCCCAAATTCATATATTGAAATCCTAACCCTCAATATGATGGTATTAGGAGTTTGGGGCTTGGGGAGGTAATTAGGTCATGAGGGTAGAGCCCTCATGAATGTGATTTAGTGCCCTTAAAGAAGAGACTCTAAAGAGAGCTATAGAGCACCCCATCTGTCACTATGTGAGTTCTTTTCTGTATCCTCAGTAGTGTACAACCTGGAAGAGGGTTCTCATCAGAATCTGACCGTGCTGGGCCCCCTATTCTCAGACTTCTAGCCTCCAGAACTGTGAGAAATAAATTTCTGTTGTTTATAAGCCACCCAGTCTCTGGTTCTTTGTTACAGCAGCCCAAATTAAGACAGTGGGAGATGCTGCTAAATAGACAGCAGTGACAACTTACATAGGTCTTGGAAAGTAATCTTAAAGAATTCAGTCTTTATCCATAGAAAAATGAGATACCACTGAAGTTTTAAGCAGAGAAATAACATACTAATATTTGTGTTTTCAAAAGATGTCTCTGGGCTGCAATGTGGAAAACTGATTGAAGAGGTGCAAAGAAACCAGTTAGAATGTTGGAATATGAGAGGTGAGTTAGGATGGCTGCAATGGTGATGAAGAAAAATAGACAGGTTAGTTTTTAAATGACTTACAGAGACTTACAGAGTCTTAAGTTTTCGTGACTTACAGAGACTATAATGAGACAGTAACCTTTTAATCCTAAAATATATATATTTTTGTAAATTACATAAAGAATAATTTTTTAAAATGGGACATACTTGGATGAAAACTAAGTCCTAGTATAGATTAATACCAGAATTTTGATATTCGGTGTTAACTTGATCACAAGAGGCATGGATATAAAATAATATGAAAAATACAATTTTGTTTCCCTTAAAAAGAAATTTTTATTAAGTATTAAATACATACAGTTTGTAATGTATGTATAAAATGTAGACAATAATGAAAAAAACCTACCTATGTACCTACAATCTAGGTTAAGAAACAGACTATTATATCTTCAAAGACTCTGTGTGCCTTATCCTGATCTCAAGTCCCATTTTTCCTCAGATAACTATTTTCCTGAATTTAAAAATCATACCCTTACTTATTTTTGTAACACCTTTATTGAGATGTAATTCACATACTATACAACTTACCCGTTAAAGTGAAAAAAAATATTTTTAGTGTATTTCAGAGTTGTGCAACCATCACCACAATCAATTTTAGAATATTATATTAACCCTCCCCCCACCCCAAAAAAATCCCATACCTATCAGCAGTCCACATTTTCTCCCAACCCTCAGACCTGAGCAACCACTAATCTACTTTCTGTCTCTATAGATCTGTATATTCTGGACATTTCACATAAATGGAATCATATAATGTGTGGCCTTTCGAGATTGGCTTATTTTGTTTTCAAGGTTCATCCATGTTGGAGTATATGTCAGTCACAGTTTACTTAAAAAAAGATACTTTTGCACATAGGTTTATAGAAATATATTGTTCAGTTTAGCATGTTTTTGAAATTTACACAAATGGAATCATGCAGCATATATTCTTATACAACTTGGTTTTTCTCACTCTATGTTGTATTTGTGAGATTCCTCCATGTTGACATTCATTTTCACTGCTGTACAATATTCTATTGGATAAATAAAATGTGGTATAGTTATGCATTCTTCTGCTGATGGACATTTTTTGCTTCCATTTGTTGCTATTACAAAAAATCCAGCTATTAACTTTCCTTTACATTTCTCTTGGTATATATGTGCAAGTCTTTCCCTAAGGCAGTATTCTTCAACTTGCAGGTCAAAACCAATTAATAGAGCAGTACACTGACTTAAATAGTCTTAAGTAGCATACATACACACACAAATACAAAAAACAGAAAAGAAAATATCAGAATGCCTTTCTTGTAGTTAGGATAACTATTGTTTCCAAAAACTTGTACCTTCTAAACACATATGTGTCCATATATATGCATATATACCCACATACACAGAGCCATACACATACATATGTGTGAGGGTATTGGATTACAATGTGAAGTATATGTTTTAGTATGGCTCATGGTCAAAAAAGTGAAAGCTACTGTTCTAGGGAATATCACCAGATGTGGAGTTTATAAGTCATAGTAATAAGCAGATGTACAGCACTACTACCTAAAAACAAATCATATTCCATAGTGTCTGTACCAATTTATACTCCTATCAGCAGCAGTACTGCTGTCTATCCTGACAAAGCTTGATACTGACATAGATTTTTCTTTTTGTCTTGTTTTTAGTTTAGCATTTCTTTTATTTTTTTAAAAATTGAGGTAAAATGGTATATAACATTATATAAATTTCAGGTATGCAACATTATAATTCAATAGTTGTGTAAACTTCAAAATGATTACCACCATAAATCTAGTTATCATCCATCAACATATAATTGATACCCTTCACCCATTTTGCCCACCCTCAAGTCCCCTTCCCCTCTGGTAACCACCAATCTGTTGTCTTTATCTATGAGTTTGTTTTTGTTTTATTTATTTGCCCACCCCCATTCATGGGAAATGGAGCCCTCCCCTCTTTTTTTTAATTGAAGTATGGTTGATTTACAATGTTGTTAATTTCTCCTGTACAGCAAAGTGATTCAGTTTTATATATATATACACACACATTCTTTTTCATATTCTTTTCTACTGTGGTTTATCACAACATATTGAATATAGTTCCCTGTGCTATACAGTAGGACCTTGTTGTTTATCCATTCTCTATATTATAGTTTGCATCTGCTAATCCCTAACTCCCAACTGATCCCTCCCCCAACCCCCTCCCTCTTGGCAACCACAAGTCTGTTCTCTATGTCCATGAGTCTGTTTCTGTTTTGTAGATAAGTTCATTTGTGTCATATTTTAGATTCCACATATAAGTAAGATCATATGGTATTTGTCTTTCTCCATCTGACTTATTATTTCACTTAGCATAATACCCTCAAGGTCCATCCATGTTGTCCCAAATGGCATGATTTCCTTCTTCTTTATGGCTGTGTTGTATTCATACATATATATACAAATAAAACATTTTCCTTATCCATTCATTCATTGATGAGCATTTAGGTTGTTTCCATATCTTGGCTATTATAAATAACTGCTTCAGTGAACATAAGGATGCATGTATCTTTTCATACTGTAATTTCATATTCTTCAGATAAACACCCAGAAGTGGATTTTTTTAAACATCGGGATGAACAGATGATAGATAAGTGATAAAGCAACTATAGTAAAGGTTAACGGTAGAATTTAGTTAGAATACATAAAGGTATTCACTGTAAAATTTTTTCAATTTGGTATATGTTTGTTATTTTTCATAATAAAAGCTTGGAGTAAAATTACTTTAACTTAAATTTTCTAAGAGTTTTTTCAAAGCAATGCCATACTGGAAGATCCCTTCATTCTAACCACCATTCATTGATCTCATCCTGTAAACAGCTCTGAAAATACCACCTGCCCTAAGAGGTGTCCATAGAGTTAAGAAAAAGAATTTCATATTTCACCTTGACCAGTTTGGACAAGGATATCCTACTGATTTTCTCTAAATTCCCTGTCTACTATATTTATCCTTATTTCCCACCCTTAGAAAGGTATTGGGACTCTATATAAGTATATTATTGTTTATTTATGTTTTAGCTTATTATTTTTCTTCTGTAATTTATGTATCTCCATCTGTTTGTGCAGGGTGCCTAAGAATTGTAAACTTCTGGAGGGCAGGTATGGACTTTTTTGTATACCATCTAATACAATGTCATGATCATTTATTTATGCACTTAATTCAATTTTTATGAAACAAGGTAAGTTCAGAAAATTGTGCTGTTATAATCTCCACATTATAAAGTAAACAAGAAATAAACATGAAATAAACCTTACAAATGACTCCATTTTGAAAAAAACATTTTGGGTTTATAGAATAACAACTGGTGTATCTATCTTCATTTTTTATCTAACAAACTTGATAAACTCTTCCACTGGTTCTAAAAGACTAGTGATTTCTTATAAGTTTCTATACAGATAATCATGAAGCTATGTTATGGCCTTTTCAATGCTTATACAATTTCTTTTACTTTGCACAATACTGAATAAAAGTAGTTATAGTAGGACTCTGTCTTATTCCTAACTTTAAAGAGAAGACTATTAGTCTAACATCTAATTACTAACTATATTTGCTTGATCAGATTAAAGGAGTTCTCTGTTCGAATCCCAGATTACTAAGAGCTGTTATTCATAAGTGGGTGTTGAATTTAATAAATGCTTTTTTATGAACCCATTGAGAAGACCACATGGTTTTTTCTTCTTTACTCTGTTAATAGGTGACTCATGTTAATCAGTTATCTAATGTTGAACTATCTTTGTTTTCTTGAAATAAATCTATCTTGGTTTTGATGTATCATTTTTTATACATTGCTGGATTTGTTGTGTTAATATTTTATTTTTGAAGTTTTTTATCTACGTTCACCATGACATTAGCCTATAGTTTTCCTTTTTCTACTATCCTTTTCCGGATTTGATAACAGGATTATCCTAGTTTCATAACATGAATTAGGAAACGTTTACATTTCTACTATTCTCGGGAACAGTTTATGTAAGATTGGATCTGTTCCTTGAAAGGTGTATAGAATATGTCTATAAAATGAATTAAACTTATTTTAAAAAAAATAAAGTTCATTTTTTAGAAGAGTTTTAGATTTACAGAAAAATTAAAATAGTATAGAGAGTTCATATATACCCTGCACCCAGCTTCCCCTATACATTATTCATATTTCCTAACGTCCTTTTTCTGTTCCAGGTTCCCATCCAGATTATCATATTACATTTAATTTTCATGTCTCTTTATGCTCCTCTTGGCTGTGACAATTTCTCAGACTTTCTTTGGCTATAATGCTTTTGACAGTTTTAGAAGGCAGCTGTGCTCACCACTATACCACTAACGCTCTCTTGACAGTTTTCGAGTACTGGTCAGGTATTTTGTAGAGTGCCCCATTACTGAGTTTGCCTGATATTCTTCTCACAATGGGATTTAGGGTGGAAGACCATAGAAGTAAGGTGTTATTTTCATCACATCATAGCAAAGGTCCATGCAATCAACATGATTTATGCATGTTATTAATCTTGATTACCTAGCTGAGGTAGTTGGGAGATTTCTTCACAGTAAAGTTACTCTTCTCCTCTCCTTTCCATACTGTACACTTTGGAAGGAAGTTATTGTGTGCAGCCCATGTCACGGAGTGGGGAGTTTTGTGTCCCCTCCTCTAGGGTGGAATGTCTACATAAATTATTTGGAAATCTTCTGTAAGAGAGATCTGTCTCTTCTCCCTCACTATTAATTTATTCAATTATTTATTGGTATCAGTAAGGACTCCTGAATATTTATTTTATACTTTAGGTTATAATCAAATACTACTTTATTTTGTTGCTCAAACTGTTCTATCTTTGGCCATTAAAAGCTTTGTCAGTTGGCTCCTATGTTCCTGTGACATTCATCCATAATATGGCTTTTTATTTTATTTTTTTGAGCACCTCCTTACTTTCAAGCACTAAGAGATACTCCAGGGTCATTTTGTATATTTCTTGCCCCAGCCCTACAATCAGCCATTTCTCTGAGGTGAAATTCCATTTATTGGAAAATGGTATTCAAAACCAAGAACTGAGCATTAGGTATGGTTGTTGTTACTGGGGTGTTGTTTCTTTTAGGTCCTCTCTGTTGATAGAGCAAAGGAATATATGTGTGCATGCTAACCTGCATATATATACATATCTACAAATATTTCTATATATCTCATTTGTATCTATATTTAACCTAACATGAATCCATACTGATTTCTCCAACTCTGATCCATTACACCACATGGATCATTCTAGCCTCCTCCTCTTGCTTGTAACTATGTGATTTCCTACTGTATCAGTGAGAAATATGGTTCCCACCACTCATCACCCATTTACATAATTGTTCAATCCCAGTAAGGGCTCTGACTTACAATGATTTCTGACTTATGATTTTTTGACTTCATGATGGTGTGATAGTGATATACATTCAGTAGAAACCATACTTCAAATTTTGAATTTTGATCTTTTCCTGGGCTAGCAATATGTGGTATGATATTCTCTCCTAATGTTGGGCAGCAGCAGTGAGCTGCAGCTCCCAGTTAGCCATGCAATCATGAGAGTAAAAAATGATACACTTACAACCATTCTTTACCCATATAACCATTCTGTTTTTCACTTTCAGTATAGTAGTCAATAAATTACTTGAGATAGTCAACACTTTATTATAAAACAAGCTTTGTGTTAGATAATTTTTCCCAACTGTAGGCTAATATAAGTGTTCCGAGCACATTTAAGATAGGCTAGGCTAAGCTATGATGTTTGGTAGGTCAGAGATATTAAATGCATTTTTGACTTATAACAGAATGGGTTTATTGGGATGTAACCCCATGTCAAACTGAGGAAGATCTGTACAAATATAGTAATATCAGAATTGTTAATGCACACCAACATGGACTACACAACATTATCAACAAAAATGCTTATGTATAGTTCCTTTCACCTTCAGTCTTATAAACACCACTCATATCCAAAGTTATTTAGATCAGTGTCTTTTCCCTCTATCCCCTTTAGTGACACTGTTTCCTGTATTTGTAAGACATTTAGATTCTCTTGTCAGAGTCTGCATTATTTTATGTCTAAATAATGTTTTTTTAAAAATTTGCATGGAGTAAGCATTCTTTGTGATATAAAGTTCTGTGAGTTTTGACAGATGCATAATGTCATGTTTCCATATTTCACCACTACAGTATCATACAGCATAGTGTTACAGCCCTAAAAATCTGCTGTGACTCATCCATGCCTCTATCCCCCTCTCCCCACAGACCCCTGGTAGTCACTGTCACTGATCATTTTACTGTCTCTATAATTTTACTTTTTTCAAAATGTCATAAAATTGGAATCATACAGCATTCATCCTTTTCTGACTGGCTTCTTTTACTTAGCAATATGCGCTTAAGGATCCTCCATGGTTTTTTTTTGTGTGTGTGTGTGTGTGTGTGTGTGTGTGTGTGTGTGTGTGTGCCTTGATAGCTCATTTCTTTTTAAACACTGAATAATATTCCATTGTATGGATGCACCATAGTTTGCTTATCCATTTATCTATTGAAGTATATCTTGGTTGATTCCAGCTTTTGGTAATTGTGAATAAAGTTCTTATAAACATTCACATGCAGATTTTTTCATGCATATAAATTTTCAAATCAATTGGGTAAATATCTAGGAGCACCTTCTTTATTTTTGATGTAAAATCTTTTTCAGTTATTATGATAGAATAACTAGACAGAAGATCAACAAGGATATAGAAGAACTAAAAAACACCATCAATCAACAGGATCTAACTGACATTATAGAACATTTCACCTGACAAAATAATCTACAGTGTTCTCCTATGCCTATGGAACATTCACAAAGAGAGATCATATCCTGGATCATAAAAATAAACCTCAGCAAGTTTAAAAGAACTGAAATCATACAGAGTGTGTTTTCTAACCACAATAGGATAAAATTAGAAATCAATAATAGAAAGTTAACAGAAAAATTCCCATATACTTCAAACCTAAACCAAGTTTATAAACTTTTGAATAACCAATGGATGAAAGAAGTCTCAAAAGAAATGAAAAAAATATATTGAAGTGGGTGAAAATGAAAGGTCAACATATCAAAATCTGTGAGATTCACCTAAAACAGTGTTTCTAAAAATACATTTAAAAAGAGGTAAAGTCTCCAATCAATAATATAAGCTCCCACCTTAAGAACCTTATAGAGCAAAATATGCTCCCCCCTCCAACCTCATGACCAAGTTAATAAAGGGCTGTTACAGCAATTCCTTTTACCCAGTGCATTATGTCTAGCTATTAAGAAAAAAATTACAAGGTATACTAAAAGGCAAAAAACACAATTTGAAGATGAGCAAACATCAGAACTAGACATGGCAGGGGTGCTTAAACTATAAGACCAGGAATTTAATACAACTATCTGAGGGCCCAATGGTTAAAGTAGACAGCATGCAAGACCAAATGGGCAATGTAAGCAGAGAGATGGAAATCCTGAGAAAGAACCAAAAAGAAATGCTAGACATAAAAAACAATGTAAAAGAAATAAAGAATGCCTTTGATGGGCTCCTTAGTAGACTGGACACAGCTGAGGAAAGACTCTCTGAGCTAGAGAATATATCAATAGAAACCCTGAAAAATGAAAAGCAAAGAGAAAAACAACTGAAAAAAACAAAACAGAATATGCAATGACTGTGGAACAACTATCGATACAAAAGGTGTAATATATGCGTAATGGGAATACTAGCAGGAGAAGAAAGAAAGGAACAGAAGAAATATTTGTAGCAATAATGACTGAGAATTTCCCCAAACTAATGTCAGACACCAAATTACAGATCCAGAAAGTTCAGAGAACATCAAGTAGAATAAGTGCCAAGAAAACTACACATAGGAGTATCATTTCAAACTACAGAAAATCAGTGATTAAAAAAAAGATCTTGAAAGAAGCCAAAGGGGAAAAACTCTTACCTAAAGAGAAACAAAGGAAAGGATTACATCTGATTTCTCCTTAGAAACCATGCAAACAAGAAGAAAGTGGAGTGAAATATTTAAAGTGTTGAGAGAAGAGAAAAACCAACTTAGATACTATACCCTGTGAAATTATGCTTCAAAAGTGCAGGACAAACAAAAATTGGGGGTATCTGCTGCCAACAGATCTGCCATGCAAGAAATGTTAAGAGAAGTTCTTTAGAAATGTCCATATCTGTAGAACTAAGTCAATTTGCTGTACAGCAGAGACTGGCACAACACTGTAAATCAACTATACTTCAATTAAAAAAAAATATTAAAAAGAAAGTTCTTTAGAAAGAAGGGATCAGAAACTCAGATCTATGTAAATTAAGGAAGAGCATCAAAGAAGGAATAAGTTAAGGTAAAATAAAAACTTTGATTTTTCTCATTCTTAATTGATCTAACATGTAACAGTCTGTTCAAAATTGTAGTAATAATGTATTTAATTATGTATATTTATGTATATATATGTTTATGTATACTTATATATAAGTGAAATGAATGACAGCAATGATATAAGAGATGCGAAGAAGGAATTAGGATAACTTTATTATTATAAGGATAACTTCATTATTATAAGGTATTATAAGGCGGATTATTATAAGGCACATATGATACTAGAACAACTGGACATCCATGCACAGGCAAAAAATGAATCTAGACAGAAACTTTACCTCTTTGTAAAAATTAACTCAATATGGGTCACAGCACAAAATGTTAAACACAAAAACTATAAAACTCCTAGAAGATGACATAGGAGTGGGTGCAATGACTTTTTAGATGTAACACCAAGGGCATAATCCATAGAAGAAATAATTTATAAGCTGGACCTCATTAAAACTAAAAACTTCTGCTCTATGAAAGACAATGTTCACAAAATGAGAAGACAAGCCATAGACTGGGAGAAAATATTAGAAGAAACACATCCGTTAGGGGAATATTAATCAAAATAAACAAATAATTCTTAAAACTCAACAATAAGAAAACAATCCAATTAAAAAATGGGCCAAAGACCTTAACAGACACCTCACCAAAGAAGATATATAGATGGCAAGTAAGCACATGAAAGGAAGCTCAACATCACATGTTATCTGGGAAATGAAAATTAAAACAATAATGGGATATCACTACACACCTATTAGACAGCCAAAACTCATAACACTGCAACACCAAATGCTGGCAAGAATGTAGTGCAACAGGAACTTTGGGAGACAGTTTGACAGCTCCTTAGAAAATTAAACATATTCTTACCATACAATTTAGTAATTTTGCTCCTTAATATTTACCCAAAGGAGCTGAAAACTTATGTCCACACAAAAACATGCACGCAGATGTTTATAGCAACTTTATTCATAACTGCTAAAACTTGGAAGCAACCAAGATGTCCTTCAGTAGGTGAATGGATAAATAAATGGTGGTACATCAAGGCAATGGAATATTTTCAGTGCTAAAAAGAAAAGAGCTATCAAGCCATGAAAAGACATAGAGGAACTTTAAATTCATACTATTAAGTGGAAAAAAGCCAATCTGGAAAGGCTACACACTACATGATTCCAACTATATGACATTTCAGAAAAGGCAAAACTATGGACATAGTAAAAAGATCAGTGGTTGCCAGGCGTTGACAAGGAGGGAGGGATGAATAGGCAGAGCATAAAGGATTTTTAAGACAGTGAAAATACTCTGTATGATACCATAAAGATGGCTACACGTCATTATACATTTGCCCCAATGCACAGAATGTACACCACAAAGAGTAAACCTTAATGTAGACTTTTGGTGACTATGATACGTCAATGTAGCTTCATCAATTGTTAACAAAGGTACCACTCTGGAGGGGGATGCTGATAATGAGGAATAATTCTATACATGTTCATGAAAACCTGTACATAAACGTTCATAGCAACTTTGTTCATAACAGCCCTAAATTGGTAAAGACCCAGATGTCTTTCAATGGTGGAACAAACTGGTACAACCATTCCAGGGAATACTATTCAGCAATAAAAAAGAACAAAGTATTGATCCATGTAACAATTGGGTTGAATCTCTAGGGAATTATGCTGAGTGTAAAAAGCCAACCCCAAAAGTTACATACTGTATGATTCTAAGTATATAAATTCTTGAAATGGCAAAATACAGAAATGGAAAACAGATTAGTGGTTGCCAAAGGTTAGAAAAAGAAGGCTGAGTGGGAGATAGTTGGCTGTGGAAATAAAAGGCAACAGGAGGGATCTTTGTGGGTATAAAATCGTTCTGTATCTTGACTATATCAATGTCAATATCCTGATTATAATTTTATGCTACAGTTTTACAAGGTGTTACCACTAGGAGAAACTTGATAAAGGGTACATGGGATTTCTATGTACTGTTTCTTACATTTGCATCTCAACCTACAATTATCTTTAAAAAGTTTTAATTAATAACCAATTTTTTAAAAATGTACTGAATTTTGTAGATGTAAATATTTTTATATGTAAATATCAGCCAAAGGTATACTAAGAGGTACACATTTATAAAATTTGAATATAAAAAACCAAGTGGTGTTCTACTGAGAAATTATTATCTGGGGAGATGTTTTGATGTATTTTAAATGCTTTAGTGAAAAAAAAAAATTTTATATGCTTTGTACTTGTCTTGCCTTTTTGTTTCTTTTTATTTTCTCCCTCCTTTCAGTGCCTTATTTTGATTGTTTTCCTCATTTCATTTCTTCCCTTTGCTTTTGAAAGTTATATCCATTCTTTTAGTGATTACCCTAACAATTTTAGCATGTACATTAACTTTAAAAAATTAATCAGTATCTTTAATCTCCTAGAAAAACCACAGGGCTTTTAGAATATTTAACTATAATCATATCAACCCAACTTACATGTTATTCTTTTCTTTTCTTTTCTTTGACTCCCTCCCTCCCTCCTTCCTTCCTTCCTTCCTTTCATTTTTGGCTGTGGCAAGTCTCAGTTGTGGCACACGGGATCTTTGTTGAGGCATGCAGGATCTTTCGCCGCAGTGCGTGGGTTCTTCGTTGTGGTGTGTGGGTTTTCTCTTCTCTAGTTGTGGCACGCAGGCTCCAGGGTGCACAGGCTCTGTAGTTTCCAGCACGTGGGCTCTAGTTGAGGTGCGCAAGCTCAGTAGTCGTTGCATGCGGGCTTTGTTGCCCTGGGGCATGTGGGATCCTAGTTCCTCCACCAGGGATCTTACCCATGTCCCCTGAACTGCAAGGTGGATTCTTTACCATTGGACCACCAGGGAAGTCCCAATGTTGTTGTTTTCAAGAATTAGTTCCAGTGTCTTTTTTTCATCCATAAAGCAGACATTAACCATTGTTCCCTTTTCCTTCTTGCATCCTAACTCTTCAGCTGAGATAATTTTTCTTCTGCCAGAATATCCTTCAAATCTTTGAAGTGAAATTCTTTTGGTGATAAAATCTGCCCATTTGTCTTAGTAGGAAAATGACATTTTTTTTTCCTCCCTCATAATTGAATGACAGCTTTGCTGGATGTGAAATTCATGGTTAACAGAGATTTTCTTTCAGCACATTGAAGGTACTATTCCAGTATCTTCTTTTTAATTATTGTTATTGAGAGGTTAGCAATTAGTCAAATTGCTGTCTATATTTAGGTACTCTGTATTTTCTGTCTCCCCAATTTTATTTTTAAAGATTTATCTTCATAAAACTGAAATTTATGTTTGACAAAATACTATAAATAGTCTGCATGACTAATTAGAAAAAAATTACAAGTGAAGTTTAAAATCTTAACATATAAAAACACTCATAAAATCAATAAGGAAACATATCAGACTAAAAATTGATAAAGGATGTGAATATTCAACTAACAAATGAGGAAATATAGTAAAAAAAAAACACATGTAAAATGTTTAATATTGCTATTAAGCAATGAAATGTACAGGTAAATAATGACATACCATTTACTGCTTATCACAATCAGAAAGAATCAAATTTATAATGTCAAGATATAGAAAATTCCACTTTTTAAAACTTTATTGAAGTATAATTTACATACCATAAAATTCATTTTCCTGGAAATTTTTAATATCTATTTTTCTGTGGTATTTTACAGGGTTACTACCATGTGCATAGGTATAGGTTCCTTTTTATTCATCCTGCTAAATATTTGTTTGGATTCCCAAATCTGCAGATTGATGTCTTTCAAGATTTTAAGATTACTTTTGGTATTATATTTCAATGATTTCCTCTCCTTCATTCTCTATTATCTCCTTCTGAACTCTATGTATATTTTATATTTTCTAACTCTATCCTCCATGCTTCTTAACTTTTCACTCATTTTTATGTTTCTGTCAACCTGAGCTGCATTCTGAATAATTTCTTCAAATAGTTTTATTTGGTTCCCCAATTCTCTCTTCAATTCTATATAATCTGCAATCTAATCCATCTATTAAGTTTTTAAATTTTCATTATTATATTTTACATACCTAAATGTATATTTAGTTCTTTTTCAAACTATTTGTTCCTCATATAATTTTCAAGCTTCTTTTTTAGTTCTCTAAATATATTACATTTATTTATTTTTATTCTTTAGATAATACCAGGATTTTAAGTCTTTCAGGATCCAACTGTAGTCTCTCATCCTTAGAATGCCTTGATTCTTATGTTTTTTGGTCAACTTTTATTCTGTATGTGTGACCTGCTAATTTCCTTAGAACTTTATCTGTGAGAAATCTTTCAGATCTAGGTTGAAGTAGAATTCTTCCAGAGAAAATTTACTTCTGTCCATTGCTTAGATAAACATGCCCATTTTAAAATTGGGTTGCTTTTGCTTCTGGGTTGAAGTTCTTTATATATTCTGGATATTAAATATTTACCAGGTATGTGATTTGCAAATATTTTCTCCCATTTGGTGGTTGCCATTCTACTTTGTTGATAGTGTCCTTTGAGGCACAAAGATTTTAATGTTGATGAAATCCCGTTTATCTAGTTCTCCTTTTGTTGCCTGTACACTTAGTGTCATATTCAATAAAATGCTGCCAAATCTAAAGTCATGAAGCTTTTCCCCAACGTTTTCTTCCATGAATTTTATAATTTTAGCTCTCATATTTAGGTCTTGATCTATTTTGAGTTAATTTTAGCATATGGTGTAAGTGTCCAATTTCATTCTTTTGCATGTGGATATCCAATTTTTCCATTACCATTTCTTTCTGAAGACTGTTTTTTCCTCATTGGATTGTCTTGGCACCCTTCTTAAAAATCATTTGACCCTATATGCAAAGGCTTATTTCTGTTTTTTCTGTTTTATTTCATTGGACTAAAAGTCAGACTTAATGCCACTACCACTGGTTTTTTTTTTTCCCACTACTACTATTTTGATTATTGTAGCTTTGTAGTAAGTTTGATATCAGGGAGTGTGGGTCTTCCAATTTTGCTGAGGTTTATTCAAGATTGTTTTGGCTATTTAGGGTCCCTTTAGAATAGTTTTTTTTTTATTTCTGCAAAACAATATTGCTGTGTTTTGATAGGGATTGAATTAAATCTGCAGATTGCCTTGGGCAATATTAATATCTTAACAATATTAAGTCTTCCAATCCATAAACATGAGTGTATTTCCATTTATTTATGCCTTCTTTAATTTCTTTCAGCAAAGTTTTATAGTTTTCAGTGTACAAGTGTTTCACTTCCTTGATCAAGTTAATTACACAGTATTTTTTTGATGCTATTGTAAATGGAATTGTTTTCATAATTTCCTTTTTGCATTGTTCACTGTTAGTGTATAGAAACACAACTGATTTCTGCATGTTAATTATGTATCTTCAACTGTGCCGAATACATTTATTAGTCCTATTAGATTTTTTTTTGGGGGGGGAATCTTTAGGGTTTTCTACTTTTAAGATCATGTCAAACAGAAACAAATTTACTTACCCTTCCCCAGTTTGGATATCTTTTATTTCATTTTCTTGCCTCATGCTTTGGCTACAACTTCCAGTAGTATGTTTAATGACAGTGGCAAAAGGAGGCATCCTGGACTTGTTCCTGCTTTAGAGGAAAAGCTTTCTCTTTCATCACTGAGCATGACGTTAGCTGTGTGTTTGTTTGTTTATTTATTTAAAGATAGTTTCCTTCTATTCCCAGCTTGCTGAGTGTCATTTACATGAAAACATGCTGAATTCTGTCAAATGATTTTTCTGCATCAACTGAGAAGATTTTTTTTTCCCTTTATTCGGCTACTGTAGTTTATCACGTTGACTGCTTTTGTATGTTGTTACCCTTGCATTCTAGGAATAAATCCCTCTTGATCATGGTGTATAATCTTTTTGATATGCTGAATTTGGTTGTATTTTGTTGAAGATTTTTTTGCATCAATGTTCCTAAAGGATATTGGTCTGTAGTTTTCTTTTCTTGCAGTTCTTTGTCTTTGATCTGCAGGCAATGTTGGCTTCACAGAATTAGTTAGGAAGTGTTCCCTTCTCTTCAGTTTTTGGGAAGAGTTTAAGAAGGACTGGTGTCTGTTTTTCTTTAAATGTTTGGTAGAATTCTCCAGGGAAGTCATCTGGTACAGGTGTTTGATTTGTAGGTAGGTTTTTGACCCTGAATAAATCTTCTTACTAGTTACAGATCTACTTGAATTTTCTACTTTTATGTGATTCATCTGGGTAGATTTTGTGTTTGTAGGAATTGGTCCATTTTATCTAGGTTAGACATACAATTGTTTATAGTACTCTCTTATAGTCCTTTTTGTTTCTGTAGAATTGGTAGTAATCCCTTCTTTTGTTTCTAAGTTTATTAACTTGAGTCATATCTCTTTTTTTCTTAGTCAATATAGCTAAAAGTTTTTCAATTCTGTTGATCTTTCTGAAGCACCAATGTTTGGTTTAGTTGATTTTCTCTATTGTTTTTCCACTTTCTCTTTTTTTTTTAACACTGCTTTAATCTTTATTATTTTCTTCCTTCTGCTAGTCTTGGCTTTGGTTTATTACTTTTTCTAGTTCCGTAAGCTGTAATGTTAGCTCGTTGTTTTTGAGATCTTTCCTTTTTAATGTAAGCATTTACAGCTATAACTTTCCCTCTTAGCACTGTTTTCTCTGATGAATCACTGAAATTTTGGTAGTCTGTGTTTTCATTTAAATTTGTCCATATATTCTAATTCCCCTCATGACTTCTTCTTTGACCAGTTGGTTGTTTAAGAGTGTACTGGTTTAATTTCCACATATTTGTGGATTTTCCCGATGTTATTGTTTTTTTTGGGGGGACCACATTGCATGGCATGTGGGATCTTAGTTCCCTGACCAGGGATTGAACCTGCAGTGGAAGCGTGGAGTCTTAATCACTGGACTGCCAGGGAAATCCCTGATGTTATTGATTTCTAACTTCATCGTTTTGTGGTCAGAGAATATACTTCAGATGACATTTACCTGTTTAAATTTATTGAGACTTATTTTGCAGCATAACATATGGTTTATTATAGGAAATGTCACATGGGAACTTCAGAATAATGTATATTCTACTGTTGTTGGGTGGTATGTTCTTTATATGCCTGTTGGAGATAGCTGATTTGTGTTTCTCAACTCATATCTGCTTACTTATCTTCTGTTTGGCTTTTCTATCCATTACTGAAAGTAGGATACTGAAGTCTCCAACTACTATTGTAGAACCATCTATTTCTTTTCTTTATTTTAATAAATTTATTTACTTTATTTTTGGCTGCGTTGGGTTTTCGTTGCTGTGTGCAGGCTTTCTCTAGTTGCGGTGAGCAGCAGAAACTCTTCATTGCAGTGCACAGGCTTCTCGTTGCCGTGGCTTCTCTTGTTGCGGACCTTGGGCTCTAGGTGCGAGGGCTTCAGCAGTTGTGGCTCATGGGCTCTAGAGTGTAGGCTCAGTAGTTGTGGCACACGGGCTTGGTTGCTCTGTGGCATGTGGGATCTTCCTGGACCAGGGCTCCAATCCATGTCCCCTGCATTGGCAGGCGGATTCTTAACCACTGCACCTCCAGGGAAGCCCAGACCATCTATTTCTTCCTTCAATTCCATCATCATCTATTTTTGTTATTTGTCTGTTATTAAGTATATAAATGCTTATCATTGTTGTATCTTCCTACTCAATTGAAACTTTTATTACTATATAAATATCTTGTCTCTTGTAACCTTTTTTGATTTAGGATATTTAACCTTTTAAAATTTAAAGTCTATTTAGTCTGATAGTCGTATAGTCAACCAGCTCTTTTGGTTAATATTTGCATGAATATCTTTTTCCATCCTTTAACTTTCAATAAATTTGTGTCTTTGGATCTAAACCAAGAGTCTTGTTCACAGTATGTCATCAGATTATGCTTTTCTATCCATTCTGCCGGTCTCTATTATTTCATGGGAGAGCTTAATCCATTTACATTTAAAGTAATTACTGATATGGCGGAACTTACTTTTGCCATTTTGTTAACTGTTTTCTATATGCCTTATAGCTTTTATTGTTCCTCATATCCCATATTAGTGTCTCTTTTTGAGTTTAGTTGATTTTTTTTAGTGAAATATCTTAATTCCCTTCTCATTTCTTTTCGTGTATATTTTATAGCTATTTTCTTTGTAGTCACCATAGAAATTGCACTTAACATTCTAAAATTTAACAGTATAATTTGCATGTACACCAGCTTAACTTCAATAGCATTTAAAAACCCTCTTCCTAAACTGTTCCATCCTCATTCCCTTTCAGTTACTGTTGTCACAAATTACATCTTTATACATTGTGTGCTCCAAAACACTGACTAATAATTTTCTTATGCATTTAAATTGCAAAGATTTAAATAAAGAAAATAAAAAGTGGAATTACAAACCAAAATTTCAATAATACTAGTTTTTATACTTGTCCATATTTTTACCTTTATTGGAGATCTTTTATTTCCTCACAAGGCTTTCAGTTATTGTACAGTGTCCTTTTATTTCAACCTGAAGAACTCCTGCTAGCTTATTTTGTAGGGCGAATGTAATAGTAATGAACTTGCTCAGCTTCTGTTTATCTAGGGATGTCTTAATTTTTCCTTCTTTTAAAAAAAATAATTTATTTATTTATTTATAGTTTTGGCCACGTTGGGTCTTCATTACTGCACGTGGGCCTTCTCCAGTTGCGGCGAGCAGCAGTTACTCTTTGTTGTGGTGCATGGGCTTCTCACTGCGGTGGCTTCTCTTGTTGCAGAGCACAGGCTCTAGGTTTGCGGGCTTCAGTAGTTGTGGCATGCAGGCTCAGTAGTTGTGGCTCGTGGGCTATAGAGTGCAGGTTCAGTAGTTGTGGTGCACAGACCCAGTTGCTCGTGGGCATGTGGGATCCTCCCAGACCAGGGCTTGAACCCGTGTCCCCTGCATTGGCAGGTGGATTCTTAACTGCTGTGCCACCAGGGAAGCCCTCTCCTTCATGTTTGAGGGACAGTTTTGCCAGTTATAGAATTCTTGGTTGACAGTATTCTCCTTTCACTACTTTGAATGTTTCACTTCCATACCTGCTTCTGGCCTCCAATGTTTCTGATGAGAAATCAGCTTAAAATCTTTTGAGGATCTCTTGTATATGATGAGTGTCTTTGCTCTTGCTGCTTTCAATATTCTCTGATTTTGGCTTTTGACAGATTGATTATTATATGGGCTTCTTTCAGCTTATCCTACTTGGAGTTTGTTTTGTATCTTGGGTTTGCAGATTTATACCTTCCATGAAATTTGGGAAGTTTTCAGCTATTATTTCTTCAAATAATCCTCTGCCCCTTTCTCTCTTTCTTCTCCTGGGATTCTCACAAAGCATGGTCTAATGGTGTTAGACCAAGAACTTAATGGTGTTCCACAGGTCCCTTAGGCTCTGTTCACTTTTATTCAATTTTTTTTCTTTCTGCTCCTCAGACTTGATAATTTCAATAGCCCTATCTTGAAGTTCACTGATTCCTTTTACTGAAACTGCTTCTGAATCCCTTTAGTGACATTTTTATTACAGTTGTATTTTTCAACTCCAGAATTTCTTTTTGCCTTCTTTTTATTTTTTATCTTGTTACTGATGTTTACATTTTACTCATATAATTTTCCTGATTTTGTTCACATCTTTAGTAATTTGAGCATCTTTAAGACAATTGTTTGAAAAGTCTCTGTCTAGTAAGTTTACCATCTGGTCATCCTAGTCGGTCTTTTCTGTCAATTTTTTTTTTTCTTTTAATGGGCCAAACTTCTCTGTTTCTTTCTATATCTTGTGTTGTGTTGTTTTTGTTGTTATTGTTGAAAACTGGGTATCTGAATCTTGTAATGTGGTAATTCTGGAAATCCCATTCTTCCCTTCCCTGCAGGGTTTGCTATATTTTTGATTGTGGTAGAGTGTCTCTGTGTTGGGATCAGTCTGAGGTGTAAACCTAAGGCCAACTCAGGTCTTTTCTGAGCCTGCATTCCTCTTTGGGCATGTGCAATGGCTTTTTAAATTCCCTTATGTATGTGGTTGCTCTTGAGTGTCCTAATCCTTAAATGTCTGGCTCCCGAAAAGGGGAAAAGAGAAAAATGTAAGGGAAAAAAAAAAGGCACTGTCCCTTTAATTCCCCTTGAAGTCACTTCAGTTGGTGGGGGTTACAACAACGGCCACCTGCCTTTGTCCGTACCCCTATAATCAAAGCAGTAATCCACAAATAGAACCTAGATTCCTGATATTTGAACGACAAGGTCCTAATTGCCCACTCTGGCTCCCACAAGCAAGTTAGTATGGCTGCCTGCCATGGGGTTGAGGGATTGGGGAGTGTATAGTTACTATTATTTTGGGCTGAAATTGACTAAAATTAACCATAGTTTACCAACTAAACCTACCCCTGGAAGCTGAAAGCCTTCGAATACACTCTAGATATCCAAAATTGTTATATCAGATTCTGTTAGTCCAACTGTTGTCTAGGTCAAGAAGTGGATTACTGGTACTTCCTCTCCATCATCTTCTGCCCAGCTCCCTTCTACAGCCTTTTATAAGCTAAGTATATTTGGTTTTAGGTTAAAAAATAGAAGCACTTCAAGATGGCAATACTGTTATTGTCAATTTTTAGTTTAAATGATCCATGTTGTTTTAACATGTATTAAATAATACTAGGGATAACTTAATTCACTGATATAAAAATTTAAATCCAGTTATTTTTTCCTTAAAAAACTTTTAAACAATATTAGCATGAAACCATTTTTGGCACTGAATGGAAAAAGTTTACTCCTCCCCTATAGCAGTGCATGTGTTTGAGTGTTTATGTTCAGTTACTGACTAGATGAAGCTGAGATCAAATTGGTAATAATGGTAGATAGTGGGGCAAACTGTAAGAAAACAAGATTAGTCCTACTTCATATATTAAAAACTAACTAGAGACTTCATCTTCTATTTCATAAGATAGATATTATGGAAAATTCTATGTAACAAAAAAATAAGCTGAATATTTAAGACACAATTGAAAGATACGTTATGGAGTATTACGATGGTAAATCTCTTTATAAAATTAAAAACTCCTTATCACTTTTTCTTTTTATGAATTTAGATATTCATATGGTAGTTTTTCTTAGTAAGTTAATCTATATAGGATCTCATAACATTTCCACGAGCTATGTGAAGGCACTAAAAAACTAAGTAGAGATCACAAATCAAGTTAATGACTGAACTGAGAATAAAACCAGGACAAATTATGTCTCAATGTGTAACCACAGTGGTTGCTCTATTATTGTCAATGATGCTTAGAAAAAAAAGTATCTGATCTCTTTAAAAAGTGAGTGAGGCATAAATTACAGATTTGGGGAGCTTATATGCTGAATTTTTGTGGGCAGTTCAATTAGCTACTGGGACTGGAAGTGCTAAACCTAGCTGAGTAAATTTCCCAAGGTCACATGGATAGTAAATGCTAGGATATAAACTCAGGGATCTGATTTTAAAAATAGAGCTCTTTTTCTGTTGGTGTTGACCAACATAGTAGAACCTTAACTATGGCTCTGTCTCCTACTAAATGTGGACAGAAGATCAAAGAGTGACTACCTGAGAACTCTGAACATAAACAATAGCAGGCAAACTGGGGACTGAAGTCAGAACTTGAGTCAATAACCCTTAAAGGGGCTAATTCCAGTTACAGAGCTGTACTACTTCGATCATGACGGTGCAAGCACTAGAACCCAGTGAGAAGACCTATCTCTCTGGCTAAAGTGTAAAAGCTTGGGTGAGAGGAAGCTCTGTTATTTATTTATTTTTTTTTCCTTTTCTTTTGCCCTTGCCCTGAAGGTGGTCCAATTGTGTGGAATTGCATAATAGCACGGGGGATTAATACTCTACAGGAAATATCATCTACTCCCAGTTCCTTTAGCCAGAAGCTATTTCTTACAGAGTATTAACTGGGAACTGCAGAGTGTAGGGAAATTCTTGGAGAGGAGAGAGCTGGAGAAGGCGGATTCCTTAATTCTGCGAATGAACTGACACAAGTTCCAGGCTCACTCCTGAGCTAAGCACATGTAACAGACCCAAAGAATTATAAGAAAGGCTTTTAAAAACATAAGTAAAATATACTCCACTGCCCACACCTCAGGCTAACTCCTGAATGGTTCATGTGCTGGGCAGACCCAGACAGTATAGCAAAGGCTGAATCACCATCCACATAAGGTGAGACAGAATTTTCAATCTGAATCCAATCAGCTTGATTCCTGAAACAAATGAACTAATTAACTAACTAACTAACTCTCTCCAGAGGATTTTAACAGAGTCCAGAGTCTTAAAAGATAATACTCAAAATGTCCAGGGTACAACCCAAAATTACTCAACATAGAAAAGAATCAGGAAAATCTGAGCACTTCTCACAGAAAAAGAAAATCAACAGATGTTAACTCCAAGGTGATTCAGATACGGGAATTGTTAGAAAAATAATATTAAGCAGCTATTATAACCATTCTCCTTTTGAAATAAATGCAAAGATAAAAATTCTTAGCAAAGAAACAGAACCATAAAAAAGCAGCTGCATAGAAATTTTAGAACTGAAAAAATACTGTATCTGTAATTTTAAAATGCACTAGAGGGACTTCCCCAGTGGTCCAGTGGTAAAGAATCCGCCTTCCAATGCAGGGAACGCGGGTTTGATCCCTGGTCGGGGAATGAAGATCCCACATGCCACGGGGCAACTAAGCCTGTGTGCCACAACTACTGAACTTGTGCGCCTCAATGAGAGAGCCGGCGTGCCGCAAACTATAGAGCCCACGTGCTCTGGAGCCCACGCCACAACTAGAGAAGAGAAAACCCACACGCCACAACTAGAGAGAAGCCCGTGCGTCACAATGAAGAGCCCGTGTGTAGCAGTGAAAGATCCTGTGTGCCTCAGTGAAGATCCGGCATGCTGCAACTAAGACCCAATGGAGCCAAATAAATAAATAAGTAAACAAATATTTTAAAAAATTCACTAGATAGGCTCAAAGGCAAAATGAAGATGAAAGAGGAAAAATGTCAGTGAACTTGAAGACAGATTAATAACGACAATCTGAAGAACAGAGTAAAAATGAATTAAAAAAGTGAACATCAGAAACCTGTGATATGTTATCAAAAGATGTATAATTCATATCACAAAAGTACCAGAAGAAAATGAGAAAGAGATTGGTGCAGAAAAAGAAAAATCTGAAAAATAGCTAAAGATTTCCCAAATTTGGTTAAAGACATAAGCTTACAGATTCAAGAAGCTCTTTTAACCCAAAAGGATACACTCAAAGAAAACCACACCCAGATACATAATAATCAAATTGTTGAAATCAAAAATAAAGAAAAAATATCTTCAAAGCATCCAGAGGAAAAATATCATACATATAAGGGAATATCAACTCAAAAGACTGTGGATTTCTCCACAGGAACCATGGAGCCAGAAGAGAACAGAATAACATTTTTTTAAATGCTGAAAGGAAAAAATTGTCAATCCATAATTCTATATCTAGTGAAAATATCCTTCAGGAATAAAGGTAAGATAAAGACATTTCCAGATGAAGGAAAGCATTAAAAGGTTCTGCCAGCAGACTTGCTCTAAGAACTAGAACTCTGAACAAATAACAACACAACAGTGATCAACACTTAAACTTACTATGAATCAACTGTTCTGAGCACTTAAATGGACTAGTTTACTTAATGCAAGAAGGCTGGTACTACTAACATCCTCATTATAGAGATGAGAAAAAAAAAGATGTTATGTAGCTAGTAACAGAGCAAGAATAGAACCCAAGCAGTCTGAGTTCAGAGATGACGCTATTAACCTTTACTTGATGCAATCTTCCAACTTACTTGTACAAAAAAAACCTGGAAAACTGGAAGATATTAAGTTAACCAAGCAGATGAAAACCATTTAAACAGATTTAGTAATTTAAAAAATTATTTTTATTTAATGCTGCTCTCTAGAGATAAAAATAGGAAGGCAAGGCACCAACTTGATGCATTACTTAACTTTGAAAAAAAATTCTATTACAGCTAGGATGAAACACTGAGTTATCAATAGTAACCATAACAAGAAACATTTTTTCGAGTACCTACTATGTGTCAGAAATTGTTTTGGGGCTGAAGATATAAAATGAATAAGATAAAGCTGCTGTTCTTAATACAAATTTGGATTTTATACAAATTAGGTAAAACAGACAAGAAAGTAAATACTTACAATATCACATGTGTTATAATATAAGCATGTACAAAGCCCCAAGTACATACAGGGTAAAAATGCTAAACAAAGGAAGCATCAATCTAATCATGGCTGTCTAAAAAATTTTTTTAAACGATTTGAAAAGCACCAAAAAGTAAACATTAAGGGAAATAGTCCACAATTCCCTTTTCCATAGCTCATGCCAACTACTATCTCTGTTTCAAATTTGTAAATAAACTCTCAGTTCAATAGGAAATGAACATAAAGAAAAGCCAGAAGAATCTGGCTGTGTATACCATGTGTATATAGAATCTGGTTGTGTATACTATGTTGTGTATGCTTTAGTTTTCAAAGCCTTCAGCCTAAAGGTGATGGACTTATTCCAAAATAGTTAAAATCAGCTCCTGCTAACTTATTTCCCATTCACTCAGCAGTCCACTGTTCAGTAATTATGGGGATTCAGAAGGCAGAGGAGAAATTAATCCAGAAAAATCTTTCAATAAGGTGAAAGTGCTATTACTATACTAGATCAAGAAAGCTATATCCAATTTAAAGTGTTACCTTAGCAGTTGTAAGGAACAAGTTCTCCAGATAAACTGGGGATCCTGAAGGTAAGGACCATTTCTTACTTTTCTTTCCATACTTATATCCCTAATGGTTAATACGAGGCCTGGCAAATAGAGTATTATTATGTCTGTTGAATTAGATTTTTATTATAAAATAATTAACAAGAGATAATGTTTAATTCTTTCTTGACTATATTCCTTGAATGCCAAGAAAGAGTTCTTTTATGTTCAAAGACTACTACTTAATTCCATAGAGAAGAGGGACCAAATGTGACCTTTGATCTCCTACGGTCAGGTAATATAATTAAGGGTTAAAAAAAGAACAGCATAAAAGAATCAATGTGAGTTCATTAAAGACTAGCGTGGACTTTTAAATTCAAAATCTCTATCAAGCTACTTTAGTTCTTTTTTTGCTCTTATTAAAATGAAATGTTATAATATAGTATTTGTAACAGGGAAGAAAATACAGTTAACTAATGACCCATTCACATTTCCCTGTAGCTGTGCTTCAAGTGGCTGACATTTATGGGATACAAACTTAGTCTAAGTAACAGAAAGAGCATTATAACTCATATTCTATGCATTCAATAGATATATTTACTTTTATATTCACATTGCACACAGGATCAATAAATGGCTATAAATAATGATTGTGAAACCCTGCAATTATAAAGTTGCTGTGTATTTTCTAGATTGCTCTGAAATCAACTGTATTAATCAATGGTCATTAAATCAACAGATTCTCACTAAGTTGATATTTCTGTCTTTAACGTAAGTGATGTATGTTGTTCTCATTAAAGGGGATTTTAATCTAAGAATTGCTAAAATAAAAACAAATAAATAACTAAACCATCAAATTGAGGATGGATGTCACCATGTAGGTCAACAAAGGCATAGTTTTAAATATACTAATTTAATATACTAGTAATATATTACTGACTGAGCTTCTTTTCATGACCACACATCAATATGCCTATTTACAAATTGAACTAAAGCTCCTAACTTGTAAAAACTTATTAAAAAAGACTCTACTGCTTAGTTTTACTAAATTAGTATTTAATGACAACTAAGGGAAATTAATTGATGATTATAATCACACAAAAAAAGAATATTTTACATCTTAATAAACTGGACTCTTCTTGGGGTTATAATTGATAACTTCTAGCAGTAATACAATATTTTCTAAAAGTTTCAACACAATATGCAAAAACAAACAAACAAAAAAGAACTTGAAAGAAACTGTGGCCAATATTTAACTAGACAGGATACTGAGACTCATAACTCTGGGAAATAAGGGGGGCAAAATTAAGTGCTATGACTGAAGTTTCTTAGGTTTATCAGTCTATTGTAGTGATTAGTGGTATGGAATTAATTTTCTTTGCAACATGTTGGTGACTTTCTTACCTAGAGAGCATGCCCAGAGGTGTAACATTAAGTGATCCCATCAGCATTGCCAGGGCCATCCCTGGCGCTTCCCGTTCTATTACTTCTTTTGTGGCCTGTAATTAAAGATTAAATAGCAGACTGAGTGAAATTAACCAAAAATAAGGAAGGCAGAGTAGTAAAATTAACTTAATTATAAATCATGCTATCTACAAACCATACTTAGTAGTTCTCCAAATATTTTTTTTTAAGGCATCAAGACTCAATTCTTTGGGACCACTGAATAAAAGATGAGGACCAGAACATCAAGGGAGCTTTTACATTAGCAGACCTTTCTTATCCCTTACAATTCAGAAGTATTTAATAGAAATCTCATCTTGCCTAAAAACCTATATTTTAAAATTAAGCCTCAGAATGCTATAACAGCTCAATAGATTTTCACAGAATAAGAAATCTGGGTAGTTTTCTTTGTCTATTACTCTTGAAATAATTAGTCCGTAAAAACCTGAGATCACCTTGTATCTCTCCTGGCTCTATGATTTTATGATATAATAAATGGAACTCAAGAAATCATCAAGTCGACTTTCCCCATAAATTGGGTAGAAGAAAAACTCTAGATTTACCATTTCCATATCTTCAATATAAATGAACTATCTGATTGTTTTTAAAAAAGAATTAATGAAGTGATAGGCTTTAACTATATAATAGAAGTTTTAAGATAGGGTATTCTTAAGACAAGTGTGGTTAAACCTCGAAAAGGTACTGAAGGGGGCAAGAAAATTTCATTTTCTAAAGGTCAATGATAATAGGCATATATTTATAATAATGTGATGGTTAAGATATGTTTTAGGCTAAGGTTGGGAGTGAAACACATGATTTAATCCATTTCTAATCCTCTTTCTACATATGTAGCAGGTTACAATAACTGGGAGCAACACAGGAAGAAAGCTTGCAAAATAAAGTATTACAGTAAATAAGAAGAAGGCAAACAAAATAAAAAGTAAGTTATGGAAAAATATAGTGAAAGGTTGATAGTTCAATATTTCATTAGAAGTCGAGTGATCGTCCTAAGTAAAATCACTGCTCTAGGCAAAATTTAGGATGGTAAATGTCTCATCTAGACTAATAACCTAAATTTTAAAATGAAGCCTCAGATTGTTATAATAGCTCAATAGATTTTCATAGAGTAAGAAATCTGGGCAGAGCAGTTAAAATGCATCAAGTATGTGTTACATGCCAGTTGATGTTATAAATAAACTTTTAAGATGCATATAAATTAGTTAATCCCTTATAATTGTATAGAATAAAGGATTACTGGAATTGATGTAATCTACTGGTTCACTGAATCCCAGCATAATGCAATATTTAACAATGTCAGAAATTTTAAAGGAAAATTAACACTACCATAATGCTTTTCAACAAAACCTGCTTTAAAAATAAAGGGCCAGCAGGAAGGAGAAAAGGACATTCTTAAATTTCTAAGTTTGGGAGTTAACTACTTTCATTAAAATATCAATATATAGCTGAAAATTGTTGACCTAGTGTTATATATAATCTATCCCATGTTTTCCAAATTTAATAAATCCGATATGATTTTGAGGTCTCTGAGAAGAAACACTATTTCCATGTTAAAATTGCTTTACTGAAGTTTACAACTTCTTCTTAGGGACCTTAAAATCTTAGAGCCCTAAAAATCAACAAAGGGATGTTACTGAGAACAATCTTAAAACAGCTCTTTGTATAGGGTTAATATTGATTTCCTTATCTGTTTGAAAAAGTCACCTAAGCAATGTCTGACATTTAATGAATTTGGGGGTCCACATAAAGATGATATACTCCAAAGTATAGTAGCACACTTTATTTAAGGACAAAGGAAGAAGAAATCAACAGAGAAGTGACAGAGGAAGTCTTTCACTTACATACTTCAAAGCACAGCATTTATCCATCCATACAACAAATACTTATTAAGCACCTACTATGTACTAGGTGGTATTCTATGCAACGATGTTGAAGTAGTGAATAAAACTTGTAAGAGTGTGTAAACTCACTGTTATCTAGTACATGAAAAACTCAATTGACAAATTACATATGAGAATTACCTAAAAGAAATGTAATTCATTCATTTTTCGAGATCCTCTAAAATATACCATTGGACTTGGCCAGACCACAGTGGTCTACCTGAAAAGGCTCATCCACTTTTAAAAGAATTGTTTTACTGGACTTTGCTTTTATGGTATGCAGGTGGATACAATTAAATGGCTCAGTGAAACTCGTATTTATTTTAGCGAGTATTTGAGGCCATTGCTCACCACACTGTACTGAGGTCCTCTTTAGGAGGACCTGTAGGAGAAATTTCCTCTTAAGTATTACAACTAGGAATGGGGTACACTTCTGTGATACCAGTTTGTTTTTAAAATTATGATGAATGTGAATCAAGTTACCTTTGAGAAGAGAGACAAATTTATGAATATTTTTTTAGTAGGCTTACTGAATACAACACAATTTCATCTTATTTTTTCCTTGCCCTATTTTTCCACATTTATCTTATTAAAAGTTCTGTTGTGTTTTATGTATTTGGTTAAACCATCCTAAATACTTTTTAGGGTATTAGTAAATATATGGATAATAGACGGATGAATGAACGTATGTATTCTTACACAGGGGTCTTCATCTTTTTCCAAACATAATTTAGGGAGGACAGTTAATTCCTTCTGAAGACTTTCCAGACAATGTTGGCCTATAGACATAAATCTTGTACAGCATAGAACATAAGAGGAAAATATATATTGTGGTGATGCCACTAAAAGGCATTGGCGTTGACAGGGGTGAGTGAGGAGGGAGACCCTCTCTAGGACTAGACACAAAGCAACGCTTTTGCTATATATTCCTAAATAATGCACAAATATAGTCTTTCTTACATCTATATCAAATATATCTTTTCCATAAAACATCAGAACCATTCTATTTACTTTTTATTTTCTCTTCTTCTGTTTGGTGTAGCAAAAAGATCACCATCTGTGAAGTCAGACAATACCACCATACAATTAAGGTCTGGAAGGTAAGGACTGGATCTGTTGAAGCACCTACCATAGTGTCCAACATACAGAACGTGCACTCAATAAATATTTGTTGAATAAAGGAGTGAATAAATGAACCAATATAGGCTTGAAACCCGGCTTTATCACTTAGTTGCTCTGTGAATTAGAACAAAATATTTAATCTCTCTGAGCTTCAGTGTATTTATGAATAAAATGGAGCTAATAATAAAGCATACCTACATTTTATGAGAATTAAATGATGTAAGTAAATCACCTAGCATAGAGTAGGTATTCAATACATGCCAATTTTCTCTATGCCTCTGCTTTCCAATTACATCCTTGCAGTTTTGATTATACCAGTTAGAGAAGAGAAATAATACAAAAATCCAGAAACCAAACCTAGAAACAGTGGTTGAGAACCAAAGATGAGGGGAAAGAGAACAGAGAGCAAGAACCTAAATGTAAGAACATTGACAAGTTGAGGGCAGGAAGAAGAATACTGAAATAATGGTATCTAAAGGGAAGAAACAGCCAAACGAGATGGAAATTGTAAGATGGACAGGAGGGCAAGAGCTGGGTGAAAACATCTGTAAACCGTAAATGGAGAGGCTCAACTAGAAGGCAAAGAGCAAGAGAATAAAAGTTAGTTTAGAATAAAATGAGAAAAAACTATCTGTCTAACTTACTAGAAAATCCAAACAGAAGAGTGGTTTTAACAAATGTAGCTTTATTCCTTCAATCATATACATTAGGATGACAAGCACAGATAAATGAAGGTTATCAGTACTTGTTAACAAGTAGATAACAAGCAATCATTATCAATTGACTATTCATAATCAATGGCAAAAAAAGATGCCATTAAGTTTGAAATCCTTTTTTCTTAATTAGTTTCATTCCGTTTCCCACTTTTTTTTAAATAAATTATTAATTTGATTACCAAATTCTTTTTTTCCTTGAGCAATAGTAGAAATTTATATTCTTACTTCAGATATAATCTTTTTTGGACTAGTAGATTCCAAAATAATGGGGTTTAATTGGATTTAGCTATACTCTTTAAATAAGACATTTTATTTTTAACTGCTAAATACTTTCTAAACTTTGAAGGTTGCAATCTCCTATGCAAAATCACTTATTGTGATTTTTTCTTTTACCCTTGACACTTTGAAGATAACATGAAAGTCAGAAAGATTCTTCAAAGACTACTCAAGTTGCAAAAAAGAGTGTCATAAACAATGATTCTATAAGCCCAGGGAACTTGTCAATGAAGTTCAACTAATCATGTCATTGTATCATAACAGTGTGACTAAGTGGTTAAAGACTACTGCTACAAAGAAGAAGCTGCAACTAAGTAATGAAAATAGTTATTCCAGTTTTACTTGAGAGATATGAGTGTATTGGTAATGTATTTATCTTCCTTGGAGCTTTAGCCTTCTTAAATATTTACATCTTTTTCCACTCTTGGAAGAAGCAGAAAGCTTTTCAAAATGGAGATACTCCATGTTTTTCAGTTAAAGTGGTACAATATTTAAGTAAGATCTGGTTATAATGAAAGATCAAAGGAGACAGTATAATTATAGAGAAAGATTATAGAGAAAGACACAAAAAAATAAAAATAAAAATTTAAGTACTTCAGGCAATTTCATCATCCATTCCATTCAAAGAACATGTACTCTGCAGTGAGCTTGAGATGCTGAGTGAAGAGTCTACTGTTTCCATTGTTCATCTCAACCCTTATTAAATAACCAAGTTGAGTATATGAATAGCAGTGAGTACTCCAAAGTTTTATAATTTCTTTACCCAGTGAGTACTTTTTCATATTATTTTCCTCATTTATCTAAATACTGATAGTCAAATTATCAAACAAAAAATCAGGGAACTCAAATGAGTGAATTATTTTTTATAAGAGATTTTCACAAGAACAGCACTTATCTTTATAGTCTACTTATAATTTGTACTACTTTATATCTCATTCCAGAAAAAGGTGAGAAAATAGTGGTATTTCTATGGATTATTAGCATTTTTATATATGCATTATACGTTTATTCATTTTTGGCACTATGTGAAAAATAATAAAGTTCTCCTTTATTGTAGGTTGTTGGTTACATGTGCTTTAATCTATAGAGAAGAAAATGTTATTCATTCATGTTCTTCAAAAGTTGATATATAGATATGGAAAAATATCCTGTTTCTCAAATCTGAAGAAAGATGAAGTAGAAAGATGATCCAATTTGAAATTGTACTGAAAGGCTGTTGTCTGGTCAGTTAACTGGTGAATGTATAACCCAGCTTCTTTACTCCAGCTACTTTGGAATTTTGTTTTTTTAATGTGGTTAGTGGTGTATAATATAAGTAGAAACATAAGAGCTACCTAAAAAAATCTATACATTGGATTTCCACTCTATTGATGGTCACACATAATTACTTGGTTTACTTTTAAAGCAGTGTAAGTTTTTACTGTTCATATAACAACATAATTTAAGCCATTCTTAAACATCTTAATTGAGAATAAAGGAAATAAGCTCCTACTTTAGACTTATAAATACTATTTGCAAATGACTCACTGCCAATTGATTTTAGAAAATCTAAAACTTTGCTCTTTTGCCTTAAGATACAATAATTCTCACTGGTGGCCTCTTTAGAAAGTATCCACATTAGAAACACGTAATTATCACATCTGAAGTTCTCTTGCAACAAAACTAGATTCTCACCAAAACAGACACATGTGAAAAAGTGAGAGGAAGAAATACGTGAGGTAAAGGAAACAGAGTGAGTGGAAGAACTGCTAAGAAAAGAGAAAAACCAAAAACAGCTCATTCCTATTTTAAATATTATTATAAGGTGTTGCATTTTGTCTTCTCATACCACCCTCAGTTTTAAAATTACAGGCCAACTGGGAAAGATGGAAATGAGTACAGTACTTCCTAAAAGCAAAGAAATCCAATATTGCTGTTGTCTTGTGATAAGCTTAACTTAGTAGAAGTTCCAATAGTAAAGATGAGAGCAAAATCCATACACATTAAGTATTTGGAGGCTATGACATGCTGTAGCTTGAATTAAATAACTTGTTCTCTTACGGTTTTGCTCATCTAAAGATGGATTTTAAAGCTACTAACCTCTCACTTTATGATCAGGCTTTTTATTCATCATCTATAACCTAACAGTCCTTCATTATTCACATATTAAATAAATATAAGCTTTGGTTCTTATGCCTCCAGAAATTTATCTATCTCTCAGTTTTCCATTTGTAAAAAGGGGTAATAATATTTGTTATCCATCTTATAAAACTAAATTGTTAACACTATAAAGCAATTTTAGTTAACTAAAAGGATGTCATAATATTTATAATGCTAGTATGATAACATTATATACAACATAAATTTATAATGCTGTGAAAAAGCTCTTATTTCTCTTGTTGCACTGGAGAGCAAAACATGAATACTATTATTTAGCAACATAATTTAATAATAGAAATATTCACACCAGAATGTTTTATTTATGGTGCCTTTCTTACAAAACATCTATAGATATTCTCTGTTTAAACACAACATATTCCTATATTACATAATACAGAGGAGACATATTTTATTATCTTTTTATAAGTGAAGAAATAGACACACTAATAAATTCTATGAATAATGCAAAGCCACACAGTAAATCAATAAAACTTAGGCCTGTAGACTCCAATTCTGAAATTAATCCATTAAATCTATTATATGTTTTCAGTTTACAAGGTACTACACCCTATTCAGACGTAGGAAGGATCTTTGTACTTTGCTTAAATGCGATAGAACATAAAAATGCTCAGTATCATTCCTAACACGTAGCAAGTGTTTAACAAATGTTGAATACTATGATTTGTACTAAAACAAAAGTCTAAAGTCACTTATGTCATACAAGTTGCTGTAATGGACTACAGTCAAAGCAACTGTGAAAATTGAATAGTTCAACCAGAAGCAGTACAGAATAGAAGTTACAGGCACATTTGTTTTTGAATGTGTGTGAATTACCAGATGTCTGAAGAATGCAATATGCTAGCAATAATCTTGAAAACTTAATGAAGATTTATCAAGAAACAGCAGTTTTGGAGATACCAATGACCAGGAATATAGCCTTGGACATTACCATAAAACCTCCAAAGTAAACTGGGAAAAGAAAATGAGAAGATTATAAATATATTTTGAAGAAAAAGAACTAACAGCACCTCCTGCATTTATGCTTTCACCTAAGTCCAATAGAAAACAGCTATGTAATTACATACTTAAGCAAAGATGAAAAAATATAAGCAAGTATCCATAACTACTTGTGGTAAATAAATTGTTCAAATTGGTAAGCCAAATAAGTTTATATAATTTTTAAAATTTCCATAACAACCATACATTACAAATTAAGGCTGTGGAAACAACATCAGCCTGACAATAAGTCAGGATGGACTCAGACCCAGGATGTTGTAAAATAGGGGAACGCAAAGAGGCAACGTTTGACTCAAGTTAATGCTCTGCTGCTCATGCTAAACAGAGGGGTCTTATCATAATCACTTAAAATCAACAATATTATACTTCATAGTAGAAAAATCTACTTTGCAAGAGTCTCTTAAAAAAAAAAGAATGAAAAATAAAAAATAACTCAGTGAGTTACAACCTGGAAGACATATAGAAGGAAGAACACATTATTTATTAAATAAAATTGATATAAGTCAGATGAAAGAAAATCTTTACCTTTATTATAATGGAAGAAAAATCTCTTAACAAGGACTTAAAAATAATGAGAGGCCCAATTTTTAAAAACTATTCTAAAAAGAGTCGCAGCTATCCTTTGCCAATGAAAAAGGTAAAACTGTAGGAATGCAAAAAAGATCAAAAAACTTCTTAAAAAGTTAAATAACAGCTCTTATATACACTCTAATTTGAAAGATAAAAGAAATATTTTATTCTATAATTATGAGATTCTTCCATGGAATCATAACTTACATATTTGTGTGTGTGTGTGTGTATACCCTTGTGTATACACACACACATATAGTTTTTTGGTATGGAACTTAGAGCTGATATCTTAGAATCAGCATCTATAATTTAAGCTCTGAAGATCACAAACTTTTTTCAGAACATCCAGACTATGATGCTTAGAATAAGGTAGTTCACTATCCAAATAAAGCCTATGTTGCCTTCAAGTCTGAGATTTAGAAGTTAAAAGAGTCCATCCTTGAACAAAACAATTACACTTCATAAAACTGAGGATAATGTATATGTGTGTGTACACACAAGTACATGTCTTAGAATTGGAGTTGAGTTCTTTAGGTTAGGGCTATAAGCAACTGAATAGTTGACTTTATTAGGGCAGCTGGTGGGAATGGGGAGGAAGAAATTGGTTCTATCTACCACCACTAAACAAATCCCATCACCTAGTCAGAATGAGTAGAAATGACCATTTCTACTAACACGCAAACAACATACACAAAAATATACACACACACTCCTGAGGCTGCTCATTTACAACACTGCCTCTTTTCAATGCTACCTTGATGTTCATTTTAGCCCAGTTATATGCTTTAGAAATTGTACCCCTAAGTGTAGCTCAGCATATGGTAGGCCCAAACCAAATTCACAAGAATCAACAAACAAAGGATATAAAAAAGTCAGGTTTATAAAACAAACCTGAAAGATTTGGTAACCAGATAGGTAATTATGAACAGAGTTAACTCAGATCTTCTCTTCACATAATAAAAATTAAGTATCCAAGACTAGAAGGTGCCCAAAGTAGGAACATTAACTGGGGCAGATGGAAGTTGATATTTTGCTCAATCAATACTGTAATAGGAAGGGCAGACGTCTATACCTAACCAAGTTTGTCTCTAGAGAAAGGAAAGAAAACAAAGAAATAGGTGGGCATGTGGAGAGTGGCAACTTTAGATTCCGTCGTGTCCTGGTTTCCCAGAGGAGTCTTTGTTTTTTCCTTCTTCTTTTTTGAACACAAGTTTCCCAGAAGTTATCAGACTTTTTAGAATTTTCTGTGAATAATTTTCAGATACCACCACTTCTGCAAATTCTCTATTCTTTAAAAGCTTTTTATGTTACAACATGATGGGTCCACTTAAGGAATATTCTCCTTAATCTTTCTGACCTGTCTCTGATCTCCAGGATCAATGACCAGAAAACATCAAAGAGAAACAGTAGTTGTTTTAACTTGGAAGGAATCATTAAAAAAGAATGGAATTATAGTATTAATTTCCAGCATCTCAAAATAAATGTGGCCTAAGTCAATCAGGGCAAATGTAGATTTACTCTTAAAGTTATTTATTAAAATGGGTATTAGGTCTGAGTTGCTCTTGTGTCATTGGTAGAGGTAGGTTAGGAAGCTAAATAAATAGTAATTAATTAAAGACTGAAATAAATGGAAATCCAAAGGTGCAATGTCTGGTGAATATAGCGGATGAATCAGAACTTCCCAGCCAAGCTGTAACAGTTTTTGCCTGGTCATCAAAGAACATGTGGTCTTGCGTTATCCTGATGGAAGATTATGTGTTTTCTGTTGACTAATTCTGGAAGCTTTTCGTCGAGTGCTACTTTCAGTTGGTCTAATTGGGAGCAGTACTTGTTGGAATTAATCATTTGGTTTTCCGGAAGGAGCTCATAATAGAGGACTCCCTTCCAATCCCACCATACACACAACATCACCTTCTCTGGATGAAGACTGGTCTTTGGTGTGGTTGGTAGTGGTTCAGTTCGCTTGCCCCATGATCTCTTCTGTTCCACATTATTGTGCAGTATTCACCTTTCATCGCCCATCACAATTTGTTTTAAAAACAGAATGTTTTTGTTACGTTTAAGTAGAGAATCGCATGTGGAAATATGGTCAAGAAGGTTTTTTTTCCCTTAACTTATGTGGAACCCAAACATCAAAGCGATTAACACAACCAAGCTGGTGGAAATGATTTTCAGCGCTTGATCTGGATATTTTGAGTATGTTGGCTATCTCCCAAGTGGGGTATAATGACTGTTCTCAGTTAATGTCTCGATTTGATTGCTATCAACTTCAACTGGTCTACCCAACCGTGGAGCATCGTCCAGCAAGAAATCTCCAGCAGTAAACTGCAAACCACTTCTGACACCTTCAGTCAGTCACAGTATCTTCTCCATACACTGCACAGATCTTTTTTTTGCATTTCAGTTGCGTTTTTACCTTTCTTGAAATAATAAAACATAATATGCCGAAAATGTTGTTTTTCTTCCATCGTCAATATTAAAATGGCTACACAAAAATTCACCAGTTTTTTTTTTTTTTGATGCATGCTGATATGACAGCTGTCACAATACAATCTAACAAAATTGCTTCGAATGAATTTAAAGACAACTAAGCACTACTAGAGCCATCTTATGGAAAAAAATGAACTAACCTTTTGGCCAACCCAATATGTCTTTGTTCTTCTGGATATTTCATCATACACTACTTAACCTTGGATTGTCAGGGACAGTTTGATATACTTCTGTTGTGTCTGCATCCTTTATGGTTTAGTATTTGTCCTAAACAAAGTTTTCCAAATATGGATAATAAATGATAATGCTCACCTAATTCTCTCTGTCCTGTATTTCGTATTTGACAGTTCTAGCAGTCATCTTTTCAGTCCACCTATTGATTAATGGCTTTGCTGCCTTACTTGTGCTTGGTGAGTTTTGGTAGTACATTCATTACTTGATTTTAATCTGTTGGAGTACGGCTGACCTAAAGTGGGGAAAACTTCCTGTGGAGAAAATTTATTTCTGCTTCTACCTTTAATCAGAGGATACCACTGACCAGTTCCACTTCAGCCTCCCACAAATGTCTCATAGTCTCAGGGATCCCAGGCTGAGCTTTACACATTGCTGCTTGTCTAAGGTTGTCTTACCAGCAGTGCTGCGATGGTCATCTGTCCTCAGAACATCTCCTTCTCCCTCTCTCAAGTCCTGGCTTCCTACATTTCTGGCTCTTGCTCCCTGCTCCTTGGTTTCATGGTATTTTGGGGGAAAGACTGAATGTAAAGACTGACAGTGTATGTCTTTTAACAGGGTATGCCTCATAGGGTATGTCCTTTTACTGGGCCAAGTTTTTCTACAGAGGGAAGGTTTTTCAAAGTTCCAAATCAACAATTATTCCAGGCCATATACTGTTTGTAAACTGCTTTATTCTCCTATAAAATGAATATCTTTTATATCATCATTACATTGAGGTTTTTGATGTACTGCACACTGCCCTACGAGAAGATGCTAACAATTTATATGCCAAACAACAATGCTCTTTTCATCTAAACCCTGCCAATTCCAGGCAATCTTAGTTTTAAATAGTTATTTAACTGATGTGTACAAAGAAACAGAATATTTTAAAAATTTACATTTCTTACCAGTTATGAGTACATATTTAAAAGCAACGTGCTTCTTTCCCCTTGTAAATGGCCTGTATATATCCTTTGCCTGCTACTCTACTGGTTGCCATGTTATTCCTATTTAATATTTAGAAAACTTAATATATTGAAAATATTAAACCTTTGACAGTTAAATCTATTGTAAATATTTATTTTAAGTTGACATTTGTTACAATTTTTGTTGCTCAGTTGCTTAGTAAAATTTGTTACTTAGTTGACATTTCCATTAAGAGGTTTTAAATGCTTATACAAGGGGTTCTATCATTATTTTTACTATATTTTCTGGGTTTCATGTCTCACCTAGAAAGGTTTCTTTTACCTAGAGATGAGAAAAATAACACCTTAATTTTTAAATCATAAGTTTGCAGTTTTTAATGTTTAAATATTTAATCTGTCTGTAGTTTAATTCTGTGTTGCATGATCAATCTTCTCCGCCAAAATGGATAGCCAATTTTCTCAACACCGTTTACTGAATGACCGACCCTTCTTTCCTCCAATGTCTTGATGTATCATACATATATATAATACTAAATTCCAATTTTATACATAGGTATGTTAATGAAATATCATTTGGTTGCATTTCTTTCTGAGTTTATTTTCCTGTCATTGTTGTGCCTTATATTTTATTGTTTTACTTGAAAAAAATCACTAGTTATTTTCATACCTTTACTATTTTAAAATGAAATTTAGAATCAATTTTGTTGACTTAGAATCAATTTCTCCTCCAAAATTCCAGTGGGAATTATATCACATGTATTAATCAAGTTAAGGTAAATTGATAAGTTACACAAAAAATATTTTCACAAAAATATTTGCATCTAAGAATATCGCATGACTTCCTAATCATTCAAGCTATATTTTATGTCCTTTAATAAAGTTTTCTTTTTTCAGGTCTGTCTGTCAAATGGCTTCAGTTTATTCTTAGGTATTATGAAGTTTCCTTTTTTCTGCTATTGCAAATGAAATCTTTCCAAAATATTTTCTAGTGGGTTGTTTCTAATTTAAGTAATATTAGCATATAGATGTTTATGAAATAAAATACTCATATTCAGCTGCCATCCTGAACTCTTCTTGCTTCTAATACCTTTTCAACTGATTCTTTTGGGTTTTCTAGGTGAATAATCACATCCATAAATAAAGGGCTTACAGCTTTAAAAAAAAATTCATGTTAGAGTTCTTCATTTTAAAAACATTAATAAGCAGTGTGCTCTGTTATCAAAAGCTAATTGCACTCATTCTCTAGGTCACAAAGAGACAACTGACTTTACTATCTCAGATAGTAATCAATGCATCTTTGAAGCAATGCTATTAGGGGTGACTATGGGGAACTTTCTGACTCTCTGCCTTTATTCTCTTTAGGGATGCATACACAAACAAAATTAAAACACAGTAATGTTCCTACCTAGAGATAACTGGGAACTCTATTAATTCCACTTCAGACAATTTCCTTCTTATTCATAGAGATGCAATATTTTAACCCCTTCTTCCTTTCCTTTCTCAACTTGTGCTTTTATTACACATACACACACACAAACACACACACACTTATCTCTTATGTTTTTTCCTGAACTGCAAACCACCTTATTCATGACTAAATGTACAAATTTAGTAAAAAAAATAAAAATAAAAATAGCAAAATTCTGAAACAACAAAAAGGAAGACATAAGTTTTAGATTAAAATTAAAACAAATAAAGGGCCAATGCCATTAACCTTCATCTAAACTGTTAACAATTTTCCTACATATTCTCCATAAAGATTCCCTTCAATTTATTCATTTTCAACTAATGACATCTGTTTTTCTACAAGTTCGAACACTATAGATACATTTGAATGTTATTTTGAATTCAATTTTAATTACTAACATTTAATTCTATTATTTTTCTTCATTGCACACATTTTGTATGTCAGGAACACACACAGGCTTTTGAAAGGTGGCTAAGGAAACTACTCTGCAATCTCCATACCTCGTTCGTCAAAAAGTATTATAAATTCTATCTTGAGAGTAATCTACCCTTTCTACCCACATCTGCATTTAGGTTCTCAGCATCTTTTGTTTGAATATTCCAATAACATCCTAATTGGTGTTGTAGCTAAGTTCACTCCCATTCAACCCATTCTCTATTCTTCTGCCGAAGTAGTCTCTCTAAAATGCAAATCTCATTAAATTCATTGCTGTTTAACATCTTTAAAAAAAAAATCTTCATTTCCTACTAGAAAGAATCCAAATGCCTTTTTTTAATGACACAGAGAGCCTTCATCATTTGACTCTACCCCTCTCCAGGCTCTTTCTTGCCACTGCCTCCTCAAAACCCATTCTGCAGGCAGACTGACCTACTGGCAGACTTATGATTTCAGCCATTGTGCCTGTATTGTAGAATTAATCAATTCTTTATACAATGGTATATTTATACAATGGCATATTTATACAATGGTAATGAGAATCAACAAACAACTACATGCAACAGTATAAATCAATTTTACAAACATAATATTGAGCAAAAGAATCCAGACACAAAAGATTACATACTATACACTTTCAATTATATAATGGTTAGTACAAACCCAAAAAATCTATGATGCTAAAAGTCAGAACTGTAGTTACTCTCATGGGTTGGGCTGTGACGAAAAGGGGGCACAAGAGGGTCTTCTGGGACAATGATAATATTCTGGTTTCTTACACATTGTAAATCAACTATAGTTCAATTAAAAAAAGAAGAGATTAAGAAACTAAAAAAAATTATTCTGGTTTCTTGATCTGGATGCTGGTTACATGGGTATGTTCATTTTCTGAAAATCCATTAAATTGTAACTATACTATTTGTACACTTTATGTAAATTTAAGTAAAAGGTAAAATAAGAACAACAACAGTTCTAGTATCACTTTTTTGAAAATTTCCCTATGCCCCTCAGATAAACTTTATCTTACATATATACCAATATTATATTGATGATCATGTTACATTTTATTTATCCAATTCTTTCCTGAGTACTAAGATAATAAATTTCTCTAATGAACTTCCCTGAGTACTAAGATCATAACTTTCTATCCATGTATCCCCATGCCCCAGCACAGTGCCTGGCAGTGAGTAATCACTAATATTATGTAAATGAGGGTTTCTCAATTTATGCACATTTAACATTTTGGCCCAGAGAATTCTTTGTTGTGGGAACTGTCCAGTGCATTGCAAGATATTTAGCAGCATTCCTGGCCTCTAATCACCCAATGTCAGTAGCATCCCTCCAGTTGGGACAACCAAAAATGTCACAAATGGTTAAATGTACCCTGGGGACCAAAATGCCCTGCTTGACAATCACTTACATAAAAAAATGTTTCTGTCAAAAAATACAAGCCACATGTTTTTCCGCGTGGCTTGCGGTATCTTAGTTCCCCACCAAGGACTGAACCTGGGCCACTGCAGTTAAAGTGGTGGACACCAGGGAATTCCCAAGCCAAGCCAAGCCAAGTGTTAAACAATTCACTTACCAAAAAACTTTGGGCATTACATGGTTTGCTTCTTAGGGGCGACTAAAAAACGTAGGCTGTTTTGAACACTAGAGGGGAAGTTAAGCTCTGCCAGGAAAAGTTTATAAAATGCTTTAAATGTCTAGATAATCAAATGTAATTCATATTAATTGCATGCTAGAATATTCTTTCCTTTGGAATTCTATGCAGAAAAGTGAGTTTGCCAAGCAAAATAATTGTGCAAATAGGACTGTATATTGTGGTGTTTTAAAAAATGACTGCTAATAGTAGCTCTATGTATTCAATGTCCTAACTATAAATTATTTTGCAAGGTTTGTATCTATGAATGGACCATTAATTCTAAAATATTAAGGTTCATAATATTCTATCCATAAAACATTTAGTGTGAATATTCCATAAGAAAAGAATAGTTAGAAAATAAAGTACTGTGCATCAGCTATGAGAAGAAAACTTGACCAAGGGCATAACTAGCTTGTTAGAAAATAATGTGTTTGCACTTTATAAACTGCATGTTTTTGATTCAGGATGTGTTTTGAACTTGACCTCCGTTGCAAGATGGTGAGTAGTGAAATAATTGAGTACTATTATGTTAATGGAGTTCGAGAAAAGAAAATGAATTGGTTTATATTTATGTGTCAAACTGATAAAGTATAAATCTGACTCTGCCAAAATTATTTCCTGACAAGCAATTAGAATCAGTCTTTAAGAACAGGCTGCTGAGCCAAAACTGAATATAGAACACAGGCAGTTAATAAAAGAAACAAAACTGGAAAAATACAAGAAAAATGTTTAATCTCATTATTAGCCTGCAATATGCCAATAAAGGCATACAATTTTCACCTATCAAACTAGTAAGATTAAAATTGATAATGGATGTATACTTTCATAAACTGATAGTATGAATATATAAATTTGTACATATTCTGGAGGGCAATTTGGCAGACTCAGCAATCTTGACTGTTATTCTATTTTAAGGAAATATTTCTAAAGTGGTAATCAGAGAAGTATATGACAATTTATATAGAGTGTTTATGATAGGAAATAATAAAGGACCTAAATGATTAATGACAGGGAAATTAAATTACTCATAGCTTGTTTATACTCTGTAGTGACTGACACATCCCTTCCCCCCCGTTTTTGTTCTTTTATAAGAACACTTATAAAACAGAGAAAAGCTTACTTTATATGAAAAGGAGAGTGATTAAGAACAAGGGCTCTGGAGTCAAGACTACCTTGTTCAAATTCTAATTCTATTTTCTTCTACTCTGTGATCTGGGTTAACTTATTAATGATTTAATTTTTCTAAAATCTAATTTTCCTGTTTGTAAAGTGGTACCTCTTGTGTAGGTTTGTTGTGAGGATTAAATAAGACATTACATAAATGTTTATCACAATGCCTGGCACACAGTAAGTGCACAATAAATTTTCATAGCTATGGCATCACTTGGGATGATGTTATTAAGAAACCCAAGATATAAACCTTAATATATGATGGGTTTGCTACTGGGCAAATTAATCAGTTAGTCCTAGCTAATAACTATATGTTGAGATTATTGGTGGTTTGTATTTACTTCATTTTGCTTTTCTGTATTTCCCAAATTATTTTTTGGCAAAAACAGTAAAATCAAAATATATTTAGAAATCTACATTCAGAAAAAAAATTTAAAGCTATTAATAAAAGGCATTTTATTATGCCTTTTGTAAGTCATAAAAACATCTGTCCTTTCCTTATCCTAAATGACCATATGTTTTTCAGTTAAAATCTCACCTTTAATACTGTGTCTTAATAAAAAGGTCACCATTTTTATGCTCTTATTAAACACCTATAATATGCAAAATGCTGGGGTCCTAATATTCTAATTCTAACAAACCAGGAATTATGGAAATTTGAAGACAGATTTTCTGGTTAATAAAATAGGAGCTTTCTGCAGATGGCCTTAAGTTTTATTTTTAGTTACTAACCATCATGAGAAACAGGACATCTAAAAAGGCTTTTGCCTTTTATCCTTCTCTCAAGATGGATCTTAATTTTGACCAGAGGGCAGCCAGTTGGAGGATGAGAAAAGAATTTAACTAATAAGAGATATTTTCTTTCAGAATATTTGCTCAAGATTTCGATAATGAGACTACCTATGATTGCACAGTAAGTACACATCTACTATTGCAATATGGTTATGAACAAACCAAATAAAAATTGATTCCTGAGCATCTAAGATGTTTTTATGCTGCTGATATGAATAGAAAATCTCTATTTCTTCATAAGTACTAAATATTACAAGAAATCTAAAAACATTCAGAGATAAATACAAAAAGTTTAGAGTGGTTTGTATTTTATAAACATCCAAATATCTAACTAGTGAACTTTTCAGGTACTGATTTTGATGTTCACGGAATTAAATACTGGTAAATATACATGAAGAAGTTTGTATCGAACAGTTTCTTTATCCAAGGCAATTGACTTTTCCCTCAATGGTCTCTCTAGCTCCACTGGATCTCTTGTGCCACACATGTAATGTGTTAGTTTTTGCCAGCAACACTGAAATATTTGATGTAGGAGACAAAGGGGAGAAAAAGAGATTGGGGTTTCAAAGACTGGTTATTAGTACCTGCTACTGTCATTGCCTATATTCAGAACTGAAGGAGTGAAACTTCCTACACAAAATGCTCATATAAGGAAGCTACATCTTCCTTTGCGAGGTATTGAATATGACCTACTATTCTTCAGGAGAGAAAGGAAAAAAAAAGAAAATGAAAAATTACACGACAACTTGTTTGTTAGGAGTAGCTGCCTACAAAGAATCTCCTGATTGCAAAGAAATTTAGAGGATCTTCTTATTAAATATAAAAAGGACTTGAAGACTAACAAAGGTATGACAGAAATACTGCCTTTTCAGGTTAACCTTTACAAAAAAATACATTACAAAACTCTATTTCCAATTGAGCTTCCCTCAAAATAAAAACAGAATTTCAGATGTCATGAGAAAAGAAAAAGTATATTTATTACAAATAAAACAAGTTGAATACAATGATGTTACTGATATTTTCCTTTATCCTAGGTCTTATACTTTAAAATACCTAAATCATTTTTTTTCATTAAATATGTTTTTCAGAATGAATACAAGTGAAGAAAAATCTTTTAAAATTATTCACCATTGTTAAAAAAAATAAAAAGTTAAATCTGGATATAATTTCTATTTTAGTGCTTTTCTCCTGACATGACAACTTTGATCTTCCCAGCTGTGTTGTCAAAATAAATAACTTTAGTAGGACATCAGTCAAGGAGGAAAAATAGGTTACTAAAACTTATCTTAAGTGCAGCACTTTAAAGAGATTACTTTAAAGGAATCACTGTGAAGTACTGACCAATAGGAATGAAGCTAATTGCTCTCAAATTTGAAGGCACACATCAAGATAGGGAGGGCAAATAAACTCCTAGTTCAAATGATGAATTAATCAAAACCATAATAAAAACCAATAAATGTAACTGAATCTTCTGACACCAGGAATTCAAGTGAGCTTTAGTTGACAGTGAGAATAAATTAAATTACCAAACGTTTTCAGTATTAGTATATTGTTGTACCTCAGGGGGTAAAATCCCTCATTGTGCTTGCAATTACATTCAAGAACAACCTCCTGAACATTAATTATATATTTATCTCTAACCATTTTCTATTCTTCCACTATAAAACCAATAAACTTGGTGTGAGGTAATGCTGTTTATTAACAGCTACCAATGAAATCAGTAATCTGTCACTGAATGCCCTAGGTTTTAAAATTAAAGAGATTCTTATTGGCATTTAAACTATTACCAGAATCCTTCAGCTGTGACAAGGTATTAACATAGAAGACATTCTTTTTCCTGAATCAATGATGCTTAGAAGAGGTGAAAGGATTCCCTCATACACAATCACTCTGACTTTGAACATTTTCCCTGAAGAATTATAAGAAAATAACAAAATTTTGTGGATGATATTAGAAATGTATTTTTTTGCTAAATGTCTTTTTCCCTCTTTTGGAATGTAAGTTCCTTGAGAATAAGGCCTTATCTTTGTGTTACAGACACCTAACAGAGTATAAGGCACAGAGTAAGCCTTTTTGAATAGATTCTGAGAGAATTATTGGATGTATTGAACTAACTTCTCTCCTATGCATACAGAATAGTACTAGTTTATACACCACCTTGGGAGAACTGAGAAGATAGTCACTCAAATCATTTTCTGTGTTTGATACTTTAGATGAGGAACCTTGGCTCAGAAAGGCTGGATAGAGTATGTAAAATCACCAAAAAATTGTTGAGTTGTGAAAACATTATCACCTAAAGGATTGAAAATCTTCTTTCCTAAACGCATTATTATTGCATATTTAACTACTCTAGTTTCAAACCCCTTGAAGACAAGCAACAATTCTTTCCAATCTTTGTAACTCCTGTAAGGTCTAGGACACTATGGTGCAGAGTTCAATTCAGGTAGAAAGCTGGGTATCCAGAACTGAAGACCACTGAATTGAAATGAACTCCTGTTCCCATTACTGGCTCCTAAAAATACAACGTGGTTGCCTCATCTCAGTTCCGTTAACTTCATTTAAACCTTGCCTTTCAAACGCTTACCTCCTCTTCTTTTAAAGTCTGCATTATTCCACTTCGAGTATCTTTTAAATTCAACCTTCTCCAGAATCACTTTTGCTGTCCTTCAAACATCCAATATCTGTGTTATTTCAACTTTATTCTCCCTTTTATTCTTAGAATATAGTGTCTTCTAGATCTCACTTGGCCTTCTGTGGCCTTTCTAAAAGTTTATAATTTCTTCGACTCCTGATACAGTATCTTGGACTTATCCATCTTCCGTGTTAATTATGTAGTTTCCCTGATGTCTTTGCTACTAATTTAGTTTCTTCTTAGACAAAAGTATTAAAAGCTACTGAATTCACTTCGAGGTAAATACCCGAAAGAATGGAAAGAAAAACAGGTACTTGCATACTAATGTTCACAGCAGCATTAATATAAGAGCCAAAAGATGGAAACAACTCAAGTGCCCATCAACAGATGAATGGATAAACAAACTATTGTATATACACACAATGAGGGATTAAATTGTCAAATATGCTACAACATGAATGAACCTTGAAAATATTATGTTAAGTCAGACATAGAAAGACAAAAATTGTATGATTCCACTTATATGAGGTACCTAGAATAGGCAAATTCAGAGACAGAAAGTAAAACAGAGGTTACCAGGGGCTAGGGGAGGGAGGAATGGGGAGTTATTGTTTAATGTACAGAGTTTCTATTTGGGATTATGAAAAAGTTCCGGAAACAGATAGTGGTGATGGCTATACAAAATAGTGAATGTACTGTACTTAATGCCACTGAATTGTACACTAAAAAATGATTAAAATAGTAAATTTTATGTTATGTGTATTTTATCACAATAAAAAAATAAAAACCTACAGAAGTAATTTTCTTGACTTTCCTAGAGCAGTCTTTTGCTTCATATCAATTTTATCTCTATTACTAAAGGAAAAGAAGAAGCAGAAGCAAAACCTATCCATACCTTTTCCTGCATTCCCTGTTTATCACTCTCTTTTTAGCTTTTCCCTTTTCCCTCTCATTTTTAGTAAAAATAAAATAAAATTTAATATGGATACTCAGCATTTTCCACACTTCAAGCACAATGATGTTGTGGATACAAACACACATAGAACACTTCAAGTCTACATACACACACTTTCATGCATGCATACACACCCCACTTCAAATCTCCTCAGACTCTTGAAATTGTGTGAAAATTTTACCAAGATTCTTCTCTATTTTTTGTTTGATCTTGTCTTTCATTTAAATACAAGTGAATGACAATAAGATTTATAGTCCAGATAATTAAAGCTTTTTAGTCTAGTTGCCAGATACTTAGTAAATAAAGGAAAATGTCAATTTTAAAAGTTTACCCACACAAAAGAAAACACAGTCTAAAATGTGGGAGGGAAAGATAAATACATCAAAAGGATCTCTAAATGATATTACATAAATTATGGAGTAGCAGAGAAATGATAGTCTCAAAGGAAAAAATGGAGCAGAGTGGAAAGTTACTTTAATCTTAACTACAAAGAGCTATAAGACAACTAAATTTATTATTTTTAGAGATGATACTTTAAAGTCTCAAAAAATTCTTCTGGTCTTAACTAAAAAGGATAAAATTAATAGGAGTAATTTATCCTCATGAAGCCCTAGAAAAATCAGGGAAAATAAATTAGGAAACAAATTTAGTATATGGAAAATTATTGAAAGATCCCATACACAAGGAACAAAAGTACATAATATATGATATGAAAAGGCAACTGAAGCAAAGATGATGAATGATTTAGAAAATAATCTATTCCTAAATAGAGGGAAGAATGTGGAGTTGTATAAAAAAGCAGAAAGATGGTGGTAGTGAATTTAAAAGTCAGTTTAGGAGTAAATTGGACTGGACTTAAATAGTGAAGCATTTTCCTATTGCTAAGATATGTTTGGACAATATGTAGGCAACACTTCTTGGAAATAAAATCTGATCAGGGTTACAAGACAACAGAGGAGCAGCACCAGTGATTTATCAGATGCAGAGAAGTATAAAGGAGGCAATATGGACCAATCAGCAAGTTGCAAGGCTGAGTACACAGGCGATGAATGCGATGTCGCATGTCAACTAATGGGGCAGCCATGTGCAGCAAATAGGTAGAGAAGAACAGTAGTCAAGCAAATTCATTCAGCAGTCCAACTTAGTGGCACAAGGCAAGTAGAGATAGGTAATGAAAGTGCTAAACAATCTGAACCTACTTATGATATTACTGGTATAGATTGGGTAGGGCAAGATCAGGCAGACAGATAGCATAGCACTTGGAAGGCCACGGTATAGGAGAATGGTAGGAGAGCCAACAGACAATGCTGGGCAGTCTAAAATGCTAAAATAGCAGATGAATATGTAGTACCAGGCCATTTGCTGAAGGACAAAGCACCAGTGAGTGAAGAACGCAAATCATTCAGCAGATAAGTAATGGGGGGAAAAAGGAGAGACAAAAATCAAAGGCAGTCAAACAGGAAGACAGGACAGCAGAGAAGCGACGACAGATCATCAGAAGCAATTGGGTAGGGTAGTGAAAAGCTGTCAGCAGGAGAACAAAACAACATTCAGGAAAAGATGAGATTAAGAGTGAAGCAGTCTCCTGAATGGGGTGTCTTCCATCTAGGAAATAGTCATCAATAAACTGCATATGAGAATCCACAAGAGAAATAGCACACAAATGGAGATAGCATATGGATCTGAACTCTACTGCCCAGGGATACGGAATGACCCTAGAACACAGATACATAACAATCCACAAGGAAATTAAACAGATGGGAAAAATGGGTCCAAGCATTTTTTTATGATGATAAAAGAAACCAAAACACTAAAAATTATTAATCTGGAAATGATTGGCTGGGATTGAAGTCTTCGCTTACCCCTTTCTGGAGCCCACAAAATGGGAATGTTGGGAATTTCTGCAGCAGAAAAACAGAAGAGAAAAGGGATTTCTGACTCCCAGTTTGAGGAAAGCAGGTCAAATTTAGGGCTGTATAAACTGGTTCAGGGAAACAAGAACCAGCCTGAACCTTCTCCCTTCCTCAGAATCAGGCCATTCCTGAGGTTTGGGAAAGGTTTAGGAAGCCCTCACCCCATCATTCCCCACAACCTCCCCTTTCACACTTACCTCCAGTGCAAACAGTTTCCAGCAAGGAGGTACTTGGGAAAATTCACTCCCATGTTTACGCCATGGCAAAATTTCAGGATAGCCAACTAATAGTACTTCCTGTGTAGGCCAGGTTCTTGTTCAGTGGGATCCCTTCCACCCTTCGTGAGTGAGCAGAGGGGACAGGTTACTAGAAACTACCTACCTCTTTGAAAGTGGATGAGAAATGAAGCAGGGGTAGTAATACAATAAATAAATAGTAATACTAGTAAATACCTTGATGATCTCATCAGTTGTCATGGATTTTAATTCCATTAAGATACTGATGACTCTAAAAAAATAGTATCTCTAGCCCAGACTTCTTTGAACTCCAGATGCATATACCTAACTGCCAACTTAACACCTCCATTTGGATATCTAAAGGCAATTCAAATTTCCATGACCAAAGTAAAACTCCTGATCTTCCTCCTCAAACCTCTTCTTCCCCCAGTCTTCTCCATTTCACTGAATGGCAACCTCCATTCTTCCAATTGCCCAAGTCAAAGTCCTGGATCTTATACTCGACTCTTCTCTTTCTCTTACTCCATCTGTTACCTCTACCTTCAATATATAACAATAATGTATTTCTCACTACCTCTATCTCTATCATTGGTCTGAGTCACTATCATTTTTCACCTGGATTATTTCAATAGCCTCCTAAATGCTGTCCCTGTTTAAATATAAGTCAGATCATGTTACACCTCTGCTCAAAACTCTCCATTATACTAACGGTGACACACAGGTTCTACATGATCCATGGCTTGCTCTTTCTCCTCCTTTAGGTCTTTGCTCAAATGTCACCTTATCAATGAAGCCTTGCTTGATAGCCTTATTTAAAATTACAACCCTCTTTCCTGCCTGTACTACCTATCCACCTTCTCTGGTTTATTTTTGTCCATAGTACTTATCACCATCTCTAATACTATGCATTTTACTAATTTACTTATATTTGTGACACACCACTAAAATGTAAATTCCATACAGGCAGAATCTTCGGACTTCTTTGTTCACTGCTGTATCCCCAATATCTTGAACAGTGCCTGGTATATACACAGTAGGCACTCAGGGCATATTTGAGTCTATGAAGTGTTAATTTTCGTAGGGCAACTCCTTTCCATCTTAAATTCTCAAAGCATTTTTCTGAAAAGCTTACACACTATGAGCTTTTGATTAACAGAGCAGATGCTTATATACTATAGGTTAGGAATGTCCTAAAGTAGGGGGTGGCAAACCACAGCCAATGGGACAAATCTTGCCTGCTGTCTGTTTTTTGCATGGCCTGCAATCTAATGGTAATCTTCCCATTTTTAAATGATTGAAAAAAAAACTCAAAAGAAGAGTAATACTTCATGACATGAAAATTATGAGAAAGCCAATTTTAGTGTCCATAAATAAAGTTTTATTGGGGCACAGCATGGCCCATTCATTTATATCATCATATGGCAGATTTTGTGCTACAGGGCTGGCAGAGCTGAGTAGTTATGACAGAGACTATGTAGCCCACAAAGCCTGAAATATTTATTATCTCTAAATATTTACTACCTCTAAAGAATAAGTTTGCTGATCCCTCTTCTAAGGTATTTTATATTTAAAAGGCAAACAGTAATAACTAAAGTTTGAACAAAGATAAACTAGAGCATTATTATTAATACTGTTGCTACTGTTGCACAAGATACACCTATGAGGGAAGGTGCATTTGTATTAGGATAGGCTTTCACTATTATATAAAAGCAGACCTCTCATTCTTCTAAATATTTAATACTGATGGTGATATTCATTCATCTATCCACCCCACAGAGCAGTCCCATCTTAAGGGACAGGATACAGTACAGGCAAGTCTTGAAAAATGCCAAAAAGGGAGTAAATGAGAAAGGGAACTAAATAAGACCCACAAATAGAACTCATATCAAAGTATCACATAATTACCCAAAACCTCTAAATACCGTGTTTAACAATAGTGGGAAATTGGCATGACGTGAATCTCTTTTGAACCTTATCAATGGGGTTATAATGCGGGTCTCCTATATAAAATATAGTCTTGAATCACTGCAAGCATGAGAAACATTATAATAAGACCCCATTTTACTTTACTTACTTATTTATTTACTGCCATGCCGCATGGCATGTGGGATCTTAGTTCCCCGACTAGGGATCAAACCCATGCCCCCCTGCATTGGAAGCACGGAGTCAACCACTGGACCGCCAGGGAAATCCCATATTTATACAATATTCAAAACTAATTTTGTCATTGCTTCCAATGCCTACATTTTGTAGAAAAGTTTTTTTAAAATTTGCAGAACTCTATTCAAAATCACCTCCTAATCAAAACTGACCTATCTTCTCCTCACATAAAATTTCACGCTGAGGATTATTACATGCAAGGACCATATATCATATGCTGCAATCAAACTTATGGGAAGGAGTGAAGAAGGTGAGGGGAAAACACTTAAATTATTCAATGACATCCATCAATATAATGCTACCTTCAGTCTTCATAGAGGATTATAATATATTGCCTCTTATCAATTGGTCCTTTCAGCACAATCAATTGCTTCTTCTGCATTGTTGCCTTTGATATTTGATGTCTTTCTCTCTCTCTGTGAAACTGGTAACAGTTCATTTTCAAACTCCATACTTCCAACAGCTTTACTTCTTTATTCTCAGCATCTTTTGAAGGAACTTGGATTCTTCCTGTAAATTCTCAGTTGTGTCTGTTATTATGATTATCTGAAATGGTTACTCCCTCTGTTGGATATTTGTCTGCCATTCTTTAATAGCAGCCATGGTTTTCCCAAGTTCCAATATGAGGAAATAATACTAGTAAAATTATTAGAATAATTCTAAACAGTTTATTTTGTTATCTGAGTCCATTTTCTTACCCTCTGTCAGTTTCCTTTCATGCCTGGCAATAACATAAAGTTACAAATATTCTGCTCTAATTCAGTGATATTATTCTAAGAAGCTCAGAGGACTTGATAGATATAAATCCATTTGTCATCATATTACATTTTGTGTGAAAAGCGATATTAAGTCCATTTTATAGATGGAGATCTAATAAAAGGAAGATGAATTCACATTCTTGGTTTCAGACAATAATGAAGAAAGGAATATTCTGAAATCTTCATTCCTGAAACTATATCTCTAAATAAACATGCTTTTAGCATTTTATATTTGCAAAATATTTAATGATGCTTTGTTGTCAATATCTTAAGCACACATTTTGCAAAACTATTCTAGTATGTCAGTCTCTGTTCATTTTAAGAGAGTAGGTTGTAAGGGTGAGTTGGAACACTGATTTCAAGATTTTATTACTTTGATAAATTCAAGGTAAAAATAAACATTTAGCATGTCATCTCTGCTTCTTTTTCCTTTTCTGTAACTATTGTATTATATACCTTAGGTCCTATCCTGCTTGATTTTTTCCCCAGAGAAAAATTCTTTCAATATTTACTCAACCATTATCTACTTACTTTTTAAGCTAAAGTTCTTTCTATTTAGATTGTAGGTAATAATAGGAAATATTTATGTAGCAAATAAATATTGCTTTTAGTGTTTTACTTACATTAACTCACATAATATAACTACCCTCTGAGGTAGGTACTCTTACTCTCTCCATTTTACACATAAGAAAACTGAGTAAAGTAAGTTGTGTAAGGTCACATGCTAGTAAGAGGTGAATCTAGGATTCAAATCCAAGTAGTCTGTGCTCTTAAGCACTATGTTATGCTGCGTCACAAATGGTTATATGGGCAACACTGCTTTTCTAGTAAGAGCTCTAATTAGACATAGAATTTACGATAATAAGCATATTTGTACTCACTTGTATGTTAACTGATATGATTGATCTCTCTTCCCCATTAGGATTCCCCAAAAGTTGAAAACTTGTTCTGATGCAGAGTAGGCATACAATAAAGAAACGTACTTAAGGGAAAATGAAGACAGCGTTTTATTTATAGGTTCTTCATATATCAAATTTTTCTTTTTGCCTTATGCTTAAAATTCCAAAATCCCCGCCTCAAGGAACAATGTACACTTCCCTCTGTAGTATTGCTATGTGGAACAGGAGGCTTTCAACATCATTTTTAAATGCAATGTCACATATTGCTCTAATTATCTGAATGTTCTAATGTTATACCTGTTACTTTTCAACTGGGATAGTAATACTAAGGAGCTTTTCCTTTTAATGCATAAATAAAACAGAGGGTAAATGTCTTGGGTAAGGTGGCAGGGTTGGACTTTCAAATAATTAGAATTACACAAGCAATGAACTCTCAGATGAAAGAAGCTGTGACTGAGATGTTCACACAAAGTCTGGGAATGATGAAAAGGTCATGCTAGGACTTTGAACACGACGGATTTTGAATTCTCATCAAACAGTGATTTCTCTATTATTACCTAGTAATTTTATATAAAACATTAAGCCAACTCGAGGTACAGCACTGACAAAAATCTATGATAAAAAATATTCCTTGTTTTGATGGTAAGATAAGTATTGACTGAAAAGGTTTCCGAACAACAAACCAACAAAATTGGAACCTGGTGCTTCACAGCAGTTTAAATTTTATGTAATGGTATGGATAGTCACTAGGTTTGCAGATTACATCAGAACTTCAAAAACAAAATAAAACAAAACAAAAACCAGGGCAAAAAACCAATCTTCAAAAAGAATGATGTTAGTCTTACTGGGGGATGTACATTTGAATAAGTGCCAATTCTCAAAAGGGTTTACTTTTAGAAAGGATTGATGGCATGGTTTTACTGTGTGTATTGGTTGATAGTCATCTTATGAATTCTGGCTTCAGAGGAATCTCTGAATAATGATATTTGCTATTTTTCATCTCCACAGATGGTACTACTCTAGCTGTTCTAAGAAAGGGATTAAAATAACATAGTTCTAGTTTATCCATCCTTCTATGTAAAGTGAATCTTCTGCTCTAGCCAGGAAGATTTTCTTAATTTTATCTTTCTCTGTAGCTTGATCATACATTTCCCTTTCTTTCTTACTCCCATCAGTAATGTCTTCTTCTCTCCTAATCTAAATCCTATTTCTCTCCTTCAATTTAGCTTAAATTCTACTTGTATAAAAATTTCACTGATAGCTCAGCTTTATATTAATCTTTCCTTTTAAAGAATTTTTTTGACCTGAATTGTCTGAACATTTTTGATACTAAGTTTGTATTGTTTTGATTTGTCAGGTGACAATTTTAGGAGAACATGTACTTTAGCATTCACTCAATAAAGCCCAAGGTGCTTGATAAATACTTGTTAAATTGAACAAAGACTATAAATGCTGTTTTTAGCAAACTGGTAGGTCATAAATGTGCCCATGCTCTGAGGCATATACTACTTTACAATGGATAATGCAAAATAAATATAAGCCCCAGATAAAAGGGACTATTACTAAAAAGCTATCCTGAATGTCACATATTTGGGCCATTTCAAGCCATATTCCAAAAATTTTAAACTACAGAGGAACAAAGTAAATAGGTTCAGACAGGATATCAGGAGGTGCTTAATGCAACTGCACTAATAATCCACATGTAATATAGACTATAGAAATTCTTATTCTTGTTCCTTTGCCCATGCCCTGAAGTAGTAGTGGGAAACTGTTGACTAACATTCTTATTTTTTAGACATATCCACCAGGTATGCTAATAGCTAACAATAGGTATCGGAGTACAATGGTTAGTAGCAGAAACATTTGGCGGCTGTCATATCTAATTAGAGGTAATAGGTAATATTATTAATTAAATGAGAAACAAAAAGGTAAAAGAAAAAAGGACATTTACTGAGCATCTACAAACATGCCAGGTTTTATACTAGATGCTTTTACATGCATTATAGTCACTTCCTAGCTTGGATAACCTTGGGCAAATCAATTAATTGATCTGTCTCAGTTTCTCCACCTTTAAAATAGATACAACAATAGTACCTGCCTCATATGGTTATTTTGAAGGCTAAATGAATTAACATATGCTTGAAATAGCTCCTGACACATAGTAAGTGCTATATATATTTGTTAATTATTATTATTGACTACTTTTATTATCTCAATTATCAGAAAAAACAACCTTGAGAGGTAGGCATTAGCTAATTGAGTACATGAGAAAACTGAAGTTTGAACAGGTTAATTTGCTTTAATTTCATAGTTAGTGGTAGAGTTTTAGATTCAAATTTAGGTCTGTCTGACTCTACAGTGTTAGTATCAGGATATAGACATATTGCATCCCAACATATTTAGACAAAGGTAAAAAGATGAAAACATATTTCCCAAGTCCAGGACTATTTCATAAAAATTACAAAAAGAGCTCCTTCAAATGGCATAAAATATAACCTTATTTGACCATAAAGGGATAGTATATTTTATTGAATCTAGTTTTAAATATTTCCAGTACAAGAGTTTCTAGTATTCTGCTTTCTTACCAATTTCACACTGTTTAGTTATCCTATTTATACAGAACAATTTTAAAATACTCAAAATTTTATTTCAATATGGCTATTTTTACCTTTACCATGTATAATAGGTATTTTACTTTAGTCATAACAATGTTAGAATTACAAAATAAATATTCATAGAGTTCTACAGTATCAGTATATGATATTTTGCTAGGGAAATTAACAATGTTTTCTAGAGAATATTGATACATACTTGAAAGCAACTATATAATTTAAATGACCTACAGCAGTGATCAAATTTTCTTTCAAAAACAGAAATTATTAAACGTGGTGCTCTGCTATGCTTCTGCTATAATGCAGGAGAGTTCTTCTGGTTTTTAAAATGTCCAATGTTAACTTTTAGATGGTGCTGTTAAATGTAAATCCTCACTGAGTTTCACAAGAGTCACAAATTAAGAATCATTAACATATAGTCAGTAACTCAGCTCAATTATGTCTCCTTCCTTTTACTTACACAGTATTCTCATTTTTGAAGCATTATAATGTAAGAAAAATGGTTAATGACCACATAAAATTATAGTTGACTTACAGTACATTCACATCTGAAGTTATGAAATATATAAATTTCAATATACTGATTATGAAACAAACTTTATAAAATAGTTTTTCTTTGATTTGATATTTCTGTAAAAAAATTCCTAATAACCCAAGTGGAAAATATTTGTAGAAAGGCTTAGGTAGTAATCTGTTCCAAAGAAATGTAAATATTTTAGGCTATAAACAAAATATGTGATCTGGAATTCATAATCTTTTCCTAGAAATTCATCCTTTGTACCAGATTTTACCTCTTTCAGCATTAGTCATTTTGTCAGATGCCTCTTCACTTCCAAAATGAACCATAAAAACCCTTTTAAATGAATATCCTTTACATCAAATTTATAGTTTCCTGAAATTTTTGTGATTCCTCCTTTAGTTGGATTATTTCATAATGACAAATTTTATCAGGACACTTTTTAGGAGATACTACTACGAACAACAGCTTGAAAATTTTTTCGGAGTGAGACTTTACTTAATGTATAACAAAATCCAATAATTTGATCAATTTTGAAGGTTCAAAATTTTATATATTATTTATAATGAGGGATCTTTTGTTTCTATTATTCTATATTGTCTACTGAGACAATGGGGCAATACACTTTATTTTGGAAGAAAAGTGTTCTTTCTTTGCTCCTTCTAAAAGTAAAAATTTAAGAAATGAAACCCAACATCATTTCAAATTACTAAAGAACAAAAGGTAAAAGTAAATTTAAAAGTCAGTTAAAAATGTGAGTAAAGATGACTTAAGTTCATCTAACAGACCAGAGGTTGGCAAACTTTTTCTGCAAAGGATCAGATAGTAAATATTTTAGGCTTTGCAGGCCTATATGGTTTTCATTCAACTATTCAGTCCTGCTGTTGTAGCCATAGGCAGTAGGTCAATGAATGAGTGTGGCTATGTTCCAATAAAACTTCATTTATGGACACTGAAATTTAAATTTCAAATAGCTCTCGTGTCACAAAGTATTATTTTCCTTTTGACTTCTTTCAGCCATTTAAAAATGAAAAATCCATTCTTAGTTCACAAGTCATACAAAAAAATACGACAGGCTGAATTTGGCCTACAGGCCGTAGTTTGCTGACCCGTGCAATAGATTGAGTTTCTTGAGGACAGGGACCATGTCTTATTCATTTTTTAACTCCAGCACCCAGCATGGAATCAGATACATATCAAGGATTAAAAATAAAAAGCTTGATAAATGAATAAATAAATGAGACCTAAGATGAATGCTAGGCTTTTATTTAACTCTTTAATTCATAATCAAAATATTACTATACAACCTTTTGTTCAGGTGTAGCTTAGTAGTCTAAAAGTGCTGAAAATTATTTTTACCTTACAAATATTAAATAGTTCAGTATTTTCTAATTTACCATAATATATTATCAAACATTTCTTTGTAATTGCAAAGATGTTCTTTTTAAAATAAATGTTTCTTCATCTTTTATTCTCTTCTAGACTTTATGTCTAAAGGGCTTTCACTTTACCTCACTTATACGTCCTTAATTATACTTTTACCTTTTAAGAATAATAAAAGATTCTTTATGTAATAATATCTATTTTGGATATTATTGCTTTTAAGTGATAATGGGACATGAAGAGATAATATACTTGGTATAGCAATGAGTTAACGTTCTATAGAATTTTATTACTAGCATTTCACCAATGTCAACGGATTATCCAACCTTTATCAGATCCGAGAAAATGCAATCTATTATTAAAAATAAAACTTTTCAGAAGTTGCAGAGTATGGATTATTATGCTACTATATGTAAGCTTTGATAGTGTCTCATGTTGAGAGGCAGGGAACAGACTAGCAGGTACGTGACTATCAGATGAATCTCATTCTAAGATACAGGGCCTAAAAGTAGACACAAATTCATAATTTAGGAAAATCAATTCTGATTGCCTCATTTGTATAAAATATATAAATAAGATACACTTTACTAAACTTGCTATTTCCATTTTTCTGTTAATAGACCTGGAAGAACTCTAAAGCTATTAAACTTTTCATTTTCTCTAAGGTTCAAACACAGTGACGATAACTTTAGATTGCTTTATTTCACTCATTCAATTTATCATTTTCCCCCTTCCTTTTTTTAAACAACACACACAACTCACAAACATTGTCCGTTGTGTTTGTAGATCAAACTTATTACTGACAATTACTGACTATAAAATATTAGCACCTTAAGGGAGAAGTTTTATATTGTTTTACCTTTATCACTAATATTTGTGTTTTCTGTCAATAACTTCTGACTCTATTTAAAAATATTTGCAACCTTAAGTTGTATATAGGTACATATGCTCTACAAATAGGTTTCTCTTTTTAGGCACAATTATCTAAGACAAATAACTATATTATTACAGGTCCAAAATTATATTTCTGGATTCCTAGCTGACATCCCAGTGTTAAGTTTTAGATATTATAAGAATTGCAACTATTTAAAGGTTAGAGAAATTAGGAGAATTATTTTTGGGTGGTCTTATATTGCTTTTATGTTTATTTTTCAAAGGCTTAACAGCCCTATGGACTTTTGCTGTAGATAATCATACCTTACGTGTGTGTGTGTGTGTGTGTGTGTGTGTGTGTGTGTATATATATGTATATATATATATACACACACACACACATAATTTGAAATAAAGTAAATTATTAAAGATCAAGATATTCACAATCAGGTAAGTTACTTGTTTTCAAAAATAGATACTAGAGAAGACATAATTATATGTATTTACCCTAATACAATTTTAGCCAGGTAGTTGCTATAGGCATATACAAATATAAGAGCACTTCTAAGGTTTTCTGGTAACTGAAGAACTGCATTGAAGAATAAAGGACTTCTCAATTTTCTGATATAATGAAATATACAAGGTCATGGAAAGACACAGACTCTTGTTAACTAACAGCAAAAAAAAGGTTGGGCGATAAACAGATACTAGAATGGTAGAATTTCAAGACCTCTGAGTTATATGGAGATGGAAAAGATAAAATATGAAGCTTACTATGTTAAAATTTTAAAAAATTGAACAAGATTGTGACGATTTCATGGATATACTTTAAATCTAGTATACGACTATTTTTGCCCATTTGATAGTTATACATAAAAAATACTACAAATTTGTCCACTTTGGTAGTTATGTAATAACTAATAAAAAAAAATTAACCCTTATAAGTTAACCCTTACATAGTGCTTACTAAAATGCCAGGAATAGTTCTCATTGAAACCTCACAGCCACCCTGGTAGATAAGCACTTTCATTTCCCTCATTTTATAGGAAATTAGGCACAGAATGATTTAATAACTAGTCTACACTCACCGTGTTGTAAGTAGCAGAGCCAGAATTTAAAAGTTTCGATTTGCAACCTAGTGTTCTGGTATTAACTTGAAACTCCACAAAATACAAAATATTTAATTTTGTGATGCAAATTATTTTCCCACAATTAAAAATAATTTTGTTAACTGGTTATGAATGAATTCTATGGTAACTTTTTTCTACTTTTCTGATATAAAAGTAATATTATGAAAATATCAAACCAGTACACAAACAACAAGGGTATATAAAACCAAGGTCATTTACTTCAAACACTTAACCCAGCACTCAAACTCCAAAAATCAATGTCTTCACATATGCGGGCGATTTTCTTACAAACAAAACAAAACATAAACACACCTTTACAGGAGATGACTTCCCTCCAATTGTACTTTTTAAGTTACTCTCACAGTTTAAAAGAAATATAAAAATTGGCCAAAGGACCATTTCCCCTTAGGACCCAGAAGCTACGTAAGAATGACTTCTTTTTTAAGCAGTTGAAGCTAACAATCTCCCAGAATTCTATTCTAATTGCTTAACAAAACGACTTTATTTATAAGCTTAATTATAATAATATTCCAAAAATTTCTGTGCCATGATTTTTACATAGAAGAATAGAAAACATTTTAAAACTTGTTAAAACAATGTGCATTTTCACATACTAGAGCCAATGGTTCCCAAAGTTTGAAAGCACGGTCTATGGGCCAGCAACATGTGTATTACCTGGCGCCTTACTAGAAACACAAATTCTTGGGACCCACTGCAGATTGACTGAATCAGAAACACTGTGGGTGGGACACAGCAATCTGTTTTACCTCTAACTGTGGTACAAGCTAAAGTTTGAAAACTGCTATATTCGAGTAAGGACAATAATTATTTAATAGGTACAGAGCAAAAGTATCTTGCTATGAATAAGATAGGGGACACAATGGTGTACTGATTTGGAAATAAAAAACCAGTTAACAGTAAGTTGAAATTCAGCCAAAAAACACTTTTCTGGGAGGTAAAGGAAACAATGTCACAAGTATTAATATAAGTTTGCATATGACTCTGAAGTGACACATGAAGCTTATGGCTTCTTTAAAAAGAAAGGACTTTCCCCCTTGTATCACTGAGCACTGTCTATTCTTCATTCTTTCCCTAATTTTTTTTCCTGTGCAAGGTTGAAGGTGATTCTTGTGGCATGAAGCCTAGAGATTAATTCTGCCTTTTGGCTTATTAAATTCTGCATTTAAATTCACATTTAAAATTATGGAATATATAACTTTCTCATCAAATACTATAAAATTGGTATAAATATGCTATTGCAGTCATCCTACTTGAGACCAATGACAAAGGTATCTCAAGAAAAGACAAATCAGAAACGTTTTGAATTATATTAACAAAGCACATCAGACCAGATGCCCTGCTGAGTCAGAGTTCTGCTATTACCTCCTTTGGCAATATGCCTGAAATTCAGCCGATACCACAGACCACTGAGCAAATGCAGGATTACCTTCTGGACCAGTTCAATCTTCCTCATTTTAGATAATTTCTAGTTTAAGTCCAAAGAAAAGAAGTCAAGAAAGTTTTTTTATTAATATAATGATTCTCCCACAGCAAAATGTTCACATTCTTAGAACCACAGGTCTCTTGTTCTGTCTAGCAAAATTACATAAATCATATAAAAATAATAAAAAGGATTAAAAATAACATGAATAGTCTACTCCTTGAATATCAGAAAAGCATATACTATCTCACCTCTGGAGTGACATCTCGTGGTGCAAACCCTGTTCCTCCAGTTGTTAGTATCAAATTAAGTTCCTTTTCATCACACCAATCTATCAGGGTTTCCTGAAAGAAAACAATAATATTTTCACATGCAGAAGGACTTGCCTGTCTACTCAAAACATTCACATACTGAAATACTTCGTATACAGTGAAGAAACAGATTCTTTTCAACACTCATTGAGAAAAATGTGAAGCACAATTCATGGAACAGTTTCCACTGTTAATCAAAAGACACTGCAGTTTTGGGTATTTATTTTATTCATTATAGAAAATGAAGATGCAACCATCAGATTCTTGAAAGTAAATGTAACACAGGAAATAGCATAAATAGTTTATAATTAATATTCATTATGTATTTAAATGGCATGTCTGACATCTTGTCAGCCACTCAAAATATATTCAGGTCTAGCCAGGCCACATTCTGCAAACTTTGGGCAGCAGCAGCTGTGTCCCCAGCACGATACCAGGGATAGTGGGGCCATCAAAGACTGTGTGTGTTGATGTGTCAGCTTCCATAGAGAAACTGGAGGAAAAAAAGTGTAAAAAACGACTGAAAGGTGTGTGTGGAGGGTCGGCGATGGGCTTGTGTTCTGTATGTCATCGGAAAAACAGGCAGAGAAGGAGCATCTCTGAATGGCTGCATTTGGTGTTGGGAGAATACGCACACGTGCACCCACACTTGTTTTTGGTGTCTATACCCAGAAGCCATAATTCTAGGAAGAAATTTGAGGTCTACAGTAGAAAAAAGTCAGAAAATCTAAAATCAAATCAAAATCTACTAGTTATTGGTGACTCCAAACAATTCATCAAGTATATAAGCCTCGGTTTCCTCAAACTGTAAACCAGGAATAATCATTCTTGCCCCCGACCCCTGGAAAGATTGCTGAGACAATCCAATTGAATGAGGATTTTTTTAAACGTAAATCACTGTAAAAACGCAAGGTACTTATTCTTCCCCTGAAATAAAGAGAACATTAGCATACTTGGCGTCATGATATTCACTTTCTACTCCTAGGTTTTGTGATGGTGATGATATGCTATAGATTGTAAAAAAAAAAAAAAAAAATTGAGCACTGTTTCTAATTATATGATCTCATTATTTAATAAGTATAGCAATCCTGTCAGGTAAATATTCATACTTCAATTTTATATTTAAGGAAACACACTGATTGGTTTTTTTCATTAATGGAATCAGAGAGATCAAGAAATATACTTGCTCATGGGCTCACAAACTAGAAGGGAAAAAAGCTAGAATTTAAACTTAGAGCTGTTGGACCCTCAACAGATGTTCCTCTATATTTTGCCTATGATTGAGTCAATATTTTTTTTCCTAAGTTTCAAGTGGTTTAGGAAAGTTTTACATGTTTCAGGATTTTATTTTACATAGTTGCCTTAAAGGAAAGGTGTAGGAATAAATGATTGCTTAAAGTTTCTTTTTTTCCACACCAATATTATGACATTTAGTTGAGATTAGAATTACATACCATAAAATTTTGGAGTTGGTAGAGGCCTTAGTAGATTTGCCTATTCATTTTACAGACAAGACAACTGAAGTACAATGGGGTTAAATAATTTACTCAAAGTTACCCAGCTAGTTTGTAAAGAAGTGGGACATGGATCTCTGCTTACTCTATTGCTAGTTCTATTCATCTATCTTACATTCTGGCTATTTATTAAAAAGAACTATTAAGTGCTCATTTAAATTATAATTAAATATTTGCTTTGGTATTTTATTGTTTCATTACTTTTATACAATTCAGGTCCAAAACTTAATAATACAAGTATATCATTTATGTACTGATAATTAGATGTGAAATACCAGAAGCAGGCTGATATCTATATGTAAAATACAATGTCCTCAGTTCTCTAATTCATCAGTGACACAAAATGCATGATAATTATTCAGAAGGACAATTCAGGATTTTTAAATGATTTTTTTCCCTATCCTCACTCATTTTTATTTCAACCTGGTATCACAGGAATGGAGAGCGCAAAACTCCAAATGAAGGAGATTTTTTCCCCTGCTGTGATTAATTAATGGCAACAAACTATTTTTAAAAAGACATAAAATGTAGACTACTAGAGCCTAACTGAAGAACTCCCACCACTGATATAGTTATAATTTTGTTCTGAGGAAAGCTCACACACACAAAAAATCAATGGTTAATCTACAAACAATAAATGCTGGAGAGGGTGTGGAGAAAAGGGAACCCTCTTGCACTGTTGATGGTAATGTAAATTGATACAGCCACTATGGAGAACAGTATGGAGGTTCCTTAAAAAACTAAAAATAGAACTACCATATGACCCAGCAATCCCACTCCTGGGCATATACCCTGAGAAAACCATAATTCAAAAAGAGTCATGTACCACAATGTTCATTGCAGCACTATTTACAATAGCCAGGACATGGAAGCAACCTAAGTGTCCATCAACAGATGAATGGATAAAGAAGATGTGGCACATATACACAATGGAATATTACTCAGCCATAAAAAGGAATGAAATTGAATTATTTGTAGTGAGGTGGATGGACCTAGAGTCTGTCATACAGAGTGAAGTAAGTCAGAAAGAGAAAAACATACACCATATGCTAACACATACATATGGAATCTAAAAAAAAAAAAAAGATTCTGAAGAACCTAGGGGCAGGACAGGAATAAAGACACAGACGTAGAGAATGGACTTGAGGACATGGGGAGGGGGAAGGGTAAGCTGGGACGAAGTGAGAGAGTGGCATGGACATATATACACTACCAAATGTAAAATAGAGAGCTAGTGAGAAGCAGCCGCATAGCACAGGGAGATCAGCTCGGTGCTTTGTGACCACCTAGAGGGGTAGGATAGGGAGAGTGGGAGGGAAACGCAAGAGGGAGGGGATATGGGGATATATGTATACGTATAGCTGATTCACTTTGTTATACAGCAGCAACTAACACAACAAAGTAAAGCAATTATACTCCAATAAAGATGTTAAAAAACAAAAACAAACAAACAAAATCAATGGTTATTATAATAAAGGTGATTATGTGGTGGTTTCACAAATCAAACTTAAAATTTCCATTGTTTTGCTCTTCTATTTATTTAAAAATTAGAAAAGCAAAAATACTCATCATTCTCAGTAGTTATTATTTCTGGTCTATAAAAAAAAACATAGTTGACTCCATAACTCAGCAATGAGATTAACTGATCTTGTCTTCCCACTAATAGACCTTAGAAACTTTAGATTTCTTTGTAACATTCCACATTACTGAAGTGTCTGTGCCACAGCATTCTAGTCTTTGACCACACCTCCATTTATATCAGATCTTGATAAAAAGTGATGTGAAATCCAAGTTGTATCAACAAAACAGCTCAAGCACTAAAAAAAAAAAACTATACCAAATACTAATTTTCAGTATTGTCAGTACCAAGAGGGCAATTCAAACTTTTCAAATTTCAAGATGCCAATAAAAATAGTCAAAATAGTCCCTTTAGACTGAAGAATGCTATTGTTTGGCAACAGGCAATAATTCTTACAACATATTTCATCCACTGATTAAATAAACATTTACTGAGTACCTACACCATGTCTTAGGTGTTAAGAGTTAAAAAATAAGTGAAAGACTGACCCTGGTTTTAAAGAGCTCATAGTCCAGTAATGGTTCTCAACTCTGGTTATACACTGGAATTATCTGTGGAGCTTGTAAAAATACTGATGCTTGGGTCTCATTTCTGGGGTACAGCTTGGAAACTGGGATTCTAAAAAGATTCCCAGGTAATTTTAAAATGCTGCCAACCAATTGAGAACTACTAGCTTAAAGAGACAATAAGTTCAGTTATCTTAAGGTGAACTTCACAGCTAACCCCACTGGGTGGGCCCACAAAGACGTCATAGCTTAAGATTAGTTGCACCATAGGAATATTACTTAAGTTTTTCTATTCCCAGGATGGATAAGTGATAACACACACTATATAGATTGTCTTTCATTTAAATAAAATTTGATATCTTGAGCTCAGTGAAGGATATGTTGAAGTATCTGAAAAGTAATATTCTGTTGCCCAAAGTAGCTGTGTGATGTACAACAGTTTTTCAACTGAGCAAAAATCTTAGTTAGGATTTTGGACTTTTAAGAGAAAATAGCAATCTTATCATTCACTCAGCTGGTCTCCAAAACATAAGGATTCTTTCTCAACCGTTAATATAAAATACGAGTATTCCAGACACCTAGTGGTCATATATTTATTTAACACATCAATTCGTTTATTTGACAAGAAAGTTTCTTTTATTCAGGCACTTCATAGATAACAGGGATCCAAAGACAAATAAGGCCCTGGCCTCAAGGATTTAGTCAAGTATAGGTGCTGTGAGTCTAGTCAAGAACTTGCTACTAGGGCTTCCCTGGTGGCGCAGTGGTTGAGAATCTGCCTGCCAATGCAGGGGACACGGGTTCCAGCCCTGGTCTGGGAAGATCCCACATGCCACGGAGCAACTGGGCCCGTGAGCCACACCTACTGAGCCTGCGCGTCTGGAGCCCGTGCTCCGCAACAAGAAAGGCCGCGACAGTGAGAGGCCCGTGCACCGCGATGAAGAGTGGCCCCCGCTCGCCGCAACTAGAGAAAGCCCTCGCACAGAAACTTAGACCCAACACAGCCAAAAATAAATAAATTAATTAATTTTTAAAAAATCAATTGCATTTGTATATACCAACAGTGCACAATCGGAAATTAAAATATTTCTTCTAAATAAAAAAAACAAAAAACTTGCTACTAAAAGTATGATCTGAAGACCAGCAACATTTGTTTTACCAGGGAGCTTGTTAGAAATATAGAATCTCAGGTCCCATCCAAGACTTACTGATTCAGGATCTGCATTTTTAGAAAGACTCCTCAAGGTGCTATATATGCACATTAAACTGGACTAAGCCATGCTTTCTAACCATGTACCACTCAGGATATTGTGAGTCTTACTTTTCTATCACGTTAGATCACCTGAAAGCAATTTATCTCATCATATATGTTTCTGCACCTATAAGATACCTTCCATTTTGAGATATACCTTAATATTTGGCTGCTACCAGGTATCATTGAGGATTTCTACATGAACCATCATTACGAAAAATTCCTCTGCATCTGTTGCAAAACTGAGGCTGAAGGCATTGTCTATTTTAATGGTTATTTTCCCTTACATAAAAGGTATTTCTTTAAAAATTTACTGCCTTGGGCTTCCCTGGTGGCGCAGTGGTTGAGAGTCTGCCTGCCAATGCAGGGGACGCGGGTTCGAGCCCTGGTCTGGGAGGATCCCACATGCCGCAGAGCGACTGGGCCCGTGAGCCACAACTGCTGAGCCTGCGCGTCTGGAGCCTGTGCTCCGCAATAGGAGAGGCTGCGATGATGAGAGGCCCGCGCACCGCGATGAAGAGTGGCCCCCACTTGCCACAACTAGAGAAGGCCCTCGCACGGAAACGAAGACCCAGCACAGCCATAAATAAATAAATAAATAAATAAATAAATAATTTTTAAAAAAAGGAATCCTTTCAAAAAAAAAAAATTTACTGCCTTGAGCTTACAGGTTAGCACAGTATAATCAAGTTGTATCAAAGAATTTCTGCCTCTCCATATCTAACAGAAATGAACAACAAAAAAGAGTAAAAACTAGAGGAAAAAACTTCCACCAGCAATGATCAAATGGGAAAAAATATACAGCTGTATGTCATAAATCTCAAAAGTTGTGTGGTCAATGACAGAAATACATGGTCTTCGAGAAGCATACTGCAGCAGGGTTGAGGCTCATAATGCTGCTCTGGCTCCCAAAGAAGTCATAATGGTGAATTATCAGAATCATAAAAATTCTCACTAATACCTTCAAATCTAGAGAGATGTAAACTGAAAGAAACTATCTTTTCATCTTGAAAGCAGCTGCTATGAGAAACAAATGAAACAAGGGGTTGAATCTCTGTGATCAAGTTGAAGGTTCCAGGAACAAATGCACACTGAACTGGGGAACTAATCTGAAACCTAATGATATCCCCACATAAACAGTGAGTTAAAAACCCTTATCTAGGTAGAAAAACTCTAGTACTGGACATTTAATAAAATCTCACAGAGAAAAACAGAGCATTCCAAAAAAGACGACATGTTGTCTCTGTTCCCTCGCTTCCTCTATTTTCCTTTGTGCAAGTCTGTCAAGATCTGATATACTCTGGGCTGACTTCATCTTTCTTCCTACGTCTCTGCAATGGTTTATGAAATAAGCTCAGACTGAAGACTGGATATTGTTCAAGCAGGTTTTCTTTTCTTTTTTTTTTTTGATAACCATACAATAAACAGAAATTTGAAGGCAAGGAAAGGGTAGTTAGAAGGAAATGTAACAGTGCTAGCTTCCTTATCTTTCAACCAACCCTACGGTTTAAAAAGTTAAAACTATGACTGTAACCTATTAATGATGTTCCTGATTTTAACTTTAGAGAGATCTCTGTTCAGCAAATAATATCTCTTGTAATATGCTCTTTTCATTCCTTTTCTTTTTCCTCTGTTTAAATGAAATAAAATGCTATTCTGTATTAACTTTAGAGAATTATCCTAATTTCATATAGCTACATCTTTTACTCAAACATTCATTCATCCATTCTTCTACCTGTAATATAGACATAGAAAGATGTTAGAATGTTTTACAATTAATCTTAATGATAATTATTTCTGGGTAATTAGATTTGAAGTGTATTTTATTTTTTACTCCCTTTTTAATTTTTTTGTATTTTTGGAATTCTTTATAATTCCCATGTATTATTATTATTTTTTAAAAATTTTATTTATTTATTTATTTTTGGCTGTGTTGGGTCTTCATTTCTGTGTGAGGGCTTTCTCTAGTTGTGGCAAGCGGGGGTCACTCTTCATCGTGGTGCGCGGGCCTCTCACTATCGCGGCCTCTCCCGTTGCGGAGCACAGCCTCCAGACGCGCAGGCTCAGTAATTGTGGCTCACGGGCCCAGTTGCTCCGCAGCATGTGGGATCTTCCCAGACCAGGGCTCGAACCCGTGTCCCTTGCATTAGCAGGCAGATTCTCAACCACTGCGCCACCAGGGAAGCCCTCCCATGTATTATTAAAAACTAAAGGGATTTTAAAATTTTAATTTTCTGTTCCGTATCAGGAACTAACATAGTGTTGTAAGTCAATTATACTTCAAAAATAAACAAACAAACTTAAAGAAAGGGAGATCAGATTTGTGGTTATCAGAGGCAGGGGATGGTGGGAGGGGGAATTGGATAAAGGTGGTCAAAAGGTACAAACTTCTAGTTATAAGATAAATAAGTACTAGGGATATAATGTACAACATGATAACTATAACTAACACTGCCATACATTATATATGAAAGCTGTTAAGAGAGTAGGTCATAACAGTTTTTACCACAAGGAAACAAATTTGTTTCTGTTTCTTTCTATTCACTAAACTTATTGTGGTAATCATTTCATGATATATGTAAGTCAAGTCATTATGCTGTACACCTTAAACTTATATAGTGCTGCATGTCAATTGTATCTCCATAAAACTGGAAGAAAAAAATGGATTCTTCTGGTATTAGTTCTTTGTTTTGGTAGCTAGTACTTTAATGTCTCATTTTCCCCTCATTATAAGCCAGGTGAGAAACAAATTTTATACTTAACAACAATTCATATATTATTGTGGAAGATTAAATATGGCCACATATTCTTTAGAAGTCCTCCTATCAAGAGGTGGAATGTATTTCTACAACCTTTGCATCTGGACTGGACTTATGACTTTGGCCAACAGAATGGGGCAGAAGTCATGGTGTGTGAGTTCTGAAGCCTATGTCTCAAAAGGCCTCACAGTTTCTGCCTTCACTCTTTTGGTATACTTCTATTACCATGATAGGAAGCCCAGGCTAAATCATGGAATGGTGAGAGATGATGTGGAGAGAAAGGCCTAGCAAAACAGATAGCAGCAAGACCCTAGACATCTGACTGAGGCCATGTTAGAGTCTCTAGCCATAGCTGAGCTAACGAATTATTTCAGCCACATGAGTGATTCCAGGTAAGACCAGATGATACACCTACCTGAGACCAGCAAATCTACAGATCTGTGAGAAATACTCATTGTTGTTTTAAGTCACTAAGTTTTGTGGTGGTTTTTAATGCAACAAATACAGTACAGATAACTACTTTCATAATTAGCATTTTTGCATCCTTCTCTTTCTCTGGCTATTTCCAATTTATATCTTATTAGTCATAAGTTTATACAACCTTTATAATAAATTTCCAAATAGCTTTGAAAGTGAACTTGATGTGAGTTACATTTAAATAAACTGGCATAAAGTCTCATGAAAGTGATTGTATCATTTAATCATTCAGTTTAAGAAACATACCAATGCCTAGTATGTGCAGGAAAATGTAGGAATGGGGGAAAAAAAAAAAAACCCATGACAAATGTCCTTGATATCAAAGAGCTCAGAGGTATGAACAAATTAATACAGTATGGTACATCATATATCATGGTTAGTGCTATGAAAGAAGGATGCCCATGTTAAATTTTTTACAGATATTACATATTTATGAATATATAACATTTTCTTTATCATAACTCGGATGAAAACTATCACTACAAAGGTTTTTAGTAATATTTTTCTCTTGCCCAAGAGTAAAAAACCCAATAAAGAGGAAAATGGGACAGTAAGAGATAAGAGGAAGTAAGTTTAGACAAGCCATCTTTCTCTACGTCCGACCGAAGTCGCATACTCATCTAGATCTAAATCTAAAATAATACATTTTCTTCTTTTCTCTACATTTATTGACAGAAACATGAATCACTGAATTAAGCAGACCTCACCAAAATAAAATCATTTGAGAAATGTTACATTTTTCTTTGGTCTACTAAATAGTTGTGAAATAACCACCTAAAAAATTCCTATCTGTACATAATGAGACACGGTTTTAGGGTCATTTCAGTAAAGTCTCCTCTAACTCCTCCAGGCAATTTGTTCCCGGTGTGTGTTCCTCTGGAAAGCACTTTTCACAGTTTAAAGAAATTTACATGTTTACTTGTCTCATCTCTGAGAGTGATCTCCAAAAGGTTGATCATGACTCTCTATCAGTAAACAATTTCTGAATGTTATTTTCATAAACCATTGGAAAAGCATGTAGTATCTCACACTTAAATAGAAATTTTAAAAAGATAAGATAAAGATGACATAATATTTTAAATAGTTTTTCATTTTATTTTACTAATTAAATGCACAAAAAGTTCTCAACAATGTTTTTGTGAGAGCAATGTGACTAATACGCATTGTTTTAGAAAATCTTGGTTTGATATTTTGTGATAAGGTAATTAAAAAGTAAAAAACAGTTTTAAAAGATAAGTAGACTGAAATGGAAGAAGTACTTGACCTATATTAACTAAATCATTACACAACATTTATTTTTCAATCTCATCCACCAAACATGCAAGTGCCTTTTTGAAATGGGGTTCATAAATTTCCATCATTTATAATATTAATTAGTTGTTTCTACAAAGTAATTGGAAGATGTTACTTTGAAAATATTAACAAATAGGTTCAAAATCCACTAAAATTCTCTAAATGGAAAATTTTTAAATCAAAATTTTGTTTCCTAGATTTTTTTACTCTGCAGTTACTAGTTTTTATAAATAACACAGTATCATTTCCACTAACAAAATAACTTAATGTGAACAATTTTAAATATCCAAGTATTTTAAGCATGTTTTAATATTTTAGGAAAATTTTCTTAAGATCTTCTTTCACGTCATTTTTTCCAAGTTGTCTCCTGAATTATTTTAACTTCTCATTTATTAAGCAGATCCTCCCATTCCTTGTCCATTAGTATCAACTTATCTGTATTCATGTATTATCTGGGCTTAAAATCTCCTTCTCTGGTCCTTTTTGGCTTTATCAATCTACTCCAAGCCACTTTAAAATTAATATTCTAAAATATATTTCCTTAAAACTTTTTAAAAATAACATTTCTTCATTGGCGAAAACAGCAACACATTTTCTAAATATTTGTTAACATCGTTGAAGCTTTCACTAAGCTCTTAAAAAAGTAAATGCAAACAATAAGTATCATCTATTAGACTAAAGAGCATAGCAGGGCTTCCCTGGTGGCGAAGTGGTTGAGAATCCGCCTGCCAATGCGGGGGACATGGGTTCAAGCCCTGGTCTGGGAAGATCCCACATGCCGCGGAGCAACTGGGCCCGTGTGCCACAACTGCTGAGCCTGCGCGTCTGGAGCCTGTGCTCCGCAGCAAGAGAGGCCGCGATAGTGAGAGGCCCGTGCACCGTGATGAAGAGTGGCCCCTGCTCGCCGCAACTTGAGAAAGCCCTCACACAGAAACGGAGACCCAACACAGCCAAAAATAAATAAATAAATAAATTTATATTAAAAAAAAAAGAGCATAGCAAGTGATTAAAATGAGAAGTATAAGTGTTCCTGAGATATTTAGGGGGTTGTAGAGATAAAAAGGAAGCAGGTAGCTTTATCCAAGGAGTATTCATCCATAATTTTTCATACATTCATATTTTCCATTTGCATGTATATGAACATTATATGCATTCAAAACATTTTAAAATCTATTTAAATCTATTTAAAATCTATCTATTTTTAAAAATATATATATGTGTTGGACTTCCCTGGTGGCACAGTGGTTAAGAATCAGCCTGCCAATGCAGGCATGGGACATGGGTTCGAGACCTGGTCCAGGAGGATCCCACATGCCACGGAGCAACTAAGCCCGTGCACCACAACTACTGAGCCCGCGTGCCACAACTACTGAAGCCCGCATGCCTAGCACCTAGAGCACATACTCAGCAACAAAGAGTAGCCACGGCAATGAGAAGCCCGCACGCTGCATTGAAGAGTAGCCACCGCTCGCCGCAACTAGAGAAAGCCTGCGTGCAGCAACAAAGACCCAACGCAGCCAAAAATAAATAAATAAATAAATTTAAAATATATATATATATATGTATGTGGGTTTACATAATCTTTAGGACATCTCTTATGTAGAGAATATCCCAAAACTAAGATTTTGTTGCATTTCAAATTATCATTCGTTATTCTCTTACACCCACAAAAAATGTCAACCCAGGTGCTCTTTCAGGCTAATTGTATCTTCTCCCTTACAAGAAAGTGAGGGCTGTTCTTTTATTCAAGTTGTCTGATTCTTAACCCCTGGACCAATGTCAGTTTACGTCTATACATTTAGACACCAAACACTATAGTTTTCCAATACTGTATGTACTACTTATATCTTTATTTTAAAGAATGTGAATGATTAGAGTTCTAACCATTGTTGATCTTAATTAACATAATGTAAGACCTTGCACTGATTGTGTCAAATGGTTGTGGACAGCAGATTAATATTACTTATGATAACCCTTTTCTTGTGCTACTAAATGTCTTTTACCAGTATGATTTTCGCAACCTTAACTAGATAACAGTATATTAATCCTCTCACTGCTGAAAGAAATAGAAATGAGTAGATACAACTATATCACATGCCTAATTATTCAAGTATAATTAATTTGTGCTTGGGCATCTCCAGTGTATTGTTCTGAATGAAGGTAACCTGGGTCCACATTCCTCAATTACCACAATAGTGTGGGAACACTGTTACGATGAGGAATTAGTAACTTGAATTGTTTCACAGAATACCAAGGACTTGCTCCTGAAGATGGAATATCACAGATGGAAGTTAAGCACTTGGCAGAATACTTCAGACATAGCAAGGGCTGAATAAATGATTATTTCTGTTACTTTTCAACATTATTTCTGTCAGAGTTACATTGTCTAAGTATGGAATTTCTCCACAAGTTAATTACCTTAGAAGATATCAGTAGAGTTCAGGGTTCATGGTAATCTTCTTAGCATGAATTATGATAGGTCAAAAATCGAAATGACATTTTTTAAAAGGAAGATAAACTGCAAAAGAGAATAATCAAATGATTTATAGACCTAAATGGATTTAAGAGATATGTCTTTTGACCTTTTTATCCTATTTTCCCTAAGGCCTTCACTAAGCTTAACAGCCGTATCTTATGCATATCTGTACTCTTCAGTGATCTTATATAATAGGTTACGTGAATAAATTGTGATGATGCTGCTGGCATAAAGCTTTTCCTAAGATTGACTGGAACTCTGAAAGGACACTGAAATAAATAATAGGAAATCAAACATATTATTTCAAGATGACTCCAATAGGAAACCTTAGGAATCTACCTAATATGAGAAATGCAATTTCAGGCTTTCTCCCATCAGTCAAGTATTTGCTACCTAGGAAAAGAGAATGGTTGAAATATGGAAAAAAAAACTAATAAAAATGCCTCCCTCCAAAATTTCCCTTAGGATTCTAAGATTACTTTGCTTTCCCTAACACCATAAACAAAAATAAACTCAAAATGGACTAAAGACCTAGATGTCAGACTGGACACTATAAAACTCTTGGAGGAAAAGATAGGAAGAACACTCTTTGACACAAATCACAGCAAGATTTTTTGACCCACCTCCTAGAGTACTGAAAGTAAAAACAAAAATAAATAAATGACACCTAATGAAACTTAAAAGCTTTTTTTTTTAAACATCTTTATTGGAGCATAATTGCTTTACAATGGTGTGTAAGTTTCTGCTTTATAACAAAGTGAGTCAGCTATACACATACAGATATCCCCATATCTCCTCCCTCTTGCATCTCCCTTCCATCCTCCCTCTTGCATCTCCCTTCCATCCTCCCTATCCCACCCCTCTAGGTGGTCAAAAAGCACTGAGCTGATCTCCCTGTGCTATGCGGCTGCTTCCCAACAGTTATCTGTTTTATATTTGGTAGTGTATATATGTCCATGACACCCTCTCACTTCGTCCCAACTTACCCTTCCCCATCCCCATGTCCGCAAGTCCATTCTCTACGTCTGCATCTTTATTCCTGTCCTGCCCCAGGTTCTTCAAAACCAGATATATATATATACTTTTTTTAAAGATTACATATATATCTGTTAGCATACAGTATATGTTTTTCTCTTTCTGACTGACTTCACTCTGTATAACATACTCTAAGTCCGTCCACCTCACTACAAAATAACTCAATTTCGTTTCTTTTTATGGCTGAGTAATATTCCATTGCATATATGTGCCACATCTTCTTTATCCATTCATCTGTCGATGGACATTTAGGTTGCTTCCATGTCCTGGCTATTGTAAATAGAGCTGCAATGAACATTGTGGTACATGACCCATTTTGACCTATGGTTTTCTCAGGGTATATGCCCAGTAGTGGGATTGCTGGGTCGTACGGTAGTTCTATTTGTAGTTTTTTAAGGAACCTCCATACTGTTCTCCATAGTGGCTGTATCAATTTACATTCCCACCAACAGTGCAAGAGTGTACCCTTTCCTCCACACCCTCTCCAGCATTTATTGTTTCTAGATTTTTTGATGATGGACATTCTGACCGGTATGAGGTGATATCTCATTATAGTTTTGATTTGCATTTCTCTAATGATTAGAGATGTTGAGCATCCTTTCATGTTTGTTGGCAATCTGTATAACTTCTGTGGGGAAATGTCTATTTAGCCTTCTGCCCATTTTTGGATTGGGTTGTTTGTTTTTTTGATATTGAGCTGCATGAGCTGTTTGTATATTTTGGAGATAAACCCTTTGTCAGTTGCTTCATTTGCAAATATTTTCTCCCATTCTGAGGGTTGTCTTTTCGTCTTGTTTATGGTTTCCTTTGCTGTGCAAAAGCTTTGAAGTTTCATTAGGTCCCATTTGTTTATTTTTGTTTTTATTTCCATTTCTCTAGAAGGTGGGTCAAAAAGGATCTTGCTGTGATTTATGTCATAGAGTGTTCTGCCTATGTTTTCCTCTAAGCGTTTGATAGTGTCTGGCCTTACATTTAGGTCTTTAATCCATTTTCAGTTTATTTTTGTGTAAGGTGTTAGGGAGTGTTCTAATTTCATTCTTTTACATGTAGCTGTCCAGTTTTCCCAGCACCACTTACTGAAGAGGCTGTCTTTTCTCCCCTGTATATTCTTGCCTCCTTTATCAAAAAGAAGGTGACCATATGTGTGTGGGTTTATCTCTGGGCTTTCTATCCTGATCCGTTGACCTATATTTCTGTTTTTGTGACAGTACAATACTGTCTTGATTACTGTAGCTTTGTAGTATAGTCTGAAGTCAGGGAGCCTGATTCTTCTAGCTCCGTTTTTCTTTCTCAAGATTGCTTTGGCTATTTGCAGTCTTTTGTGTTTCCATAAAAATTGTGAAATTTTTTGTTCTAGTCTGTGAAAAATGCCAGTGGTAGATTGATAGGGACTGCATTGAATCTGTAGATTGCTTTGGGTAGTAGAGTCATTTTCACAGTGTTGATTCTTCCAATCAAAGAACATGGTATATCTCTCCATCTGTTTGTATCATCTTTAATTTCTTTCATCAGTGTCTTATAGTTTTCTGCATACAGGTCTTTTGTCTCCCTAGGTAGGTTTATTCCTCGGTATTTTATTCTTTCTGTTACAATGATAAATGGGAGTGTTTCCTTAATTTCTCTTTCAGATTTTTCATCATTAGTGTACAGGAATGCAAGAGATTTCTGTGCATTAATTTTGTATTCTGCTACTTTACCAAATTCAATGATTAGCTCTAGCAGTTTTCTGGTAGCATCTTTAGGATGCTCTATGCATAGTATCATGTAATCTGCAAACAGTGACAGCTTTACTTCTACTTTTCCAATTTAGATTCCTTTTATTTCTTTTTCTTCTCTGATTGCTGTGGCTAAAACTTTCAAAACTATGTTGAATAGTAGTGGTGAGAGTGGACAACCTTGTCTTGTTTCTGATCTTAGAGGAAATGGTTTCAGTTTTTCACCACTGAGAATGATGTTGGCTGTGGGTTTGCCTCATATGGCCTTTATTATGTTGAGGTAAGTTCCCTCTATGCCTACTTTCTAGAGGGTTTCTATCATAAAACAGTGTTGAATTTTGTCGAAAGCTTTTTCTGCATCTATTGAGATGATCATATGGTTTTTCTCCTTCAATTTGTTAATATAGTGTATCACATTGCTTGATTTGCGTATATTGAAGAATCCTTGCATTCCTGGGATAAACCCCACTTGATCATGGTGTATGATCATTTTAATGTGCTGGTGGATTGTTTGTTAGTATTTTGTTGAGGATTTTTGCATCTGTGTTCATCAGTGATATTGGCCTGTAGTTTTCTTTTTCTGCGGCATCTTTGCCTGGTTTTGGTATTAGGGTGATGTGGCCTCGTAGAATGAGTTTGGGACTGTTCCTTCCTCTGTTATATTTTGGAAGAGCTTGAGAAGGATAGGACTTAGCTCTTCTCTAAATGTTTGATAGAATTCGCCTGGGAAGACATTTGGTCCTGGGTTTCTGTTTGTTGAAAGATTTTTAATCACAGTTTCAATTTCAGTGCTTGTGATTGGTCTATTTATATTTTCGATTTCTTCCTGGTTCTGTCTCGGAAGGTTGTGCTTTTCTAAGAATTTGTCCATTTCTTCCAGGTTATCCATTTTATTGGCATATAGTTGCTTGTAGTAATCTCTCATAATCCTTTGTATTTCTGCAGTGTCAGTTGTTACTTCTCCTTTTTCATTTCTAATTGTTGATTTGAGTCTTCTCCCTTTTTTTCTTGATGAGTCTGGCTAATGGTTTATCATTTTATCTCCTCAAAGAACTAGCTTTTACTTTTATTGATCTTTGCTATCATTTCCTTCATTTCTTTTTCATTTATTTCTGATCTGATCTTTATGATCTCTTTCCTTCTGCTAACTTTGGGGTTTTTTGGTTCTTCTTTCTCTAATTGCTTTATGTGTAAGGTTAGATGGTTTACTTAAGATGTTTCTTGTTTCCTGAGGTAGGATTGTATTGCTACAAACTTCCCTCTTAGAATTGCTTTTGCTGCATCCCATAGGTTTTGGGTTGTGGTGTTTTCATTGTCATTTGTTTCTAGGTATTTTTTGATTTTCTCTTTGATTTCTTCAGTGATCTCTTGGTTATTTAGTAGTGCACTGTTTAGCCTCCATGGTTTGTATTTTTTACAGGTTTCTTCCTGTAATTGATATCTAGTCTCATAGCGTTGTGGTCGGAAAAGACACTTGATACGATTTCAATTTTCTTAAATTTACCTAGGCTTGATTTGTGTCCCAAGATATGATTTATCCTGGAGAATGTTCCATGAGCACTTGAGAAGTGTATTCTGTTGTTTTTGAATGCAGTGTCCTATGAATATCAATTAAGTCCATCTTGTTTAATGTATCATTTAATGCTTGTGTTTCCTTATTTATTTTCATGTTGGATGATCTATCCATTGGTGAAAGTGGGGTGTTAAAGTCCCCTACTATGATTGTGTTACTGTCAATTTCCCTTTTTATGGCTGTTAACATTTGCCTTATGTATCGAGATGCTCCTATGTTGGGTGCATAAATATTTACAATTGTTATATCTTCTTAGATTGATTCCTTGATCATTATGTAGTGTCCTTCTTTGTCTCTTGTAATCATCTTTATTTTAAAGTCTATTTTGTCTGATATGAGAATTGCTACCCCAGCTTTCTTTTGATTTCCATTTGCATGGAATATCTTTTTCCATCCCCTCACTTTCAGTCTGTATATGTCCCTCGGTCTGAAGTGGGTCTCTTGTAGACAGCATATATATGGCTCTTGTTTTTGTATCCATTCAGCCAGCCTATGTCTTTTGGTTGGAGCATTTAATCCGTTTACATTTAAGGTAGTTATCGATATGTATGTTCCCATTACCATTTTCTTAATTGTTTTGGGTTTGTTATTGTAGGTCTTTTCCTTCTCTTGTGTTTCCTGCCTAGAGAAGTTCCTTTAGCATTTGTTGCAAAGCTGGTTTGGTGGTGCTGAATTGTCTTAGCTTTTCCTTGTCTGTAAAGGTTTTAATTTCTCCGTCGAATGTGAATGAGATCCTTGCTGCGTAGAGTAATCTTGGTTGTAGGGTTTTCCCTTTCATCACTTTAAATATGTCCTGCCACTCCCTTCTGGCTTGCAGAGTTTCTGCTGAAAGATCAGCTGTTAACCTTATGGGGATTCCCTTGTATGTTATTTGTTGTTTTTCCCTTGCTGCTTTTAATATTTTTTCTTTGTATTTAATTTTTGATAGTTTGATTAATATGTGTCTTGGCATGTTTCTCCTTGGATTTATCCTGTATGGGACTCTCTGTGCTTCCTGGACTTGATTATTTCCTTTCCCATATTAGGGAAGTTTTCAACTATAATCTCTTCAAATATTTTCTCAGACCCTTTCTTTTTCTCTTCTTCTGGGACCCCTATAATTCAAATGTTGGTACATTTAATGTTGTGCCAGAGGTCTCTGAGACTATCCTCACTTCTTTTCATTCTTTTTTCTTTATTCTGCTGTGGAGTAGTTATTTCCATTATTTTATCTTCCAGGCCACTTATCTGTTCTTCTGCCTCAGTTCTTCTGCTACTGATTCCTTCTAGAGAATTTTAAATTTCATTTATTGTGTTGGTCATCATGGTTTGTTTGCTCTTTAGTTCTTCTAGGTCCTTGTTAAATGTTTCTTGTATTTTCTCCATTCTATTTTCAAGAGTTTGGATCATCTTTTCTCTTATAACTCTGAATTCTATTTCAGGTAGACTGCCTATTTCCTCTTCATTTGTTTGGTCTGGTGGTTTTTACCTTGCTCCTTCATCTGTTGTGTGTTTCTTTGTCTTCTCATTTTGCTTAACTTACTGTGTTTGGCGTCTCCTTTTCTCAGGCTGCTGGTTTGTAGTTCCTGTTGTTTTTGGTGTCTGCCCCCAGTAGCGAAGGTTGGTTCAGTGTGTTGTGGAGATCTCCTGGTGGAGGGGACTGGTGCCTGTGTTCTGGTGGATGAGGCTGGATCTTGTCTTTCTTGTGGGTAGGGCCACGTCCAGTGATGTGTTTTGGGGTGTCTGTGACCTTAATATGAGTTTAGGCAGCCTCTCTGCTAATGGGTGGCATTGTGTTCCTGTCTTGCTAGTTGTTTGGCAGAGGGTGTCCAGCACTGTAGGTTGCTGGTCGTTAAGTGGAGCTGGGTCTTAGCGTTGAGATGGAGATCTCTGGGAGAACTTTCTCCGTTTGATATTATGTGGAGCCAGGAGGTCTCTGGTGGAACAATGTCCTGAACTCGGATCTCCTACCTCAGAGGCACAGGCCTGACACCTGGCCGGAGTGCCAAGACCCTGCCAGCCACACGGCTCTGAAGAAAAGGGAGAAAAAAGGAAAGAAAAAAGAAAAAATAAAGGAAAATAAAATAAAGTTATTAAAATTTAAAAAAATTATTAAAAGAAAAAAAAATTTTAAGTTATAATAAACTGAAAAAAAAAAAGAATGAAAGAAAGAAGAGAGGAACCAAACCAAAAAACAAATCCACCAATGATAACAAGCACTGAAAACTACAGTAAAAAAACGAACAAAAAAAAATGGACAGACAGACCCTAGGACAAATGGTAAAAGCAAAGCTATACAGACAAAATCACACAAAGAAGCATACGTATACACACTCCAAAAAGAGAATAAGGAAAAACATATATATATATCTATATATTAAAAAAAAAAAGGAAGAGAGAAACCAAAGCAATAAACAAATCTACCGATGAAAAGAAACTCTAAATACTAAACTAAGATAAACATAAAACCAGAAACATATTAGACGCAAAAAGCAAACCCCAAGTCTACAGTTGCTCCCAAAGTCCACCACGTCAATTTTGGGATGATTCCTCGTCTACTCAGGTATTCCAGAGATGCAGGGTACATCAATTTGATTGTGGAGATTTAATCCGCTGCTCCTGAGGCTGCTGAGAGAAATTTCCCTTTCTCTTATTTGTTCGCACAGGCCCTGGGGTTCAGTTTTGGATTTAGCCCCACCTCTGCATGTAGGTCGCCTGAGGGCGTCTGTTCTTCGCTCAGACAGGATGGGGTTAAAGTAGCAGCTGATTAGGGGGCTCTGGCTCACTCAGGTCGTGGGGATGGAGGGGTACGGAATGCGGGGTGAGCCTGTGGCAGCAGAGGCTGGCGTGACATTGCAACAACCTGAGGCGTGCCGTGTGTTCTCTTGGGGAAGTTGTCCCTGCATCACAGGACCCTGGCAGTGGTGGGCTGCACAGGCTCCCAGGAAGGGAGGTGTGGATAGTGACCTGTGCTTGCACACAGGCTTCTTGGTGGCGGCAGAAGCAGCATTAGCGTTTTATGCTCATCTCTGGTGTCCGAGCTGATAGCTGTGGCTCGCGCCTGTCTCTGGAGCTCATTTAGGCGGTGCTCTGAATCCCCTCTCCTCGCGCACCCCGAAACAATGGTCTCTTGCCTCTTAGGCAGTTCCAGACTTTTTCCCAGACTCCCTCCCATCTAGCTGTGGTGAACTAGCCCCATTAAGGCTGTGTTCATGCAGCCAACCCGAGTCCTCTCCCTGGAAGCTAACCTCCGAAGCCTGAGCCTCAGCTCCCAGCCCCCACCCGCACCAGTGGGTGAGCAGACAAGCCTCTCAGGCTGGTGAGTGCTGGTCGGCACTGATCCTCTGTGCAGGAATCTCTCTGCTTTCCCCTCTGCACCACGGTTGCTGTGCTCTCCTCCGTGGCTCTGAAGCTTCCCCCCTGCCCACCAGCCGTCTCCACCAGTGAAGGGGCTTCCTAGTGTGTGGAAACTTTTCCTCCTTCACAGCTCCCTCCCAGAGGTGCAGGTCCCATCCCTATTCTTTTGTCTCTGTTTTTTCTTTTTTCTTTTGCCCTACCCAGGTACGTGGGGAGTTTCTTGCCTTCGCGGAAGTCTGAGGTCTTCTGCCAGCGTTCAGTACGTGTTCTGTAGTTGTTCCACATGTAGATGTATTTCTCATGTATTTGTGGGGAGGAAGGTGATCTCCACATCTTACTCCTCTGCCATTTTGAAGGTCTCCCCCACTTAAAAGCTTTTGCACAGCAAAGGAAACCATAAACAAGACAAAAAGACGACCCTTAGAAGGGGAGACAATATTTGCAAACGAAGCAACTGACAAGGGAATAATCTCTCAAATATACAAACAGCTCATTTAGTTCAATATCAAAAAAACAAACAACCCAATCAAAAAATGGGCGGGAGACCCAAATAGACATTTCTCTAAGGAAGACACTACAGATGGCCAAGAGGCACATAAAAAGATACTCAACACCACTAATTATTAGAGAAATGCAAATCAAAACTACAGTGAGGTATCACTTCACGCCAGTTAGAACGGGCATCATCAGAAAATCTACAAACAACAAATGCTGGAGAGGGTGTGGAGAAAAGGGAATGCTCTTGCACTGTTGGTGGGAATGTACTGATACAGCCACTATGGAGAACAGTATGGAGGTTCCTTAAAAAACTAAAAATAGGACTACCATATGACCCAGCAATCCCACTACTGGGCATATACCTGAGAAAACCATAATTCAAAAAGACACATGAAGCCCAATGTTCACCACAGCACTATTTACAATAGCAAGGACATGGAAGCAATTTAAATGTCCGTCGACAGATGAATGGATAAAGAAGATGTGGTACATATACACAATGGAATATTACTCAGCTATTAAAAGGAATGAAATTGGGTCATTTGTAGAGACACGGATGGACCTAGAGAGACTGTCATACAGAGTAAAGTAAGTCAAAGAGAAAAACAAATATCGTGTATTAACACATATATGCTGAATCTAGCAAAATGGTACAGATGAACTTATTTGCAAAACAGAAATAGACACACAGACGTAGAGAACAAACGTATGGACATCAAGAGGGGAAAGCGGGGGGGAGGGGGGAGTGAGATGAACTGGGAGATTGGGATTGACATGTATACACTGCTATGTATGGAACAGAGTAACTACTGAGAGCCTGCTGTATAGTGCAAGGAACTCTACTCAGTGCTCTTTGGTGACCTAGATGGGAGGGAAATCCAGAAGGGAGGGGATATGTGTATACATATGGCTGATTCACTTCTCTGTACAGCAGAAACTAGCACAACATGATAAAGCAACTATACCTCAGTAGAGTAAAAAACAAAAGAAAACAAGACAAAACAGACATATGACCAATAGTTTGAGAGCAATTCAACATTAGGTATTCAATATATTTCAATCAGAACTAACAGGGCTTTGGAAACAGGAGAGAGAACCATTTATCACATTAGTATACTAGGTCCCCAAAGTTGTTAAAAACAACTGAGAAACAACATTCACACGTAGAACACACTGCTACAGTATTTACATTTTGCTCAATTTGTGTGTGTGTGTTACTTGTACCATCATTCCTTTTCTACTATAGATACATTTAGATTTCTAAGTCTAGGGTGGTTATATTGTGGCCCACTGCTAAAGAACTTGGCAAGGTAAGGACAAATCTGCTCATCCCATGAGATAATTGCAAGAATATTTATCCCATTTTATAGAGATAGCACACTAAATTTATGAGATATTTATATGACTAGCTTGATAACAATCAAAGTTTAGTAAGATTCTAGATTACAGAATCAATGTAGCCAATAGAAATATAGAAAAATGCTGCTTCCAAGGTTGAACATTTGGAATAACAATATATGTGCGGATTTGTTTACATATTAAAGATATAACAAGATCTAAGAGAAAAGGGGATGATGGCATCTTCTTCTTTGACCTTTAGCCTGAAGATTCTCAAATCTCAATGGAATACAGTCAATATAAACTCTTGCTTCAGGGAAGCTAATCTTTTTAATGATTAATTAAAATTTTTATAGAACAAAAAAGATTGTTCTATTGTTTGTTTATAGAACAAAGCATATTTGTTCTATGTTTTTTTATTTTGTTTTTTCGTGAAGAGTATACTTTCCATACTTCAATGAGGTAATGGAAAATAATATTAGAATGAACAGCTGGGATGCTAAGAAGGCAAACATAGATGTTTATTAGAATATGGTTTTATTTTTGCTATCACTACTGGTACTCTTGCCATTCATTATCCCCTATTCATATGCTTTACCAATGTATTTTGTTCTTCTATAGAAAGAGATTTGTTTAATTAGTACTGGTAGATGGTAGTAATAAAACTCTGGTCTCTAGATTCCCAGCTCTTTACCCATTTTTACCATGGTTTCAGAGGGCTCTTTTCTTGTCTTACATTCTTTCTCTCTCTGTGCCTACTTCTTTATATCAACTTTCTCACTCAAGAACTCCTGATTCTTTTATCCAACTCAGCCTATTTCATTAGAGTAAGGCTCTATGTTCTTACCATGGTCCATGATTTACATTTCTTGTAAAATCACATCCAAAAGCATATACCTATGAAGATCTTCTGGAGTGACAAGGGTCAAGATATCCATAACCTCCAAAAAATTAAATATAACAGCTCTAGCAGGTCACACAATATTCACACACATTCAGGCAGTAATGATATATCACTTAGTAAACAGTATAAAGGTGAATATGCATCCAGATAACATAATTTAGTATTTCTTGGCTATCTTATTTCCTAATCCCAGTTCACCCTGATCTGCTTCAAATACACTAAGACCAGGAATGGTAAAACTAATCATACACACTTAAGGTCTATATTTAGGGTCTATTATATTTAAGGTCGATTATTACTTACCAATCCTTTTACCTTTTACATTTTCTCACTATTTAGCTCATCCCATGGATTAGGCTTACTTAAGAAACTTTATTTGTGTGAGCTCATAATCTTTTTTTTTTTAAGAGCTTTATTGAGATACAGTTCACATATCATAAAGCTATACATTTAAAGTATACAGTTCATTGGTTGTTAATAAATTCACAAGGTTGTGCAACCATTACCAAAATATAATTTTAGAGTTTACCAATGCTCCAAAAAGAAACCTGGCAAACATTAGCAGTCACTACTTCTCAGACTGGGAGGGCCCAAGCAACCACGAATTTACTTTCTGTCTCTACGGATTTGCCTATTCTAGACATTCACACAATTAGAGGCATACAACATGTGGTCTTTTGTGACTGGCTTCTTTTACTTACCATAGTGTTTTTAAGACTCATACATGTTGTAGCAAATTACCAACACATAACTCTACTTTTTTTTTCAAAAAATTTTCTACTGTGATGAAATATTTATATAATAAAACCTGCCATCTTAACCATTTTTAAGTGTACAATTCAGTGGCACAGTGGCATTAACTTCATTTACAATGCAGTGCAACTATCATGACTATCTCTTTTCAAAACTTTTTCATCACCCCAAACAAATCAAAATTATTGATTCAGTGTTTGCTTGGCTGCTATAAACCTTTGACTATTTTCTGAAACACAGTTCTGAAAAAGTTGATTCTAACAGTTGTTTTTTGTTTCTTTTGTTTGTTTTTTTAAAGATTTTTTTTGATGTGGACCATTTTTAAAGTCTTTATTGAATTTGTTACAATATTGCTTCTGTTTTATGTTTTGTTTTTTTGGCAGTGAGTCACGTGGGATCTTCGCTCCCCGACCAGGGATTGAACCTGCACTCCCTGCACTGGAAGGCGAAGTCTTAACCACTGGACTGCCAGAGAATGCCCTGTTTTGTTTTTTTTTTTAAGAGGGATAATTCTATTCTTTTAATTGAAGTATAGATGATTTACAATATTCTGTTAGTTTCAGGTATATAGCAAAGTGACTCAGTTATATACTTTCTTCAGATTATTTTCCATTATACTTTATTACAAGATATTGAATACAGTTCCCTGTGCAGTAAATCTTTGTTGCTTACCTATTTTATGTTTAGTAGTTTGTATCTACTAATACCATACTCCTAATTTATCCCTCTTCCCCCTCCCTTTCCCCTTTGGTAACCATAAGTTTGTTTTCTATGTCTGTGAATATGTTCCTGTTTTCGACATTTATTCATTTGTATTATTTTTTAAATTCCACATATAAGTGAAATCATGTAATATTTGTTATCTCTGTCTTACTTGTCTGAGTATGATATTCTCTAGGTCCATCTATTTTTGCTGCAAATGGCAATATTTCATTCATTTTTATGGCTGATTAATATTCCATTGTATATACATATATATATACCACATCATCTTAAACCAATTTTCCGTTGATGGACACGTGGGTGGTTTCCATGTCTTGGTTATTGTAAATAGTGCTGCTATAAACATTGGAGTGCATACAGATTTTTGAATTAGAGTTTTCAACTTTTCTGGATATATGCCCAGGAGTGGAATTGGTAGATTATATATGGCAGCTCTATTTTTAGTTTTTAAGGAAACTTCATACTTTTTTCCATAGTGGCTGCACCAATTTACTTTCCTACCAACAGTGTATGAGGGTTCCCTTGTCTCCACACCCTCTCCAGCATATATTGTTTGACGATAGCCATTCTGACTAGTGTGAAGTGGTATCTCATGGTTTTCACTTGCATTTCTCTAATAAGCAATGCTAAGCATCTTTTCATGTGTCTCTTGGCCACGTGTATGTCTTCTTTGGAGAAAGGTCTATTTAGCTCTTCTGTTCATTTTTCGATTAGGTTTTTTGTTGTTGTTGCCCTGTACTAGCTTATTTAAGTGATCGTCAATTCTTTTTATAAATTTGCCTTTCCTACTGTGATTTTCCCTTTCCTAGAGATTCGTGCTTCTTCTCTATTTAGAGAAGACCTTTCAATATTTCTTTTAGGGTACATTTACTATTGCTGTCTTCTTTTAGTTTTTGCTTCTCTGAGAAATTCTCTTTTTTTTTTTTAACTTTTTATTTTATATTGGAGTATAGCCGATTAACAATGTTGTGATAGTTTCAGGTGCACAGCAAAGGGACTCAGCAATACATATACGTGTATCCATTCTCCCCCCAAACTCCCCTCCCACCCAGGCTGCCACATAATATTAAGCAGAGCTCCCTGTGCTACACAGTAAGTCTTTGTTGGTTATCCATTTTAAATATAGCAGTGTGTACATGTCGATCCCAAGCTCCCTAACTATCCCTTCCCCTCATCCTTCCCGCCCCGCCGTAACCATAAGCTCCTTCTCTGTGAGTCTGTTTCTGTTCTGTAAATAAGTTCATTTGTATCATTTCTTTTTAGATTCCTTATATAAGGAGTATCATAGGATATTTCTCTTTCTCTGTATGACTTACTTCACTCAGTATGACAATCTCTAGGTCCATCCATGTTGCTGCAAATGGCATTATTTCATTCTTTTTAATGGCTGAGTAATATTGCATTGTATATATGTACCACATCGTCTTTATCCATTCCTCTGTCGTGGACATTTAGGTTGCTTCCATGTCCTGGCTATTGTGAATAGTGCTGCAATGAACATTGGGGTGCATGTATCCTTTCAGATCATGTTTTCCTCTGGATAAATGCCCAGGAGTGGGATTACAAGGTCATATGGTACCTCTATTTTTAGTTTTTAAAGGAACCTCCATACTGTTCTCCATAGTGGCTGTACCAATTTACATTCCCACCAACAGTGTAGGAGGGTTCCCTTCTCTCCACACCTTCTCCAGCATTTACTGTTTGTAGACTTTTTGATGATAGCCATTTTGACTGGTGTGAGGTGATATCTCATTGTAGTTTTGATTTACATTTCTCTATTAATTAGTGACGCTGAACATCTTTTCATGTGCCTCTTGGCCATCTGTATGTCTTTGGAGAAATGTCTATTTACGTCTTCTGCCCATTTTTTGATTGGGTTGTTTGTTTTGATGATATTAAGTCTCATGAGCTGTTTGTAAACTTTGGAGACCAATCCCTTATTGGTCACATCATTTGCAAATATTTTCTCTTAATCTGTGGTTTGTCTTTTCGTTTTGTTGATGGTTTCCTTTGCTGTGCAAAAGCTTTTGAGTTTAATTAGGTCCCACTTGTTTCCTTTTGTTTTTATTTCCATTATTATGGGAGATGGATCGAAAAAGATATTCGTGTGATTTATGTCAGAGAGTGTTTTGCCTATGCTTTCCTCTAGGAGTTTTACAGTGCCTGGTCTCACATTGAGGTCTTTAATCCATTTTGAGCTTATTTTTGAGAATGGTGTTAAAGAATGATCTTGTCTGAGAAATTCTTTATCTCTCCTTCTATTGTAAATGACAATCTTCCTGGGTAGATTATCTTAGGTTGCAGGCTTTTCCCTTTCACAACTTTGAATATATCATGTCATTCCCTTCTGCCCTGCAAAGTTTCTGCAGAAAAATCAACTGATAGCCTTATGGGAGTTCCCTTGTAATTGACTCTTTTTTTTTTTCTTGCTGCCTTTAGAATCCTCTCTTTAACTTTTGCCATTTTAATTATGATATGTCTTGGTGTGGGTTTGTCTGGATTCATCTTGTTTGGTAACCTCTGTGCTTCCTGTACCTGGACATCTGTTTCCTTCTTTAGGTTTGGGAAGTTTTCAGCCATAATTTCTTCAAATACATTTTTAATCCCCCCTTCACCTTCTGGAACCCCTATTATGGGTAGGGTGGCACACTTTATATAATCCCATAGATCTCACATTTTGTTTAATTTTTTTTTTCATGTGTCTATCTGCTGTTCTGATTGGGTGATTTCCATTATTCTATCTTCCAGATCACTTATTTGTTCTTCTGTGTTATTTATTCTGTTATTCAATGCTTCTAGATTGGTTTTTATTTTGGCAATTGAGTTTTCTAATTTTGATTGGTTCCTCTTTATAGTTTCTCGTTCCTTGTTATAGTAACCTGCATTTCTATTGATAATCTTTCTTAATTTCTTTAGTATTTTTATTACCTCCTTTTTGAACTCGGGGTCTAGTAGACTGGTGAGACATTTCATTATTTGTTCTTTCAGGGGATTTCTCTTGTTTTAATTGGGATTAATTCCTCTGCTTTTTCATTTTACTTAACTTTCTCTGTCTCTATGAATTTAGGAAAAACAGTTATCTACTGTGATCTTGAGGGGGTGTTTTTATGTGGGAGCATCCCTGTGTAGACTGTGTGAGTCCAATATTTTTGATGCAAGGGGTGTTTTTGGTATGGATGCCAGCCATGTTTTTCCTCAGAGTGTGCTGGCCATTATCCCCTTGATAGGGGGTGTGATTGGTGTTATGGTTTTCAGAGCCTGAACTGGATGTTAGTTGGGGGCCTCCTCTTTGCTCACAGCCCTGTAGAGGGCAGGGTCTGCGTCCCAGTTGTTGGAGTAGAACTCCTGAGGGTTGGGTTTTATAAGGCTCCACTGCCTTTAAGTGCATGATTTGTCCCAAAGGAGGTGAGTGTTGAAGCAAGTGAGGCCCATGTGGTCACAGCAAACCTATCTGCTGCCCGTGCAGGAATCTGTGGTTTTGCCTAGAAGCAGCCCAAGGTTGCATCCCTTTCTCTGTTGTGTTCACCCCAGACCTGGTGCTAGGCTGGTGCTGGGGGCCAGGGTGCTGTCACTGCAGGAATTGAGTTGGTTGTGCTGCGGCCTGGGACCTGGGTTGCTTCTGTGGCAGGCCTCTCCCAGGACCTGTCACCCCAGATCCGGCTCCAAGCACTGGTGTAGGATGGGCAGAACTGGTGCGCTCCCGCTGGAAAATTAACCACTTGTGTACTCCTCCCCAGGGGCTGTCAACCCGAGACGTGAATTTCTGTGGTGCCACCTGGTGTGTGCACCAACAAGCTCTGTGGCTGCTTAACCCGCACCCACCCACCTGAGTGTTAACCGTGGCTCTGATTCAGGACCTGTGGCCTGTCCCTGTGCACACACTGATAATAGGCTCTGAGGTTTGCTCTGGACTATGCCCCCAAGGCCTCCAGGCTGTCTCCATGCAGCCAGACTGAGTCCTCTCCCAGGGCCCTTCCCTCTGAGATTCAGTACCTAGCCTCTGTGCATACTAGTAACCCTGGCCGGTGCAGGTTTTGGGCTAGGAAGTGCAGCAAGATGGCAGCTGTCAGCACAGATCTCTCTCTATCCTGATTGCTATCAAGCCAGCAGGAGCACACTCCTTGCGAGCAGAGTCCTGGCCCCATCAGCCCCTCTATGTATCCTGGCAGTCCTCCCAGCAGGCAGTGGGGCTCCCCAGGGCAAGGGACTGCCCATGTGGGCCTTCCCTCCATCACAGACCCCTCCCAGTGGCGATGATCCCATCCTGATCCCTTTTTTCCCCCATCCTACCCATTTACATGGCTATCTTTCTTGAAGCTTTCATTGTATAAGAGATCTTCTGCTAGTTTCCAGTTGGTTTTCTGTGAGAATTCTTCCACATGTAGGTGTACCTTTGATGTGTCTGTGGGTGGAGGTGAGCTCCACATCCTCCTACTCCACCATCTTGATCCTCTCCAATAAGTTTCTGCTTGTTTTATAGTGTTTCTGTGGAGGGGTGGGAGCTTGAAGCTCTAAAACTAGCTGTTCTATCCACTATTAATTCTAAATAGATATGCTATATTACATAAGAAATTTGCCAAGGTAAAACAGTGTGTTACCTTTAGCGTGATCTCTGTCTCATACCCAAAGATGATTTTTCAGAGTAAGAACTGTGAATATTTTCCAGTTTTCCTTTTATTCTACATTTCCATAGTATAGTTCCACTAACAAACAATACCAAAACTTTCCAAACACAAATAACTAGGCATGAATTCTGTTGGTTTGAAAGTGAATCCAACATGCTGTAAAGTTTTATTTAATAACTCTATGCATTTATTACATGATCTTATTGCCATCATTCTTAAATTAGCTCATGTGAGACCCTGAATTAAAGATAAAAAGATACTCTCAAAACACCTTTTAGCTACTGTATTTTTCAGTTCTAAAATTTTCATTTGGTTCTTTGTAATAGTCTCTATTTTAGAGCTAAGATTTCATGTCTCTTCATTAATTACAAGCATGTTTTCTTTTAGTCACTGAGCCTAGATATAGTAGCTGCTTTAACAATCTTTGTCTGTTAATTCCAATAGCTGGGTCATCTTGGGGTTAATATCAGTTGATTGTCCTTCTCTTGAAAATGGGTCAAATTTTTTTATTTCTTTGTATGTTAAATAATTTTGGATTGCATCCTGCACATGGTGAATGATATGTTGAAGAGATACTAGGTTTTGTTATATTATTCTGAAGAACGTGGATTTCTTTCTATTTCACTAAGCAGATGACTTGGGTAGACCTAACTGAAAACTGTCTGCTCTGCAGTGGACGGCAATCCAAAATTTAATTCAATTCCTTTGGCCTTAGCTGGGCTGACAGTAGTTTACTCATGGTTCAGATGTCAGCCAGAGATCTAGGGAGCTTTTTTACAGAATTTGAGGCTCCTCTCTTTGGCTCTATCCCTTCCAAGATTTCCCCACTCGCTTTTCTTTTTATATTCTTTTCCATTATGGTTTATTACAGGATATTGAATATAGTTCCCTGTGCTATACAGTAGGACCTTGTGGTTTATTTTATATACAGTAGTTTGTATCTGTTAATCTCAAACTCTGAATTTATCCCTCCCCCACCCTCTTTCCCTTTTAGTAATCATAAGTTTGTTTTCTATATCGGTGAGTCTGTTTCTGGTTTTGTAAATAAGTTCATTTGTGTCATATTTTAGATCCCACATATAACTGATGTCATATGGTATTTGTCTTTCTCTTTCTGACTGACATCACTTAGTATGATAATCTCTAGGTCCATCCATGTAATGCTGCAAATAGCATTATTTCATTCTTTTTATGGTTGAGTAGTATTCCACTGTGTATATGTACATCATCTTCTTTATCCATTCATCTGTCAATGGACATTTAGGTTGTTTCCATGTCTTGGCTTGTGAATAGTGCTGCTATGAACATAAGGGTGCATGTATCTCTTTGAAGTATAGTTTTGTCTGGATATACGCTCAGGAGTGGGATTACTGGATCATACGGCAACTCTATTTTTAGTTTTTTGAGGATCCGCCATGCTGTTTTCCATAGTGGCTACACCAATTTACATTCCTACCAACAGTGTAGCTGGGTTCCCTTTTCTCCACACCCTCTCCAGCATTTGTTATTTGTAGATTTTTAAGGATGGCCATTCTGACCGGTGTGATGTAGTACCCCCCCTCACTTTAAAGCAGCTGTGGTTGCCCAAACTCTGTTTTTCCAGCCAGTAAGCCTGCAGATTTCAGCTGCCAGGTAGGCCAAACTGGAGCCTATTCCGGGGTTAAGTGTTATAAAAATGGGATACTCAACTAGTGCCTTCTTCCAAATGTCAGAATCTGCTTGCTCTTGGTCACTCTCCAGTGCTTTCAGGTAGTTACGGGGTTTTTTTAGTCCAGACTTTGTAATTGTTATTTGTGAAAACAATAGGGGCTTCTAATACGAACCACTACGCTATACTGGAATAGAGCTTCCTCTCAAAGCAGTTTAAATACTTATTATTTTATTTATCAATAAAATTTAGTGCCACCTCTATGGGTCTGGCATTTAAAGTCATTCTACTCACTGCTGTAGAATAGGCAATATGAAAAAAAAAGAAATGGCTATGTGAGAGAAGTTTGATTACACGTATCATCTGTTACACAGTTACAAACTAGGTTCTAGAAATGACCGTTGGTGAAAAAATAAATGTTTTGTATTTTAACGTGTTCCTATTTTTGTACCACTTTTAATTTTTGGGCGCCAAATGAGAACAGTCTTAGTGATTTTCATGATTCTAAAAATACATGCTCACTGAAAAAAGACAAAAATAATTCAATCAAAATAAAGAAGTATAAAGAATTGAAAATCACCAACATTTTACCAGAGATAAGCCATTTAAAACTTGCTCATCATCCTTCTATACAAATTTCCATACATAAACACACACACCTGTGCTATTAACTTGATTTTTCAGTTTGACAATATATCTTTAGTAAGTTCACTAAAATGATTTTTAAATCTACATAAAATAGTCTATATATTTTAATTTAAAAACCCTATGGATAAATATTTTTGCTGCTTTTAGTTTTTCACATCTATAAACAACACTATTTACCTTTATAAGTTTTCTAACTGTGAGCCATTGGGGTAGAAGAAAAGGTAATAGAAAGGGGACAGGCTTGGAGGCAAGACAGACCTGGGTGCCTGTTTCAGTTCTAGTCGACTTGCTAGCTTTGTGTCCATAGGCAAGTTAGTGAAATTCTTTGAAAGCTGGACCACTGTTAAGAGGAGTAAGGTAAGCAAGGACATGAAAAACATCTACTATAATTCTGGGTACACATAGGAACTTAAAAAATAAGTGCCTGTTTGTATGCGCATGGACGCACATACACACACATTATAAAACTATTAAGAAAGCAAAGATACTTGGCCAAAGCACATTTTTTTTAAGTATTTGAAATTTTGGTTTAATTTGTAACCTAAATGCAGAAGAGATTTATTTTTTTTCATTTTCATTTTAATACATCTTTATTGGAGTATAATTGCTTTACAATGGTGTGTTAGTTTCTGCTGTACAACAAAGTGAATCAGCTATATGCATACATATATCCCCATATCCCCTCCCTCTTACCCTCCCTATTCCAGCCCTCTAGGAGGTCACAAAGCCTGGAGCTGATCTCCCTGTGCTATGCAGCAGCTTCCTACTAGCTAGCTATTTTACATTTAGTAGTGTACATATGTAAATGCTACTCTCTCACTACACCCCAGCCTCCCCGTCCCCCCCCGCCGTGTCCTCAAGTCTGTTCTCAACGTCTGCATCTTTATTCCTGCCCTACCACTAGGTTCATCAGAACCATTTTTCTAGGCTCCATACATATGTGTTAGCATACGGTATTTGTTTTTCTCTTTCTGACTTACTTCACTCTGTATGACAGACTCTAGGTCCATCCACCTCACTACAAATAACTCAATTTCATTCTTTTTATGGCTGAGTAATATTCCATTGTATATATGTGCCACTTCTTCTTTATCCATTCATCTGTCGATGGACATTTAGGTTGTTTCCATGGACTAAACCACATTATTTATTATTGACTTATGTGTATACCAAAATTTTGTGTGAGAATCCATCTTCATATTCAAATTTTATAATGAGTAAGACATAAAAGAATTTCTTTTTTAATTACATCACCTTCTTTCAAATGTCAATGATGTGCCTCCGACAAAGTTTTGTATATGATGTGGTTCTCCTTTGAACATTTTATTCCAGGCTGAATATAGCTAGGTAAATAATTGGGCATAGATAACACCTATTATTTAATTAATTTAATTCTATTTAAAAATCTCCTTAACAAAAGTTATCTCAAAACAATTTTATTCACTGATATTTAGCCATATGTGGAATATAAAAGGTCTGATTTTCAATAACTTTAATAGTAATAACCATCACTATGGTTTACTTTTCAATAAGAATATCAGTGGTAAAGAATATTTTTAAGATGTTACAATATAATTTATATGTTTATTAGTAAAGAAGAGCAGAGGAAATTCATTTTAGTAAGGTTAAATATAGTATTTGGATGGAATTTTTGCCAAGACCTCTATGTAAAGATATTATATAATAATTAGAGGAACAATAAAACACTGATCTATCTATAGGCAGCAAAAAAATAGAAGAGAGGAAGGCTTAAACTACCTTTTCAAAGAAAGCCAAGAACTACTCATTTTACCAGATCAGATTGTTCTGATGTTGAGAGGAAAATTACCTACTCCACATTGCACAATGGTAAGGCTAGGTCTGTTTTTTTTTTTTTTTTTTTTTTTTCCCTTAAGGGACTAAATGACCAGAAATATGGTAGAGAGAAAACCTACAGCAATTTGATATATCTAATATTTTAAATATATGTGTTTTTTCCATCATTCCTCTGGGATGCCCTTATCCTGAGGAGAATATAACATAGGAAAAGGTGCTCTCAATTAAGTGAATAGTACCAGAAAAGAAGAGAGATGAAAATCATCAACAGTGAACAAACCAGACAAAAACACTAAATTAATTGGGTTGGGAAGTGAATAAATTCCCAGTTTTAGATTCTTACCTGTATGCCTTAAAGACCCCCAACATTCATTAGTCCTCCCAAATATGATTTTTTCCTTTTAATTCCAGAGCTCAGGGATTGGCACTATCTTCCATGATGTTGTCTAAGCTAAAAACCTGAATCAGTCTATTTCTACTCCTCACTTCTCAAGTCTACTTGGATCATATCACATAGGTGCCATTTACTGTGTGTTCACTATGTACCAGGCACTGTGCTAAGTATTTTATAAACATTTAACCCTCAAAATAACAACAGCAGGTTTTGTAATCCAACAAAGGTTGGTTTGTTTTATCCATATTTTTAGGAAAACACAGAATGGTTAAGATACATGCACAGTCACAATCCAATTAAGATACAGAGTCTGTTTTATTAACCACTGTGATGTACCTCCCATATTTTCCATTACTGTTGGAAAGACATGAGCCTTGCCTTTATCATCATTCATCTAGATTGGTATAGAGCATCCTAAGTGTTCTGCCTCTATACCTCCTTCCAATTCATTTGCTAAGGATAGCAAATCCTCTGAAATATACCTAAAAATGTCTTTGTTTCAAAATCTTCAAAAGTTTCCCTCCCTAAGACATACAAATCATTTACAATGTGACTCCAACAACTTAACATTCCATTGTCATCTCTTAAAGTTATTCTTAATAATCCCTTGACTTTAGACAAACTTGCATTTCTCAAAAACACTGTTTAGGGCTTCCCTGGTGGCACATTGGTTAAGAATCCCCCTGCCAATGCAGGGGATATGGGTTCGATCCCTGGTCTGGGAAGATCCCACATACTGTGGAGCAACTAAGCCCGTGTGCCACAACTACTGAGCCTGCGCTCTACAGCTCGCGAGCCACAACTACTGAAGCCCGCGCGCCTAGAGCCCATGCTCCACAAAGAGAAACCGCTGCGATGAGAATCCCGCGCAACGCAACGAAGAGTAGCCCCCCACTCGCCACAACTAGAGAAAGCCCGCGTGCAGCAACGAAGACCCAACGCAGCCAAAATAAATAAATAAATTTATTTTAAAAACCCACTGTTTATTCATATATAGTGTCTTTGCTCACTTTTTTTTTTTTCTTTAGAAGCCCTTCTCATCATATTCTTCATGAAGAATTCCTTTACCCTCTAAGCCAGAATTAGTCACTGTCCCCTCTGTGCTCTAAAAGTTTTAGTATACATATTTAACATAAAAATTACATTTTATAATGAATAAGACTGTCTCTTGCACAAGACACTGAAGTCTTCAGGATCATTCATTTAATCAACAAATATTTCTTCACTAATTATAACTGAAAAGGTTGACAAGCTGACTTACATTAAAATTTGGAATTTCTATTTGTCAGAGACACTTTTAAGAGAGTAAAAAGGGAAGCAACAGACTGCGAGAATAAATGTGTAATACACATATCAAAGGACTCATCCAGAACATATAGGGAATGCCTACTATAAATAAGAAAAAGACAGTTAACCTAACTTTTAAAACACGAAACACACGAAGTCATTTCACAAAAGAGGATATCCAAATGGCCAATAAATATATGAAAATATGCTCAATATCATTAGTTATTAGAGAAATACATATATTAGAAACATTTTTGGTCACAATTATCTGAAATAATTAAATGAAAAAAGACTGACAATACAAAATGTTAGTGAGAATGTGAAGTTAAGTGGAGTTCTCCTAAAATGCTAAAGAGCATATAAATTCATACATGTACTTGGGAAAACTGCAGAATCTAGTAAAATTATTCATTTATATACCCTATGATCCAGTATCTCTAGGTCACATCTAGCTTGTCTATTAGGTGGATATCTAATGAGATTATGTGTATATATATGCACCAAAAGACATGTTCAAGACTGTTTATTGCAGCATTATTCGTAACAGCCCCTAACTGGAAACAACCCAAATATCCTTCATCAAAAGAATGGATAACTAAACTGTACATTTAATAAAACAAAAAGCACAGCAATTATCCATTGCTATAAAGTTTGATACAGGTAAAGATAATTCATGGTGACAGAAATCAGATAGTAATTACCTTTGAGGAAGAGGGAAGGTGTAGTGATTGGAAGGGGGCATAGGGAGATTTCTGGGATGCTGGTGATACTGTATTTCTTTAGCTGTGGTGGTTACTCAGAAGTGTTCTCTTTGTGTTAATTTAACAAGCTTTTTACACTTATGATTTGTGTCTTTTATGTACAACTCATATAGAATATTATACTTCATTAAAAAGTTTATTTTAGGAAACAGAAGTGAAACAAAAGCTATGAGACTGGATGAGATAACCAAGTGAGTTTAAGTACAGAAGAAACAAATGCTAAATAAATTATTATTGAATAAATAAAAGGGCAAATGAGAGATTTAAGAAATTTAAGAACAGCAATCCAATTAAGAGAAGGGGTATCAAAAAGTAACAAATATTGAAGTAAACATTTCCTCAGTGGGTCTGCCGTATTCACATATTCACGTAGAAAGAGTGGGTGAATGATGTTTTGTATCTATGCTACTACTAATTCTCATTACCATAAAAGAATCCAGAATCTGGGCTTGAATCTGGCTCCACCATTACTTGCTGTGTGACCTTGGACAAATCACTTAACGATTTGCCTCATTTTTCTCACTTATGAATAGGAACAATAATAGTACCCACCTCATATGTTTGTTATGAGGATTAAAATGAGTTAGTAGTTTTAAAGCAATTACCACAGTGCCTGATACGTTGAACATTAAACAAACAAACAAAACACAATCCTGGCAAAAGGATGTGACTTTGTGATTTCACTTTACTAAAGTTTATTTAAATCAATCAACTGAAAAACTACTAGATATAATAAGTGTTTCCTAGCAACAATCGGTTAAAAATATAATGCAAGAGTTCTGTTTTTGGGCAGAGTGCAGTAGATCATAGCAGGTCAATACTTATATACCATAATGAGTAGACAATCAAATAATTACAAAAATCCTACTTTTTAAAAGACACTGAAGAGCTACAGAACCAATAAATTAGACAAAATAAAATTTTAGAAATGGGGAAACTTTTCTAAGTTAAACTGATAATCTGTAGCTTTTCCTACCCACCACACCCATCTACACTGGGGATATTTGCTGATTTTGGTCACAGGGCTGACCATCAGCTTTTCCAGGCAGAGAACCTCTGCTGGGAGGAAAAGAAACCAGTAAGCTTTTAGACATTTAGAAACTGGAAACTTGAATAGACTTAAACACATGGCTGTTTTTTCCCTTGGAACAATTGTGGATTGCAGTGCTGTACACAAGCCTGCAAAGCTAGACAAAAAGCTTATGAAAGGCAGAGTGAAATCCTTTGCATTCTTCATGGTGCTTAAGAAAGAAAGATCTGCTAGGGAAGGCTGACCAAAGAACAATGAAAGTTTCCACTTCAAGATATTTGCCAGTTTTTGAGGCTTATATTGGTTAGGCTGGAGGCAAGAGAGCTAGGCTGGAACCTAAGACTATCAAAGCTAAATCTCCTACTGTAACAGGAAGGAAGGGATGAAAACCCACTATATTCTCAACTCAGCTCTAACCCAGCAAAATTCTTGACTGAATTGGAGTGATCACTTTCTCATATTTTCTGCCTATCAGTAGAAAGGGAGACAGTATGATGGATGACAAATCATCTATAACCAATATGATTGTTTTACACAGGAAATACATTTATAAAAATTACTTGGCACGTAAGAAAATAGGACACAATATTAAAAAGAAAAAACAGATGAAAAACCCCACAAGAGATGCATGGGGAGTTTGCAGACAAGAATTTTAAAGTAAACTATGATTAATATATTCAAGAAAATAGAAGAGAGGTAAATAAAATAGAAAAATGATGGAAAATTTCACCAGGAAACAGAATCTATAAAAAATTAAATGGACATACTAGGACATAAACTTACAATATCTGAAATTCAGATCTAAACGAGTAGGTTTATTAGGATTGAAGAATGTAAACACAAGTCAAAAGGAAAAATGCAGCAGAACACAGAATATTAAATTCAAAGACAAATCAACAAAAAAGTACAAACTGATGTAGAGAAAGTAAAAAGAATGAACAAACAAACAGGACAAAACAAATATTTAGAGTTTATTAACTTAATTTCATGAGATATAGAACCATTACTCCTAGATAGTTCTAGTCTCTCATTTTTCCTTTTTGTGCTATTATTGTTATCCATGTTACATATATATATATATATGTTTTTGTACATACAAATACACACACATCAAATCCAACAATAATTTGCTATAATTAAGATTTTATATAATTTACATTTATTGAAGAAGCCAAGAAAAGTAAGAGGGCAAGTATATATTTATAGAGTTTTTTATATTAACTTTCTTATTTACTATTTCTGGTTCTCCTATTTGTTCCTGTGGATTCAAGATATCGTCTGGTGTAATATACTTACTCTAATGCAGCTTTGTTCTCCCACTTACCTTCTTTGTTTTGTTATTTTCAAATATATTACATTTCTATATGTTACTGGCTCAGCAAAAGTTGTATATGTATTGTCTTATACAATTGCTTTTCAAATCAGTAATGAGAGGAAAGGACAAAAAACATGCATCTATACTGTCTTTTATAACTACATAATTACCTTTACCAGTGCTCTTTCTGTGTGTGCATTTACTTTACGTGGCCACTTGCTTTCGGCCTGAAGAATTTTCGTCAGTATTTATTGCAAGGTGAATCTGTTGGCAATAAATTCTCTCAGTTTTTGTTTACCTGGGAGTGTATTTCATCTTCAATTTTGAAAGATAGTTTTCCTGGATATAAGATCCTTGGTTTGTGGACAGGTTTTTTTCTTTCAGTACTTTGAATATGTCATACTACTGGCCTCCATTTTTATTGATGTTAAGTCAGATGTTAATTTTATCGGGTTCACTTCTTTTTTGGTGAATCATTTTTCTTACTGCTCTAAAACTTTTTATCTTTGTCTTTTGGCACTTTTACTATGATGTGTGGTATGAAGCGAAAGTCTGTGTCCCACCAAAATTCCTATGTTGAAACCGTAATCACAGTGTGATGGTATTTGGTAGGTGTGGGGTCTTTAGGAGGTGATTAGGTCATGAAGGTGAAGTTGTTATGAATGGAATTAATGCCCTTATAACAAAAGGCCAGGGAGCTAGCTAGCTCTCTTTCTCATGTGAGGAATGGGAAGAAAGCTGTCTGCAACCCAGAGAAGGTCCTCATAAGAACCTGACCACACTGACACCATTACCACGGACTTCTAGCCTCCAGAACTGTGAAAAATAACTTTCGTTGTTTATGAGCCCTTTGCTATAGCAGCCTGAACTTACTAAGACCAGGTGCGTGGGTATGGAACTATTTTAGTTTATCTTATCTGAAATTGGTGGAGCTTCCTGGATGTGTAGATTAATGTTTATAATTACATTTGGCAAATTTTCAGCCATTATTTTTTAACATATTTTTTGTGCTCTTTTATCTCCTTGTACTCCCATTACCATATATTTGTGTGCTTAATGGTGTTCCACCTTTCTCTGAGGTTCTGATCATTTGCCTATCTTTAAGTCTGCTGTCAACACAGAACAGGTGTTGAGTGAGCCCCACTAGCAAATCTTCCATTTCATTTATTATACTTGCAACTCCAGAATTTTCATTTGGTTCTTTTAAAAAATAATTTATATTTCTATTGATATTCTCTATTTGATGAGACACTGTCATCATGGCTTCTTTACTTCTTTCAGTATGGCTTCCTAGAAGATTTGTTTCTTTTTTAAAAAACATATTTAAATAGACTGCTTTGAAATCTGTTAAATTCAATATCTAGAACCGCTCATGGGCAGTTTCTGTTGTCTGCTTTGTTTCTTGTGTATGGGTCACACTCCCCTGTTCTTTGCATGTCTTAAAATACTTTTTGAAAATCGGACATGTTATATAATATACTGTAGCAACCTGGGATACTGACACCCTTCCCTCTCTTCAGAGCTTTGTTGTTTGATTATTTATTTGTTTACTGAAATCAGCTAGGCTACTTTAAAAAGACTATTTCCACTCTGTATGAAACTTCTGATATTGCTCCTCAGAGGGTACAGCCAAGGCATACACGAAGTCACCTTGGGAAGACAGAGGTTTTAGTAGGGGTTTCTTCAACTGTCTCTTTTCTTTCCTTGATCTGTTAAGCTATTTGCCTCTTTGTTGGCACATCCAGCTGTTATGCTCCACTAATGATACTACTGTGATGAACAATGCCTGGGGACATACATTGCTCCACAGTCTGATAAATTAAATTCAGACAGGGTAGATTTTCAGTTCATCTTTGAGGTTTGTTCTGATCCAAGGAGGATTCTTTTTAGCTGACTCTCTCCCAGGTTCAGTCTGATAAACTAACAAATTTAGCTTCTTGCTCTTTTAGAGAGATTATCAGCCGACCCTGAATTGTTTACCACCAAAATATCCATTGTTTTTGAGATTGACCTTAGGCTTGAACTTCCCCAAATTGTTTCAAATAAGGCCTTTCCTTTGGGAATAGCTTAAGAGTAATACATTCTTATGGACTAGCCTGGAAAAAATCTTTAAGCCACTGTTCCAAGTGCTGTTGTAGGGGTGGTAGCCTTTGGTCTGCTTGGGCTGCCTCTCCTAATGTGGATGTTCTGCCCTATGAGCAAGCTGGAGTGAGGATGATAAGGCCTCCAGTATTCTCAGTGTGCTGCATCAGGACTAGAGCTACCCTCCTATGAATGGGGGCTGGGTAAAGGAAGGGAGCCCCTGACTTTTGACTGCATTCATCAGGAATCTAACCTCTGCAATTCAGAGTTGGAGGCATAAGAAATGATGAAGGCCTGCCCATCTTGGAGAGATACCATAACCCTTAATTGGGAGCTGAGGGGAGAGGGAGCCCCATAGACGAGGCCACATCTACCCAGAGTGAAATTTCCATCAAGAAGAGGAGGGGTTACTCCTACACTGTTGGTGGGAATGTAAATTGATGTAGTCACTATGGAAAACAGTATGGAGACTCCTCATAAAACTAAAAATAGAATTACCATATGATCCAGCAATCCTACTCCTGGGCATATATCTGGCCAAAACTATAATCCAAAAAGATACATGCACCCCTATGTTCATAGCAGCACTATTCACAATAGCCAAGATGTGGAAATAACCTAAATGTCCATCAACAGATGAATGGATAAAGAAGATGTGGTATATATTTACAATGGACTACTACTCAGCCATAAAAAAGAACAAAATAATGCCATATGAAGCAACATGGATGCAACTAGAGATTACCATACTAAGTGAAGTCAGAAAAAGAAAGACAAATACCATATGATATCACTTATATGTGGAATCTAAAATATGGCACAAATGAACCTATTCTACAAAACAGAAACAGACAGACATAGAGATAAGACTTGTGGCTGCCAAGGGGGAGAGGGGGAGGGAGAGGGATGGACTGGGAATTTGGGGTTGGTAGATACAAACTATTATTACGTTTAGAATGGATAAACAACACAGTCCTACTGTATGGCACAGGGAACTATGTCCAATCTCCTGGGATAAACCATAATAGAAAAGGATATTTAAAAAAGAATGTATATATGCGTAAAACTGAGTCACTCTGCTGTACAGCAGAGATTGGCACAACACCGTAAATCAACTATACTTCAGTTAAAAAAAAAAGATGAGGAGGGGTTAAAATAAAGAGAGAACGCATTCCATTTATAGTAGGAAACAAAAAATAGGACATAAACTCTTTGCCTAACCATAGGTCTTGAACATTTTTCCTTTTATTCTCTTAACAGCTTTTGTTTTACATTTAAATCTATAATCCATTTTGAGTTAATTTTTATATAAGAGGTTTAAAATGGGTGAGGTTAATTTTTTTGCTTATGGATGTCCAACTGTTCCAGCATCATTTGTTGAAAAGGTGATCCACTGAAGTACTTTTGTAGCTTTATTAAACATCAAATGGACATATTTGTGTGAGTCTACTTATTGGTTATGCATTCTGTTTCACTGATATATCTATCTATCTGCCAATACTACACTACCTTGATTACTGTAGCTAACAGTAAACCTTATCATTGGGTAGAGCTAGTCCTTCCCTTTATTCTTTTTCAAGATTGTTTTAGCTATTCTAGAACCTATGCCTTTCCATATAATTTTAAAATAAATTTATGTAATTGTATGTCTTAAAAAAAACTTGTTGGGTTTTTTAACAGAAAGTGCATAAACCTATATGTCAATTTGGAGAACAATGACACCCTTACTATGTTTAATCTTTCCATCCATGAACATGGTATGTCTGTCCATTTCTTTGTCCTTTTATTTCTTCAGCATTTTGTAGTTTTAAGCATACAGATATGTGTGTTCTTAAGTGCGACCTATTTAATTTTATTTGAAGTAATTGTAAATGGTATTGTTTTAAATTTCAGCTTCCTACTGTTGTAATTATATAAAAATCAAATTGACCTTTTTGATGTTGATCTTATATCCCCCAAATTAACTGAACTGACTTATTAGCTGCAGTTTTTCTCTAGATACTTTTTTCTACATAGACAATCATGTGATCTGCAAATAGGGAGTTTTATTTCTTACTTTCCAATCTTTGTGCCTTTTAATACGTTTTCTTGCCTTACTGTGCTACTGAGAACTTCTAGTGCTCGGTTGAAGGTAAATAGTGACAGCAGACAACCTTGCTTTTTTCCTGATCTTAGGAGGAAGGCACTCATTCTTTCACCATTAAGTATATTGTTAGCTCTAATTTTTTGTAGATGTTCTATATCAAGTTCAGGAGGTTCCCCCCCATTCCTATTTTGTTAAGAGCTTTTTCAAGAACGGGTTTTAGATTTTGTCAAACACCTTTTCTGCATCAATCGATATGACCATATAATTTTTCTTTTTTAGCTTGTAGATATGATAGATTACATTGATTGTTTTTCCAATGTTGAACAAGTTTTTACCTCAAATAAATCCCACTTAGCAGTAGTGTATAATTTTTTATACATTGTTGGATTTGATTTGGTAATATTTAGTAGAGGATTTTAAGTTCGTAAGAGATCTTGGTCTACAGTTTTCATTTTTGTACTGTCTTCTTCTGATTTTGGTATCAATGTAATACTAGCCTCATAAAACAAGGTGGGAAATGACTCAGTAAAGCTGAGTAAAATAGATATTAATTCTTCTTTAATGTGTGACAGAATTCTCCCATGAAACCATCTGGGACTGGAGCTTTACTAGGAGCTTTTTCATTACAAATTTAATTTCTTTAATGGTTATACAACTATGCAGATTGCCTATGTCATTGCGGTTAGTTTTGGTAGTATGTGGGTTTTGAGGAAGTGGTCCATTTCTTCTAAGTTGTCCAATTTATGAGTATAAAGTTTTTCAAAGCCTTTTCTAATTATCCTTTTAATGACTAGAAGATCTGCAGTGATAGTCTTTGTCCAATCCTGATATAGGTGATTGTGTCTTCTTTACTTTTGTTAGTCTAGTAAGAGGTTTACTAATTTTATTGAGTTTTAAAAGAACCAGCTTTTTATTTGATTTTCCCCTGTTGTTTTAATGTTCCCAATTTCACTGATTCCAATTCTTAAGTATCTCCTATCTTCTTCTTGCTCTGACTATATCTGGCTCTTATTTTTCTAGTTTCTTGAGGAAGAAACATTGATTAGTGACTTGAGAGCTTTCCTCTTCCCTAAAAATTAGTGTTTTCATGGTATATCTTTTTCTATCCTTTTACTTTCAACCTACCTATGTCATTGTTTTTCAAATGAGTTTCTTGAGAATGGCATATGTTGGATCATTTCTAAAAATCCATTACATCAATTTCTGTCTTTTAATTGGTATATTTAGATTATTTTTTTTTAGATTATTTATTTAAGGTAATTATTGATATCTCAGGATTTAAATCTGCCATTTTATTATTTATCTTTTGTTTGTATCTTCTGTTTCTCTTTTCATGCCTTATTGTGGATTACTTGAGCACTTTTTAGGATTCCATCTTAACTTAACAGTGTTTTTGAGTACACAATTTTGAATACTTGAGTGGTTGCTTGGTGTTTCAATATACAGATGTAACTTAAAACAGTCTACTGGTATTGGCATTTTATCATTTCAAGTGCAATACCGAAACTCTACTTCCACTTAGGCACCTTTACCCTCCCACATTTTAAATATGATTATGTTCATTATTTACTTTACATACATTGTGCACATCATATGGTGTTATAATTTTTGCTTCAACCTTCAAATGTGATTTAAGAAAATCATAAAAAAAGATCAGCTAATCTATTTACCCATTCTGCTGTTGTTCTTCCTTTCTGAATTTTCAAGCCTTTTTCTCTTATCATTTCCTTTCTCTTTAGAGAATTTATTTACCCATTCTTTCAGGGTAGGTTTTCTAGTGACAAATTCTTTTATTTTTCTTTTGTCTGAGTATCTGCTTCCCATTCATTCCTGAAGGATAATTTGACTGGATGTAGACTTTGTGCCTGGTAGTTCTTTCTTTCAGCACTTGAAAAATGTTGTGCCGCTTTCTTCTGGAGTCACTGCCCACCCCGCCACCACCACCCCCCCCACCCACCTTCAGTGTTTTATATTGGAGATGGTACTTTTCAGTTCTGTAATTTCCATTTGGTTCCTTTTTGTAATTTCTATTTTCTTCATTTGTTTCAAGAGAATTAGTAATAGCTTGTTGAAGCATTTTTATGATTAGTTGCTTTAAAATCCTTGTCAGATAATTCCAACATGTGATTACTCTTCATATTGGTGTCTGTTCACTGTTTTCTTCTCATTCAAGTTGTTATTTTCATTGATCTTGGTATGATGAGTGACTTTTGACTGTTCCCAGGATGTTCTGGATATTATGAGACTCTGAATCCTATTTAAATCTTTTTAAGATGTCCTCTTGTTGACTTGTAGTATAAGGGCCATATGTTCAGCTTCTTACTGGATCCCACTGACACCACTCTGGCAGAAGTGAAGCACTGATTCCCACTGCCTCATTGAAGACAATAGGGTAGAAGTTTAACTCTTCTCTTAACCTTGCTGAAACCTTTCTGGTGAAAGTGGTGCATCACCTTGCTCCACATTGTTGTTAGTATGAGATATTCAGCTCCCTGCTGGACCCTGTTAACACTGAGAGGGGAAGTAGAAGGTTGACTCATACTGAGAGTGCAGTAACATCTCCACTGATGTTGATGTATATGAGGGTGGAGTGTCATCTCCCTTAAAGGCCTCATTAACACAGTAAAGGGAGGGTGAAGTAGAGTGGTGACTAGTCCTATCTTGCACTGTCTCTTGGTCTAACTTCTGCTGGGTTGGGGGAGTCTCAGCTCATCACTGGACCCTACTGACACTACCCTGCAGGAGGAATCAGAGCATAACCTGTTTCCACTGGGCTGGTGATAGAAGATCAACTCCCCACTTGGTCCCCACTACCATATTCTGGCAGGGAAATAAGAGAACTGTCTACTCTGCTATGTGAGAGATGGAAGAATAGCTAGCTCCCTGATCACCCCACCAACACCACTGGCAGGGGGGATTCAGAGATCTGCCACCTGCTTCTGTCAGGTGGCAGGGGGTGAGGCGGAAGATCAGCCCCCTTCTTGGCTCTGCTGAAACTCTGGGGAAGTTAAGTAGTTTTCCCATTGGCATTTGGCTGGAGTAGGGAGGGTATGCCAAAAAGGCTTTCTGTTCTGTTAGTCCACCCTTGTCTTGGGTCCTTTGGCAAGAGGGAACAGGCTTTTCTAGGTGCTTTTCTTCTCTGCCTGTTGGTGGTTCCAGGTTGGAGGCTGGGTAAAATGGGAGATAAAAAGAAACCCAGGTAACTCACTGCCATGTCATTCCTCAAGTCCTGAAGTCCTAAGGCAGTCTGATTTCTTCTTCTTACCTTTCAGAGTCTTTCTGTGCTTATTTTTTAATATAAACAAACAAAAGTCCAGGGATTTTTAATTGTGAGAGGAAAGATTTTGGAAGAACAGGGCTACTCCACCTTGGCTAGAACCAAAAGTCTCCTCAGTAGGAACACTTTTGAACTTGACAAACTCAGTGTAATATCTGGAGCAATTAATACATGAGCCAACAGAATAAAAAAGAAAAACAACATACAACCTTTCCTACTATACAAAAAAAGCACTCTAATCATAATAGTATGGTGTTAGCAAAGGAACAGCTGAATAGATCAATGAAACAACAGTTCAGGAAAAGACAGATTTGTGTATGTGTATGTGTGTGTCTAGGCATATGAAAATTTAATACATGGTACATGAGGCAATTCAAACCATAGGGGGAAAAGATGGGTTTTTCAATAAATTGGGCTGGGGAAATAGATACATTTGGAAAATATTATGAAAGTTTAGTCATCTCATTTGTAAATAAAAACAAATTTATACCAATATAAATTGCAAATAGATTAAATATCTCTATTTTAAATAAATTCAGCCAAGTGGCAGTATAAATTGGCCTAACTACCTTGGAAAACAGTTTGATTTCATCCAGAAAATATACATTACTAAAACTCAGGAATCCCATTCCTCAGTGTATACTTCAGAGAAACTCTTACACAGGATATTTTTATAAGAATTTTATAGCATCATTTTTCATAATAGCTCCAAATGGAAATAACTTGAATATCCTTCAACAGAAGGATATCTCAATAATTTGTGGCACAATGCACTATTTTACAGCAAAAAATAAAACAAAAAAAAAACACCAAAAACAATGCCCCCCAAAACCTTAGCTATAGAAAACAACCTGATGAATCTCACAGTATTGAAAAAAAGAAGCAAGGCACAATAGATTGAATACAATGCAACTCAATTCATACAAAGTTCAAAGAAAAACAAAAATAAATTGTAATACTGAAGGATGTATACATATACAGTAAAACTAAATAAAAGCAAGGAACTGATAATGATAAAAATTCAGGGTATTGGGTGGAAGAGATGGTTGTGATTGGGCTAGGAATGTATTTGCTCTTTATCCCTTAAGGCTTTGGCCAAGCAGTCATTCAATATGAGGTGATTTATGGTAATTAATACATGTACGCTTAATTCAAACTATGTATGAACTAAATAATGATTTCTGGTGCTAGAAACATTGTGAAAGATTACCACATTTGACAAAAGTTGAATTATGCTTCATCAACCAATCATATCTTTTTAATAGTAAATATACACATGCATATTTATTTATACATGGTATACTACAAAGAATATATTTCAAATTTAGACTCAATTGTACTATTTAGATAATTTAAAATTACTCATATACTAGCCAAATAAAATAAACATTACAACCAGATGTTTCAAATTTCCTCCAATCAAAACAAAAAGATATCAGCTGAAAATACTAATGGTGCCAAAAAATGTTGAAATATTTTATGACTGTTTTTCTTCCAACACTTTTGAAAGGAAGAATCAATTTTACATTTTTTTATACCTCAGGCCTCAAACTCTCTAAAGCTGTTTTAGATACAATAACAGTAATTGATGGAAAAAAATCACTATTACATGTCATCCATGAATCATGTTTTTTTCAAGGAATCTCTTGAGGAGTAACTGTTAAAATTCTAGAATTAAAAAGAAAACACAATGAAAAACACTACTCCTTTACAGAAAAGTCATTACTAAAAAATAGAAAACATTTCTGCTAATTAATTAAACTAATAAAAGAGTATATTTATCCTCTGTTTCTAGGATGGGCCTTCCCCAAGGCAACAGTTTTGGGCCACTATTATGATCTCATATAGCTCTTTTAGGCAATTCCATTAACTAGCATGGCCTCAGCTAACTTTTGAATAATGACAAATCTCAGTATCAACTGAAAGACAGAATTATCTTTCTTCTGAGTTACAAGCTGATTTACCCAATGGCTTAGTGGATATATGGTTACCTAAGAGGAACCTCAAATTCAGTAAGTCCAAAACTTACCCTATTTCCTCTCAAACTTATTCCTTGTTTTGCACCTCCTCTTTAGGTTAACAGCAACACAATCTACTCAGATTCCCAAGGCAGAAACCTAGGTCAACCTTTCCATCTTCCCTTAAACATCCAGTAAATCACCAAGTATTGTTGATTCTATTTTCTTAAATAATATTTCTTGAATCTGAGTTTTTTTTCTTCAGCCTCACTGCCACTGCTTTAGTTCAAGTTTCAATTGTTGCCTATATTCCTGCAATCTGGTCTCCTTCCTTATAGATGGAACCTCTTCTTCTCCACTGAAATAATTTTTCTCACTCATCAAAGAAAAACCTAATAAAATCACCAACCTGATTATGCCACTTTCTTTCTTAAAATCACATAATGGCACCCCACAGTTTTCAGTTTAAAATCCAAATTTCTTAACATGGCATAAAGGCCCAATAACAGTCCTACATCTCAACAATCTTTATTTTACACGTGTGATCTATCTGGTGTCATATTATCTCCTATTTATGCGTTCACAAGTGCCTCTGCTTCTGTACAGAATTCCAATTTGCTTAGTATACCTCTTGGAAAGATTTTGCTGATTATCTTTTTTGAATGACCAAGTGTCCTTCCTTCCGATGTATTTCATAGAATACTTTGTTTACCTTTATCACTTAAACACATATTGCAACTGTAATATAAGACAGAGCACCTTCAAGCACCATAAAAAATTAATTTCAACAAGCTCACCTTTATTAATTCCCATTTTATCTTCTGAAAAATGAGAGATATGGATTAGACACAAGGTTCCTCTCAGCCAAACTACTTTATGAATTTATGTCAAGTTGGAAAGAGTCTCTTGACACTCCTGACTTTTTTCCCCCACTTACTGCTAGAATACAATCATGGTATTAATTACTGGTGTTGTCCACACAGAACACCTGAGATACTGAAAGTAACAGTATAGAACATGAACATGAATTTAACTTATTTAAAAATAATGTAACCAAGTTTAGGAACTGTTTACTAAGATTTGAATTTATTGAACTTGATTTAGAAAAGTCTGATCAAATCAAACTTAACAATTTGTTGAGATCTTTACATGTCACTGTTAACAGCTCAACTCAGTCTTGTTTACCCTTAATTATTGCTATCCAATTGTTAAATTTTATTCATGGAAAAGACTAAGTTCAGTTCTCTTTAGACTGTAAACTGCTTTTAGAAAAGGGCCACGTGTTATGCTAGAAGACTAACAGTCCACAGGATTTAGTAAAATGTTAGAGACAGAAAAATAACAATGCTGTAATATTCAAAGAGTAAGGTCAATTTTTCATTTATTGTACTGTCAATTTTAAATTGAAATTGACCTACTGTGTTATCAAAGGAGCCAGGAAGTATATACTAGAAGACTAATATTATTTATAAGTGGTGAAAGATTATAGGGAAAAGAAATTAAAACAAGATTTTAAAAAATCCATTATGCATACTAATGCTTATAAAGTGCTTTCTTAAGTAAATTTTCAATGAATTTTACAAGAAAGGGTTGCTTTCTTTATTTTCCTAACATGTACTGATGATGGTAGATGAAATCTCATGATGATTATCTGATATGTATACTTTAGTTCAAACAGGATAACTGGGAATTAAATGATGCCCTAACACAGCCAAAGATTCAACAGTATAAAGAAAAAACAATTATTTGCCCACCTTCCCGCCGAGACACTAATTCTTTGTAGAGGTGAAAAACGCCATACTATACCTTGATTTCTTCTATTTCATCTGGTACTATCTTGTATGCTGATATAGTCCCACCCAACCTGAAATTAGGAGAAAAAAAAATTCTCAAAACCGGCAACAGTGTATTAAAAATATGGACTATTTCTGCCATTAGCATCAGAGTGCCACCAATAATTGCCTATTACCCACCCCAATAACCATGGAGGAAAAACAACCATTTTGTACTCAGGTTTTCCATATAGTAGTTTAAAAAGGTAGTGAATGACTACTGCAAGAGGAAACATAAGTTAGATTTTTAACCATAATTAAACTTCTCTTATCGATGGTTTTAATGATGCTCAAACTGTCACTTTTACTGATAAGATTCTGTCACAACTAAGACGTATCAAGAACAACAGCAGACATTTCTATTTTCATGGCATCATGAAACACAGCCAGGTTTAGAATACCTATCAATTTAACATACCATCAGTATTCTATAGTATTGCACTCAGGAAGACTGATTCCAAATTTCATGTTCTTTCCCTTACAACACACAGCTTTCCTCACTAAAGGAATCATTCTAGAGGTAGAGTGCTCTTTTACTCTAATCAATATATAAAAAGTGGTATTACATTGGCAGTAACACTAGTAGTTATAATAGTAATACTACCACTAGTAGTATACTGAGTATTTACTGTATGCCAAGCATTAAATTGTCAGGTTTTATATGTTTTGTTCTCATTTAACTCTCATAACCTATAATAAGAATTATGAAAAAAATGAGGTAAGCAATTTTTCAAAGGTCCCACAACTAGGAGTGGCAGACTGGGCTTAAGAACTCACTTCCAGAAACTGATAAGCAAATTCTAAAATTCATATGGAAATTCAAGGAACACATAATAGTCAAAAAGTCTTGAAAAGAAGAAAGTTGGAGGAGTTACACTTTCTGATTTCAAGTCACTACAGATCTACAATAATCAAGACAATGTGGAGCTGGCGTAAGGATAGACATATAAAGCAACAGGGTACAACTGAAAGTCCGGAAACAAACATCATATTTATGGTCAACTAGTTTTTGTTTTCCTTTTTATTTTATTGTAATAAATATAGTTAACATTAATGGTTAACATTTTAACCATTGTACACTTAGTGTACAACTAAGTGACAATTACATTCATAATGATGTGCAACTATCATTACTATCTATTTCCAAAACTTATCCATAACTTAGACAGAAACTCTGTAATCATTAAGGAATAACTCCTAATTTTCCCCTTCCCCCAGGCCCTGGTAACTCCTAAACAACATTGTCTTTACGAATTTGACTACTCTAGGAAACTCACATAGAGGAATCATACAATATCTGTCCTTTTGTGTCTAGCAAATTTCACTCAGCATAGTTTTCAAGCTTTATCCACATGGTAGCATGTATCAGAACTTCATTCCAGTTTTATGACTGAATAATATCCCACTGTATGTATATACCACATTTATTTACCCATTCATCTGTTAATGGACACTAAGATTGTTTCAATTTTTTGGCTACTGTAAATAATGCTGCAATAAACATTAGCATACAATATCTGAATCTCTCTTTTCAGTTCTTTTGGGTACATACCTAGGAGGTGGAATTACTCAATCATATGGTAATTCCATGTTTAGCATTTGAAGGACTGCCAAACAGTTTTCCACAGGGGCTGTACGATTTTACACTACCACCAAGAATGCATGATGGTTCCAATTTATCCACATCTTCATCTATACTTGTTATTCTATTTTTTTAATGGCTACCCTAATGGGTGTAAACTGGTAACTCATAGTTTTGAGACTCGCATTTCCCTAATAAGCAGTGATATAGAGCATGGGTCCCCAACCCAGGAAACGGTGGGCAAGTGATGGGCAAGTGACTAAAGCTTCATCTGCCGCTCTCTGTCCCTCGAATTACCACCTGAACCATCCCGCCCTGTCCTGTCCCGTCAGTGGGAAAATTGTTTTACACAAAACTGGTCCTAGGTGACAAAAAGGTTGGGGACCACTGCTACAGAGCATCTTTTCATGTTCTTATTGGCCATTTGTATATCTTCTCTAAAGAAATATCTATTCAAGTGCTCTGGCAATTTTTAAATTGGGTTGTTTGCTTTTTGCTGTTGAGTTGTAAGAGTTTTTCATATATTCTGGATATTAAACTCTTACCTAAGATATTATTTCCAAATATTTTCCCTCATTCTGTAGGCTGTCTTTTAACGTTCTTGATAATACTTTGATACACAAAAACTTTTAATTTTGGTGCCGCACAATTTATGTATTTTTTTCTTTTGTTGCTCACCTTACTGGTGTCATGCATAAGAATCCATTGCCAAATCCAAGGTCTTGAAGATTTATCCTTATGTTTTCTTCAAAGTGTTTTATGGTTTTAGTTCTTCTATTTAGAACACTGATCCGTTTTGAGTTCATGTTTGAATATGGTGTGAGATATGGGTTCAAGTTAATTCTTTTCCATGTGGAAATCCAATCATTTAGCACCATCTGTTGACAAGCTTTTTCTTTCCCAAAGCTGTTTTCAAAGCTTTGACTTAGCACCCTTGTCTAAAATGAATTTTCCATAGATACGGGTTTATTTCTGGATCCTTAATTTTATTCAATTGGTCTATAGGTCTATCTTTTTGTGGTTCTCAGCATAGAAGTCTTCTACCACATTGGTTAAATGTATTCCTAGGCATTTATTTTCAGATGCTATTTTAAATGGCGTAGCTTTTAATTTCCTTTTCAGATTGTTTATTGCCAGTGTATAGAAACAAGTGATTTTTGTGTGTTGATCTTGTACCCTGTAACTTTGCTGAACTTATTTTTTTTTAATTTATTTATTTTATTTATTTTTGGCTGTGTTCAGTCTTTGCTGCTGCGTGCGGGCTTTCTCTAGTTGCAGCGAGCAGGGGCTACTCTTCGTTATGGTGCGTGGGCTTCTCTTGTTGAAGAGCATGGGCTCTAGATGCACGGGCTAAAGTAGTTGTGGCACGCGGGCTCAGCAGCTGTGGCTCGAGGGCTCTAGAGCACAGGCTCAGTAGTTGTGGTGAATGGCCTTAGTTGCTGCACAGCATGTGGGATATACCCGGACCAGCGGCCGAACCCATGTCCCCTGCATTGGTAGGCGGATTCTGAACCACTGAGCCACCAGGGAAGTCCCTGAACTTGTTGATTGACTCTAGTAACTTTCTTGTGGATTATCTATATACAGGATCATATTATCTGTGAATAGAGATAGATTTACTTCTCACTTAACAGGCTGGATGCCTTTTATTTCTTGTCCTTGTCTAAATACTCTGGCTAGAACTTCCAGTGCAATGTTCAATATCAGTGGTGAAAGCAGGTATCTTTGTCTTGTTCTAGATATAAAAAGAAAGCTTTCCATTTTTCACAATTGAACATGGCATTAGTTGTGGGGTTTTCACAAATGCCTTTTATCAGGTTAAGGATTCCCTTCTGTTCTTAGTTTTCTGAGTGTTTTTACCATGAAAGAATGCTGGATTTTTGTTAAATGCTTTCTCTGTGTCATAAGATGATCATGTGGTTTTCTGCTTTTCAATCTTTCTATTAATGTGGTATTATTGCAGTGATTAATTTTCTTATGTTGAACTACCCTTGAACACCTGGGGTAATCTCACTTGGTCGCTGTGTATAATTCTTTTAATATGTGGTTGCATTCAGTGTCTTAATACTTTCCTATTTTGCATCTATATTCATAAGGGTTATTACTCTATAATTTTTCTTTCTTCTGATGTCTTTATCTGGCTTTGGTAGCAAGGTAATTCTGGCCTCATTGAATGAGTTAGAAAGTATTTTCTCCTCTTCTGTTTTATGGAAGAGTTTGAAAAACATAATGTTAATTCTTTAAATGTTTGGAATAATTTACCAGTGAAGTAATCTGGTCCTAGACTTTTCTTTGGTGGGAGATTCTTTTTTTTTTTTTTTTGTAATTAATTTTTATTGGAGTATAGTTGTTTTACAATCTTCTGTTCGGTGGGAGGTTTTTAATTGTTGAAAATCTGTTTACTTGTTACAGATCTGTTGAGACTTTATTTTTATGTCAGTTTAGGTAATTCACATGCTTCTCGGAATTTGTCTATTTCATGTAGGTTACCAAATTTGTTGGCATACAACTGTTTACAGGATTTTTTATAATCATTTTTATTTCTGTAAGGTCAGTAGTAATATTCACATCTTTATTTCTGATTTGTTTTTGTGCTTTCTCTTTTTCTTAATCAATCTAGCTAATGGTTTGTCAATTTTGTTAATTTTTTCAGAGAACAAACTTTTGCTTTTGTTGACTCTGTACTGTTTTTCTATTCTCTATTTAGCTCCACTTTAATCCTTATTATTTTCTTCCTTGATCTTTTCTTTTTTCCCTGCCTCCCTCCCTTCCTTACATTAATTGTCTTATGTATTTAAGCTGATTTTTTTTCTTTTTTTGTAGTGAATCATTTTAATTCCCTTGTCATTTCCTGTTTTACATCTTTTAGGTATTTTTTTGGTGGTTACCATGGGGAATACATTTAATATTCTAAATTTATAGCAACCTAGTTGATTGATAACAACTTAAATCAGCATACGAAATGTCTGCTCCTATACAGGGCTATCCTCCTACTTTTATGTTGTTGTCACAGCTAAGTTTGCTAGTTTTGGAGTTAGTTTTCTCTTCTTCTCTAGTCCTTCAGGGTATAAAGTAGTGTATTTATCGAGGATGTTTCTTTCTTTTTGATGTGGACATTTATAGCTATATATTTCCCTCTGAAAAGTGCTTCCACTGCATCCCGTAAGTTTTGGTATGCTGTGTTTTCATTTACATTTGTCTCAAGGTATTTTCTAATTAACCTTGTGATTTCTTTTTGAACCACTGGTTAAGAGTGAACTGTTTAATTTCCACATATTGTGAATTTTCTAGTTTCCCTCCATTGTTGTTTTCTAGCTTCTTTCCAATGTGGCCAGAGAAAATACTTTGAATGATTTCAATCCTTTTAAATTTACTGAGACATTTTTTTTGTGGCCTAACATTTGGCTTATCCTATAAAATGTTCCAGGTCTTCCTTTGTGTATTATCAGCAATTCCCTTTTGAAACATGACTGTGCTTGTGTCTGTTAATTTATTGTGAGAATTAAATGTGATAATACATTTCCTTAATGTAATTTCCTTTAACAGGCTTCTAATTATATGAATTTTCTGAATGAATTAATCTAGGTAATAAAAATAAAGGAATCTGTAGATAGTGATTACTACCATTACTGAAACAGTTCCAGAAAAAAATTATTGGTCCAAATTCATTAGGAATAGAAATATTTAAAGGTAATTCAAAGTTGCTCAGAAATATTTTAATTTTCTCCCCAACTCTAATCTGCTTCTTCTACAGTTCGCCCCAGTTTTTGTTATGGTAAATGTTAATTGATCCAGTAGTCCATGTCATAAGTGTGGAAATCTTTCAAATGTCTTTTTACCTTTCTCAGTCCTTACAACAAGTAATAACAGTCAAATTTTTATTGGCCTTAATTTATCCGGAAAATAGTCATTCTTCCATTTCCACTTCAGTACTTTAAGATTTTATCATTTCTAACCACAGTTTTAGTAGTATCCTCGCCACAGTTGTAACAAGCCGCATCTTTCTAAAATGTAATTCTTCTCATGTCACATCCTTATTAATTAATGGATAATACCTTAAGAAGTGATGAGAATTCCCTTTATAAACTCGACTCCTCAGTCCATTTCTTGATTCATTTCCTGTAACCCTTTCACAGTACCTCTTTGTTCTAGCCATGCCCAATTGTCACTAGTTTCATAAATGCTTTATGCCTCTCTATTACCTGTACCTTGAATGCTCTTCTACACCCCCAAAACTCCGTATCAACCTTCAGGAGTCAAATACCACTTTGAGAACACTTACACAAACTCTGGAAGCAGAAATAAGCACGTCCTCTACTGTGAATAGTGCCTTACTCACACTTGCATTATAGCTTTTATCCTACTATTGTAATTATCTGTTTAGAGATCTATCTTCTCCACTAGATTATGAAGGTACAGATTATATTTTAAATTACTTTCTATACTTGGCAAATAGTGAGTACTTAAAGCTTGATAAAGCAGCACACATTTGGTAAATTAATGAGAGAGGTTAGAGGAGCCAGACATGTGAATTTTCACCAAGATCTTAAAATCTTTTTTAAGAGCAGTATCTCCAGACTTTCGGATCAAGATGGCTGAGTGGGAGAATGCACGAACACACCAAAAATACATCTACATTACTCTAGGAGGCGGGTCAAAAAGATCTTGCTTTATGTCAGAGAGTGTTCTGCCTATGTTTTCTTCTAAGAGTTTTATAGTATCCAGCCTTACATTTAGGTCTTTAATCCATCTTGAGTTTATTTTTGTGTGTGGTGTTAGGGAGTGTTCTAATTCCTTTCTTTTACATGTAGCTATCCAGTTTTCCCAGCACCACTTACCGAAGAGACAGTTTTTTCTCCACTGTATATTCTTGCCTCCTTTGTCATAGATTAGTTGACCACATGTGCGTGGGTTTATCTCTGGACTTTCTATCCTGTTTCATTCACCTGTATTTCTGTTTTTGTGCCAGTACCATACAGTTTTGATTGTTGTAGCTTTGTAGTATAGGCTGAAGTCAGGGAGCCTGATTCCTTACACTCTGTTGTGCTTTCTCAAGATTGCATTGGCTATTTGGGGTCTTTTGGGTTTCCATACAAATTGTAAAACTTTTTGTTCTAGTTCTGGGAAAAAGACCATTGGTAACTTGATAGGGCTTACATTGAATATGTAGACTGCTTTGGGTACTACAGTCATTTTGATACTGTTGATTCTTCCAATCCAAGAACATCGTATCTCTCTCCATCTGTTTGTGTCACCTTTGATTTCTTTCACCAGTATCTTATAGTTATCCAAGCACAGGTCTTTTGCTTCCTTAGATAGGTTTATTCCTAGGTATTTCATTCTTTTTGATGTGGTGGTAAGTGGGATTGTTTCCTTAACTTAACTTTTACCCTTCTACACTGTTGGTGGAAATATAAATTGGTACAGCCACTATGGAGAATAGTATGGAGGTTCCCTAATAAACGAAAAATAGAACTACCCTATGATCCAGGAATCCCCCTCCTGGGCATATTCCCAGAGTAAACCATAATTCGAAAAGATACATACACCCCACTGTTCACTGCAGCATTATTTACAACAGCCAGGACATTGAAGCAACCTAAATGTCCATCAACAGAGGAATGGATAAAGAAAATGTGGTACATATATACAACACAGTATTACTCAGCCATAAAAAAAGAACAAAATAATGCCATTTGCAGCAACATGGGTGGACCTCGAGACTGTCATACTGAGTGAAGTCACACAGAGAAAGACAAATATCATATGATATCGCTTGTATGTGGAATCTAAATAAAAGGTAAAAATGAACTTATTTACAAAACAGAAATAGAGTCACAGATGTAGAAAACAATCTAATGGTTACCAGGGGGGAAAGGAGGGGAGGGATAAATTGGGAGATTGGGATTGACATATACATACTACTATATATAAAACAGATAACTAATATGGACCTACTGTATAGCACAGGGAACTCTACTCAGTACTCTTTAATGACCTATATGGGAAACGAATCTAAAAAAGAAAGGATATATGTATATGTATAACTGATTGACTTCTCTGTACAGCAGAAAGTAACATTATAAATCAACTATACTCCAATTAAAAAAAAAATCTATATGATGAACAATTCTCACTAAAAAGTAACTGAAAATTGGCATAAAGACTCCTGTACAACTAAGGTTGTAAGATAGCTCCACAGGGAATCAGGAAGCAAGGGAAGTGATCAGGTCAGGACTTGTGCCCCTGAGATGGGACTCAGAGGAAAAGGGAGATTACAGGGGTGGAGAATCTCCCTGGAGAGTGGTTCCAGCCACATATTAGGTGCCCTAGTACTGGAGTCTGACACAGGGAAGATAAGCCCCCTTGGCTGATTGAGCTCTGCTACGACTAACAGGAGGGCTGTTGGGAGCACGGACTTCATTTGTGAGGAGTGAACCAGCATTGGCTTGCTCCCACGGCAGAACAGAGAAGGAGAATTAGGACTGCATGAGTGGCTACCCAGTTTCCCACAACAGTCCCAGCGTGCACCCCAGCCCAAGCTGAGTTAATGCTCCAGCCATGCTTACTTCACCTCAGAGCTCCACAATGGAGTGACAGTTGCCACAACTGGGAAGGCTCAGCTGTGGGAGGCAGAGGTTACTCAGACCTGGGCAGTGTCTGGGCACAGCGTGATGGCCAATGCTGGTGCTTACCGAGAAAGCTTATCAGAAGCAACCCTAATCTCTGCCACTGGCCAGACTTCACAGCCTGCATCCTGATACACATCAAGAGGCCAGGTGGGCTCTGCCTGCCCTGCGGCATAGCCTTACAACATTACAGGGTTAGTGGAGACTGCGGAGGAGTGTGTGGCTGCAGGGGGAAATGGAGACACAGATGCAGCGGGGGCTGTCATCGCAGGCAGCAAATCGGAGGTAGCATAAAACTCTGTGGCCAACCTGCAGAAGCCCATGCCCCATCATGAGCCCAGAGCCTGCATGGCCGCTGTTGGTGCAGCACTGCTCTCCTGGGGCAAGGATGCCAGGTACTGAAAGATGAGACAGTACATACTTTAAGGAAACAAATCCAGCTCATAATCAATATTCAGGGTTTCCGCTCCTTAAACTCGGGATCCAACCCCACCCACAATAGGGCAGAGAGGGACAATGAGTAGAGGAGAAGCACTGCCTTACACTTAACTCTGGCCCTATCCCTTTATCTGCAGCCCTATCCACTACCAAGGTGATAGCTGCCACCACACCCTGAGGAAAGATGTCACTTCTGTTCATGTCAAATCCAGCTCTCACACCAAAGGCACCGGGCACACACAGACTGTATAGGGACACTTCCATACAGGGACATTCTTTCAAGACCGCAACAGGTAACTGTTTTACCTAAATTCATAGTGACAAAAAAATGAAAAAAAAAAATTCAATAAGTGGTGCTGGAAAAACTAGATAGCTACATGTAAAAGAATGAGATTAGAACATTTCTTAACAACATCTACAAAAATAAACTCCAAATGGAGTAAAGACCTAAATGTAATATCTAAAACCATACAACTCCTAGAGGAGAATATAGGCAGAACACTCTTTGACCTAAATCACAGCAATATTTTTTTTTAGATATGTCTCCTAAGGGAAAAGAAAAGCAAAAATCAACAAATAAGACCTTAATTAAAATTAAGTTAATTTTAATTAACTTAAAATCTTTTGCATAGCAAAGGAAACCATCAACAAAATGAAAAGACAACATACTGAATGGGAGACAATACCAAGTGACATGCACAATAAGGGGTTAATATCCAAAATACATAAACAGCTCATACAACTCAAAATTTTAAAAAATCCAGTACAAAAAATAAACAGAAGATACAAATTGACATTTTTCTAAAGAAGACAGATAGCTAACAGACACATGAAAAGAGGCTCAAGACCACTAATTCTTAGAGAAATGCAAATCAAAACCACAATGAGATAGCACTTCACATCTGTCAGATTGGCTAACATCAAAAAGTATACAAGTAACAAATGTTGGCGAAGATGTGAAGAAAAGGAAACTTTTGCACAGTTTGTGGGAATGTAAATAGGTATAGCCATTATGGAAAACAGTATAGAAAGAACTAAAAATAGAATAATCATATGATTCAGCAATTGCACTTCTGGGTCTATATATGAAGAAACTGAAGACATTAATTTAAAAAGATACATGCACCACAATATTTATAGCAGCATTATTTACAATAGCCAAGATATGGAAACAAACTAAGTGCCCATCAACAGATGAATGAATGAAGAATATGTGGTAACTATATATACAATGGAATATGACTCAGGCATAAAAAAAAATGAAATTCTGCCATTTGCAACAATGAGGATAAACCTAGACAGTGTTATACTTAGTGAAATAAGTCAGAAAAAGAAAGACAAATCCTCTATATCATCCATAATGTGGAACCTAAAACATAACTGAAATGAATGTGTATAACAAAACAGATATAGACTCATAAACACAGAGAACAAACTAGTAGTTACCAGTGGGGAGAGGGAAAGAGAGAAGGATAAGATAGCCTCAATTACCAAAGGGTAAGAAGCAGAAGCAAGAAGAACTACACTCCTGCAGCCTGTGGAATGAAAACCACATTCACAGAAAGACAGACAAAATGAAAAGCAGAGGGCAATGTACCAGATGAGGAACAAGATAAAACCCCAGGAAAACAATTAAATGAAGTGGAGATGGGCAACCTTCCAGAAAAAGAATTCAGAATAATGATAGTGAAGATGATCCAGAACCTGGAAAAAGAATGGAGGCAAAGATCGGGAAGATGCAAGCAATGTTTAACAAAGACCTAGAAGAATTAAAGAACAAACAAACAAACAGAGATGAACAATACAATAACTGAAATGAAAAATACACCAGAAGGAATCAGTAGCAGAATAACTGAGGCAGAAGTACGGATAAGTGACCTGGAAGACAGAATGGTGTAATTCACCGCCACGAAAGAGAAAAAAGAAAAGAGAATGAAAAGAAATGAAGCCAGCCTAAGAGACCTCTGGGACAATATTAAACACACCAACATTCGCATTATAGGGGTCCCAGAAGGAGAAAAGAGGGAGAAAGGACCCGAGAAAATATCTGAAGAGATTATAGTCGAAAACTTCCCTCACATGGGAAGGGAAGTAGCCACCCATGTCCAGGAAGTGCAGAGAGTCTCAGGCAGGATAAACCCAAGGAGAAAAATGCCGAGACACATAGTAATCAAACTGACAAAACTTAAAGACAAAGAAAATTATTAAAAGCAACAAGGGAAAAACGAAAAATAACATACAAGGGAACTCCCATAAGGTTAACAGATGATTCCTCGGCAGAAACTCTACAAGCCAGAAGAGAGTGGCATGATATATTTAAAGCGATGAAAGGGAAGAACCTATAAACAAGATTATTCTACCCAGGAAGGATCTCATTCAGATTCAACAGAAAAATCAAAAGCTTTACAGACAAGCAAAAGCTAAGAAAATTCAGCACCACCAAAGCGGCTCTACAACAAATGCTAAAAAAACTTCTCTAAGCTGGAAACACAAGAGGAGAAAAGGACCTACAAAATCAAACCCAAAACAATTAAGAAAATGGTAATAGGAACATACATAGGGATAATTACCTTAAATGTGAATGGATTAAATACTCCAACGAAAAGACACAGACTCACTGAATGGATAAAAAAATAAGACCCATCTACATGCTGTCTACAAGAAATCCACTTCAGACCTAGGGACACGTACAGACTGAAAGTGAGGGGATGGAAAAAGGTATTCCACGTAAATGGAAATCAAAAGAAGGCTGGAGTTGCGATACTCATATCAGATAAAATAGACTTTAAAATTAAGAATGTTACAAGAGACAAGGAAGGACACTAGATAAATGATCAAGGGATCAATCCAAGAAGAAGATATAACAATTATAAATATATATGCACCCAACATAGGAGCACCTCAATACATAAGGCAACTGCTAACAGCTATAAAAGAGGAAATCGACAGTAATACAATAATAGTGCGGGGACTTTAACATCTCACTTACACCAAAGGACAAGTCATCCAGACAAAATTTAATAAGGAAACACAAGCTTTAAATGACACAATAGACCAGATAGATTTCATTGAGATTTATAGGACATTCCATCTGAAAACGGCAGATTACACTTTCTTCTCAAGTGTGCACGGAACATTCTCCAAGACAGATCACATCTTGGGTCACAAATCAAGCCTCAGTAAATTTAAGAACACTGAAATCATATCAAGCATCTTTTCTGACCACAATGCTATGAGATTAGAAATCAATTACAGGGGAAAAAACGTAAAAAACACAAACACATGGAGGCTAAACAATACAATACTAAATAACCAAGAGATCACTGAAGAAATCAAAGAGGAAATCAAAAAATACCCAGAGACAAATGAAAACAAAAACATGACGATCCAAAACCTACGGGATGCAGCAAAAGCAGTTCTAAGAGGGAAGTTTATAGTAATACAATCCTACCTCAAGAAACAAGAAAAATATCAAAATAAACAATCTAACTTTACACCTAAAGGAACTAGAGAAAGAAGAACAAACAAAACCCAAAGATAGTAAAAGGAATGAAATCATAAAGATCAGAGGGGAAATAAATGAAATAGAAACAAAGAAGACAATAACAAAGATCAACAAAACTAAAAGCTGGTTCTTTGAGAAGATAAACAAAACGAATAAACCTTTAGCCAAACTCATCAAGAAAAAGAGGGAGAGGACTCAAATCAATAAAATTAGAAATAAAAAAGGAGAAGTTACAACGGACACCACGGAAATACAAAGCACTGTAAGAGACCACTACAAGCAACTCTATGCCAATCAAATGGACAACCTGGAAGAAATGGACAAATTTTTGGAAAGGTATAACCTTTCACGACTGAACCAGGAAGAAATAGAAAATAGGAACAGACCAATCACAAGTACTGAGATTGAAACTGTGATTAAAAACCTTCCAACAAACAAAAGTCCAGGACCAGATGGCTTCACAGGTGAATTCTATCAAGCATGTAGAGAAGAGCTAGCACTCATCCTTCTCATACTCTTCCAAAAAATTGCAGAGGAAGGAACACTCCCAAACTCATTCTACGAGGCCACCATCACACTGATACCAAAACCAGACAAAGATAGTACAAAAAAAGAAAATTACAGACCAGTATCACTGATGAATATAGATGCAAATATCCTCAACAAAATACTAGCAAACAGAATCCAACAACACATTAAAAGGATCATACAGCATGATCAAGTGGGGATTTATCCCAGGGATGCAAGGATTCTTCAATATACACAAATCAATCAGTGTGATACACCATACTAATAAATTGAAAAATAAAAATCATATGATCATCTCAATAGAGGCAGAAAAGGGTTTTGACAAAATTCAACACCCATTTATGATAACAAACTATCCAGAAAATGGCCACAGAGGGACTCTACCTCAACATAATTAAGGCCATATACAACAAACCCACAGCAAACATCATTCTCAATGGTGAAAAATTGAAAGCATTTCCTTTAAGATCAGGAACAAGACAAGGATGTCCACTCTCGCCACTATTATTCAACATAGTTTTGGAAGTCCTAGGCATGGCAATCACAGATGAAAAAGAAATAAAAGGAATACAAATTGGAAAAGAAGAAGTAAAACTGTCACTCTTTGCAGATGACATGATACTATACACAGAGAATCCTAAAGATGCCACCAGAAAAGCACTAGAGCTAATCAATGAATTTGGTAAAGTTGCAGGATACAAAATTAATGCACAGAAATCACTAACAACGAAAGATCAGAAAGAAAAATTAAGGAAACAATTCCATTTACCATTGCAATAAAAAAAATAAAATACCTAGGAATGAACCTACCTAAGGAGGTAAAAGACCTGTACTCAGAAAACTATAAGACACTGATGAAAGAGATCAAAGATGACATCAACAGAGGGAGGGATATACCATGCTCTTGGATTGGAAGTATCAATATTGTGAAAATGACTATACCACCCAAAGCTACCTACAGATTCAATGCAATCCCTATCAAATTACCAATGGCATTTTTTACAAAACTAGAGAAAAAAATCTTAAAATTTGTATGGAGACACAAAAGACCCCGAATAGCCAAAGCAATTTGAGGGGAAAAAAGGGGAGCTGGAGGAATCATACTCCCTGACTTCAGACTATACTACAGAGCTACAGTATTCAAAACAGTACGGTACTGGCACATAAACAGAAATACAGATCAATGGAACAGGATAGAAAGCCCAGAGATAAACCCACGCACCTATGGTCAACTAATCTATGACAAAGGAGGCAAGGATATACAATAGAGAAAAGACAGTTTCTTCAGTAAATGGTGCTGGGAAAACTGGAGAGCTACATGTAAAAGAATGAAATTAGAACACTCCCTAATACCATACACAAAAATAAACTCATAATGGATTAAAGACCTAAATGTAAGACCAGACACTATAAAACTCTTAGAGGAAAACATAGGAAGAACACTCTTTGATGTACATCACAGCAAGATCTTTTTTGACCCACCTCCTACAGTCATGGAAATAAAAACAAACAAATGGGACCTAATGAAACTTAAAAAGCTTTTGCACAGCAAAGGAAACTATAAACAAGACGAAAAGCCAACCTTCACAATGGGAGAAAATATTTGCAAATGAATCAACGGACAAAAGATTAATCTCCAAAATATATAAACAGCTCATCCAGCTCAATATTAAAAAAAACCCTATCAAAAAATGGGCAGAAGACCTAAATAGACATTTCTCCAAACACATACAGATGGCCAAGAGGCACATGAAAAGCTGCTCAACATCACTAATTATTAGAGAAATGCAAATCAAAAATACAATGAGGTATCACCTCACACCGGTTAGAATGGGCATCATCAGAAAATCTACAAACAACAAATGTTGGCGAGGGTGTGGAGAAAAGGGAACCCTTTTGCACTGTTGGTGGGAATGTAAATTGATACAGCCACTATGGAGAACAGTCTGGAGGCTCCTTAAAAAACTAAAAATAGAATTACCATATGACCCAGCAATCCCACTACTGGGCATATACCCAGAGAAAACCATAATTCAAAGACACATGCACCCTATTGTTCATTGCAGCACTATTTACAATAGCCAGGTGATGGAAGCAACCTAAATGCCCATCGACAGACAAATGGATAAAGAACACATAGTACATATATATAACGGAATATCACTCAGCCATAAACAGGAATGAAATTGGGTCATTTGTAGAGACATGGATGGACTTAGAGACTGTCATACAGAGTGAAGTAAGTCAGAAAGAGAAAAACAAATATTGTATATTAATGAATATATGTGGAATCTAGAAAAATGGTACAGATGATCCGGTTTGCAAGGCAGAAATAGAGACAAAGATGTAGAGAACAAACGTATGGACACCAAGGGGGGAAGGGAGGGTGTGGTGGTGGTGGGATGAATTGGGAGATTGGGTTTGACATATATACACTAATATGTATAAAACAGGTAACTAATAAGAACCTGCAGTATGAAAAAATGAAATAAAATTCAAAAAAAGAACAGAGAAGAGAATAACAGATGTGTGGAACACAGGAGAAAAAAAAAGGCTATAAAAAAAGAAAAAAAGAGAGAAGAATAATATAAGGGTATAGGATTAATAGATACAGACTTCTATGTATAAAATAAATAAGTAGCAAGGCTATATTTTACAGTAGAGGAAAATATAGCCATTATTTTGTAATAACTTTAAATGGAGTGTAATCTATAAAAACATTGAACCACTATGCTGTACACATAAAACTAATATTACTTTGTTAAACAATTATATTTCAATAAAAAGCATTTTCTCTATTTTAATAATAATATACATTTGTGGTATACACATTATGCACACTTACTTCTTTTATAAAATAATTTTTACACACCTTAGTTTGAGCAGTGTTATATTCCTCAATGCTTTCAACTTGACTGAACAAGCAAGCCGAATATCTTTAGAGATTTTCATAAGAAGCCAAATTATTGATTCATACATTAAACTTCAATGAATTAGTCTTGCTTAGACAGTGTTCAAAAAATATCTCTGCACTTGGCTTGGTTCCTGCCATTTGTAGAAGTTATCAGATGTCAGTTTAACATTAAGTAACATTAATCTTATTTTTTTCCAGCAAGAGCACGTTGTCTAAACAATGCTAAACTTTTTAATCTCAATAGAAAGGTTCTTCTATTAAATATAAAAGTGAGACTACTAGTCCAACTTAATACACACATATTCAATAAATTCTGTAAGTGGTTATTTTTAGAGCTTTCTATGCTTAAGGCCCTGTTGTGGCAAATAAAGTCCCTCTTCCAGCTCTAACTAAAATTCAAATCTAAAACTGCTTCAAGGGACTTCCCTCATGGTCCACTTGTTAAGACTTTGCCTTCAAATGCAGGGGGTGCAGGTTCAAACCCCTGTTCGGGGAGCTAAGATCCCACATGCCTCGCTGCCAAAAAACCAAAACATAAAGAACAGAAGCAATATTGTAACAAATTCAATAAAGACTTTAAAAATGGCCCACATCAAAAAAATCTTGGAGAAAAAAATAAAACTGTTTCAAGAAATTATATCTCCTGGTAATGTGGTTTATTACTGATTTATTGTAAAATATACAATATTAAGAAAATGAATACTAAAATTATCAAATCAAGAAACTGGGAGTCTCTTTATTCAATGATATTTCTGTTATTGAATTGTTTTATTGATTCATTCAACAATCCTTTCTTTCTAAAAATACTTTCAATGTATTGAAGGTTTATTGAATGCTAGAAAATCAGTGGGTGCTGCAAAGAGACCTCAAAAAATTTGAAAAACCACGCTTCTCTAAAAAGTAAATTATTAATGTCTAGGTCCAGTCATAATTGGTCACACATAACATAAAATACTAATGTATGCATCAATCTTTCAAAAATGGTTTCTTCGGAGAGAAGTCTATAAATGAACAGTCCTTGGAAATACTACTTTACAAAAGCAAACCACTTTTGAGATTTTCCTAGATTTTAAAGAAATACACTTTTATGTCATTTTGAAATGCAGGTACAATTTCTAAATGTGCTATTTAATAGAGTTTAAAAAAAAAGCAACAGTTTGGAAAGTGGATCTTAACAGGACAGTGATTAATTTCTTAAGTCTAATATTTATGGTACTCAACTATGTCCATGTTATCAGTCTTCAGCATGTGCAATGTACATGTAAAGAGAAGATGGAGGAAAGAAAACAGTGTCCTTTGATTACAAAGGGCATGACATTAATTTTCTTAATGTGGCCAGCTATTAAATCATATCTAGAAAAAACTGAATAAATGTAAGCTCCTTGAGAGTAGGATCAAGATTTTATTCATTTTTGAATTCCATACAGTGTCTAGGATAACGTCATGTAGGTATTAAACAAATGTGTATTGAATGAATAATGAAATTTATGTAGCACTCCCAAAATAGTGTTCTTTGAGGTGTTAATAAATACACTCCCTCCTCATGCCAAAATTAAATATACAAATAAACTTAGGACACCAACATGTTACATGTCTTTTTTGGATATATTCTTCATAGTTCTCCTTAGCATAATAAATAATAAAGGTGCTGGGAAGTTCTACAATATAGTGCTGAAAGAAAAAAACTGCCAGCAAAGAATACTAAACCTGACAAAATTATCCTTGAAAAATGAAAGAGATATAAAGATTCCCAGAGAAACAAAAGCTTAGGAGCCCATCACTACTAGACCTGCATTACAAGAGATGCTAAAGGGAGTTTTTCAAGTTGAAACAAAATGAAACTAAATAGTAACATGAAAGCATATTAAAGTATAAAACTTACTGGGAAAGATAGATCTATAGACAAATACAGAATACCATAATATCTCAATAGTGGTGTGTAAATCACTTCTAACTTTAGTATTAAAGTTAAGAGACAATAGTAAGATTAAATTTTAAAAAATTAGAGATGGATACACAATAAAAAGGATACAAATTATGATATCAACATCACAAGGAGTATGGTGGAGAGAAAAATAAAAGTGTTGAGTTTTGTGTGCTATTGAAATTAAATTGTTATCAGCTTAAAATGGACTGTGATAAATATAAGATATTTAATGAAAATCTCATGGTAACCACAAAGCAAAAACACATGATATACATGAAAGGACTCAAAGCATACCAGTAACAAAAGACCATCAAATCACAAAGGAAGAAAGCAAGAGAGGAAGAACGGAACAAAAAACTACAAAATATTAGAAAAAGTGAACAAAATGGCAATAGTAAGCCCTTAGCTATCAATAGTTGTATTAAATGTAAATGGATTAAACTCCCAAATCAAATGACATACAGTGACTCAATGCGTAAAATTTTAAAAAAGAAAAGAAGATTGAACTATATGCTGTCCACAAGAGATTCACTTTATAAATAAGTACACACATAGGCTGAAAGTGAAAGGATGCAAGAAGATACTCTATGCAAGTGGTAAACAAAAGAGAGCAGCGGTGGATGTACTTATATCAGACAGTATAGAGTTCAAATCAAAAACTGTCACAAGAGAGAAAGAAGGCTATTATATAATGTTAAAGGGTCAAGTCAACAGGAAGATATAACAATTATAAATATATAGGCACTCAGCATTAGAGTACCTAAATAAATAAAGCAAATATTCATAGATTTGAAGGGAGAAATAGACTACAATACAACAAATAGTAGGAGATTTCAATACCCCACTTTACATAATAGACAGAACATCCAGACAGAAAATCAGCAAGGAAACAGTAGACTTGAAAAACACTACAGTTCAAATGGACCTAACACACATATATAGAACACTGTATCCAATAGCAACAGACTATACATTCTTCTCAAGTGCACGCAGAACATTCTCCAGGATAGATCACATGTTAAGTCACAAAACAAGTCTCAACAAATTTAAGAATACTGAAATTATAGCAAGTATCTTTTCTGACCACAATGGAATGAAACTAGAAATCAATAATATAAGGAAAACTGGAAAATTCACAAATATGTGGAAAAACAACATACTCTTGAACAGTCACTGGGCCAAAGAATAGATCAAAAGGCAAATTAGAAAACAACTTGAGACTAATGAAAAGAAATAGAAAGCACACCCAAACTTATGGGACACAGAAAAAGCAGTGTCAAAAGGGAGTTTTATAGTGACAAATACTACATTTTAAAAAAAGAAGAAAAATCTCAAATAATCTAACTTTATACCTCAAGGAATTAGAAGAGCAACAAAGTTAGTCAAAGGAAAGAAACAGCAAATATTAAAGCAGAAATAAACAAAATAGATAATAGAAAATCATTTTAAAAATCAAGGAAACTAAGTTGGTTTTTTGAAAAAACAAATAATTGACAAACTCTTAGCTGGACTACAAAAGAAAGATGATTCAAATAAAATCAGAAATGAAAAAGGAAACATTACAACTGATACCACAGAAATAAAAAGAATCATGACACTATTATGAACATTTATATGCCAACAAATTGTGTAATGTAGAAGAAATGGATGAATTCCTACAAACATACAATCTACCAAAACTGAATCACGAAGAAATATATAACCCAAACAGACCTTTAACTAGTAAGCTGACTGAATCAGTAATGAAAAATCTCCCCAGAAAGAAAACCCCAGGCCAGATGACTTCACTGGTAAATTTTACAAAACATTAAAAAAGTAACATTAACCCTTCTTAAACTCTTCAAAAAATTGAAGTATAGGAAACACTTCCAAATGCATTTTATGATGCTAGCACTACACTGACATCAAAGCAAGAGAAAGACACTATAAGATAAGAAAATATCAAGCCAGCAACCCTGATGAACACACACGCGAAAATCCTCAACAAAATACTAGCAAACCACATTCAACAGCACATTGAAAGGTAATACACCATAACCAAGTGGCATTTATCCCTGGGATACAAAAATGCCTCAACATAACTAAGTCAATTAATGTGATAAACCATGTTTACAAAATGAAGGATAAAAATCACACGATCATCAATAGATACAGAAAAGGCACTTAAAATTCAACACACATTTATGTTAAAAACCCTCAACAAATTGGGTGTACAAGAAATGTACCTCAACATAGTAAAGGCCATATGTGAAAAGTCCACAGTGAAAAAAAACGAAATCAACAAAGGAAAACTGAAAGCTTTTCCTCTAAGCTTAGGAATAAGACAAGGTTGCCCACTCTTATCACTTCTATTTAATATAGTACTGCAATTCTATAATTCTGTAATTGCCATAGCCAGGGCGACTAGGCAAGAAAAGAAATAAAATGCATCCAAATTGGAAAGGAAGAACTAACACTGTATCTCTTTGCAGATTACATGATCCTATATATAGAAAACTCTCAAGACACACAAAAAAACTGTTATAAGCTAAAAAAGTAATTCAGTAAAGTTGCAGGATACCAAATCAATATACAAAAAAAAAAAAAGAATCAGTTACATTCTATACACTAACAACAAACTATCCAAAAAGTAAATTAAGAAAACGGTCCCCTTTACAATAGTATCAAAAAGAACAAAATACTTAGAAATGAATTTAATTAAGAAAGCAAAAGACTTGTATACCAAAAACTACAAAACATTGCTAAAATATACTTTAAAAGACAGAAATAAATGGAAAGGCATCTGGGTTGATAGAGTGGAAGACATAATACTGTTAAAATGTCTATATTACCCAAAGCAACCTACAGATTCAATGCAATCCCTATCAAAATCCTAAGAGCATTTTTTTAAGGAAATAGAAAAAACAAGCCTAAAATTAATATGTAACCATAAAAGACCTCAAATATCCAAAGCAATTTTGAGCAATAACAAAACTCTAGGCATCACATTTCCTGATTTCAAAATATATTACAAAGCAAAAGTAATTAAAATAGTATGGTACTGCAGAGACAGAGGCATAAACCTATGCAAAAGAATACAGAGCCCAGAAATAAATCCGCTTATATACTGCCAACTGATCTTTGACACAGGTGTCAAGAATACACAATAGGTACGGGACAGTCTCTTCAACAAATGGTGTTGGGAAAATGGGGTGTTTTCAGAAAATAATTTGAACGGAAAAAAAGGGTGGAAAGAGGAAACTTTTAGATTTAAAAGTACTTAAACACATCAAGTCAAAACAATTTTGTTTGGATACTGATTCTAACAAATCAACAGTAAAAATAAAGAAAAATTATAAGACAAATCTGGAAAATTTGAACATATACTGAGTATCTGAGGATATCAAGATAATAATGTTAATTTTTTAGGTATGATAATGGTATTGTGGTTATGTTTAAACACTAAAGTGTTTTCACCTTTGAGAGATACATACTGAAATATCTGTGGATAAAATTATGTGATGACAGGAATTTCCTTGAACATAATCCAGTGGTATATGGGGAGACTAGGGGTAGAAATGAAACAAGTGTGGCCATAAATTATTAAATGTTGAAGGTTTGTAATGGGTAAATTAGGATTTATTACACTAGTCGCTCTTTTACACGTTTGAATCTTTACATAATTTTTAAAAAGAGAGAAAAAGAATGGGAGGAGAGAAGCTGTAGATAGAGAGTACAGAAATTTTCTACACAATAAAGGGAAGACTTAATAAAGAGGAAAAAAGATAAATGGGTCAATAACTGAAAAAAGAAAGGGAATCAAAAGATATCTCTTTAAAGGATGGGAAAATACCAGCATAACTGTATGCTAATGAGAAAAATCAAGTAGAAAGAGAAAAGTAAAGATTCAGGAGACTTGTAAATTGTGAGAGCTACATATTTGGACGGATGAAAAGGGATCAGATTTAGTACACAAATGAATGGCTTGAACTTTCGTAGAAGCCTACATGATTTTTCATGTATATGTATTTTCATGGGCAATGCACAAGAAAGCAGACTGTCTGGATTCAGATGAAGGTAGACTGATATGATGAAAACATAGCAAAGTTGTATTAGACTGTTTTTCTTTACTCCCTAACATAAGAAACAAGATCATAAGCTAATAGAAAGGATTGGGGAGGAGGTGCTGGAGAACTAAAGATTTAGAGGAAGGTACAACTGCCATCTAATATTATGGGAGAGAGAATGTATTAGGGCAGGGCTTGGCAAAATCAGGCCTGCTGCTTTTTTAAAAATATAGTTTTATTGGAAAATAGCCACATTCATTTGTTTATGTATTATGTCTACGTCTACTTTTGTGCTATAACAGCAGAGTGGAATAGTTATGACAGAGACCATGTGGCCCATAGTCTTAAAAATCTTACTAACTTTTACAAAAAAGTTTTGCCAACTCCTGTACTAGAGAAATAGGCTGAAATAAACAGACCCATATGAAGTTAGTGATCATGAATCTAAAGACAGATGAGTCAGTACGGTTACACGTTTTTCTCCATTTTATTTAGCTGTAAGAAAGCAGGCCCAAAATAGATGGAAAGTTAGGATTTCATCAGCTTTATGAATTAGCCAAGTGTATTAGTTTCTTGTGGCTACTGTAACAAATCACCACAAACTTGGTAGCTCAAACAACTAAAAATTTATTCTCTCACAGTTTACGAGGCCAAAAGTCTGAAATCAAAATCACTGATACAAGATTATCACTGAAGTCAAGGTGTCAATAGGGCCACACTCTCTCCAATGACTCTAGGCGAGAATCTGCTCTCTGCCTCTTCCAGCTTCAGGTAGCTGCCGCATTCCTTGGTTTTTGGCCACATGACTCCAATCTCAGCCTCCAATTCACATGGCCTTCGCCTCTGTGCTTGTGCCTTCTTTTGTCTGTATGAAATCTTCATCTACCTCTCTCTTATAAGGACACTTGTGATTGGATTGAGGGCTCACCCTGATAATCCAAAATAATCTCCACACCTCAAGATCATTAACTTAATCATATCTGCAGATACTTGTTTTCATTATAAGGTAAAAGAGTTCCAGGGATTAGTATCTGTTATCTTTGAGTAAGCAGTATTCAGCCAAGCAAGCACAGTGCAACATGAGTAAGACTTGAAAATTAAAGATGTGTGCATAGGAGTAATTATAAAGATTGACCACAGAATGTAAATCAGGTAAGAAGGGAAATGAAAAGGGAAAAGAGCTAATCGAAGGGCAGTGAATTGGAGGTCCAAGTGAGATCAATTGCAGTTGAGTTATTAGACGAGTTAGAGAAAGAAGTGGTGATTGGTGAGAGGGATGATTGAAATAAAAATTACAGACGGGTTATAGTTATCAGTAATAAAAAAGCCTAGGGTATGACCATTGGAGCCAGTGGTTTAGGAAGGGTGAAGGATATCATTGGGTGAAGCATATCATTGGATGAAAGGTGGTAAAGGAACTGAGAGGCCTGCAAATACTTTTATTCCTCCCACTTGAATCATTTAGTAATATTTTTAGGATGTCAGTGTTTCACAGAACATTGTATGACTAATGCAGAATTAACGAATATGCACATCTTAGTTACTACTAAAAGTAGAAAGCTGTGATAACTGCCAATAACACACTGTACAGTAGAAGGACTGAAATAGATTTTTGTTCAAAATCTCTACAGAGCAACTGTCAGGCTTTACAGGTTTCAATGTTAAAGTTAATATATAATTAAAGAAAATCCTAAACAGGATCAAAAACTTTAAATTATTTTTAAAAAATATACCAGATACACATAACTAGCAAATTCAAGAAGTGAAAGAACAGTAAGAATTAAAATTTGATTCCCTTCCAACTCAATTTCTTTATATTTCATAGATGCTTAGCAATTTTTTATAAGTACTGTTAATAAATACTGTACATTACCTATATTCTTCACTGTTTTGAGACAGAATAACACCTCTTCAGTCTCATTTCCCAGTACTATTGCTTCTCCAGTCCACCTCAATGCACATACTAAAGTCTCAACAATTCAAAACCACATATAGATGCCCAAAGAGCCAAAGTTTTTCACACATCCATATCTTTGTATACACTGCCTACAGAGTTCTTCTCTAACTGAAGAGCTGTCCTCCTGGCGGCAGACAGCTATACATTCCTTAAAACCTAACTGAAAAGTCAATTTTTCTGGGAAATTACTTTGGATATTACTCTCCCACCCCTCCACTACTCCTTCCCCCTTGAGTAGTTAATCATGAACTCATGGACTCTATCTATACTGTATATCTATTTCTATAGCTGTGCTTGTAAATCTAGACTATAATGCATTGTTCTTCTACACAGTTATGTCTATTACTAAAAGTGGGGTACTGAAGTCTCCAACTATTACTGTTGAATTGTCTATTTGTCCCTTCAATTCTGTCAGTTTTTGCTTCATATATTTCCAACTCTGTTGTGAGGTACATGTGTATGTTTATAATTGTTACTTCTTCCTGATGTATTGACACTTTTATCAGTATAAAATGTCCCTTTTTAAAACTTACTGCTTATATAACTCTCTGCTACAGAACTCTGAAAAGTCAGGAACAGTGTGTCTATTACAGAACTTGGCCTAGTATTTATAATTAATAGGTATGACATAACCATAAAAAATCTATTTTAATTTTCAGTAAAGTAGGTATGAAATAAGTTTATAAAATCTATTTTAATTTTTAATAATTTAGAAAAGAAAGTACATTATCTTCTATAGTAATCTATTCCAGTGTCTCATATTGTATACTTTTCCCCTTTAGGATATATACTAAAAATCCCTCATTTTGCAATTCATACTGACTTTCTTTTGTTCTGTCTTTGGTGTATATATCAAACAAATGTTCAGACTCATATATATATGAGTCTGATATATATATATTAACTCATATATATATATATATATATATATATATATATATATATATATATCAGTTCTGTGTACTAGATGGTTAAACCATTTCTCAGCTTTCTCTTTAGTAACTTAAAAATTCTCAGCTTATCATAAATCTGACTTTCTAAATCTTTGAATATTCCTGTAGGTCTCTTCTAAATTATCTCCAAAGTGTTGAAATAGATCCATATCTTAAATTAATAAACAATTTTAATCATTGTGTATCCTTATTTATTTTTACTGTTTTTAAACTTTTATTATAAACTTATAATACATTATTTAGTATGAGTGTTAGATATGTTCCCTGATATATGCAGTATTCTCTTCTTTAGTAATTCCCAGAAATACTACTGACAATTACTTTTATTTAATAATCCTTTCAGCACCTACTTTGTACAAACATTGTTATATACTCCTGGGAAACACAAAAGAAAGTGAAAGAATTTATTATAAATGTATGCTATTTAACTGCAGCTCAGACATGACTAATGCTTAACAGCTCTTCTGATTATATATGGCCAGCTCATACATTACCTGTGCATATGATAGCAAGTATTCTAAATTTCCGTTTTTGCCCAAGATTTTAAACCATGCCTATCTTTCTAACTTTTGTCAGGCAAATTAGCCTTCTGTCTTATTAAAATGACAGGTGTTACTAATAATATTCTATTTATCCATGCTCGATTGCAGAATATCTGTGTATCTTCACTCTTCTCTTTTATTTTCTTTCTGTGGTGAAAAAAGCGAGTCAGCCATGGAACAAATCTATAGGATGATAATCTCTCCAGTACTCCTTCACAGCCCAAATTAAAAATGGAGAGACTGCGATGGAAAAAGAACCTAGGCTAGAGACTACAAATAGGAAAATGACAAAATTTCCAGGGAAGGAGGGCCTGCTTGTGGCAGTAAGTGTACTTTTGAAATGGTTGATCCTGAGGTTTGGCTGATAATAAAGCCAACCATAAAAACTGAAGGAATTGTAACAAATCAAGGAACTGGAAATCATGACAAGTTGATGGGAAAAACCTGTTCCATGGGAAAAACAAAATTGGAGGGAGATCCAAATAAGATGTAATGGTCAGGAAAGAGTCCTAAAAGTTGGTATCCTGAAGGAAGACATTTAAATTACATGAATCCTTTTGGGAATGATATATATACACTGTTATATTTAAAATAGATAACCAAAAAGGACCTAATGCATAGCACAGGGAACTCTGCTCAATATTCTGTAATAACCTCAATGGGAAAAGAACTTGAAAAAGAATAGATACATGTATATGGATAACTGAATCACTTTGCTGTATACCTGCAACTAACACATTGTTAATCAACAATACTCCAATATAAGATAAAAATTAAAAAAGAAAAAGATTGAAAAACTTTTTGTTAGAAAAAAATAAATACTGTTATTCTTATATTACTTTAAATCAACATGTAAGGCAAAAAATGGGTCAAAATTGTCAATACCTTAGAAAGACTCAACTGTGAAAATTTACACACAATCTTCCTCAATATTATCACTCAAACAGACAGTTTTTCTTTCAGAATCAGAACTGACTATTGTTTCTTTAATTGAGCCAAGAATGAAGTAGCTGGTTTGACTTTAGAGGCCGTGCTGTACCAGTAAAATGTGTTTAAAAATATGAGAACCTTAGTCTGTTTGGCCAATACTCACATTATGAGAAACTTAGTTAACCTAAGACCAGCAAGTCTCTTGCATTATACTAACTCCAATAAAGTTAGTATTGAGTAGAATGCCTACTGAACATCCCAAGACACCTTAAAAAATTATTTACTTTTCTTCTTGAACATATGGTTTGATATACCATGGAAGTTAAAAGCTCATACGCTGTGTGACTCTTTTAAAGACAATAATGAAGTTGGAGAAGGAGAGGTTTAGGAGCAAGGATGCTGAGACACTAACCGTGTCAGAAGCCATCAATAGGAATGCTGAATTTCCCGAAAATGTCAGAAAACATTGGAGTTAAACAGGAAAACTATGGTTGCTAAAGGCACTGACTATTCTGAAAGACTGAATAAGCAGAAAACAAAGTTAATGAGTTTTTTTCTGTTTTTGTTTTTCAGCAGCTTGACTACAATATGCTTAGCTCTGTGTATATATACATATAACACTTGTCTTGCTTCTTGCATTTGTGGATTGACATCTTCAATTTTACAAAATTCTCAATCAGTATTTTTTCAAATATTGCTATTGTATCATTCTCTTTCTAAATGCTAGACATTTTTACCATATGCCAGACGTGTCTTAGGATCATCCTTTTTGGCTTTATCTTTTGTGTGTGTGTGCGTGTGTGTGTGTGTCAATATGGCTATTTTTGACTCAAGTCTCTTTCTGCTCATTTATTCACTATTTCTTTGTGCCTAATCATGCACTAAACCTATCTAATGAACTCTTCATTTCATTTAAGGTGTGTTTCACTTCTACACTTTCCATTTGACTCTTTAAAAAAAAAAACAAACAGATTTTAGATCTCAGGTAAAATCTCCGTCTTTCTCCTTATTTTTGTAAACGTTTTAATTACAATTATTTTTAAATATCTATCTGATAATTCCAACATCTGAATCACCTGGGGGTCTGTTTTTCCCTCTTGACTTTCAATCACCTGATAGTGCTTATTTGCATGCCTTTAATTCCTAATGAGATGACTGACATTAAGTTTGAGAAATACTGTAGTCTCTGAATGATGTTATCCTCTTACAAAAGGGTTACAGTTTTCTTCTTGCAGGCAGACAGAGTACCAGTGGTTTTAGTCATTATTAGGGCTGATGTATTTTTTTTTAATTAATTAGTTTATTTTTGGCTGCATTGGGTCTTCATTGCTGTGCACAGGCTTTCTCTAGATGCAGCGAGTGGGGACTACTCTTTGTTGCGGTGCACGGGCTTCTCACATGGGCTTCAGTAGTTGTGGTACGCAGGCCCAGTAGTTGTGGCTCGCGGGCTCCAGAGCGCAGCCTCAGTAGTTGTGGCGCATGGGCTTAGTCGCTCCACAGCATGTGGGATCTTCCCAGACCAGGGCTCAAACCTGTGTCCCCTGCATTAGCAGGTGGATTCTTAGCCACTGAGCCACCAGGGAAGTCCAGGGCTGATGTATTTTAGTATTTTGCCTTCACTCCTAAAGTGTGATTCTCTGTGGTCTCAACTAAGTTTGTGTTGTCTCCCAAGGCCCTTCCATCTTGGCAAGGCTTAATTTCAACCTTTCCCTCAGTTATACAGCTGCTGAAATCTCTGCTAACCTCTAGAGCCTTCCAGATTGTTTTCTAATGAATTTCCTGGAATTTCAACCTGTACGTACAGATTTTAAGAGCTGGTAAAAAGTTGCCTAATGAGTTAAGATTCATTTTCACTTGGGCTCTAGTTTTCTATACTAGTAACTGAAAACTGTCCTGAGGGAAAAAGCCAGGGTCAATGTGGGGTTCACCTCCTATGCTTCTATTCTGTCAAGGATCATAATCTCTCAAGTTCTGCTTAAACTGATAGCTCTCCAACTCCATCAAACACTTGTTTTATATATTGGGCTGGCCAAGAAGTTCATTCGGGTTTTTCCATAACATGTTACAAAACACCCAAACAAACTTTGGCCAACCCAATACTCTATCCAGCTTTCATAGTTATCTTCAGTCAAAGGGCTACTCAATTCACGTAACTCTGTCATTGCCAGAACTGGAGTCTCTATCATCATTTCTTGAATGAGAAAGACTGATGTGAAGAACTACTGCATATCAACTGATATTAACTGTCTAGATATATATTTCATTGTAAAAGATAATTCTATGCACAGAGATATTAAATTACATTGCTTTCTTATTAGAGCGCAAGTTCAGTCATTTTCAAGATCCTACGTTTTAGAATCATCTCCAGGAAATGCAATATATGAACACTTGAACTTTACAGATTCTACCTGAATAGTAGAGTCAAGATACATATTATAATACTACAACTGCTCTTATCTCACCGAATTTTAATTATCTCCTTAGTTATTTGTCTCTACTACTTCCTGGGGTTTTAGAACAGGAATGAATATATTATTCATTTCTCTCCAGTGCCTGCAATTGTGCCTGGCAATATTAATAATACCAGCTATCACTTAAGGAGCATTTACTATGTGCCATTCACTGTCTTATATGAGTAAGTCTTAGAAACAATCCTATAGTATGAGTATTATTTTATAGTTGAGGAAATCATTGTACAGAAAGATTAAGTAATTTGTTCAGCGTCAAAGAGCTAAGAAGTAGCCAAGCTGTTTGACCACTGAGACTGTGTTCTTAACCAACATACTATACTGCTCACTCAGGGAATTATTGTATTTATTTTAACAGTTTGTGAGATCATCCTGAAAGAATGAAAGTAGTGAGAAATATACATCTCAGTAATAATGGATTCAAAACTTTGCAAGTAAGTAAACAGATTCCTAATTCAGCTAAAGAGGTCCTTTAAAAATCATCCACCTTATGATAATATACGGCCTTATCTGTATCTTTGAAGTGTGTTTTCACATAACGATTTACAAACATGAAACATCAACCCAAACCATAAATATTTACAAGATATCACTTCAAACACGGACCTCGAGAGCCCACTTAGCAATTATTGGTAGATAATTTATTTCTCTGCCATTCTTTAATTTTTTAGTTATTAGTGTGAAAAGATGATGTATAGAAGCTATTGTCACACAAAAGTCTGGCACATTATCAAAAGTAGTATGAAAAGAATATTTACTCTGAAATGCTGTTTAATAAACAGATCTTTCTATAAAGAGATAATGGAATTATAATCACCCTTGTGTTTTCTACCTGAGTATTTGGCTCACCTTTAATATTATTTTATTTGTTATAATTATTTGTGTATATTGAATGAATCAAAAGATACAAAAGAACACTGCTGAAGTAGTTCCTCTTGTAACACATTAGTCTTTTTTTTCCTATTTTGCAAGAAGAAACACTGCTCTTGTTTATTATAAACTTGAAAGCTGTAAATGCTCTAGATAAAACATGTACTAACTGCTTAGCATTATTCAGCTTTTTTTCAAAAAAAGACCACAATTATCATATCCCTAATATACATGAAGCACTGTATAATGGAGAAAGAGAATAACAATGGTAAACCAAAAGAGAGTGGGGAGGGAATATTATTATCAGGTAAAATAGACTAAGTTGAAAAAGGTTACAATAGATGCAAAAGGAAATTATATCACTAATAAAAGTTTCAATACATCAGGAAGATATGACAATTATAAACATCTACACAACTAACAAGACACTCCCAAAATATATGAAGCAAAAACCGACAGTATTGAAGGGAGGAATAAAATTTTCTACATTAATAGCTGAAAACTTTAATACACCCATTTCAATAATGGATAGAACAAATGGACACATTAATAAGGAAACAGAGAGTTTGAGCAACACTATACACCAATTTGACCTAATAGCTATATACAGAACAATTCACTAAACAGCAGAATATACATTCTTCTCTGGTACACATGTAATATTCTCCAGGACAGACCATATGTTAGGTCACAAAACAAGCCTCAATATATTTTAATAGATTAGAATAATACAAAGTATCTTTCCTGACTATAGTAGGATAAAACTAGAAATCAGTAACAGAAGTAAAACTGGAAAATTCACAAATATGTAGAAAATTAATCAACACACCCTTCTGCCTTAAAGAAGAAATCACAAAGGAAATTAGAAAACACCTCAAGAACAGCCAAGTGTAAGTCAATGAAGTTAGAACAGTGGCTCACACCATACCAAAAAAAAAAAAAGATCAATCATTACTTTAAATGTCAGTGGACTAAATGCTCCAATCAAAAGACACAGGGTAGTTGACTGGATAAAAAAACAAGACCCATCTATATGCTGCTTACAAGAAACTCATTTCAGAACTAAAGAAACACACAGACTAAAAGTGAGGCAATGGAAAAAGATATTTCATGAAAACAGAAATGACAAGAAAGTGGGGGTAGCATTACTCATATCAGACAAAATAGATTTTAAATCGAAGTCAATAACAAAAGACAAAGAAGGGCATTATATCATGATAAAGGGATCTATACAAGAAAAGGATACTACATTTGTTAATATATATGCACTCAATACAGCAGCATCTAAATATGTAAAGCAAATAATAACAGACATAAAGGGAGAAATTGACAACACAGTAATAGTAGGGGACTTTAACATCCCACTTACATCAATGGACAGATCAACCAGAAAGAAAATCAATAAGGCAAGAGTGGTCCTGTAAATCAACTATACTCCAATAAAAATTAAAAAAACAAAAACAACGTATTTCTCTATTTCAGTGTGTATTTCTAAAGAACAGAAAAAAAAAAACATAACCCCAATACTATTATCATCTATAAAAATCATCAATAAAGGTTTTATTTCAAAACATTAAGATATATATATATATAATGGTCCTAAATGACATAATAAACCAGTTGGACCTAACAGATATCTATAGGACATTAGATCCCAAAACAACAGAATGCACACTCTTTTCAACTGTACATGGAATGTTCTCCAGGATAGATCACATGGTAGGCCACAAAAGAAGTTTCAACAAATTTAAGAGGAAAGAAATTCCCTTAAGCATTTTTTCTGACCACATCAGTATGAAACTAGAAATCAGTTACAAGGAAAAAAACGGGAAAAGCACAAATGTGTAGACTGACAACATGCTACTAAAAACCAACGGGTCAATGAAGAAATCAAAGAGGAAGTCAGAAAATATCTCAAGACAAATGAAAATGGAAACACAACTTTCAAAATATCTATCGGACACAGCAGTAGCAGTTCTAAGAGGGAAGGTTATAGTGATACAGGCCTAATTTGAGAAACAAGAAAAATCTCAAATAAACATCCTAACCTTCCATCTAAATGAGTTAGAAAAAGAAGAAACAGCAGAAAGTCAGCAGGAAAAGGAAATAATAAGATCAGAGAGGAAATAAATAAAATAGAGACCATAAACACATCAGAAAAGATCAATAAAATCAAGAGATGGGTTTTGAAAAGATAAAAAATGAAAAAAGAGACATAACAACCAATATCAGAGAGATACAAAAAAATCAAGAGAATACTATGAACTGTTATATGCTCAAAAAATTGTACAACCTAGAAGAAATGGACAAATTTCTAGAAATTACAACCTTCAGAATGAATCAGGAAGAAATACACAATCTGAACAGACTGATCACTAGTAGTGAAATTGAATTTGTAATTAAATAAATAAATAAACAAAAGTCCAGGACCAGACAGCTTCACAGGGGAATTCTACCAAACATATAAAGAAGAGCAAATACCTATGCTTCTCAAACTCTTCCCAGAAAATGAAGAGGAGAGAACACTCTCAAATTTATTCTATGAGGCCGCCATAGCCCTAATACCCATACAAAGCCACTCCAAAAAAAAAGAAAAAGAAGAAGAAAATTACAGGCCAATATCTTTGATGAATATAGATGCAGAAATCCTCAACAAAATACTAGCAAACTGAATCCAACAATACATAAAAAGAATCATACACCATACTGAAGTGGGATTTATCTCAGGGATGCAAGGATAGTTGAATATCCATCCACAAATCAATGTGTTACATCACATTAACAAAAGGAAGGATAAAAATCACATGACCATCTCAATAGACTCAGAAAAAGCATCTGACAGAATTCAACATCCATTCATGATAAAACTCTCATCAAAGTTGATATAGAGGAAACATATCTCAAAGATGCAGGATACAAAATTAACATGTAAAAACCAGTTGTATTTCTAAACATTACCAAAGGACAATCTGAAAAGGAAATTAAGAAAGAATTTTATTTATAATAGTATCAAAAAGACTAAAATAATTAGGAATAAATATAACCAAGGAGGTGAAAGACTTGTATACCGAAAACAACAAAACATGCTCAAATATTTAAAGACCTAAATAAATGGAAACCATCCCGTGTTTATGGCCTGGGAGACTTATTGTTAAGATAACAATCCTACCAAAGACATCTATAGATTCAATGGAATTATTATCAAAATCCCAGTCAAGTTTTTTTTCAGAAATAGAAAAACCCATCCTAAAATTCACATCAAATCCCAAGGGGACTCTAATAGACAAAACAGTCTTGAAAAGGAAGAAGAAAATTGGAGGACTCATACTTCACAATTCCATAATTTACTACAGAGCTACAGTAATAAAACAGTGTGGTACTGGTATAAAGACAGACATATAGAAAACTGTAATAAAATTGAGAGACCAGAAATAAACACTCACATATGGTCGATTTATTTTTAATGAGGATTGAATGGGAAAGAATGGTCTCTTCAACAAATAGTGCTGGGCAGGGAGATCAGCTCGGTGCTTTGTGACCACCTAGAGGGATGGGATAGGGAGGGTGGGAGGGAGACGCAAGAGGGAAGGGATATGGGGATATATGTATACATATAGCTGATTCACTTTGTTACACGCTGAACCTAACACAACATTGTAAAGCAATTATACTCCAATAAAGATGTTAAAAAAAACAAAACAAAACAAATAGTGCTGGGAAAACTGGATATTCACATGCAAAGAATGAACCCAGATGCTTATCTTACACCATACACAAAAATTAACTAAAATGGATTAATGACCTGAATTTGAGAGCTGAAATGATAAAATTCCTAGAAGAAAACATAGAGGAAAATCTTCATGATCATGGATTTAGCAATGTTTTAAATATGAGAACAAAAGCATGAGAAACAAACCAAAAAACAGATAAACTGGACCTCATCAAAATTATAAACATTTGTACATTAGAGAATACCATAAAGAGAGCGAAACTATAACCCACAGAATGAGACAACATTTGCAATCTTATATCTGAAAGGAGATTAATATCCAGAATATATAAATGACAACAATTAACAAAACCCCAATTCAAAGTGGGCAAAGGACTTGAATTGATGCTTTTTCAAAGAAGATATACGCATGGCCAATAAGCACATAAAAAGATGCTCAGCATCAGTAGTCATTACTGAAATGTAACAAAAACCACAATGAAATACCACTTCACATGCATTAGGATGGCTATTACAAAAGAAAATCAAAATTACAACTGTTGGGGAGGATATGAAAAAGGGGAACCCTCATGCATTGCCAGGGGGAACATAAAATGGTGCAGGCACTTTGGAAAACATTTTGGCAGTTTCTCGAAAAAGGTTAATAATAGAACTATGTATATACCCAAAATAATTTTAAACAGGAGCTCAAACAGGTATGTGAATTTTCCTAGCAGCCTTATCCACAATAACCAAAACGTAGAAATAATTCAGGTGTCCATCAACACATAAATGAATAACAAATTGTGGTATATGCATACAATGGATTATTATTCAGTTATAAAAAGGAACGAAGTTCTAATACAGGTTACACATGGACGAGCCTTGAAAATAAGCTGAGTGAAAACAGTACAGAAGTACAAATTTGTATCATATCACTTATATCAGGTTCCTAGAGTAGCTAAATTCACAGAGACAGAAAGTAGATTAGGGGTTACCAGCAGCTGGGGTCAGAGGGAAATGCACAATTATTGTTAATGGGTACAGAGTTTCAGTTTTGGATGATCAAAAATATCTGGAAATAGGTCGTGGCAATGGCTCCACAACGTTTGGAATGTACTTAATGTCACTGAATTTTACACTTAAAAATGACTGAAACAGTAAATTTTATGCTTGGTATATATTACCACAACAAAGAAACAAATTTATAATTCCTTTGCTCTTTACAGTCTGGGTCCTACCTGCCTCTGAAGCCACACATTACAATTCTATCATTATATCATTCAAACCAATGGCAATTTCTTAAAAACTCTGTGGTTTTTCTACAATTTCCTATATTCCTCACCTCACTGAACTCCCCCTCCTTCAGTGTTGTTCTCTTTCTTAACATCTTTTCTTTTATCCTCCACTTCTCACTCCCCACACACAATTCACCTCCACAAGCATTATTAGTTCTTACATAGTCAGTAATAATTTACTTTTAAATTATATTTCCATAAATTATATTTATGTTTTTAATGAATATTTCAACTTAAGAAAAACTCAGGGTGTTGATAACAAAATTAGTTTTGCTACATATTATTGAGAGAATTATGTAGAATGTTTTACTTTTCTGGCAGCCCATTTCTCTTGGAGCTTTTAGAATACTAAAGTTTTATTTGAGAAGTTGAAATGTCTATAAAATATATTATTTTTTCTATATTTTTAAGAATTGTATTGGTTTATTCTCATTTCTTTAAACCAACCCTTTTATCTTTTCCCAGAGCCCTTATCTTTATTTTTGGTTTAGTTTACTTTTGTCCTTTATTCACATTAATTAATATCAAATGTTACAATGAACTTAAACTTCTGGCATTAAATTAAAAGCAAAGTACTTTTTAAACGAACAGAATCAACTCCACAGTCTCAAAGATATGCTGAACTTGAAAAACTGTATTAAATATTCTCTACCACCTTTCAGTTTTTAAAATAGCAAGAATACTGTGTGCACTAATTCATTTTTAATTTTAAAATGCTCCTCCTTATTCAGCCATTTCATTAGATCACTAGTATCAAGGATTTCATTGATTTATACTTGTAGAAAAAAATGAGACCAAGGCTTCATCTTCTTTTAAATATGTTAAAAGTAAATTACAGATTTTTTTTTTATTCTTATGAACAATTTCCTGGTCTCAGAAATTTTTAAATTTAAAAAATTTTGAGAAATACCCAAAGTATTACAAATAATATGACTAACATCCTGTATTCACTACTTAAATTATGATATACAGCATTACTAATACAGTTATAGGTCCCTGTTTAAACCTTTCAGATAATCATACTCACTCCCCTAACCCAAAGAAGCAACCACTATCCTATATGTAGTTTAAATCTTTTCTTCATAGTTTTACCTCCTAGGACTTTAAACAGTAATTAGTTTTGTTTTATTTATTTAAATGGTATTACAATGTAAGTATCATTTGGCAATTTGCTTTTTTCTCTCTCCATATTGTGTCTTTGATATTCATCCACGTTAATGTGGAGCTCTGCTCATTCATTTTCCCCAACATATAGTATTCAATTTCTGAATATACTACCTACCCACTTACCTACTGGTGTTCCTTTATGTTGTTTTCTACTATTCACTTTTACACACAAACATCAAATTCTTTACCTACATATTAACCACCCCTACTTCCTGAAACTTTCTATCCTTGAATTCCATCACATCATGTTTGGTCTCCTCTGCTTGATACTCTTCCTGTACTCAACACTTAAATGATGTTTCCTTATGTCCCTTCTTTTTTTTTACCCTGTATACTCTCTTCAGATGTTCTCTTACTCACTCCCATGCCGGGCTAAGTCAAATGTGTATCTCCAACCCTTAATTCTTGTGAGTGGCTACTACGTCTAGAACATTAGTTGACTATCTAGAAAGGGTTATATATCACATTACAATATGTGATAAAATAATATTACCTATGTTTCCAGATTTTATATCCACTCTGTATATCTAACCACCAATAAATACCTCCACCTGATAGCCATAATGGAGGATAGAGGACATTCTGAATTGTATTATCATATAATTTATGACTTAGTGACCAAAACGATTTTTTCCACCCAATCCTAGATAAAATTTTAGCTCCTCTAGAAACCCCACTTTCACATATTCTTTCTTTAAAACTTTATAAAATGTCACGGTAGGTGGTTTTCCAACTTTTCATCTCAGAACCCCTGTACTCTTAAAACATATTAAGGACCCCTACAGTGAAAAAGGCAAATACATCTTATAAAAATAGCTTTGACCTCAGGGACCTCCAAATGAGTGCCTACCACATTTTGAGGGCCACTGGTCTAGGAAACTATTTTCTAGAGATGTCTGTGCTGTATCAGAGAAGTCATTGGAATTCTGCCTGAACAAATGAAATCAACAAATCATGCTCAAAGATTCCTTAGTAGCTACGGATTGAGGTACCCAGGTTGGCTGACTTATAACTTTCTGAGTTTTTTAAACTCAAATCAGCCTTGGTGCAGGGACATGCTTGAAGGTGACGGAATAAAGATAAATGAGACAGACTAGACCAAAATTATTTAAAAATAAATGAGTTATTTTTTAAAATATGGTCAAACTTTGATTCCTAAATGCCTTTGTTAGAAACTCCCCTCTTTTAATACAGGTGAATATAGCCAACCTCACTAAATGGGTATTTTTTAACCTCATCATTCTTCTCCACTATTTTGGTAAATGAGAAGAGTTTCTGTTCTCACTTCATCCAGCCAGGAAAGAGAACTAGAATTTACTGAGTATTTATAATGGGCATTATGTTAGGCATTTTTACATATACTGTCTCAGTACAGTCTCTGTGGTTCAGAAAGGTTAATTTGCTTAAGGATAGACAGGAAGCAAGGAGAAAAGTGTCATTTACCTAGATCTATCTCATTCCAATGCCCAGACTTTTTTTTACCAAAGTCATACTTGTCTGCGTCAGAAAATATGTTTCTTCGAATTAAGTTTTCATATATAAATGTTATTCTAAAGACTGAGAATGTTCTTCAGACTTTAGTTTATTTAAACAATAGAAAACTTAATTATCATTAAAAATATTAACTGTAATACATTCTTAATTTCATACAACTCTCATATAGATTAACCACTGGAACACAATTAAGTTTGTATTATTATGTTTCATAAATTAAAAGAGAAAGAAATTTAGGAAGAAGTTAGAAATCTTTTAAGATCTTTAACAATTTGACATAAACCATTAGTAATTAGTATATTGGATACAAGCCTTTATTAATAACTATGCCATTTCCCTTATCTGCAGTTTTAATTTGTTTTGTAGTCTTATTTTTAATAAACACTAGTGAAATTCCATTGCATGGACTTCACATAATATAGTTTACAGTAAACATGAAGAACTCATAGATTATATGATAATTTGCCCAGGACTAACATAACTTAACCTCTTGCTGATATGCAAAGAGTGTAATCCATAATTAAATGAGATTGGAGAGTAGTATTTAAATTATCTAAGATAGAAACATTTGTGAGTCTCTAAAGCCTTATTTACAAAGATTCTTTTAATATGCTACTAAAATTCTGTTAATCTATTTGCTAAAATAACATGTCAAACACTTTTGTTCATCCATTAGATACATATTTATTGAGTACTTATTAGATGCTAGGCATTACTCCACATGCTAGAGAGAAGGCAATGAACAAAACAGACTTGGTACTTATACTTATGGATCTTACATTCTATCGGGGGATACAGGCAATAAACAAAGAAAGAAATAAGAAAATTTCAATCCAGTAAGTGCTGTGAGGAAAACATAAAAACCAGGATGATGTGTCAGCATGCACAAGATTGGATGGTGCTAGTTAAGCTCTGAGAAAGTACTAACTTTAAGGTCTGATATTAATTACCCTAGTATTTGTATATATTTAAAGAAATAAAGCTATTCTAAAAATAAGCAAAAACTTATAATTCAAAAATTTCTCTATTTTAAATGCCAATTTAATCAACATTTTATTTAAATTAGTGAGATTGTGTATTTCTATATCTCTTGGTCTAGGCTAAAAGTAATCTGAATTTATCTCTACTGCCTCCTTTCCTTCTTCTTTGACTTTCTTTTATCTGTCTTTCCTACTCCTATCCCATGTTCAGATAAAGATCAATTATGTGGTCACCCTAGGCACTACCCTAAGCACCTGCAGAAGGAAATACCAATGACAAGGTGATTCATCTTAGAACTCCTCGAACACTTAGGAATTGTAGGTATAAAGTACTGCAGAAGGCAGAGAATTATAAGCTAGCAGATTGCTTATATAGAAAGACTCATAGGTCCTCAGTACAGGTAAACAACTACTTATTCTGATGGTGAAGGAATAGGAGAGAGGTATCCAGGTAAAAAGCAGAAATCAGATTATTTAATGAGTTTGAAGAAGTGGTAAAGAGTACTGTGAGAGATTTCACAGAGCTGTAGGAGGAAGTGAGAAAATGTAGCTAGAGTTTGAAAAAAAATTTTTAACAAGGAAAAAATGAGATAATTATGCATAATAGGAAAAACAAAAAGTTGTGCATAAATGAAGTACACCACTTGGTTCAGCCACTAATATTTACAAGCCCTAAACAATGAAAACACTGAATATGGATTCAATAAAAAAAATGTGATATTAACTATAAAGGAACAGTAGGTAGAAGTGAGGGGAAGTTAAGAGAGCTAATAATATTCTTATCTATCATAATGCGAAAGTATAGTAGGTAGAATAACGCCCCAGTGAATACGTTAGCTACGTGGTTTGTGGAATTAAACTTACAGATGGAATGAAGCTAATCAGCTGACTTTAAAACAGAGAATTTATTCTGGATTATCTTGGTGGTTCCCAGTGTAAAATTACAAGGATACCTTAAAAGTGGAAGAGAGATGGCAGTGTGAAGACTAGGCTTCCAGATGTTGCTTGCTTCGAAGTTGGAGGGGGTGATGAACCCTGGAAAGAAGGTGGTCACCAAAAGCTGGAAAATCTCTAAACTACAGAATTGTAAGATAACAACTACTTGTTGTTTTAAGCCATTTATAATAATGTTATGGTAGCTACAGAAAAACTAATACAGAAGTCAACATATAATGTCTAAAATACAATAGAGGGGCTTCCCTGGTGGTGCAGTGTTTAAGAATCCGCCTGCCAATGCAGAGGACACAGGTTCGAGCCCTGGTCCGGGAAGGTCCCACATGCCATGGAGCATCTAAGCCCGTGAGCCACAACTACTGAGCCTGTGCTCTAAAGCCCGTGAGCCACAACTACTGAGCCCACGCACCACAACTACTGAAGCCCACGCACCTAGAGCCTGTGCTCTGCAACAAGAGAAGCCACCACAATGAGAAGCCCGCACACTGCAACGAAGAGTAACCCCCACTTGCCGCAACTAGATAAAGCTCATGCGCAGCAACGAAGACCCAACGCAGCCAAAAGTAAATAAATTTATAAAAAACAAAATAAAAAAATAAAATACAGTAGATACAGCAAAGGGCACAGTATGAAATATGTATGCAAACATCAGAAGAAACAACTACAAGAAAGAAGTTGCTTTTGGAAGCAGCAGGAAAAAAGCAGACGGTTTTTATTGTTGTCATGAGCTATTTTAGCATTGTTTGATTTTTTTTAAAACATGTGAATGCATTACTTCAATGAAAAATAAGAATTAAGTTAAAAAAAGGAAAAACAACATAAACTAAAGACGTTGTATGGTAGAAAAATCTGATTGCTCTTCAAATGTTTGCCAGGAGTGACAGTGGAAGATTCAGCTAAGCTGAGCTGTAGCTGATCGTTTCACTGTTTTTATTTTTAGCATTAACCAGCAATTATCTTTCAAACTTTTCTGTTCTCCTCACCTCAAACATATCTGTTATTCCTTCTCAAACTCTAACACTATAAAATAAACAATAGGACTACCAGGAAGAAAGGGCTGCTGATCATGACTTTTAGCAGTAAAACAGTTTATTTTCACTTGCAAGTTAATTGCAGAGAGGTTAACAGAACTCACAGTACTGTATTAACCCATACTATTGACTGGAAACTTGTAGTTAGAGGAATGTGTGGCTGGAGAATATCCAACTTCAGGTCCATGAAATGAGCTCTAAACTCTGGTAAAAATTTGAATGAGGAGAATAACAGTACAAAGATAGTCTGATTTTTAGAGAAAGAGCAGAGTAAAAGCAAAATGCTCTTAGTGAAAACTCCTTGGAAAAAGACCATTCCAAGATAAGATGATCTCCCTTCTCTATAGACTTTTAATATTCACTGGTTATCCCAATTCACTTGTCATGTAATCACATATACTGTCTTATTTTTGTTGTTTCTGGTGTGTGTGCGTGATATTTTCACAATGCATTATATTTAGCAGGAACAGTCCTACCTTTTTTAAAAAAGATATTCCATTCAGTATTTAGCACTCTTGTAAGCAAACAAAAGGCACTTTATATATAACTTGAACAAATAATATAGAGACGTTTTGCACTGAGAAAGATGAACAATTAAGGATGGAACTTGTTAATTCTCTTTGATTTCTCTCTATTCCTATGTTTTCCCTGCTCCCTGCTAAGTGGTTCATCCAGGCTTCCTGCTAAAGCTAATTTAACATTTTGAAAATTTACCTTAGACTTTATAAGCTACTGAAGTTATAAATCTGAATAGCACTGAAGCAGCATATCCCTATAGCATTCTTTATAGTTCAGCAACATGTATTTGTAATAGCATGGAAATTCAATAAAACGCTTAAAAAAAAAAACCCAAAGGTACTTTCAATAAGATTATAATATTAATTGGCTTATATACATTTTTATGCTCTGTTGAAAAAAAAATCTGCTAAAACCACCGGAGTGGCTGTCAACTGGCAGCGATTTTGCTCCCTGGGGACATTTGGCAATGTCTGGATACATTTTCATTAGTTACAGCTTAGATGATACTACTGACATCTAGTAGGGAGAGACCAGAGATGCTGTTTAACATCATACCATGCACAGGAGAGCCTCGCACAACAACTATCCAGCCCAAAACGTCAATAGTGCTGAGACTGAGAAACCCTACATTAGAGGAATAGAGAAACCAAATAGAAAATGAGAAAACATTTTCTTATAAGTATCTACAGTACTACAATATATTTATCATGGATTCTGATACAGATGAAGGTCTATTAGTTATGTCCCAGGCTGTCTTTCCAACATACTAATTTAACAGTAACAATAAATACATAGTTTCATTTATTTAATTCAAAAAATTTAATGAGCACCTATAATACACAAAGCATCATACTGTGTACTGAAGAGAATACAAAAAAAAAAAGTTTAGAACATGAAGTAGTTTAACTTATCATCCTTGTCTATCGGGAACTGCCAAAATAGTTAGGGGAGTGTGAGATAATTAAGTACAACAACACATAATTAAACTTAAAATGAATGATACAGACAATGAGAACTATCAAACAGTAGAATACAGAATACAGAAAAAAAATCAGGGTATACTAGAATGGCTACTCAAGACCTGACAGAGAAAAAAAAAATTTATTTAGGGCCTACAGTCGTTTGAATTTAGATAGGTAGAGATAAAGAAGAAGAGTACTTCATGTGAGAAGCACAGTATGAATTAAGGTAGAAAGGAGCTATACAGATCACCTAGAGCAAAAGTTGGATGTTCAAATGAAGTAGTCTATAGGGTTGGAAAGACACAAGGGGGCAGGACCAATGAGGTCTTAAGTGTTAGGCTAACAGCCATTATTATGAAGGCAATGAGGAGCAACTGACATTTCTTTGATGAGAGAAATAACATATGAAAGCAGATTTAGGAAGTGTATTAGTCAGGGTTCCCCAGAGAAACCAACAGGATATGGATATAGATATAGAGATAGAGATTTGTTATAAGAGTGGCCTCACATGGTTACGGAGGCCAAGAAGTCCAACGATCAGTCATCTGCAAGCCTGAAAACCACGAAAGCAGGTGGTATCATTCAGACGGAGTCTGAAGGCCTGAGAACTCAGGGGCCACTGGTGAAAGTCCCAGAGTCCCAAGGCCCAAGAACCAGGAGCTCTGATGTCCAATGGCAGGAGAAGATGGCTATCCCAGCTCAACAGAGAGAGAATTCACCCTTCTTTGGCCTTATTGTTCCATTCAGGTATTCGGTAGATTGGATGATGCCTGCCCACATTGGTGAGGGGTGACTCTTCACCCAGTCTACTGAGTCAAATGCTAATCTCTTCCAGAAATACTCTCACAGATACAACCAGAAATAATGTTTTACCAGCTATTTGGGCATTCCGTAAGCCTGTCAAGTTGACAAATAAATTAAACCATCATGGGAAGATTAGTCTGGAAACAGTACTGGAGCATGAGGAAGAGTGCTTCCAGAAACATCAGAAAAGAGATAACTGTAATAATTCATGTATGTGATAATGAAGGTCTGATTTAGAAGAAAGAATAGACTACAGGCATACCTCAGAAATATTGTGGGTTCAGTACCAGACCATGGCAATAAAGTGAATATTGCAAACAATTTATGGTTTCACACAAATTTATGGTTTCCCAGTGCATATAAAAGTTATGTTTACACTACACTGTAGTCTATTAAGGGTACATTAGCATTATGTCCACAAAAACAATGTATATACCTTAATTTAAAAATGCTATATTGCTAAAAAAAAAAAAAAAAACCATCGTCTGACAATACAGTGTAGCCAAAATCTTTTAATCTATAAAAAAACACAATATCTCAGAAACACAGTAAAGTGAGGGATGCCTGTAGAAAGAAGCAGGGAACATTAAATTAAGGAAGAACAGTCAGGACTTGGTTTTCTTTTTTTTTAAAAAAAAAAAGGAAGAGTAAACATTTTGCACTTAAGAGTTTAATGAAAGTTAGAAACACATAGTTCAGATACGTCTGCACAACACCAGACAGAGAATCAAAAAACCCTAGCTTAATAACAGCTCCATTTACTAACAATAAGTTACAAGACTTTAGGTAAACTGGTTAATCTCCCAGATTTTATTATTGGTAAAATAAGCAAAATTGTGAGCAACCTGCCTACCTCACATCTTTGTTGCCAGAAGCAAATTAATTAATATATATACATATACCTTATAAAGTCTAAATGCTACAGAAATTGATTATTACTGTCATTTAAGGAAAGCTGAAACAGTATCTGATTATTTTAATAATCATAATAAACATGGACTTACTAAGATGATGATCTTAAAACGAGTAAAAATTTACCTTATTTTTAATTTACAATGATTAGAACCTAAAACTCTAACTCCAGGCTTTTGTATAAAATTTTATTTTGCTTAGCTATAGCTTATTTTCTCTATTTTGACACTCTGTTATATATATTTCTGAATACAGAAATGACCTTCAATTACATGTATTTTCTTATTATAAATTTATACGAAACAGATGATATGGAAATACTATAGTATAGTGGGAAGAGCACTGACTTTGAAGAGATAATATTAAAAGGAAAAGACAGCTCAACATCATTAATCATTAGAGAAATGCAAATCAAAACTACAATGAGATATCATCTCACACCGGTCAGAATGGCCATCATCAAAAAATCTAGAAACAATAAATGCTGGAGAGGGTGTGGAGGAAAGGGAACACTCTTGCACTGTTGGTGGGAATGTAAATTGATACAGCCACTATGGAGAACAGTATGGAGGTTCCTTAAAAAACTACAAATAGAACTACCATACGACCCAGCAATCCCACTACTGGGCATATACCCTGAGAAAACCATAGGTCAAAAAGAGTCATGTACCAAAATGTTCATTGCAGCTCTATTTACAATAGCCAGGACATGGAAGCAATCTAAATGTCCATCGACAGATGAATGGATAAAGAAGATGTGGCACATATATACAATGGAATATTACTCAGCCATAAAAAGAAATGAAATGGAGGTATTTGTAATGAGGTGGATGGAGTTAGAGTCTGTCATACAGAGTGAAGTAAGTCAGAAAGAGAAAAACAAATACAGTATGCTAACACATATATACGGAATCTAAGGGGAAAAAAAAAAAAAAAAAAAAAGGCCATGAAGAACCTAGTGGCAAGATGGGAATAAAGACACAGACCTACTAGAGAATGGACTTGAGGATATGGGGAGGGGGTGGGGTGAGATGTGACAGGGTAAGAGAGTGTCATGGACATATATACACTACCAAATGTAAAATAGATAACTAGTGGGAAGCAGCCGCATAGCACAAGGAGATCAGCTCGGTGCTTTGTGACCACCTAGAGGGATGGGATGGGGAGGGTGGGAGGGAGGGAGATGCAAGAGGGAAGAGAAATGGGAACATATTGTATATGTATAACTGATTCACTTTGTTATAAAGCAGAAGCTAACACACCATTGTAAGGCAATTATACTTCAATAAAGATGTTAAAAAAAAAAAAAAAAAGGAAAAGACAAAATATAAAGTTCTCCAATAACTCTATATGCAATATTATGGTCACATATTTGAAAAATATAAAGGAAATAAAAGATTTCCTAGGAGAATATGAATTCTAAAAATCGATACAGGAGGAAGTTTATAAGTTTTTTAAAACGCCAGCAACAATGAAGAGATTAAAAAAACAGGTAATATCCAATTCTAAAAAGGCATCATAATCAGAAGCAAGATGGTTTTCACATGTGAGTCTTATAAAACAGTGAATTAATAGATAATTCCTATGCTATACAAACAATTCCAAAGCATTAAAAATGATGGAAAGCTGCCCAACATATTCTCTAAAGCTAGCATCAACTCAGTATTAAAACCAGGTTAATGTCTTTTTAAAATGTAGATGTAAAAATCCTAAATAGACTCTAGTAGTGTATTAAATAAATAACATATCAAATAACATGTTGAAGTAAGGTTTACCTCTAGAGTAGGGTTCAATGTAAATTAAAAAACATAAAACCATCTCAACAGATACTGGAAAAGTACTTGATAAAATTCTATATACACTCTTGATTTAAATAAGCAAAATCTAAAGCTTCAAGTAAACTAGGAATAGAAAGAAATTTCCTAAGGGGATATACAAGAAATCAAAAGCAACATTTACTCATACTAACTGGTGAGAAGTCTCATACTAAATGGTGAGAAGTCAGAAACCATCCCACTAAAATAAGTCAGGAAAGCATACTATCTTCAGCTGTAATTAAATTCATATTAAAGGGCTTAGTAGAATAAGTAAGCGTTGGAAGGTTAACAAGCAAAACTCAAAATACCAATAATGACCAATTATAAAATGTAAGAGAGAATAAAAGGACTATGTTCACCACAGGAAATATACAAGCAGATGCGCACACGCATGTGCACACACACACTATCTATATATAAAGCTAATGAGAAATTTGAAGAATCTGCTCTTTAACCAAAGAAAGCTGTATGTGTGTAGACATAACACATAACTGTTTTTAAAGGCACTGCTTTCAAATTCAAAGTTCTTCCAGACACCTAAAGGTTGATCCCCAAAGTCAGAGGTTGGGTTGCAAACTTATAGCCTAGGATGAATTCAATCTTCGAAGGTGATTTCTTTGGACATTTGTATGTCTGTTTGTTTATGTGAATGCCTTTAATCATGAATGAACTCTATAGGTTAACAAAGTTCTCCTAACTCTCCCTATTGTCTTATATAGGAACTTCGAATGTTTATAATACTTCTCTGGAAACTGAAGACATTTGAGTTTGCAGGTCTAGATTTTACTACATGTCAACTTGAGTGTACAATTTCTGAGGACATTAAAACATTATATTTTTATCTTCTGCAGAACCTAATACAATTCCTAGAAAACAAATGCTCAATGAATATTTGTTGGTTTATTGATTTTTGAATGGTTTGGGGGAGATTATAAAGCACATTTGTGCTAGAATAATTGTGGATATAATGTCCAAAATAACTATAGAGTTTACATATTTAAAGTATTAAAACATTTGCTTCTAAATTCTTTTTGATTGCCTTTTATACATGTTTGCTACAAGATAAACTCTAGGCATTTGGTTATAGGCTTACACTCATAATCTAATGATATGGGAAAGGAATAGTGTAGTTCAAATTCACTATGATAAGCATTAGTAAACATACATGCTCTTGATTAAAATCAGGAAATTTTCAAAGAATGTCAACACATCATAGCAAATGAACTTGCTACACAATGGGAATGATAAAGCCTTATAGGAAGTTTCCTAGTGAGAATACAGAAGTTAAGAAATATCTTTTCCTCCTGGCAGCCTACACAATTCCATTTCCTTTTCCACAAATAGTGTTAGTACAATTGGACATCCATATGCAAATAAAAAAAATTTGATTTAAACTTCACACCTTACACAGAAATTAACTAAATGTAAAATTATAAAATTTTGTAAGAAAATACAGGAAAAAAAATCTTTGTGACCTGGAGTTAGGCAAAGAGTTCATCAAAATTGAGAACTTTTGCTCTGTGAAAGACATTTATGAAAAGACAAACTACAGATTGGGAAACATACTGGCAACTCACAAATCCAACAAAGGGCTTGTATATATCTTTACAAAGAATATATAAAGAACTCTCAAAATTCAACAGGAAGAAAGCAAACAACTCAATTAAAAATAGGTAAAAGATTTGAATAAACACTTGACCAAAGTTGATATACAGATAGCAAATAAGCACAGGAAAAAATGTTCAACATCATTAGCCAATATGATAGTGAAATAAAAACCACTATGAAATACCACTACATACCTCTCAGAATGGCTAAGATAAAAGATACTGACAACAGCAAGTTTAGATGCAGAGCAACTAGAACCCTCATATATTGTTGGTGGGAATGTAAGGTGGTAGAGCAACTTAGGAAAACAATTTGACAATTTCTTAAAAGTTAAACATAATAACCTGTTTATAGAAAAACTTATACTTGAATGTTTACAGCAGTTTTATTCATAATTCTTTCAAAACTAGGGCTATTTCACATAAAAACAGGGGTTTCAGATTTTCATTAAAAACCACAAAACCCTAAAACTAAAAGATCTGGCAGCATGGGTCCCACCTTAGGACAGGACAACACTAGCTGATAATGAATAGCAACTTGTCTATGTACAGGGCATGCCACAGCTCTGCCTCCCGTCACACAGTGAATGCATATGCATTGACATCTGGCCCATTTCACTTTTGTATATTACTTGCCTAGTCTTTTGTGGCAGAACCGAACATCAAAAATTTGTGTTCCTCCCACCACAGTGTCAGATATATTGCCGCATAGTGGCTGCCTAGTCAGGAACTACATTTTCCAGTTCCTTGGATCCAGATGTGACCACATAACAAGTTCTCAATAACTGAATGTGAGCAGAGTGATCTTTTTGACTTCTAGGCTGGAGTTATTAAAAAATGGACTTTTCCCTCCTTTACCATCAGGAAGCAACAGTCTCCAAGGTCTTAAGGGATGATGAAGCCACAAGATGAAGAAGCGAGACCAGCTCCAGACATAGAGAAATATTCACATTGGACTATTACATGAAAAAGAGGGCTTCCCTGGTGGCGCAGTGGTTGAGAGTCTGCCTGCCGATGCGGGGGGCGTGGGTTCGAGCCCTGGTCTGGGAGGATCCCGCGTGTCGCGGAGCGGCTGGGCCTGTGGGCCACAACTGCTGAGCCTGCGCGTCTGGAGCCTGTGCTCCGCAGCAAGAGGGGCTGCGATAGTGGGGGGCCCGTGCATCGTGATGGGGAGTGGCCCCCGCTTGCCGCAACCGGGGAGGGCCCTCGTGCAGAAACGAAGACCCAACACAGCCAAAAACAAATAATAAATAAATAATAAATAAATTTAAAGAAAAAAAAAAGAAAAAGAAATAAAACTTAAATTAAATCATTGAAATTTTGGGTTTATTTGTATAGAATCTAGTGTTACTCTAACTCTGTGCTGTCCAAATAGGGTAGCCATTAGCTATATGTGGTTATTTAAATTCATTAAAATAAAATATTTTGGTTTCTCAGCTATACTCATTCATATCAAGTGCTCAACAGTCACATATAATTAGTGGCTACAGTACTGGACAGTACAGGTAGAATATTTCCATCTTCACAGAAAGTTCTATTGCATAGAGCCACTCTAATACATTCCTATAAGCACCTGAGTTTGTGACTCCTGATTTAGGACTTGAAACAAAGAGAAACATAATATTCTTGTCAATTTTAAATGATTATTTAAAACACTATTAACATCTGTATGACATTTATAGGTTAAGAAATACTTTCACATGCATTATCTAATTTGGTGCCCTAAAACCAACTTTTTGAAGTTGGTAAGCACAAATTTCACCTTTCATCCATAGGAGCATTTTCCATCAACAGATCTTTCTGGTTGTGAAGGTAAATATAAGAAATACATACTTGACATAAAAATACAAAGAAAAATATTTATTACTGAGACCAACTTAAAATATCTAAAACAAATAAGGGTAGGAAGAGTAATGTCTTTGTTACTACTCTTATTTACTTCTATTTCAGTAAGTATTAATGATTTTCATAATTACTTGTTATACAAAAAGAAAAAGCACTTCAGAGTGGAAATAAAATTCTGAAATTCCCTTTTAGATCCATTTTGGCTTCTTTAGGATGAAGACATATTTGTGATTTAGAAGAAGAAAATGCTTTGTTTAGTTGAGATTTTTTTCAATGGGTAAATAAATGGGTGTTGACTTCCCAGAAAAGACCAAAGTATTTGATCTCTAGATAATTAAAAGAAAATTTACTAGGTTTTAAAATTCTCAAATAACATAATTCTCTTGCCTTTTGTGGTCAAATTCACTTTGGAATTCTAATGATTTTCTGAATGCTGGCTTATGTTCACAATCTGACTCAAAAAAAGGTGCAGCCCTTTTCTTCTTGTTCTCTCTTCACTCATTGTCATGATTAAATTGCTGGTCACAGTCATGCAAATAAACATTGTTCAAGCATTTATAATTATAGCACTTGAACACTTAGAATCATCAGGGATGCAGCAATAGAATGAGATAAATCTTTTCTCCTACACAGAATCTTATATGAGGTTAAATGACAAAGACAGTAAGTACCTAAAAGGGGACTTCTAGGATTTCTATGAAAAGGTTTATGTATCACTGACTCATACTGTAATTGACTCAGACAGCTGACACAACCTTCCAAATTAGTGATTTTTTGAAATTTTGAGTACTTTCACTTTTCACGATCTATGAAACCATCATCTTTTCTTCTCATACTCCAGTGGAAAACTTAAAGCTGACCAAGAAATGGTAATTATGAGTATAATATAAGAACCTGATGAATACTTGAATATGTTTCCTGGGAAAAAAAGTTTTCCTTTTCATGTACATTCAATAATCCCATCCTCTAAATATGGCATATTTGGTTTACCTTCATACTTCATGGTTTTAAAAAAAAATTGCACAATATGATTGGGATTCAGCAACATGAGACAGCAAGAAGTTGGTGACTACCAACAGAGGCACAATGTATAGGCTCAGTGAGAAGAAGGTGAGAAATAGCCACATGGAACATGATGCATTAAAAAAAAAAAATGCTATCCTAGGCCATTAACAGAATTTATAGAGCTAACTTTCCTCTCAAAAATTAAACATATCCTCCTTCTATATTTTACTATAGTGTCAAATTTTTTGCTAACTCAGTAACATTTCCTTCTAGGTGTTTTTCTACAAATTACACACTTGGAATTGGAGGCAGCCATAATCATCCCTACAATTCCCTTCAGGAATTGTGTACAATTCCTGAAGTTGCTTCAACTTCCTGACGTCCTAAATGTTAGCAGTAAAACTAAGATCTAACAAAGGTCTTACTTGACTTTCATTCCAGCCTTTCAACAAGTTCTATAAATTGCTAATTCTAGTAAATCACTTCCTGCTTGAAAAAGCCAGGGTGATTCCTCTTTTCCTGGTTGAATCTTGACTGATACAACTAACTAATCAAAAGCTAGAAAACTGACACCAAGCTAAACTTCTCCAACGTGGTAAAGGGAAAGAAATAGGCAATAAAAGGGAAAATCACAGAGTGAAAAAGGGAATATTTAATACAGAAAATGAAAAATAAATTTCTATATTTAAAACCATAAGAAATCTCTGAAGTTATGAAGATTCTTTCAAAAACACTATTTAAAAAGCATGGTGTTTAAGTATCTGACCAAAACATTTATGCAAGATAACAGACAGACTTTTATAATGGCAATGGATTTTTCCCCAATTAATCAAAAGTCTCATATTTTCACTATTCTTCATGAAACAAAAACATGTGAATAAACCATTGAATAAATTTACTTTCTAATGTATAGTCTATTCTTTTGCTGTTTAAATGATGAATAATGGTAACCACCCGCTACAACTGCAAAAATAAACCTGCAGCAGCTCTACCATGTCCAGCTATTTTTATTGGAAAGGAAAAAGTGGGCATTGTCAACCGACAGCATTCCAGTAATATAAATTTTCTCCTCTAAACTACTTTTGTTATTAGAAATATTTTTATTTCCTTATATTAGATTAAAAATTAAAATTCAAAATTTATCTCCTATTAGATCAGATTTACATAGTTTCACATTTTCCTTCTATTAAAACTAAAACTCAGCTGAAGAAAAGAATTGTAATAAACTTCTACTTCAAATACTCATATATAATTCATTTCTAATAGCTTAGTTTTAAAGTAATTTCTGGGATATTGGCAAAGATGGCAGAGTAGAAAGACCCTGAGCTCACCTCCTCTAACAGGCACACCAAATTTAAAACTAAAATCAACAACCATTAATTTAAAAGACAAGAACCTACTGGAAAAGATTGATAACAAAGACATAAAAAAGGAATCACAAGGAGACAGACAGGAGAGGCAGAATCATGATATAGTCAATTCCCATACCACTGAGTGGGTGACCTACAAACAGAAGAACAAGTACAAATAGCAGAGGTTCTCCCAACGGAGTGAGGGGTCCAAGCCCCATGTTGGGCTCCCCACCCCAGGTGTCCTGCACCATGGTGGGCCCCCCAGAGCATTTGGCATTGAAAGCCAGTGGGGATTACTTTCAAAAGTCCCAAAAGGCTAGGGTAGATAGAGACTTCACTCTTAAAGGGCACACTCAAAGTCTCAAAAGCTCTGGGATCCAGGGCAGAAGCACTAATTTGGAAGGAGCCTGGGTCAGACCTACCTGCTGATCATGAAGAGTCTCCCAGAGAAGCAGGAGGCAACTGCAGCCTACCCTGGGGACTTAGACATTGGCAGCAACCATTACTGGGAGCTCGTTCTACCATGTGGACACTGGTTCTGGCAAGCACCATTTTGGAATCCTCCCTCTAGCAGGATCCAACCCTGTTCTAGCTCAATAAGCTGTAGGCAGCAGTGCTAAAGACACTTCAGGCTAAGCAATTAAATGGACAGGGATACAGCCACACCCACCAGCAGACAGGCTGCCTTAAGACCCACTCAGCCTTCAGCTTCCCCTGGACACAGCCCTGCCCACCAGAGAGCCCAGAACCTGTCCCCACAAACAAGTGTACAGGCACTAGAACCAGGATCGACAGGCCCTCCAGCCAGAGACTCCAGGACCCAGTTCCATCTACCAGTGGGCAGGCATCAGCCCCAGAATCCCCTGGGCCCCAGCCCAACCCTCCTGCAAGCCTGCTCTAGCCTTGGTACCAGCCTCACCCATCAGGGGGTAGATACCAGCCACAAGAAAATCGTAGCCTTACAGCCTGTAGATGCAGCCCACGCACCAGCAGGCCAGACTCTGCCCTGGAACCGACATTACATAATGATCAAGGGATCAATCCAAAAAGAAGATGTAACAATTGTAAATACACACACACCCAACATAGGAGCACCTAAATATATAAAGCAAGTATTAACAGACATAAAAAGAAAAACTGAAAGTAACACAGTAATAGTAGGGGACTTTGACATCCCAGTTAGATCAATGGAGAGATCACCCAGACAGTAAATCAATAAAGAAACACTGGCCTTAAATGACACATTAGACCAAATGGACTTTATATACACACACACACACACACACACACATATACATATATATATATATATAAACAGAAAGAGAACATTCCACCCAAAAGCAAGCGAATATACATTCTTTTCAAGTGCACATGGGAACATTCTCCATGACAGATCACATGCTAGGCCGCAAAACAAGCCTCGGTAAATTTAAGAAAATTTAAATCCTATCAAGCATCTTTTTCGACAACAGTGTAAAAAGACTAGAAATTAACTACAAAAAAAAGAAAACCTGCAAAACACTCACATACGTGAGGCTAAAAAATATGCTACTAAACAACCAATGGATCCCTGAGGAAATCAAAGAGGAAATCAAGAAATATCTGAAGACAAATGAAAATGAAAACACAAAGACCCCAAATCTATATGATGCAGCAAAAGTATTTCTAAGAAAGAAGTTTATAGCAATACAAAGCTTACCTCTGGAAACAAGAAAAATCTCAAATAAAGAACCTAGCCTTACACTTAAAGGAACTAGAAAAATGAGAACAAACAAAACCCAAAGTTTGCGGGAGGAAAGAAACCATAAAGATGAGAGCAGAAATAAATGAAACAGAGACTAAAAAACAGTAGAAAAGGTCAACGAACCTAAGAGCTAGATCTATGAAAAGAGAAACAAAATTGATAAACCATTAGCCAAACTCATCAAGAAAAAAAAGAGAGGGCCCAAATCAATAAAATCAGAAATGAAAAAGAAGTTACAACCAACACCACAGAAATACAAGGATCGTAAGAGACTACGAACAAGTATAATACATGACAATAAAATGGACAACCTAGAAGAAATGGACAAATTCCTAGAAATGTACAATCTCCCAAGACTGAACCAGGGAGAAACGGAAAATATGATCAGAGCACTTACCAGTAATGAAACTGAATCAGTAATTTTAAAACTCCCAACAAACAAAAGTCCAGGACCAGATGGTTTCACAGGTAAATTCTACCAAACATTTAGAGAAGAGTTAATACCTATCCTTCTCAAACTATTCCAAAAAACTGCATAAAAAGGAATGCTTCCAAACTCATTTGAGAGTGCCCTTTAAGAGTGAAATCTCTATTAACCCCAGCCTTTTGGGACTTTCGAAAGTAATCCCCACTGGCTTTCTATGAGGCTAGTATCACCCTGATACCAAAACCAGAAAAAGATATCACACAAAAAAGAAAATTACAGGCCAATATCACTGAAGCACACAGATGCAAAAATCCTCAACAAAATATAGGCAAACCAACTCCAACAACACATAAGAAGGATGACACACCATGATTAAGTGGGATTTATCTGAGAGGTGCAAGGATGGTTCAATACCCACAAATCAATCAATGTGATACATGGTATTAACAAACTGAAGGGAAAAAAATCAGATGATCAGCTCAATAGATGCAAAAAAAAGCTTTCAACAAAATTCAACATCCATTTATAATAAAAACTCTCCAGAAAGTGGGCATAGAGGGGACATACCTCAAAATAATAAAGGCCATATACTCAGTGGTGTAAAACATCATACTCAATGGTGAAAAGCTGAAAGCATTTCCTCTAAGATCAGGAACAAGACTAGGATGACCACTCTCATCACTTTTATTCAAAATAGTACTTAAGTCCTAGCCACAGCAATCAGACAAGAAAAAGAAATAAAAGAAATCCAAATTGGAAAGGAAGAAGTAAAACCATCACTGTTTGCAGATGGCATGATACTCTTACATAGAAAATCTTAAAGACGTCGCCAAAAAACCACTAGAGCTCATCAATGAATTTGGTGAAGTTGCAGGATATAAAATTAACAAACAGAAATCTGTTGCATTTCTATAAACTAACAACAAACTGAGAAATTAAGGAAACCATCCCATTTAAAATCGCATCAGAAAGAATAAAATGCCTAGGAATAATGCTGCCTAAGGAGGTGAAAGACCTGTACTCAGAAAACTCTAAGAAACTCATGAAAGAAACTGAAATGACACAAACAGATGGAAAGATATACTCTTTAATACAACGATTAAAAGAGTAAGCAACGGAAACTCACTTTAGCAATATTCAGGGTTAGCTGTGGGATACAAAGAGATGGTTTTTGGCTCCACGAACTTTATAATCTTGATAGAGAAGCAAAACATATGTAATTATGTAAATTACATATATATATATAATCGGCACATATATGTTATATATGTGTGGATTATATATTATATATGCAGATATTATGTAAATTATTTGCATGCTATAATATATAAAATGTTAATATATTTTACTTTATATTAATGTATTTTGTGTATTTTTCTCATATTTTCTCATACATATGAGAAAAAAGTCACATATATGAGAAAATATGAGGAAAAACTATTTTAAATATAAAATATGTGAATGAAGGAATTACATTGCATACTACCTGCACACAGCAAAATTTCTTAAAAGGTCTTTTTGTCAATCTCTAAGGGAAGAGAGTCATATCTCATTTAACTGCAATCTCTCTCCTTTCTCTCTAAAACTTACTCAAAACTTACCTCTTACTTTAATGTTCCTTTCCCCTTTCAATGCCTCTTTCTCCAGTCATCTCTTTACTATGTGAAGCAATTTAGTGGCTTCTCTCACTTGCCTTTCTAACTATTATCCAGAAACGGAGTTGGGAGATATGAATGGTATAGAATGTTACAAATATTTTAATATATTTATTTCTCTACCACATATGACTGGACAAAGTAGGAGATAACCTTGAAAAAGGGAAAAAGAATATGAACAAAAGCCCAGAGGTAGAAACTGCAGAATTGTACATGTGGAAAACAGAAGGCAGCAAAACATTGGAACTGTGCAAAATTTAGTGGAAAATAAATATATGTAAATAAGGAGGGACTAACTTGTGAAAGCACTGGGAGCTTATGGATTTTTGACTAAGATGGAAAAAACTTTTATAAGAATAGCATGCAAAATGATCTAATTAGTGAAAGATTAAAGACAGAAAAGTCAGAAGGATAGTGAAATATTACAAATCATATGTGATAAGGAACTGTGCAAGGATAGTGGAAGCCAACAGAAATAGAAAAAATAAATTGATATTTAGCCAACAGAAATAGAAAAAAAATTGATATTCTAAAAATAGAAATGCAAAAATCTTCAACAAAATTCTAGCAAACTGAATTCACCAGCACAATAAAAGGATCATATGTCATGATTTAGTGAGATTTATACCTGGGATGCAAGGATAGTTCAACATACCCAAATCAATTAATGTTATACACCACATTTAACAGAATAAAAGATAAAAATCACCGGATCATCTCAACAGATGCAGAGAAAGTATCTGACAAAATTTAACACTTTTTCGTGATAAAAACACTCAACAAATTAGGTTTAGAAGGAATATATTGCAACATAATAAAGGGCATACATGAAAAGTCCACAGCTAACATCATACTCAACAGTGAAAAACTGAAAGCTTTTTCTCTAAGATCAGGAACAAGACAGGACGTCTAATCTCACCACTTCTATTCAACATAGTAGTGGAAGTCCTAACCAGAGCAATTAGGCAAGAAAAAGAAATAAAAGGAATCCAAATTGGAAAGGAAGTATGACACTGTCTATGTTTGTAAATACATGACATAAACTTATACATGAAAAACTCTAAAGAATACGCACACACACCTGGTAGAACTAATTAATGAGTTGAGCCAAGTTGCAGGAAACAAAATCAACAAACAAAAATCAGTTGCATTTCTATATATTAACAATGAACTACCTGAAAAGGAAATTAAGAAAACAATTCCATTTACAATAGTATCAAAAAGAATAAAATATTTAGAAATAAACTTACAAAAAGGCAACTAACTTGTACAGTAAAAACTACAAAACCTTGCTGAAAGAAATCTTAATACTGTTAAAATGTCCATACTACCCAAAGCAAGGTACAGATTGAATGCAATTCATATCAAAATCCAAATGGCATTTTTCACAGGAATAGAAAAACAATCCCAAAATTCATATAAAACCACAAAGACCACAAATAACCAAAGCAATCTCAGGAAAGAAGTATAAAGCTGCCAGTATCACACTTCCTGATTTCAAAGTATATTACAGGGCTAAAGTATTAAAACAGTATGACACTGCCATAAAAACAGACACATAGACCAATGGAACAGAACAGACACTCCATAAATAAATCAACATATATACATTCAACTATTCTTGACAAGAATGCTAAGAATATTAAATGGCAAAGGATAGATTCTTCAACAAATGATGTTGGAAAAACTAGATATCCACATGCAAAAGAATGAAATTGGACCCCTGTCTTATACCATATACAAAAAAGAAACCCTCAAAATTAATTAAACTTAAATGTAAAATCGGAAACTGCAAAACTCCAAGGAGAAAACATAAGGGGAAAGCTTCCTGGCATTTGTCTTGGTCACTACCTCTTGGATTTGACACCAGAAGCACAGGCAACAAATCCAAAATATAGACAAGTGGGAAGGACTACATTACTAAGAAGATTCTGCATAGCAAAGGAAACAATCTGCAGAGTGAAAAGGTATTCTACAGAAGGAAAGAAAATATCTGCAAACCATCTATCTGATAAGAGGTTAATATTCAAAATATTTAAGAATATCCAACACAATAGCAAAATAATAATGATGATGATAATGATAAGCCAATTAAAAAACAGGCAAAGGACTTGCCTAAGAAGAAGACATACTCATGGCCACCAGGTATATGAAACATCACTCATCATCACTAATGATGTTCAGCATCACTAACCATCAGGGAAACGCAGATCAAAACCACAATGACCTACCATTTCACACCTGTTAGGAGGGCTATTTTCAAAAAACCAAGAGCTAGCAAGTGTTGGCCAGAGTGTGGAGAAAAAGGAACACTTACACTGTGTTGGTAGGAATGTAAAACAGTGCGGCCACTCTGGAAAACAGGACGGAGGTTCCCTAAAATATTAAAAATAAAACTATCATATGATCCAGCAATCCCACTTCTGGGTATATATCCTAAAGAACTGAAATCAGGATCTCAAAGAGATATCTGCACCATGTTCACTGCAGCATTATTCACAATAGCCAAGATATGAAAGCAACCCAAATGTCAATCGGCAAATAAATGGATAAGGATAACATGGTGCATACATACACTGGAATATTATTCAGCCTTAAAAATGAAAGAATTCCTGACATCTGCAACAATATGAATGAGCCTAGAGGGCATTATGCTAAGTGAAATAAGGCAGTCACAAAAGGAAAATACTTCATGATTCCACTTATATAAGCTATCTAACATAGTCAATGCCACAGAAGCAGAAAATAGAATGGTGGTTGCCAAGGGCTGGTGGGGGTAGAGAAATGAGAAATTGTTTCCCAATGGATATAAAGTTTCTTTATACAAGATAAGTTCTAGAGATCTACTGTACAACACAGTATCCATAGTTAACTATATGGTATTTATTAAAATATGTTGAGGACAGATTTCATATTAAGTGTTCTTACCAAACAACAACAACAACAACACAAAACAACACAGAAGTTTTTGGAAGTAATGGGTATATTTAGTACCTTCATTATGGTGACAGTCTCATGGGTGTTTGCAAAAGCCCAAACTCATCAAGATGCATATATTAAATGTGTGCAATTTTTAGTATATCAAATTATATCTCAATAAAGCTAAAAATTTCTACAACTTCATTTCTGATATAAAATAAAATACAATTAATAATTATTGATAAGCTTCATGCAATTAAAGGAATCAGACATATACTTAACGTGAAGATGAACAAAGAATTCAGTTCACAGGTAGAACTAAATAAAATAATAGCTATTTTTAAAAAGGTAAAGAAAAAGGATATATCTTAAACATTTTAATTATTATCAAGTAGAGCACAATAGATCTAGAAAAAACATCATGGCTAATATCAAAATTGCTAATAAACAATTAAAAAGAGAAAGCTCTCAGAAAATTCAATTGAAAATCATAAAAATCATAAATTCAATCTGATTACAGTTTTCTCCCAAAATGTAGAAAAATTAACTTGTTTTAAGAGATCATTATTTTTCATTTAAATTACTTTCTGGAATAAATAGTACACTTAAATGGTTGAAAAAAAAAAATCCAATGTTAGGAAAGCATGGTGAAAACTCCTCCTCCCTACCCTGATACACCAGTTTCCTACGTGTCCCTCTATGCATATAAAAGCAACTGCATAGATAGATAGAGATATATACAGATATTCCCTTTTTTATACATGGATATACACTTCTGCATACTTTTTTAGTCATTAAGATAAGATTGACATATTCTTTCAAAAAAGATGATCCTATATAATGAATACCTCCAGTTCTCTAGTTCTTAGTTCTTAGAGATTCTACCAGTCCAAATAAAATATACCAGTAAGTTTTATTTTTTCATATCATCATGGCTTTTTCCAGATTCCCCACCCCGATCTCATGCAAACACACTCTCAACAAAATACCTTGATTTACTCAGTTTTCATCTCCCTTCACTCCTTGTATTATTGCTTACTGCAACTGGTTTTAAAGAAATAATAGAAAATTTAATGAGCTGAACTCAAGTATTTGTAGAACAAGCAAGAAAATAACTAAGTTAGGTCCACTATGTGCTCCTCCTTCATTAATTGCCATGGATTTCTATTTCTGCTTTGCAGAATTAACTTAGAAATAAGGCTGCTCTGTTTTCTTTTATGCAATTCAGATTTAAACGAACACAACCTAAATTTATGAAATTTCATGCTCATTATCAAAGATGACTATTATTTTCAGCACATCTGAAATAATCCAAAGTACCATTCTAAAATGGTACCAAAAAAATATTTCCAAATAATCCAAAGCTCTACTATTTTCAACATCTTGCTTCTAAGCTTTTAATAATGGTCATCTCAATCCTGGTTAGCAAGAGGAAGAAAAAAAAAAAATAGAAGAATATGCATAGACGTTTATAAGGGCCAGGCCGGGGAAGTAGCAAATAATGTAAGCTCATATTCCCGTTGGCTGGCAGTCAGCACATGGCCATGCCTAACTGCAATAGAAAGTTAGGAAGGAAGAAAGAGAGAGTAGATTTTGGTGCACAGGATTTAGTCTTTGTCACAATGGTATCAAAAAGCTGTACTCTGGAGTATATGCCACCCACTTCAGAGACCATTACTCTACATTAAGTGGGCATGTGAACCACATGAGACCTTGTTAAAATCCACATTCCTGAATTCCATCCCTAAAGATTCTGATTCAACAGGTTTTGGATGAGGTCCAGAAATAAGCAATTTAAGCAAGCACTCTAGGTGATTCCAATGTAAGTGGTCCAAGATCATAGTTGGAAAAACACTGTTGTGGACCTCTGGTTCTAAATATGTGATTCATAAACACCCACAAGCTTGCAAAAGGAGGAATGTACCCTAATCTCTCCTCTAACCAGAGTTTGTTTCAACTATGAAAAGAAAACAAGATAAAAAGAAAACAAGGATATAAATATATCTGTATAACTGAGTCACTGTGCTGTACAGTAGAGATTGGCACAACACTGTAAATCAAGTATTATACTTCAATAAAAAATAAATAAATATTTATAGAAAAAAAATTTTTTTTAAAAAGAAAACAAGGATAGGTATTATAAGACCAGTATACTATAGAACAATGCTTCTTTTAGGAGCCTTCAGAAGATCATGTCCAAAATGTGAGTGCCACAAATTTTTCAATATCATTTACTGCTCTTCTGCTATTTATTTTTTAATTTTACAACTTCTAGAAAAGAAAAGAATATTATAAATACAAATCTTACACTGATATCAAAGTAACACATAATTAATTCTGAGCCAAATCTAATAAAATTAGAAAATCAGCCAAATGCTATCCCAGCAAAACAAACAAAAATTTTATTTTCAGGACAATTGTTCCAGCTTGCCTGGCTTTCTGGAATCTAAGCCAAAGCTATCTACCACAATTAGGAGTAATAGTAACATGAGAAAATAAATCAGAAGGGTCAAAATCATGAAGTCTTAGAGCATGTTCAGTACAGTCTCAAACTCATTTAGTTGAGGATTTAATCATCAGATTTTCTACATGGATAAAATACAAGAAGGCCAACAACATTTATAATTTTACTGAGCCCTATCAAGCTTCAATTTATTTTGTTCCTACTACAAAAAAGAAAAAAAAAAAAGTACAGGTTGACATTATTATAAATCAACTTTACCTCTGCTTAAAAAAAAAAAAAAAAAAGGCACAGAGGCCATCCTCCTCACTCCCCCCAAATTAATACATTTTCCCTCTTTTTAACCTATAAGACCATGGCTACTACATTTGTGCCCTTTCCATATTTCCAGATTCAGAAAACAGAGCTATTATAAGTTTGATTTTAGTATCAGAGTAGTGACACTTGCAGAGTCAAAAATCAGAACCCCAGAAAAGGAATGCCTTCTGAAAGAAGTCGTAATCTATAAAAGGATGACTGCATTTGTTTGGGTTATTCTGTTTGGGTTTTATGAAGGAAAATAGCTCAGAAATAATTTAGTTTAACTCTCCATTTTAAGATAAAAAACATAAATAAGTGCCTAATCCAAGGTCATCCCAGTTAACGTTGCACCAGTCATAGAAGTCACATCTCTTGGCTCCTATTCCAGCATTCTACTTCAACACAATGCTTTTGTACCTTTTGTTACCTAGTTAGGTGAAATGTAAAATAGACATCAAATTTGGGAGATAATACCAGGCACATTTTTTAACCTGTCTATAAAAAAAGAATGAACAAAGTAATTGGGTTGTATGTTAATGATTACTAGTGCTCAGCAAACTTCCGCTCCAACGATACTAGTATTCAACTGAATAGAAAGGCATATGGACTCAGGAGACGTAAACTAAGGGGAAAAAAAGAAAAAAAAAACTGTAATGTAACAAAAAGCCTCACAGTTGTTTAATATTCAAAATCTTTTCTGTTAAAGAAAAGTCATTAGAAAAAGCAGAACTGATTATCTGTTTCATTAACTATGAAAACTGTCTATTTCAACATGAGTGTGTTGGTTGATTAGTCAATAAAATTAGTTAAGGGAAGGGATCATAAAAACAATTCCTTACACATTTCATTTTACCTTGAAACATAAATGAACATCTATTCACCAATCTTCTGATGTGCCTTGGCTAAGGTTTTTCTCTGAGTACGGGTCTTCTGATTGGAGTTTTGCATCAGGGTTCTTTCAATAATTAATTATCTATAATTTCTTATCAAACTATTATTAGAATAGATTTGTATGATTTTATCTCACATAATATCTAATTGTAAAACAAATTTCTAAGTAACTCAACTTTACAATCTTTCTAAAAATAGTTTTAACACAAATGAATTTTTTGCTTTCTTATTTCAACAGTTTTTATTGTTTAATTCAGTAATTATAATAAGTTCTATCAGAATAAACTGGTTTGAGATAAATACAACTGGTTCTTAGAAGCATAAATGCCAATTGCTGGGAACAAGTATGCAGCTATGCTAGAGAACAGTCTGTTACTCTAATGGCAAAGGTTTAGTATATTATGAACATCTGTCAGTGTGTTTCACAGAAGTAATTAAGAAAATAAGTTAAATGGTTAAGGGGAAGTTATTAAATGTGCATGTATTATATCTTGTATTCCTTATTTTTGGCATTTATTTTATTCCACCTGTTTTATTATCATGGCTTTCTATCTTACCACACAAGGTCTTTAAAATCAGGAATTATTTCTTCATTTCTCCAAAGCTTAGAAATATGCCCAACTACAGGAGGAGCTTTATGTATGCTTACTGCAAGAATGAAAGAGCTGAGATCTCTTAGTAGCTCATCAAGTTGTCTAAATTTCTCAGAAATTTCCTTTACAAAATGGCAGTAAGAATATTCATATCTTGTTATATGAAATATGTGTCCTGGTATAGAGAAATACCTTAAGTCAGAAATATTGGGAAGTGCATTCTGAGTAAAGTATAGTAAAGAAATGATACTGGGGAAAATGGTCCTGGGAAAAGGAGGTTAACTATGGAAGGGCATGATGAATGATCTTAGTCAAAGTCACCAAATTCCAAATTCAAAATTTCACTTAATTTTTTAATATTTTAGAATTTTAAAAGTCATCAACAACATATTACGTTTCACAGGTCTAAGATAATCTTAAAATCTATAGCTAATGATATTTTAGTTCAAGTTTAATATCTGGTCTATCAATTCTACATCAACATACTGATTAAAGAAAATGCCTGATGACTAATTTAATCTCTTAGAGACTGGATATAAAATTACCTAGGGGAAAAAAAGTATAAAGTACACAATGATACAAGGTATTTATACACTGGTAGAAGACAATTTTAAAAGACTATGGACTTCTGTTTTCCAGTCTGGCAGTTAAAAAGGTTGGAAATTGTTTATTTAATGTTGAAATTATACTTCACTAACAAAGTAAATAATGTGGCATTTAAAGTTTTGAGAGAAAAAAATATTATGGCTTCATTACAAGAATATGAAATATCTTCCTTTTACCTGCTGGGCCAATTGTTTATTTAATTTATAGAATTATATTAAATGAATTTTTTAAAATATTCAGCTATTTCATATATAAATGCATTAATGTACATTTAACTTTAACATGGCCCCAAACCCTTAAAAGTTGTATCTTAAAGAATAAATAGACTAGAGCCTCCCATCAAGCCTCTTAGATAGCCTCAACCACCAGAGGGCAGACAGCAGAAGCAAGAAAAACTACAATCCTGCAGCCTGTGGAACAAAAACCACATTTACAGAAAGACAGACAAGATGAAAAGGCAGAGGGCTACATACCAGATGAAGGAACAAGAAAAAACCCCAGAAAAACAACTAAATGAAGTGGAGACAGGCAACCTTCCAGAAAAAGAATTCAGAATAATGATAGTGAAGATGATCCAGGACCTCGGAGTAAGAATGGAGGCAAAGATTGAAAAGATACAAGAAATGACTAACAAAGACCTAGAAGAATTAAAGAACAAACAGAGATGACCAATACAATAACTGAAATGAAAACTACACTAGAAGGAATCAATAGCAGAATAACTGAGGCAGAAGAATGGATAAGTGACCTGGAAGACAGAATGGTGGAATTCACTGCTGCGGAACAGACTAAAGAAAAAAGAATGAAAAGAAATGAAGACAGCCTAAGAGACCTCTGGGACAAAATTAAACGCAACAATATTCGCATTATAGGGGTCCCAGAAGGAGAGGAGAGAGAGAAAGGACCAGAGAAAATATTTGAAGAGATTATAGTCGAAAACTTCCCCTAACATGGGAAAGGAAATAGCCACCCAAGTCCACGAAGGGCAGAGAGTCCCATACAGGATAAACCCAAGGAGAAACACGCCAAGACACACAGTAATCAAATTGGCAAAAATTAAAGACAAAGAAAAATTATTGAAAGCAGCAAGGGAAAAATGACAAATAACATATAAGGGAACTCCCATAAGGTTAACAGCTGATTTCTCAGCAGAAACTCTACAAGCCAGAAGGGAGTGGCATGATATACTTAAAGTGATGAAAGGGAAGAACCTACAACCAAGATTACTCTACCCGGCAAGGATCTCATTTAGATTTGATGGAGAAATCAAAAGCTTTACAGACAAGCAAAAGCTAAGAGAATTCAGCACCACCAAACCAGCTCTACAACAAATGCTAAAGGAACTTCTCTAAGTGGGAGACACAAGAGAAGAAAAGGACCTACAAAAACAAACCCAAAACAATTAAGAAAATGGTCATAGGAACATACATATCGATAATGACCTTAAACGTGAATGAATGAAATGCTCCAACCAAAAGACACAGGCTCACTGAATGGATAAAAAAACAAGACCCATATATATGCTGTCTACAAGAGACTCACTTTAGACCTAGAGACACATACAGACTGAAAGTGAGGGGATGGAAAAAGATATTCAATGCAAATGGAAATCAAAAGAAAGCTGGAGTAGCTATACTCATATCAGATAAAATAGACTTTAAAATAAAGAATGTTACAAGAGACAAGGAAGGACACTACATAATGATCAAGGGATCAATCCAAGAAGAAGATATAACAATTATAAATATAGGTGCTCCAACACAGGAGCACCTCAATACATAAGGCAACTGCTAACAGCTATAAAAGAGGAAATTGACAGTAACACAATAATAGTGGGGGACTTTAACACCTCACTTACACCAATGGACAGATCATCCAAACAGAAAATAAATGAGGAAACACAAGCTTTAAATGACACAATAGACCAGATAGATTTCATTGATATTTATAGGACATTCCATCCAAAAACAGCAGATTACACGTTCTTCTCAAGTGCGCACGGAACATTCTCCAGGATAGATCACATCTTGGGTCACAAATCAAGCCTCAGTAAATTTTAGAAAATTGAAATCATATCAAGCATCTTTTCTGACCACAATGCTATGAGATTAGAAATGAATTACAGGGAAAAAAACATTAAAAACACAAACACATGGAGGCTAAACAATGCGTTACTAAATAACCAAGAGATCACTGAAGAAATCAAAGAGGAAATAAAAAAATACCTAGAGATAAATGACAATGAAAACACGACGACCCAAAACCTATGGGATGCAGCAAAAGCAGTTCTAAGAGGGAAGTTTATACCTATACAAGCCTACCTAAAGAAACAAGAAAAATCTCAAGTAAACAATAGAAGCTTATACCTAAAGAAACTAGAGAAAGAAGAACAAACAAAACCCAAAGTTAGTAGAAGGAAAGAAATCATAAAGATCAGAGCGGAAATAAATGAAATAGAAACAAAGAAAACAATAGCAAAGATCAATAAAACTAAAAGCTGGTTCTTTGAGAAGATAAACAAAATTGATAAGCCATTAGCCAGACTCATCAAGAAAAAGAGGGAGAGGACTCAAATCAATAAAATCAGAAATGAAAAAGGAGAAGTTACAACAGACACCACAGAAATACAAAGCATCCTAAGAGACTACTACAAGCAACTCTATGCCAATAAAATGGACAACCTGGAAGAAATGGGCAAATTCTTAGAAAGGTATGTAACCTTCCAAGATGGCACCAGGAAGAAACAGAAAATATGAACAGACCAATCACAAGTAACGAAATTGAAACTGTGATTAAAAATCTTCCAACAAACAAAAGTCCAGGACCAGATGGCTTCACAGGTGAATTCTAGCAAACATTTAGAGAAGAGCTAACACCTATCCTTCTCAAACTCTTCCAAAAAATTGCAGAGGAAGGAACACTCCCAAACTCATTCTATGAGGCCACCATCACCCTGATACCAAAACCAGACAAAGACACTACAAAAAAAGAAAATGACAGACCAATATCACTGATGAATATAGATGCAAAAATCCTCAACAAAATACTAGCAAACAGAATCCAACAACACATTAAAAGGATCATACACCACGATCAAGTGGGATTTATCCCAGGGATGCAAGGATTCTTCAATATATGCAAATCAATCAATTTGATACACCATATTAAGAAACTGAAGAATAAAAACCATATGATCATCTCAATAGATGCAGAAAAAGCTTTTGACAAAATTCAACACCCATTTATGATAAAAACTCTCCAGAAAGTGGACATAGAGGGAACCTACCTCAACATAATAAAGGCCATATATGACAAACCCACAGCAAACATCATTCTCAATGGTGAAAAACTGAAAGCATTTCCTCTAAGATCAGGAACGAGACAAGGATGTCCACTCTCACCACTATTATTCAACATAGTTCTGGAAGTCCTAGCCACGGCAATCAGAGAAGAAAAAGAAATAAAAGGAATACAAATTGGAAAAGAAGAAGTAAAACTGTCACTGTTTGCAGATGACATGACACTATACATAGAGAATCCTAAAACTGCCACCAGAAAACTGCTAGAGCTAATTAATGAATATGGTAAAGTTGCAGGATACAAAATTAATGCACAGAAATCTCTTGAATTCCTATACACTAATGATGAAAATCTGAAAGAGAAATTAAGGAAACACGCCCATTTACCATTGCAACAAAAAAAATAAAACACCTAGGAATAAACCTACCTAGGGAGACAAAAGATCTGTATGCAGAAAACTATAAGACACTGATGAAAGAAATTAAAGATGATACCAACAGATGGAGAGATATACCATGTTCTTGGATTGGAAGAATCAACATTGTGAAAATGACTATACCACCCAAAGCAATCTACAGATTCAATGCAATCCCTATCAAATTACCAATGGCATTTTTTACGGAACTAGAACAAATCTTAAAATTTGTATGGAGACACAAAAGACCCTGAATAGCCAAAGCAGTCGTGAGGGAAAAAAACGGAGCTGGAGGAATCAGACTCCCTGACTTCAGACTATACTACAAAGCTACAGTAATCAAGACAATATGGTACTGGCACAAAAACACAAACATAGATCAATGCAACAAGATAGAAAGCCCAGAGATAAACCCACGCACCTATGGTCAACTAATCTATGACAAAGGAGGCAAGGATATACAATGGAGAAAAGACAGTCTCTTCAATAAGTGGTGCTGGGAAAACTGGACAGCTGCATGTAAAAGAATGAAATTAGAACACTCCCCAGCACCATACACAAAAATAAACTCAAAATGGATTAGAGACCTAAATGTAAGACTGGACACTATAAAACTCTTAGAGGAAAACTTAGGAAGAACACTCTTTGACATAAATCACAGCAAGATCTTTTTTGATCCACCTCCTAGAGTAATGGAAATAAAAACAGAAATAAACAAATGGGACCTAATGAAACTTCAAAGCTTTTGCACAGCAAAGGAAACCATAAACAAGACGAAAAGACAACCCTCAGAAAGGGAGAAAATATTTGCAAACGAATCAATGGACAAAGGATTAATCTCCAAAATATATAAACAGCTCATTCAGCTCAATATTAAAGAAACAAACACCCCAATCCAAAAATGGGCAGAAGACCTAAATAGAAATTTCTCCAAAGAAGACACACAGACGGCCACAAAGCACATGAAAATTTGCTCAACATCACTAATTATTAGAGAAATGCGAATCAAAACTACAATGAGGTATCACCTCACACCAGTTAGAATGGGCATCATCAGAAAATCTACAAACAACAAATGCTGGAGAGGGTGTGGAGAAAAGGGAACCCTCTTGCACTGTTGGTGGGAATGTAAATTGATACAGCCACTATGGAGAACAATATGGAGGTTCCTTAAAAAACTAAAAATAGAATTACCATACGACCCAGCAATCCCACTACTGGGCATATACCCAGAGAAAACCGTAATTTAAAAAGACACATGCACTCGAATGTTCATTGCAGCACTATTTACAATAGCCAGGTCATGGAAGCAACCTAAATGCCCATCAACAGACGAATGGATAAAGAAGATGTGGTACATATATACAATGGAATATTACTCAGCCATAAAAAGGAATGAAATTGAGTCATTTGTTGAGATGTGGATGGATCTAGAGACTGTCATACAGAGTGAAGTAAGTCAGAAAGAGAAAAACAAATATCGTATATTAACGCATGTATGTGGAACCTAGAAAAATGGTACAGATGAGCCGGGTTGCAGGGCAGAAGTTGAGACACAGATGTAGAGAACACACATATGGACACCAAGGGGGGAAAACTGCGATGGGGTGGGGATGGTGGTGTGCTGAATTGTGCGATTGGGATTGACATGTACACACTGATGTGTATAAAATTGATGACTAATAAGAACCTGCAGTATAAAAAAACAAAACAACTAATACTCAACTTTCATTGGGTTATTTGTATGAAAATATGTTAATATAAATGTTTCAGACATTACATGAAATTTCTAAAAATCTTATATGTTCTGGTAGAATGTTGTAAGTCATAATCCTAGTTATTACTTTAAAATGTATATCTCAGAAATAACTAATTTTCTTCTCAACTGCATTATTATGAACTTTCATCAAATCTTTAACCATGGTCATTTTTAAGTCTTCTGTCATTTACAGACAGTTCTGGGTGTACTCTGATGCTTTTGCAAATATGTTCCTATAAAAGGGTTTCATCTTCAAGAAATTCATGGAAAAGACTCTGACAAGTACAGGTTTCTGGTAACTGACTGTACTGCTGAACTGAACGAATAAGCATTTTCAGAACTCTAATGAAAAACTGATGAACTCATAGAAGTGCTAACAAAAGATCAAGATGAAAAAAAAAATTAATTACATGGGACTGAGTGAACTGATGAGGATGAGTATAATTTTTGTGACTTTCTGTTTGAATTAAAAAAAAAAATCCCCCCCCCAAAAAAAAAATAAAAAAATACTTTAAGAAAAAAACAATTTAAGTGTTCTCTTCGCACTTCTGAACATAGTGTTTCTACAGTGTACTATAAATGCCTGTCTCATATCTGTTACCCCCTTACAGAAAATAAACTCTACCTATCTTCTTCATTATCATATTCCAGTCCCAGGCACAGAGTTGCTATTTATTAAGTTTTTACTGAATGAATAAATTAATGAATTAATATTTCACTTAAGATCAATTTCTTCTTATGATGTTCTAGTTACACCTTCCACAAATTTTATCTCATGCCAAATGTACAAATAACAATGACAACAAAAAGAGCCTGATGTTTGTTTTAAATTCGCTTCTCCCACAGTTTGGAAATTATCTACTGAAGTAGATGGTCAATTATATCCTCAATACCCTTTAAAAATTCAATTAGCGGTTCTGGTTCCAGAGAGATGGAATAAAGACCAGTCTCCTTTTAGCTCCCACCAATTCAACTATAAAACCTGGATAGAATGTTTGAAAACCCTGCAAAGAAAATGCTAACAGGCAGATCAGGGAAGAACATCAAAATTCAAAATACCACTGAAACAGTGGTAAATTTAACATTTTTTCCCTTCTTATCGCTTGCTTGAACTCAATGAAGTCAGGAACCCAGAAGTGAGTACTGTGTGATGCAGGTGAGATCCAGGAGAAATTCTCTAAACCAGGGGTCCCCAACCCCTAGGTCACGGACTGGTAGTGGTCCAGGACCTGTTAGGAACTGGGCTGCACAGCAGGAAGTGAGCAGCGGGAGCGCAAGCGAAGCTTCATCTGCATTTACAGCCACTCCCCAACACTCGCATTACCACCTGAGCTCTGCCTCCTGTCAGATCAGTGGCAGCATTAGATTCTCATAGGAGCACGAAGCCTACTGCGAACTGCGCATGCAAGGGATCTAGGTTGTGCGCTCCTTATGAGAACCTAATGCCTGATGATCCGAGGTGGAGCTGAGGCGGTGATGCTAGTCCTGGGGAGTGGCTGCAAATACAGATTATCATTAGCAGAGAGGTATGACTGTACAGAGACCATAATAAATCAATTGCTTGCAGACTCATATCAAAACCCTATCAGTGAGTGGCAAGTGAAAACAAGCTCAGGGTTCCCACGGATTCTGCATTATGTTGAGTTGTATAATTATTTCATTATATATCACAATGTAATAATAATAGAAATAAAGTGCACAATAAATGTAATGCACTTGAATCATCCCAAAACCACCCCCCGCACCCCCGCTCCATGGAAAAATTGTCTTCCACAAAACTGGTCCCTGGTGCTGAAAAGGTTGGGGACCACTGCTCTAAACTCTTAAAGCACTGATAAAGAGTTGGAGAAATCCCTAGGTCCTTTTCTTTTTTTCCTTCTCCTTTTTTCCATACCACAACTGCCTGGGCAGTCCCACAGCAACTGTGGTAAGTGAGGCCGGAAATGAGAGCTTACAGGAGCCAAAACTCTAAGGAAGGTGAAGCAAACTCTCAGAGAAGCAGTGACAACCAAAAGGGAAGGACCAAACCCTGTAGGATTTTTCTGTATGTCACTGTCGTCCCACCACACAGCCCTGGATGTAGTGCAACTGCTGAAGAGAGCAGTTTCTTCCCTGAGGAACAAAAAGCAGACCGCAAGGAAGCAGAGAATACCTAGGCAACAACTGAGAAGGGAGACCAGGAAAGCAACCCCATAAAGCTGTTGTGAACTGACAGACTCACTCTTGACCTGCCCATTTATGGATGAATCTGAGATCCTAATTAGCATACCAAAGATTTAAAGACCTTCAGTAATGAGTAGACCCAGAGGCAGGTCCTGAGTGACCACTAAGGGTGCACTGAAGGACAAACCCAAATAGCATGGCAAAGTCTTGTAAAACAGAGCTGATATTAGAATCACAGCCCACAGAAGTCCACAAAAATATCATTATTCATAGGATCTAAGACTCAGGGTCTTAAAAAATAATACAGGATACAAACTCACATGGAAAAAGACAATCAACTAACTCCAGTGTCAAGATGATGCAAATGTTGGAAGGCAGTTTGGCATTTTATAAAGTTAAATACACATTTACCATATGACCAAAGAATTTTACTTCTGAGTATTTATGCCAGAGAAATGAAAACCTACATTCACATAAAAAACTATATATAAATGTTCACAGGAAATTCATTTGTGATAGGCAAAAGCTGGAAACAATCAAGATGTCCTTCAATGGAGGAATGGATAAATAACTGTGGTATATCCACAGTTGTTCAGTAAAAAGGAATAAATTATTGATACACATAACTTGGATGAATCTCAAAGACAATGCACTGAAAGAAGCCAGTCGCAAAAGGGTACATACCATCTGATTCAGTTTATTTGACACTCTAGAAGAAAAAACTATAGTAATGGAAAACAGATCAGTGTTTGTCATCAGAGGTAGAATGAGGATGTCATGGTGTGACTATGAAGTGATAATACAAAGGATTTGGGGGGCATAATGGAACCATTCTGTATCCTGATTGTGGTGGTGGTTAGAAAAGAAAGTCAGTTTTACTATATTATTATTTTAAAAATAAATTTTTAAAAAGAGATAAAAGAATTTTAATTAGGGCATCACAAACATACATCCATAAGTAAACTGTTTTCAAGGAATATAAGTCACTTTAAATAATAAATTCAACTATCATAAAAGTTACAGTGGAATATTTCTAAATTATCTAGATATATATATATTTTTCATGACTGAAAAGACACTTTCCATAGTTGCTAAAATATGGAATTATTCTGCATCAAATTTCTGACAACTTATATAATAAAATGAAGAGATATCTCTAACAAATGCTATTCATGGGACTTCCCTTGTGGCACAGTGGTTAAGAATCCGCCTGCCAATGCAGGGGACATGGCTTCGATCCCTGGTCCAGGAGGATCCCACATGACGCGGAGCAACTAAGCCCGTGTGCCACAACTACTGAGCTTGTGCTCTAGAGCCAGCGAGCCACAACTACTGAAGCCCGTGTGCCCTAGGGCCCGCGCACTGCAACTACTGAGCCTGTGTGCTGCAACTACTGAAACCTGTGAGCCTAGAGCCTGTGCTCTGCAGCAACAGAAGCCACTGCAAGGAGAAGCCCGCACACCACAACGAAGAGTAGCCCCCGCTTGCCACAACTAGAGAAAGCCCGTGCATAGCAACGAAGACCCAACGCAGCCAAAAAATAAATTTTAAAAAATAAATTAATTAATTAAAAATAAAGTATAAATGCTATTCATGATTCTTGATGGAATACTGAATTTAAAAATATATAAATAATATTTTGGGAAAACTGGAGAAATAGAGACTGGACTGTAAAATAGGTGATATTATTATATCAGTGTTAAATTTCTAGCATATAATTAGGGTTTTGTGAACAATACTCTTATTTTTAGGGACACATGCTGAAGTATTCAGGGGTGAAATGCCATGATATCTGCACATATTTTCAAAGAGTGGAGGGAAAAAAAGTGAGCCATATATATGTATAGATAAAGCATGTATTAGAAAATACTAACATTCATGAATCTAGGTGTGCAGTGTATAGGTGTTCACCACACTATTTTCTCAACTCTTCCGAAAGCTAAAAGTTTTCAAAATAAAAAGTTGAAAAAATAAAGAGTTGAGGCATAACAACAACAAAAAGGTGAAAATAATAAATTAACAAATAAATTTAATGTAGTATTTATAACCTCTATTGAGATGTAGAATTTTTTACACTTGAAAGCTTGGTGTCTTCACTCTCTTTTGCCCTAATGGGCCTTCTACCTGAAGTGTAAATAGAATCAATTTGACTTGAGGCTTTATGGGCATCTACCCTGGAGATGAAGCTCCTATACCATAAAAGACCTTATCCACACGTCAAATACTACTTGGGATCATAATCCCTCATAAAGAAGCTTTCTAAGATAAATTATTCATTGCTATATTAAATCTCCAACCAGAAATGGCAACTAAACTACTGCTCAAATATGTGATTGCCTTTCTAGGCAGAATCAATCAACAGAGTCCAATGTGGACAGCCAGTGCTTTTGTTAACTTGTACATAATAGCATCATAAAATATTTTGTCAACTACAATTCCTAACTTTTTAGTATTCTGAAATTTTAGTCAATTATTCGATATTTAAGAACTGAGTACCCACTACATTCTTTCATGGTGTAAAAAAAATTGCAAAATGTATTAGATAATTCATTGTTTATTCTAAGCATTGGATTTACAAGTAGATAGTTGCATGCATAGTGTGATTTAACGGCTGCTATGAAGATATCTCTCTCTCACACACACACACACACACACACACACACACACACACACCCTACCACTCCCCACCAAAAACAGTATATGACTTCATTCCTTGTTTAAACTGCAGAGTCCAGAGGAAGAACTTGTTTCTGACCACCAGCCACTTAAATCTTCAATAAACTAAGTGATCAGATCTTTTCCTGAGAAAAGATTTAATAAAAGGAAGAGGGAGATATCATGGAGGCAATGAAGATAGGAGAGAAAGGATATAAAAAGGAAAGTAGAGGTAATAAAATTAAACTTTGTGTACTACAGTAACTCAGAGTAGGCTTTCATTAGTCTCTTACTTTACTCAAAGCAATTTTATAATCAAGTTGTAGACAGAAGGCTACAGAACATACACAATTGGATCCAGTATCATCAACCAATTACATATAGTTGTGCTAGTTAAAACTAAGTTATGCTTTAATTGAGATGGCTGAAAGCTTGGGAACTTTTAGGAGAAAGGATGAGAAGCAGTAAATAACAGGCAGAATTCTGAAGGCAAAAATAAAACTGTTTTCTTTAAAATAACAATATGGCTAATGTTTATTCTTCACTAATGATGACTTATCCCTATACTGACTTGCCAAACATTAAATTCTAAAGTTTTTCCCTTTTGACAAGGTAAAAGAAAAAACAAAAAAACAACAAAAAAAACAACCCAAAGAAAAAAATGAGCCTTGACCTTGCTAGCTATTTTCAAGTAAGTAAAGAGCTTTTATATGGAAGGTTGAGTAAGCTTTTCTGAATGCCTAGTGAAGGGATTTAGAACCAGCAATGAGATAAATTTGGGCTCAATAAAAGAGAGGATACTGAATACACTGGAGCCATGTTTTAAAAAAAGAAAAAGAAATGGCATATGTTACCTTGAAAAGCAATGAATTTTGTCTTTTTAAGTGTTTGGATACAAAATAGAATACTATCAGTGTTTAACTTGAGAGTGGGGCTCACTAGGACTTTGAGGGGAAAACAGAGATTAAAAATCAACCAAAAATATAAACTGGAGCCATTCAAAAACAAACAAACAAACTCTCTACATGCCGCTGACATGCTCATGTTCAAGAGAGGCAAGCTTTCCCGGTGTGTGTTCACAAGGAGGGAACAGTTGAGAAAATGCACAGGGTCCTTCTAATGTGAAGGCAAATATCAAAATAATTGGTTGCAAACAACCAAAAAACTAACCCCATCTTTATTAAGCAAAAAAGGGCATAAACAAGAAATAGAAGCTTGAAAAACCAAATTAAGGCCAGAAAATCAGGCTTAGAAGACAAGTGGAAACAAAATCAACTACAAAAGGAGCAGGAAAAATAACTGTATTATATTTTAGTGGAACAAAGAGCATGGCTTAGACTCTAGAAAATATTTCTCCAACCTCAGGTCACTAGCATGGCTGCTGGATACTGGACCATTGTTTCCACAAATGAATCCTAATAGGGAAAGGATACTAGACAGTAAAAAATTAATAAATTTCTTACTTTGGGGGCATATACAATCCCATCCAAATAGAATAGAATCCACAAATGCAACTGCCTCCAAATCAAACTACACAACTTGTCTAGTGTTTCTGGTAATTCTCATTCATGGTCCATCATCTCCTTGTGGCTTTTCATATTCATAGGAAAAAATCTGTGGTATTTCTTTGAACTTTAGGATAAAATATATTCACCAGGGAATCTGCATTTGTTTCTGTGAGGTGCTCAGAAGCACTACCAGTCACGAACTGCTTTAAACTAAATTCACACATTTACATTTTTTTGTACAGTCCAGGTGATACGAACTTGAATTGAAAATTCATTCTAACATCATGGTTACTAATTCTCAGGGACTTTTCTTAAACCCCTATTTTGTCTAGCTCTAATGCATCTTTCTTTCCATTTTTCAGTCTTCTGGGAATGAGTGTGTGTGTATGTGTGTGTGTGTGTGTGTGTGTGTGAGTGATGGGTGAGCAGAGGTAGTACAAGCGTGACTAATCTCTCTCCAAATGTTTAGAGAAATGACATCCAAAAAGGAAATATGAAATAAATGTTCAACAAAACATGTATTCATAAAAACGGCTAATTAAAGACATTATTAATTTTCTGGAGTTATAAAGGCAATATTAAAATGATTTCATTAGGAGGGAGTGAGGAGCAAACATTTCTCCACACATTCCTAACAGAAACTTTCTTAGTTAATTAAGGTAATGATTTTAAACATAAATTCACCTAATAGAATTTTAAACTTAAAGAGTTAAATATATATACAAAATGTCAGGAATAGACAAAAAAAGAGTTAAATATATTTATTGTGGGAATAAACATATTGAGTAGAGTTTCTATTTAAATTTATTTAGATTACAAATTGTATTTTAATAAAATAATTTCAGATATCGAGCGTCCTTTCTATAAGAGGATTTAAAATTGTTTTTTTTTTAAATAAGGGTAATGTAATGTTTTGCAAGTAAGCTCACTGCATCAATCTATTTCTACTCAAAGCAAGACACATGCTATAAAAAAATCAAGTCAACAATGAAAAGGTTTTCAAGTATTTCCATTTTTCAGATTTTAGTCTAAAATACTTATGGGTATTTAGGAGAGCAGATGGCTCAAAAGAATAAATATTTGTAGCTTAACATTTTAAATAAAGACTATACCCTTTATAATAGAATGACTTTATAATAGGATGATTTCTGTGACAACAGACTGTTCTTATGTAACTATTTTGGGGTAGGAAGAAAATCTGTTTAAGCTTAACACTTTAATATAAAACAGAAAAGATAGCTTTGAATTAACAGAGCTTCAATTTATAACTTGAATTTTATGTTACTGTTTTGGTGTAATATTCAAGAATGAATATAGAATACCTAACAACTGGTTTCCTATCACCACTACCACCCCAGTATATCTTTTCAAAATATGCTATAGTCTTATAAGTGTGAGATATATTTTTTAGGGAAATTTCACCATATTAAAAGCTCCTTGGAGGTAGGAGTTAGTTGTCCATGGCCAGGACAGTCAAACAGTTCTAATTCTACCTCTGGGTAAAGTAACAGCAAATCCATACAGAAGAGTTCTAATGTTTGTAACCTGCATCTGACTCCAGTGAGCACAGATTACTGTCAGGGTTCCAGAAAATCAAATGGGTTGTCTTTTTGTGCTATGGTAGACCAAGATACTCAGTTAACTCCCCTCCTGGCCTACCACCATCTAAAAATGTTGAATAAAACATATTTTTTTTAAAAAGCCAATTAAACACATGGCTGGGCTGGTTGGAAACTAAAGAATTTATAAAGGACCATAAGAAAAAAAGGAGGCAGAAATCCAGATAGGTAAAGAGTTCCGGGGCCAATATTTGCTGGACCCTGGTGGCATCTGCTGCTGTGTGGCCTAGAGTGAAGGTACTAAAGAGCCCCATTTTTGAGGGCCAGGAACTTAAAAGTTCAATTTGGATTGGAAGCCATATCAAATAAAACCCACATACAGTCAAGAATCTCCAAATCATAAACTACAAAAAAAAAATAAACAAAAACCCAAACAGTGAGTTTCCAGAGATACATGCCTGTCTGCCTTGGATCTGGGTAGAATAAAAAGGAAAAAAAGAGTCCCATGATAATTAATAACCACACTTATGCATGTTTATGGCCTGAATTCATATCACCCAAAAAAATTTTAAGTGGTTCCACGCTGGTACTATCCCCATGTGCATGGAAGAATCCCATTTCTCATAAAGAAACAAACTCCACATATTCAAAAGTCACCAAACAAATTAAAAGCAAACAAAAAATTATGACAAGAAGTATACATAGAAACAACAAGCTATAGAATCTGACCTGAAAATACTATAAGTATCAGAATTATTAGATAAAGAACATTAGTATACCTAATACAGCTAGAGAAAGTACTAAATGTAAGAAAACTGACTAGGCAGATCTGAAAATAACCAACAAGGACATCCATGAATGAAACGTATAATAGTACTTTAGGACTGGGGAAAACTACGGAGACTGCAAGGGATCAGACACAGGTGAAAAGAGAATTCATCAACTGGAAGGCATGTCTCAAAAATGACAGAATGCAGCAAAAAAAAAAAAAGGTTAAGAGATAAGTAGAGGGCTTCCCTGTTGGCGCAGTGGTTGAGAGTCTGCCTGCCAATGCAGGGGACACGGGTTCGAGCCCTGGTCTGGGAAGATCCTACATGCCGCGGAGCAACTGGGCCCGTGAGCCACAATTGCTGAGCCTGCGCGTCTGGAGCCTGTGCTCCGCAGCATGAGAGGCTGCGATGGTGAGAGGCCCGCGCACCGCGATGAAGGGTGGGCCCCGCTTGCCACAACTGGAGAAAGCCCTCGCACAGAAACGAAGACCCAACACAGCCATAAATAAATTAATTAATTAATTAATTTTAAAAAAAAGAGATAAGTAGAAATACTATAATTCAAAATACTATAGAAATTCCAGAAGGAGATAATAGAGAACAAATAATAAAAGGTCTTTTATGTGCTCCAAAGATGTCTTTATGCTCTAGGAGCACAAAGGTAAGAATACATTCAAACCATAAAGTCAACAATGACAAGGTAACACTGTAATACTTGACTCTTATGGACTATTAAATTGTAGATGACCAGACTTAACTATGTGTACACAAAAACAATCTTCAGTCACTGTCTACTATGGAAATAAAGCTACCAAATACACTAACAAATTTAATAATCCAGCAAATGAAGCAAAAAGCTAGCATGTACAATAGGGACTAAGAGCTAACATATAAATCTAGTATTGTGTGTTTACTTCCAATCCTAAGATAGTAGATCTTTGTTCCCTTGATCCCCCACCCAAATAACTTCCCTAAATTGAAAACAGTAACTGAAGTATCACCTCAGGAAGCCTTCATTACCGGGTTCCCATAAACATGAAAATTACTTGTTTTTTATCATGAAAATATAACAAACTTTGGAACTAGATTTAAATACTAGTTTCACCCATTTAGCTGTGTAACATTGAGCAAAATATTTAATTTCTTTGACCTTTGGTTCCTTGCCTATAAAATGGGAATATTATTCACATCTCAGGAATACTGTGAGTATTAACCAAGATTAAAAAATGCTTCTCTGGTGGTGCAGTGGTTAAGAATCTGCCTGCCAATGCAGAGGACACAGGTTCGAGCCCTGGTCCGGGAAGATTCCACACGCTGCGGAGCAACGAAGCCCGTGCGCCACAACTACTGAGCCTGCGCTCTAGAGCCTGCGAGCCACAACTACTGAGCCTGCGTGCCACAACTACCAAAGCCTGCGTGCCTAGAGCCCGTGCTCCACAAGAGAAGCCACCGCAATGAGAAGCCCGCGCACCACAACAAAGACCCAATGCAGCCAAAAATAAATAAATAAATCTATAAAAAAAAAAAAAAAAGATGCCTATAACATGAGTAATAAGCACCCAGAAAATACTGTCTCATTCTCTATGCTTCCATAGTACTCTAGACACTAGCTATTATAAACAGAAATGTCCTCTAGAGTGGCTGCCAAAGACAAGATCTCTAGACAAATGCCATCAAAAATGACTAAAATCATATTTGGGGGAAAAAATCCAAATATGGCTACATGAGAGGTTCCCACACTTTCTCAGTTCAAGGTGACCTTATGGTCTTAATAATTTTTTCATGGCATTCCCAAGCCAAAAGAACTACTACAGTTCTGTTTATTAAATAGTTAGGTTCAAACAACTTAATACATTTTTATGTTGTAACAACTTAGTAGCTATTTAAAAACAAAAAAGATAAAAATTAAAAGAAAAATAACATTTTAACTTCATTATTAAATAATCACAATTATGGGATTGTGGGATGCATACACCTGTTGAGCCCTGCACATATTCTAAAACTTTGGAATCATACTGGATACCACTGCCCTCACTTGCTGTTTCAGATTGATTTTCCTGCAGTATCTGCTTTTTATCACAGTAACTGCATGTATCATCACAAAAACATGACATCATCAAAGGTGCAGTCTAACACTGAAATTATGAACTTCCTTCAGCCAGTACTTTGTGTGGTATCTGACAAATGTTGCTGAGTTTCCCTTAAAATTTTTAACTGTTCCATCAGTGTCCCTAAGAGTTTGCTAGGGCAGCAACCTGAGGTATCCTGGTGCAGACCTTGAAAAATGTGGGTCTATTTTATGGCTTCTCATAGTAAATAAGAACTAAAACTAGTTGATGTTCATGAATTTTGATGATAATGAGTTACGCCCAAATTCTACACCAATTACCTGCCACAATTAGAATGCAGGTTGAGAACATTTACTGTCCTTTAACCAGGCTAGACAGCTTGCCTAACACAATAGTGAACACACTAAATATTGAATTAAAATATTTGTTGAACTGAATAGCAAATAACTTTACACTTTTGAATGTATATCAATTCTTACCTTTTTCTTTACTCTACTGAAAATTAAAGAGCTTTTCAGCTATAATCCAAAATGCTCACTACCTTAAAACTACTGACATGGATTATAATTTTCAGAAATCATCAATTATCAATAATGCTGTGCTACTTCTTCCTGTGGTTATGATTCTGCGTTATAATTTAGACTTAGAAGATTGGGGAAATACCCATGCAATAAATGTATTTATTGAGCAACTAAGTGCAAAATTCTTCTAGCTAAAACCAATATAAGCAGAATGAAATTTCAGTTCTCATGGAATTTAGGGAGATAAAAATTAAATAAGGAAACATATACATTAATAGGATAACTTCAGGTCAATGATGTAAAGTTACGGTGAGAGACCACTTTAGGCAAGTTTGATAAAGTCTATATGAGAAGATGATATCAGTTAAAATCCATGAGGCAGCCATGTAAAGAACAATGGACAGCTATTTAAATGAAGGGCACTTGCTGAATTGGGTGATTGGGATTGACATGTATACACTGATGTGTATAAAATTGATGACTGATTAAATAAATAAATAAATAAATAAAAATAAATAAATGAAGGGCACCAAGATAGAAAAGGGCTTAGAATAAAAGGGATGTTCTTCCAATAAAAATGAAGTCAGCATATTTTGTGTGAAGAGAGAGAGAGAAAATAGTAATGAGGTAAGACTGGAGAAAAGGTCAGGAACCAGATCACAGAGGAATAGTAGTGAATCTTTAATAGATTGGATTTTATTCTGAATGTTGACAGAAATCCATTAAAAGATTTTAAGGAGAAAACTGGTGATGATCTGATTTACAAGAGATTTCTCTGGCTGCTGTATGGAAAATGGATTAGAAGATACCAGGAATGGAAACAGATATTTAGAAGTAGTGCAATAAAGTTAGAGATAACATTCACTTGAACCAGGATGGTGGTAGAAGAGATGAAATAAATAGATTTGATATTATTTTGGAGGTAGGACAGATAGGATTTGATAATGGACTAGAGTGAGTGAGTGGTGGTGGTGGTGGTGGTGGTGGTGGTGGTGGCAGTGGAATTGAAGAAAAGGGACCAAACACCAAAAATGTTTCCTAGGTTTGGGGATTGAGTAACTGGTAGATGTTTGTTCCATTTACTGAAATTAAGTAGAATGATGGAGAAAAATTTGTACAATAACCAGGGAGGATTAAATATATAACTGGTATTCAATAACCTACTATCAAAACAACTCAAAATTGTAACTATCTACTTGAAAATTATTTAATACATGCTTTTATGTTTTTTAAAACATATTCTTTGTTCTTTATAAGGATGATGCTAAATTACCTTTGGTAATACCATCCAAAATACCTTCTCTTCTACACATGAGAATTAATAGATTCTCTCAGTCTTAACAAAAGGTTTTCCTTAATTCTGATACAGTTATTTCAGTCTGCACTTATATAGAAATTAGAGTGATTATTTGACTAATATGTGCCTCCCCACTAGCCTATAAGCTCTGGAAGACCAAGAATCATATTAATCTTTGATCACTAGAGTAAGTGCTCAAAATTTTTAGTTAATGAATAAATGAGTGAATATTTAGAGAGACATAAAGTTGATAATCAGTAGATGAAGAGAGACTAGAATAAGGAACAGACATTAAAAATTGAGTGAAAATTAAAATTTGTAATGTAAAATCATATATTTGATTGGATTTATATAAACAAGCATTAGTTCTCATCTTACCTAGAAATGGATCTTCATTAAGCTCAGGGACAGGATAAATATTATGAATGCTAGATCTCTGATCCTGGAAATACTTATTCAACATTTATTTACGGAGCATTCAATATAAACACAAAATATGCAACACGTGCAAAATTAAATCAGTAAATACTCCTTTCAAGGTGCTTGCAATTAATTGATATGTGCTTATTATTCAGTACAACTTAGCTAAAATGCATCTCTTTCCACAGATCAAAACTATTCCTGAAATTAATTTTTAAAAACTACTTATGGCTGTTTTAATATTACTTTTCTACTGTCATTTAAGTTTTGTGGCCTTTCAGGTCTTCCAAATAAGCACTGGCATACTGAACTTTTTTGTCTACCCACACATCCTCCTCCTCCAATATTTTTTTAAAAAAACAATACCAAAATTTCTACTTCTGACTAAGATGGAATAACAGGGACTGGATTATCCCTACTGCATAAAAAAATCAGGTAAAATATATAAAACCACAATATTCAAATACTGGAACTCAAGCATGAAGGACAGTGATCTGAGAGAGATGGGAAACAAACAGATGAGCCTTACGATTTATGACCATTTTAAAGCCTTGAGAGAATTTCCAGTTTGCTGGCACAGGAGTACGAACCCAGGTGGAGTCCAAAGACTTTTTGGGTTAAGGAGATAATACAAGGGAACCATATTTAGGCACAAGCCTAAATCCTATGCTAAATCCCTATTAAATCCCTCTTACCATGGCACTCCAGTTCCTCTGTTATACATCCTCCCTTGCTGCAGCAATCAATATTATGTTGACATGTTTATCAACATTATAATAAGTTTTTTTTTTTATTAACTTAACCAGGAGTGGATATAATATACAATAGTCCTAGGGACCACTAGCTGGAGGGGTTTGACAAATGAAATTTCTGGTAGAAAGTTGAAGAGGTTTTCACTGCTTTATACAATCTTGGTGAGAAATCAGACCAGAATTACAGTGTATATACACATTTTCTACCAGAATCTGTTTCATAAAAAAGAAAAAAACAGTAATTGTCACTTTTTTTTTCTGACAACCCATTAGCAGCCACAAAAGACATCACCTTTTTTCCCATATATTCCATCTTTTTCACCTTTGCTAAATTGATTTTAAATGCAAATTTAATCACATTATACCCCTACTCAAATTCTCAAAAGTTTACAAGAAAATGCAAAGATCATAGGTGTTATGTTCAATGAATTTTGACAATTATATATACTTGAGAAACTGCCACTCAAACAAGATACAGAATATTTCCATCACCCTAGAATGTTTCCACATGACGCTTTCCAGTGAATTTCCTCTCTCCCAATTTCAGATTTCTACCACCACAAATTATATTATATACTCTTTAGATTATATAATTTATTCAATTTGCTTTGGAGATCAGATTGTAACTTACTACACACAAACCAGATATTCAGTCATAATTTTTTAACAGATGGATAAATTACTTCTAGTAGTTGTGAGCAAGTAGGGATTTTCTCTTCGCTATATGTATTTCTCTTGTGTTCACAGGAATTTTCTGATATTAACTACTAACTTTTATGAAATATCTGACCTCCTAAGAGGAAACATGCTATATAAATGCAAACTGGTAATAACACAAAGTCATCATACCATCAACCAGGACTCTGACTATCCATTCTCCAGCCAATAATAATTAGGAGATTCCATAATATCTCTGGAAGAAGATTACCTAGCAAGTGCAATTAAATAAAGAAAAATATAAAGAAGGCCTCATTACTGGGGTTGATTTGCTCATCACTGATAGAAAAAATTTACTAGCTCTTCATCAGAACTCATCTTTATAACACCACTATCTTCTAATTAGAATTTATTGTGAATTTAATTAAGTTCTGCATTTTATGAATTTCAAAATGTTTCCATTTCTGCTGTTATGCTTCTACTGACAGACACCATCCTGAGAGCCTGGAATGCTAATGATTCCTTATTTTTCTGGAATAAAGCTAAAAAGAAAGTACCGGAGCACATGATTAAGAATAGTGTATTTGTATTAATTTAACAGAGAACAGGTAAGACATATTTGATTTGTCTTCCAAAGAAATGTTTACTTTGTGGCAGTATTTGATATTTTATGTTTTTTAATTTCAGAAATCTTTGGCAGTAGCTGTTATTTGTATGTCTTTCAGTTGAAACAGTATCATTCTTTATTTCATCTCTTTTGATCAAAGAACCCAGAAGAAACTGATTTAGAGCTGATGACAATAATAGCGATCACGATCACGATGCTAAGGACCAGATTTCATCTTGGTATATTATAAATGTCAAGATATAGTAGCAATTTCAATAGTAAGTTGTCAGAAGGATTTTATTGACCTATTCAGTACCACATATGAATTGCATGACCATCTTGTAATTCTAAGCTGAACATTAAAAATGGAAATATTTTCTTTTAAAAAAACCTGAAGCAAAATTTTAGTCTAATATATAAAAACCGGATTCAACATTCTATATTTACAGAAGAATGTAGAAATGGGACAATTAAAACTACCTGTCCTTTCTGCACTTAAAAACATTATTTTCAAGGATCTACTGCCACACTATGAAGCACACTATTTTCCAGTAAAGGCAAGGAATATGAGGGGAAAAGATTAGAACTAAATAAAGACTCAACTAAATCAGGATATAAGACAGTAACTACATACTCCTTAAACTTGACAGTTGTATAACATTTAAGCTTGCCAGGTATGTTAGTCAGCTCATGCTGCCATAACAAACTAACAGATTAGGTGGCTTAAACATCCGAAATTGATTTTTTCACAGTCCTGGAAACTGGAAGTCCAAGACCAGTGTACCAGCATAGTTAGGTTCTGGCGAGAGCTTTCTGGCTTGCTTGGCCATCTTCTTGCTGTCCTCACATAGTGGTACCCTGATCTTGGACTTCCAGCTTCAATGCTGAAGCATGAACTAAGTTAAACCAATCAGCACATTCTAACCCCTTGCCAAAGTGATCACTTCAGGTATACTACCTAAGCCAGCCAATACAATCAAAGTTGAGTCTATGATCTTCCACTGGGAATTCAGAGACATAGAAGCTTTCTCTCAATATCAATAACCTAGAATTGCTGTCTACTTTGTCAGCCTGTGAGAGGGCAGAGTTGAGAGAAGTATAAAAAATAAATATTGATAAATAAGCCAATCAACCAACTGATCAATCAAAACCAAAAAACACAGCTGGAGCTCTGATTAAACTATACTTGAACCCTAACTATCTATAAACTTGCTAAATTTTATAAACCAATATATTCCTTTTGTTGTTTAAGCCAAGTTGAGTTGCATTTTCTGTTGTTTCCTAATTGATAAAAACACAATTTAGTAGATTAACTTTCTCTTAGAATGATAATCCAGAAAAATCTTAAGACTTGAACTGTCCCACAAGAATAAATAAAAACAACCTATATGATAGAAAACAGAAACTTTCTTGTATCATGCCATACCCTATTTTCTGCTTTACCATTTGCCATCCAAGCTGTCATTTAACTAACTGATTACTCATCTACTAAAAGATACCAGCAAGGGGTGGGAGTACCAAATTTTTTTTTTTTTATAGCTACATTTTTTTTATTTTTATTTATTTATTTTTGGCTGTGCTGGGTCTTCGGTTCGTGCGAGGGCTTTCTCTAGTTGCGGCAAGTGGGGGCCACTCTTCATCGCGGTGCAGGGACCGCTCTTCATCGCGGTGCGCGGGCCTTTCACTATCGCGGCCCCTCCCGTTGCGGGGCACAGGCTCCAGACGCGCAGGCTCAGTAGTTGTGGCTCACGGGCCCAGCTGCTCCGTGGCATGTGGGATCTTCCCAGACCAGGGCTCGAACCCGTGTCCCCTGCATTAGCAGGCAGATTCTCAACCACTGCGCCACCAGGGAAGCCCGGGAGTACCAAATTTATACTAACTGGCTGTGTTTGGGTTTACGGTATTTGTGTGTGTGTGTAATGTCAAATCCTTAATGCCTGTCAGCTCTCTTTTCATAAGCCAGCAGGTGAGCAGAAAGCAATTATTAACCCTTAGTGTAACATTCTAGAATTGTGCTGATAATTAATACATTTTCTCTATCTTTGAGAGTCAGAAGGATCCCTGACATCAGGGCTCTACTCAGCCAATAGCCTAGAGAGGACCCAATGCCTCTGAATTTATAGGAAAGTGTTTACAATAAAACTTGTGAAGTTTTGTTTTTGTTTCATCTTGGGAGAGACTATATGATACAAAGAAAGCTGAGTCTAAAAGCATAATTCACTGCATTTAATCCATGAATTGTCCAAATAGCTTACAATGGGTTCATATGTATAATATACCCCCTTTTAAATTAATCCTAGGCCAACTATTTTAAATTTGAACATATTCCTTTCATTCCTTGTAACATTTGCCAAGTTACATTTTCACACAACTGCAAATACTGTGTGCATATAAATTACGCTTTCTAATTTTCTATATATTTTCCTATGATACTGTAGTACTTACAATCATAAATCTAATGGTTATGCAATGATCCGCTAAACAGATAAACAATAATTCAGATAGCAATCTATATTTAGACGTTGTCATATTTGATATCAAAATTTTAAAATAAAGGATGAACTAATGTAACATTTTGGATTATTTCCTTAGGAAAAATAATCAAAAATGGATTTACTGAATCAAATCATAAAACATTTTTGTAGCTTTTGATAGAAATGTCAAAATTCTTTCCAAAGTTGTATGATTTACATGGAAACTAGTAATATCCAATGCATTAATTTTTATAATAGTTCAACTGTTACATTTTCTGAAACTCAAGGAAAATTTCTGAAAATACGTTCAATAACGGGTTTACCTGTGATGCTTCTAAAAAAGAGACAAATTTCTGGGATTTACCCCTATTCTAGAATCAGCATCTCTCAGCTGTAACCTAGGAATATATAATTTAATAAATTCCTAACCTTTGTACAATAAAATTTGCCCAATAAAGTTTGAGAACCATTCTAGTAAAGTACATATAGTGCTTTCTCAGATTATCTAAATAACTCAAATTATAAAAATAATGACAGCATCTACTGAGTGCTTTCCACTTAGCAGAATCTGTTCTAAGAGCTTTTACTTATATTACCTCATTTAAGCCTCACAATAATCCTACGTGGTAGGTAAGATTATTATCCCAGTTTTACGGATATGGAAACTGAGGTCCAGTGGTTAAGAAACCCTGTTAAGTGGAAAACATACTATTTCAATCCAGGCTGTCAAGCTAGGATCTGAGCTCTTAACTTTTGTGCTATATTGTCTCGCATGTCAATTATTTTCCCAGATACTACTCCACCATAAATACTACTTACCAGATGTTCTACCTGAGGGTAAGGAAGCAGATCTGATTAAGTGTGCTACAGAAAAGATAAAGCAGTATAAAATAAAAGGAGAGAGTAAAATATAAGGAGTATAAAATATAGGGAGAAATAATATTTGTAAAGCACCTTAAAAAGAAAATTTATACATATAGTGCTATTTTTATATTCATGTATATGTGAAAAAGACATATCACGACCTGGCTAACTAGCAGCTTCTGAAACGTGATGATGCACAGACTAAGCTTAGATCCACTTTAACATAGCTTATATAATATGTAAAGTGTTTTGGAAAAGAGACTTCTCAGATTCCAAACCCTGAACATATATTCTGGGATTTATAAACAAAGAGGAGCAAATTATTATATGACTGATGACTGGAATCTATGTACCATATATTTGTATTGTAGCAGTAATTCTAGTATTTCCACAACTTAATATATAAAGATATTAACTTTTGAAATATGAATAACTTAGAACTTAGGGTGATTTATGGGAATAGTAAAGTATGTACAATTGTATTAATAATCTCCATGCTTTTCTGGATCCAGCCCATTTCATGCACACTACTGTCAGTTAATTATCCTTTTAATGACAATTCCCAACATGCCTTTCCTGCTCAGAAGTTTTCCTTCCTTTGCCATTCAAGTCCCTTCCTTCAATAGTTTCCCATTACTTTCTTTTATGTACTTAATGCTCTGGACATTCATTATTTCCCAAACAATTCCTATTCTTTTTTTTTTTTAAATAGCCACAACTGTGCTCCTACAATCTACCTTATCTCTGGATATTGATAATTCAAACACTCTTTCCTTTTCCTTAATGAAGGCTTTGGCCAAAAGGAGATAGACTTTCCCTTTGGAATACTCTATACTTCTTTTTGATACACATCTTATAAGTGGGAAGGCTAAAACTGAACATTAGGTATTCTTACTTTATTAAGAAAATTTCTTACTAAGTGTGAGGGACTGTCAAGCAATGAAAAAATAGGTTGAATGGGGTACATGAGGTTCCTCCCCTCAGAATGCTTTCAATCTGGTAGGGAATTCTAATCCTGTTTTACAGTATTGTTTTCTTTTATTTTTAAAATAATGGTTATTTAGAAAAGCCTGCTAGAGAATTCCCTGGCGGCCCAGTGGTTAGGACTTGGCACTTTCACTGCTGGGGCCCAGGTTTGATCCCTGGTTGGGGAACTAAGATCCCCCAAGCCACAGGTCGGGAAAAAAAGAAAAAAAGAAAAGCCTGCTAATCTTCTACTAATCTAAATTATGGCCATAAGGCCATAACAAGAACTTTACCATTACGAGATATTATATATTATCTTCCTAGACAAATTAGCTTTCCCAGAAATAAGTATTTTAAAGTGATGATCTCATGATACATTATAATATTACATTCTGGTTTTTTTAAATATGTTTGAAGCCATTTTATAAATTACCTTATGCTTTGATTCCCTATGTGTAAGAGATATTAAGAGTTCTTCACATGTTCAACTTTCACTAATTTAAAAGCTTAATATTCTATTAATCATTGGGAAGCCTTTCTCAATATAAAGTATTGGTGATAGTAACTTTCCTACTAAATTCGACTAGAAGAAAAACAGGTGACCATGCAGTTTGCCAGTAAGAACAGATCCATAATATATTATGAAAACTACCTATTTAGACCTACTTATTTAACATTTAAAAATATAAAATAACATTCTGACTTTATTCTGAATAATGAAGAGCAGGCAAATCCAAGAAAATCTGGCAAACTCTCAGACTCGGTTGAAGGGGTCCTGAATAGGCCACAGCGACATAAAAATTATTTTGAGCTGAAGGCATTTGAGTTCCTGAAATCACTTCTCTGCCTAAACGTAGAACCTCCCAAAAGAATTCAAAAAGAACTCAATTGTCATAATACTCCCCCACTCCTACACCCCACCCTCCCCACGCCCCAACCCATCCCCCAAGCAAATCTAATCTTGGAGGAGAAGTAGGCAACACAACCCAAACAGAAATTGTCACAAAACTATCATATCTCCCATCTGTTCTTCCAAGTGCCTGCAGATCTTTCAAGAAAGTCATTTGTTTTCTCATCACTGACCTTTCTCCTCCCCTTCTAAAAAGTAATTTTTTCACATAAGTGCTCTTTTCCCCCCTCTCTTTCCCCTTTTAAGACAGTATATAAACCCCAAATTCTAACACCTATTTGAGTCACATATTTTTTGTGAACTGGTACATATATACGTAATAAAATGTCTTTTGTCTTGCTAATCTGTTAGTTTAATTCACAGTATTAAATAAAGAGTAGAGGAAAAGTTTTTCCTTCTCGACACAGTAAATTACAGCTATAGATTTACATCTCTTTTTATTTTCTTAACATGTTTTGTTACAAATTGACATTATTAAACATGTAAAATATTTGTTTCTTTTAAAGGGAATTAGGGCTTCCCTGGTGGCACCGTGGTTATGAAACTGCCTGCCAATGCAGGGGACACAGGTTTGAGCCCTGGTCCGGGAAGATCCCACATGCCACGGAGCAACTAAGCCCGTGCGCCACAACTACTGAGCCTGCACTCTAGAGCCCATGAGCCACAACTACTGAGCCCACGCACCACAACTATTGAAGCCCGTGCGCCTAGAGCCCGTGCTCCGCAACAAGAGGCCACCGCAATGAGTAGCCCCCACTCGCCGCAACTAGAGAAAGCCCACGCACAGCAGTGAAGACCTAATGCAGCCAAAAATAAATAAAATAAAATTTTAAAATAATAATAATAAAATAAAGGGAATTAATTTATCTTGTAAATTAATGCCCAAGAAAAGTATGACGGCTGCGTCTGAATGTGGCTCAATTCTTCAGAACTACAGGCAGAAGGCATTATACTGACAACAAAGCCTATTTTAAGAATTATTTTGTAAATCAACTAAGTGCCATATGAGTACTGATTACTCCTATAAATGAATCATTTAAATTTGTGTGCATGTTTTTCAAAATCAGTTAACGGAGCACCAAAAGTACAGCTTTTGAAACTTTTTAGTGAATTGTAATTACTAAAAACACAGTTTATAAACAGAAGAAGTTGAAATTCATCCTTTAAAAGGCAAAGGAGGAATTAGATAACTCAAAGAATAAAAGCCCATACAGGATAAAAGATTTAATTTTGAAATTTTATAGTTGTGCTTTGTAATATCTTGACTCGTGAGAAGAGTCTTTTTGATGGAGCTCTCATTTTCAAATGAAATTAGTATATTTATATTTTGTACAGAAGAGAATAAAACGGAGAAAGCCTAGAATTTTGCAACATCTTACTATTGTGAAACATTACAAAGAATCATAGACACAAGTTATTTTAAGGAGTTTAATCTTCTATAAATATGTGTCAAAGGAAGGAATTCTGAACGGAGCAACAAAAAACACCACCTGTAAAAGCACTTGGGCTAAAATAAACATTTCAAAACTTTCTGAGGAAGATTATAGGAAATTTATTTTAAAAATTTAAACAAAGAAGATTATACTTTTTAATAAAATATCAGTGACACAATATTACAGACTGATATGGCTAAAAAACTGCTTAAAGCATGTAAATATGTACAAAATATTATTCTGCTTTTGTCACTTTTTATTATGTGATGATAATCACTATAAATAAAATTTTGAACTGTCACATTAAAGTACATGTCTAATTGTTATTTTTTAAGACATGGTTTTATTTTTGAAAATAGTTTTTCAGTAGACTGGTTTTATGGATCCACTAATATAAAATCCAAATTTTTGGTCAATAAATATTTCAAAACATATATAATTTGTTTTAATGGCCCTATTCTCTCTCAAACATGACGTTATTAGGAATGATAAATTATACATTTAGCCTACAGGTTAACTGCCTGACACCTATTTGACCCCAGTTCACTAAGCAATCAGACAGAGTCCAAACTTCACTGCTATAATCGTGTTAAACTGAACAAAATTGGCTTAAGAATGAATGAAATGTATTCCAAGAATCGACATTATCACCCTTCTAAGATGAATTGCAGAGAAAACTGGAATTCTTGGAAAGAACTCAATTATGACATTATTATTAACACTTCAAAATGTACTTTGAGTACATATCCCTCTAAGTTACAAATTACTTTTAGAAATGCCTCCTATAGTTCCACACTAGCACATATAAAAAATATGGCATTAGCACAAGCATTTTTACTACATCAATATTTGAGTAGCAAATATTCAAATGACCATCAACAGAGGACTACTTAAGTGGATTATGGCACATCCATAGAATGAAATGCAATGCAGTTATTAAAAAGAGATGTCTTTTTATGTTGAAATTGAAACATCTTTGAAATATAATGTTAAATAAAAAAAACACGCAAAACACTATACATGTATATAAGAAGTATATGTGTATTTTTCTGAAATGTATATTGTGCAAATATACATATATCTACATATGTAACTATAAATATACAGGCGTATTTATGTATGTACCCATACAATCACATTTGTATGTGTGTGTGTGTGTGTGTACACATGTGCATGTATGTTGGCAGGGCAGAAGCCTTGTGTGTGTACATACCCACCGGTAGCTTCATAAGCACACATTACATACTACCAAAAAACTGAAATAAAAATATTTGAGAAACAATAAAAATCTTTAAGTGAACATTTATTCTATTCTAGGATAAATGATTAAATGCAAGAACAGTAGCAGAAGTGCAAATTTAGGAAAAGAAGTAAAAAACCAGAAAGAGTCCAGAAGAGTTGTACAAAAGCAACAATTTACTAAGTACAAAAATATATATAAATCAACTTATAATGGAGAAATAAAATCAAAACAAGATCCAACAAGCCTACATATATTACTGTCAGATTTTCCCCCTAAATCTAAATTACAAATATACTTCCTTCATTGACTTTTAATTGTAAAATTATTTTACTTCTCACTCTATCTGGAAAGTCTAGTATTTGTGGCAAAAAATAAAAATATTAGTTGAATTTACAGTAGCTAATTGTCTTTCCCTTTGAAAGTTTACATTTACATCCAACTAGACCTCACTCTCTTATCTCCTCCCGTAAAGAAAAACAGAGTACTATGTGATAGTTTTCCATTTCACTGATAAAGAACTTTTCAGGATTTCTTTCAAAGAAAATTGTTCCATGTTTAACTGTAGATTCAGTGTCCATGGGAAGAGATGAATTCAGGAGGCTCCTATGTTATCATCTTGGACTGAACTCCAGAAACCCTTAAGGGATATTTATTTTATCAAGACCCAGTCCTTAGTGTACTAAATCCCAATGCAGTTGCCCAAGATGGCAACACAGGAGCCTCCTGATCTTAATACCTAGCATGGACACACCAAATTTACAGCTACACACAGAGCAACTCCCTCTGAAAGAAATCCAGAAACTAAGCAAATCCTACACATCAGATGAACAAGAAAATAACCATATCATCAACACTGAATTGTCTCAGCACACCCTCAACTACTAGAAGCCACTAAAAATAAAGATGGCAGCTTGGACAATCATAAAGGTCTGGGAGAAAACTAAAAGCTCAGGCTGGCCTGATTGATAAGGTTCATCTCCTAAATAAGACCACTCCATCAAACTGGGAAAGGGAACTATTTTATCTAATGCATCAAAACTTACACACAGTCAAGGAAAATGAAAAAAAACAAAAACAAAACAAAAAACAGAAGAATATGTTCCAAACAAATTAATAAGGTAAAACTCTAGAAACAGACTGATGAAATGAAGATAAGTGATTTACCTGATAAAGAGCTGAAATAATGGTAATAAAGAAACTCTCCAAGATCAAGAGAACAATGCATAAACAAAGTGAGAATTTCAACAAAGAGACAGAAAACATGTTGCAACCTACCAAAACTGAATCATGAGGAAACAGAAAATCTGAACAGACTGGTTACTAGAAGGAGATTACAGTAATCTAAAACCTCCCAACAAATAAAAGTCTAGGACCAGATGGCTTCACTGGTGAAACTGATTCACTTTGCTGTACAGCAGAAAGTAACACAACATTGTAAATCAACTATACTCCAATAAAAATTAAAAAACAAAATAAAAGAAAAATAAAGAAAAATTAATACCAATCCTTCTCGAAAAGATATCTGCACCCCTATGTTCACTGCAGCATATTTACAATAGCCAAGACATGATAACAACCTAAGTGTCCATGGATGGATGAATGAATGGATAAGGAAAATTCTGTGTATACATATATATGTGTGTGTATATATATATACACACATAAATACACACACTATGGAATATTATTCATCCACAAAAAATAATAAAATCTTGCCATTTGTGAAACATGAATGGACCTTCAGGGCACTATGCTAAGTGAAATAAGCCAGAGAGAGAAAGACAAATACTGTATGATCTCATCTATATATGGAATTTTAAAAAAAAAACCTGATAGACACTGAGAACAGATTTAAGGTTGCCAGAGGCAGGGGGTGGGGGATGGGTGAAATGGATGAAGGTGGTTAAAAGGTACAAACTTAGAGTGATTAGATAAATAAGTTTTTGGGATATAATGTAGAGCATAGTATCCATAGTTGACAATACTGTACTGCATATTTGAAAGTGCCTAAGAGAGTAGATCAAAAGAGTTCTCATCACAAGGAAAAAAAACTATAGCTATGTGAGATGACAGATGTTAACTAAAACTTATTGTGGTAATCATTTGGCAATACAGATCTTCCTCAACTTACAATGGGGTTACACACTGATAAACCCATCATAAGTAGAAAATATTGTAAATTGAAAATAATTTAATATACCTAACCTACTGAAGTTCTTAGCTTAGCCTAGCCTACCTTAAAAGTGCTCAGAATACTTACATTAGCCTACAGCTGGGCAAAATCATATAACACAAAGTCTATTTTATAATAAAGTAATGGATTTCTCATGTAATTTATTGAACACTGTACTGGAAGTGAAAAACAGAACGGTTGTATGGGTACAGAATGGCTGTAAGGGTGTCGGTTGTTTACTCTCATGATCACATGACTGAGAGCTGCGGCTCACTGCTGTTGTTCAGCATCACAAGAGATATCATTTGGTACAGTGCCAGCCCAGGAAAAGATCAAACTTCAATATTCGAAGTATGGTTTCTACTGAATGCATATCACTTTCACACCATTGTAAAGTTGAAAAAGTCTAAATCAATCCATTGTTAAGTCAAGGACTATCTGTATATATATATTTCAAATCATTATGTTGTTAACTTAAACTAATACAATGTTATATATCAATTACATCTCAATAAAACTGGGAAAAAATAAAAAGGTAAGGAAGGTGTGATGACAACTTCTCATTAAATACAAAATAACAACAAAAAAATTATAATACAGGAACCAAATTGAAATTCTGAAGATGAAAGGTATAAAACTGACACGGAGGACTTCCCTGGTGGTGCAGTAGTTAAGAATCTGCCTGCCAATGCAGGGGACACGGGTTTGAGCCCTGGTCCGGGAAGATCCCACATGCCGCAAAGCAACTAAGCCTGTGTGCCACAACTGCTAAGGCTGCGCTCTAGAGCTCGCAAGCCTAAACTACTGAAGCCTGTACGTCTAGAGCCCGTGCTCCACAACAAGAGAGGGCACTGCAATGAGAACCCTGCGCGCCGCAACAAAGAGTAGCCCCCGCTCGCCGCAACTAGAGAAAGCCCGGGCACAGCAACAAAGACCCAACGCAGCCATAAATAAATAGATTTATTTAAAAAAAAAAAAAAGACATGGAAATTCACTAGGGGAACATTAAATATGAAATGGCAATAGAAAGAATTGATGAAATTGGAGATAAAGCAATGGAGATTAGGTAAACCAAAGAACAGAGAAAAAAGAATAAAGAAAGATGAACAGGGGTTCAGAAAACTCTGGGACACCACCAAAAACATCAATGTATGTGTAATGGGAGTATCAGAAGGAGAAAATAAAGTGAATGAAGCTGAAAAATATTACAAGGAAAAATGGCGGAAAACTTCCAAAATTTGATGAAAAACATTGGTCTACACATCTGAGAGCCTCAACCAACTCCAATTAAGATAAGACATCCACAAATAAACCCACTACAGTAAAAATGTGAGAGACAAAGACAAAATCATGAAACTAAAAAAGAAAACTGAATTATCACATATTATGGAACTCCAATAAGATAAACATTTGACTTCTCATCAGAAACAGAGACTAGAATGCAGTAGAATGAATGATATAAATATTTAGACCACTGAAAGAAAAAAAATGGGTCAAATAAAAATTTAAGTCCAGGGAAGTAATATTTCAAAAATGAGGGCAAAATAAAGACATTCATAGATAAATAAAATAGGCAGAATTTATTGTTAGCAGAACTACCTTACAATAAATACTAAAAAACTTTCAAGACTGAAAGCCAATACCCCAGAGCAATTACAATATACACAGAAACACACAAACACACACAATGAAGAGCAAAGGTAATTGTGTAGGTAATTATAAAAGACAGTATAATTGTATACTTCTTTTTTTCTTAACTGATTTAAAGAACAACTGTATAAAATTATGTTTGTATGTATATAGAGAAAGACCTAATTATACTGTTGGGCCTACAGCACATAAAAACAAAATATAATTGACAAAATAGCACAAGAAGCTTGAGGGACAAAGCTGTGTTGGGTTAGGAAACATACTAGATGACAACACCACAAGAACAAATGAAAAGAATAAAAAATAGTAAATAAGAATATTAACATAATGAACACTTTTATACACATATACTTTGTTTCCTGAAAAGATATAAAATTATATAACCTAATTATAACAATTTATGTGTTGGGATTGTAACATATATTGAGAAAATATGTATAATAATTGTTTTTAAAAAGGGAGGAAAATAAATAGAGCTATACAGAATTAACATTTCTATATCTCACACAAATTAAGTTACTATAAATAAGTAGAATCTGTTAAGATATTTGTTGTAAGCCATAGAGTAACCACTAAGAAAATACTTTAAAAATATAGTGAAAAATTGTTAAAGAAATTAAAATGTTACTCTGCTGGAAAACTGGATGTCCATACGCAAAAGAATGAGTTGGATTCTTACCTTATGCCTTACATAAAAATTAATTTAATATGGATCTAAGACCCCAATGTAAGACTTAAAACTACAAAACTCTCAGAATCAAATGTAGACCAAGGGAATTTCCTGGTGGTCCAATAGTTAAGGCTCTGCACTCCCAATGCAGGGAGCCCAGGTTCAATCCCTGGTCGGGGAACTAGATCCCACATGCCACAACTAAAGATCCCACACACCGCAGCGAAGATCCCACATGCTGCAGTGAAGCTCCTGCATGCTGCAACTAAGACCTGGTGCCACCAAATAAATAAATATTAAAAAAAAAAAATAGGCCAAAAGCTTCATGACATTGGATCTGTCAGTGATTTCTTGGATAAGACACCAAAGGCACAGGCAACAAAAGAAAAAAAAAAAAAAAAAAAAAAGACAAACTGGACTCCATTAAAATTAAAAAATGTTCTTCATCAAACAACATCAACAAAGGTTAAAGGCAACCCACAGAATGGGAGAAAATGTGGGCAATTAATATACCTAATAAGGGATTAATATCCACATTATACAGAGAACTCCAAAACCTCAATAACAAAAAATCAAATAACCCAATTCAATAATGGGCAAAGAACTTGAATAGACACTTCTCAAAGAAGACACACAAATGGCTAATAAGCACATGGAAAGATGTTCAACATCACTAATTATCAGGGAAATTGAGGTACTACCTCACACCCATTAGGCTGGCTACTATAGCTTAAATGTGGAAGTAATCTAAGTATACCTTGACAAATTAACTGATAAACCAAATGTGCTATTTGCATACACTGGAATAGAATTCGGCCCTAAAAAGGAAGGAAATTTTGATACGCTGCAACATGAATGAACTCTGAAGACATTATGGACATTATGTTAAGTGAAATACGCCAGTTACAAAACAACATATACGGTATGATTCTACTTATATGAGGTTTCTGGAGTAGTCAAAATCATAGAGATAGAAGTAGAATACTGGTTGCCAGGAGCAATTCCTGGGAACTGCAGAGAAGCATAGAACTGGAGTTAGTGTTTAATGGGTACAGAGTTTCATTTGGGGAAGATGAAAACGTTCTGGAGATAGATGTTGGTGATAAGTGCACAAAATTACAAACATACTTAATACCATCAAATTATACACTTAAAAATTGTTAAGATGGTAAACTTTATTGTGTGTATTTTACCACAATACAAAAATCTGGGGGGAAAGGGGGTGATTCTGGCACTTCCTTAAAATGTTAAAACATGAAGTTACCATATGACCAAGCAATTCTACCACTTGCTCTATATTAAAGAGAAAAGACAACATACTTCCATACAAAAACCTTTACAATTCATAGCAGTATTATTCACAATTCCAAAAAGTGGGAAAATCGCACTGTCCATTAACTGATGAATGGATAAACAAAATGTGGTATATCCATACAATGAAATAATATTTGGCAATAAAAATAATGAAGTATTGACATATGAAACAACGTGGATGGACTTTGAAAATACTATGCTCAGTGAAAGAAGCCAGTCAGAAAAGGAACATATTTATTTATTTATGCAAATTATCCCAAACAGGCAAATATACGGAGGCAACGAGTAGACTAATAGTTGTCTAGGAGGGGGAGGTTGGGGAGTTGTTTCTGGGGCAATGAAAATATTCTAAAAAATTGGTGGTGGTGATGAGAGCACAACTCTGTGAATACAATAAAAACCATTAAGAATTGGAATTGGCCAGCAAGATGGCAGAGTAGAAGGATGTGAGCTCACCTCCTCTTACAAAAACACCAAAATCACAACTAACTGCTGAACAACCACTGACCAAAAAAAAAAAAAAAAAAAAAAAAAATGCTGCAACCTACCAAAAAAGATACCCTACATCCAAAGACAAAAAGAAGCCACAACAAGATGGTAGAAGGGGTGCAACTGTGATAAAATCACATCCCATACTCGCCATGTGGGTAACCCACAAACTGGAAAATAATTATACGACAGAAGTTCTCCTACGCAAGTGAAAGTCCTGAGCCCCACGTCAGGCTTTCCAGACTGGGGGTCTGGCAATGGGGGGAGTAGCCGCCAGAGAATCTGGCTTTGAAGGTCAGCAAGGTTTGATCGCAAGAATTACACGACTGGGGGAAACAGAAACTCCACTCTTGGAGGGTACATACAAGGTCCTGTGCACACCAGGACCCAGGGGGAAAAAGCAGTGACCTGTGGGCCAGGGCTACCTGCCAGTATTGGAAGGTCTTCTGCAGTTGATAGCAATATAATCTTACCTCAGGAAACAAGAAAAATCTCAAATAAACAACCCAAAATTACACCTAAAGCAACTAGAGAAAGAAGAGCAAACAAAACCCAAAGGTAGTATTAATAGAAGGAAAGAAATCATAAAGATGAGAGCAGAAATAAATGAAATAGAAACAAAAGAAACAATAGAAAAGATCAATGAAACTAAAAGCTGGTTCTTCAAAAAGAAACTGAATTGATAAACCTTTAGCCACACTCATCAAGAAAAAAAGGGAGAGGATTCAAATCAATAAAATTAGAAATGAGAAGGGAGAAGTTCCAACGGACACTACAGAAATACAAAGGATCATAACAACTATATGCCAATAAAATGGACAACCTGGAAGAAAGGAACAAACTCGCAGAAAGGTACAATCTCCCAAGACTGAACGAAGAAGAAATAGAAAATATCAACAGACCAATCACAAGTACTGAGATTGAAAATGAGTAAAAATCTTCCAACAAACAAAAGTCCAGGACCAAATGGCTTCACAGGCGAATTCTATCAAACATTCTGAGACAACTTAACACCTATCCTTCTGAAACTATTCCAAAAAATTGCTGAGGAAGGAATACTCCCAAACTCATCCTATGAGGCCACCATCACCCTGATACCAAAACCAGACAAAGATACCACAAAAAAAGAAAATTACAGGTAATATCACTGATGAACATAGACGCAAAAATCCTCAACAGAATACCAGCAATCCAAATCCAACAATACAGTAAAAGGATCATACACCACGATCAAGTGGCATTTATCCCAGGGATGCAAGGATTTTTCAATATCCACAAATCAGTCAGTATGACACACCACATCAACAAATTGAAGAATAAAAACCATATGATCATCTCAATAGACGCAGAAAAAACTTTTGACAAAATTCAACACCCATTTATGATAAAAACTCTCCAGAAGTGGGCACAGAGGGAATATACTTCAACATAATAAAGGTGATACTTGACACACCTACAGCTAACATCATACTCAATGGTGAAAAGCTGAAAGCACTTCCTCTAAGATCGGGAACAAGACAAGGATGTCCACTCTTGCAACTTTTATTCAACATAGTTTTGGAAGTCCTAGTCATAGCAATCAGAGAAGAAAAAGAAATAAACGAAATCCAAGTTGGAAAAGAAGAAGCAAAACTGTCACTGCAAATGACTTAATATTGGGTTGGCCAAAAAGTTCATTCAGGTTTTTCTGTAACATCTTAAGGAAAAACCTGAACAAACTTTTTGGCCAACCCAACATTATTCATAGAAAATCTTAAAGATGCTACCAGAAAACTAGTAGAGGTCATCAATGAATTCAGTACAGTTGCAGGATACAAAATTAATACACAGAAATCTGTTGCATTTCTATACACTAACAACGAAAGATCAGAAAGAGAAATTAAAGAAACAATCACATCAATAAGAATAATTCCTAGGTTTATTATACTTCATACCTAGGAATGAACCTACCTAAGGAGACAAAAGACCTGTACTCCAAAAAACTATAAAACGCTGATGAAAGAAATTAAAGATGACACAAAGAGATGAAAAGATATACTGTGTTCTTGGATTGGAAAAATCAATATTGTCAGAATGACTATAATACCCAAGGCAATCTACAGATTCAATGCAATCCCTATCAAATTACCAATGGCATTTTTCACAGAACTAGAACAAAAAATCTTAAAATTTGTATGGAGACACAGAAGACCCCGAATAGCCAAAGCAATCTTGAGAAAGAAAAACAGAGCTGGAGGAATCAGACTCCCTGACTTCAAAGCTACAGTAATCAAAACGGTATGGAACTGGCACAAAAACCAAAATATAGATCAATGGAGCAGGATAGAAAGCCCAGAAATAAACCCATGCACCTATGGTCAATTAATCTACGACAAAGGACACAAGAATATACAATGGATGAAAGACAATCTCTTCAATAAATGGTGCTGGGAAAACTGGACAGCTATGTGTAAAAAATGAAATTAGAACATTCTTTAACACCATACACAAAAATAAGCTCAAAATGGATTAAAGACCTAAATGTAAGACCAGATACTATAAAACTCTTAGAGGAAAACATAGGCAGAACATTCTCTGACATAAACTGCAGCAATATCTTTTCCAAGCCATATCCTAGAGTAATGGAAATAAAAACAAAAATAAACAAATGGGACCTAATTAAACTCAAAAGCTTTTGCACAGCAAAGGAAACCATAAACAAAACATAAAGACAACCCACAGAATGGGAGAAAATATTTGCAAATGATGTGTCCCACAAGGGATTAATCTCCAAAATTTACAAACAGTTCATGTGGCTCAGTATCAAAAAACCAAATAACCCAATCAAGAAATGGGCAGAAGACCTAAATAGACATTTCCCCAAAGAAGACATACAGATGGTCAAGAGGCACATGAAAAGCTGCTCAACATCGCTAATTATTAGAGAAATGCAAACCAAAACTACAATGAGATATCACCTCACACCAGTCACAATGGCCATCATCAAAAAGTCTACAAACAATAAATGCTGGAGAGGGTGCAGAGAAAAGGGAACCCTCCTACACTGTTGGTGGGAATGTAAATTGGTACAGTCACCATGGAGAACAGCATGGAGGTTCCTTAAGAAACCTAAAATAGAGCTACCATATGATCTAGCAATCCCACTCCTGGGCATATATAGAGAAAAAAACGTGGTTCGAAAGGATACATGCACCTCAGTGTTCACTGCAGCGCTGTTTACAATAGCCAAGACACGGAAGCAACCTAAATGTCCATCGATGGATGGATGGATAAGGAAGATGTGTTACATATATTCAATGGAATATTACTCAGTCATTAAAAAGAATGAAATAATGCCAACCTCAACAACATGGATGGATCTGGAGACTACCATACTAAGTGAGGTAAGTCAGACAAATATCATATGATATCGCTTATATGTGGAATCTAAAAAAAAAAGATACAAATGAACTTACTTATAAAACAGAAATAGATTCACAGACTTAGAGGACAAACTTATGGTTACCAGAGGAGAAGGGTGGAGGGGAAGGATAGATTGGGAGCTTGGGATTGACATGTACACACTGCTATATTCAGAACAGATAACCAACAAGGACCTACTGCATAGCACAGGGAATGCTGCTCGGTATTCTGTAATAACCTAAATGGGGAAAGAATTTGAAAAAGAATAGATACATGTAAATGTATAACTGAATAGCTTTGCTGTACACCTGAAACTAACACAACATTGTTAATCAACTATGCTCCAATATAAAATAAAAATTTTAAAACAACCCATTACAGTGTACACTTTAAATGGATGAACTGTATGGTATACGATTTAGATCTCAATAGAGAATAAAGTTGTCTAGACATTAAAAAGATCCTTAGGAAAGGAGGATAATGCCTCTGTTCAGGCTCCCTACCTACTCCCCACTCCCTCCAAAAAAAAAAAAGTTAAAGTAAATTCACAAAGAATTAGAAGTGCAACAAACAATTTCAGCAAGTCTTAATCTCTTCGGTGATAGCCAGATCAAATCTAAAACACTGTGTTCAGTTTTTCCATTACACTTTAAGGGAGGCACTGACAAACTACAGCTTATTCTGGATGGCTTTCTCAAATCCAATTATCCTGACTAAATCATTGGTCTGAATAAATCAATGAAATAACTAAATTTAAAAGTTATAAATAACATATATAACAAATGATCTAATTCTACCCTTTTGAGAATGTAATATACTTTATTAGGACACACAACTGACCTTTGGATTACATCTTTTTAGCAATATCTGACACCTTCCCAAACCATTGTCCTTTATAAAGGTATTCGGGAAACAAAAAGAGTAACCTGAAGTCCATTTTACTAAAAACTGTCCCCCAAATTATGGCAAGGACCATGCCTACTTTATTTACCATTATTTTGCAGGTCTTACCATATTAAATGACACATAGTATATACTCAATAAATATTCACTAGTTGTTTTTTAAGCACTTCTAAATTCTTGACTTAATTATAGAGGAGAAAAGAATGTTTTAAACTAAGTATTAAAAAGTACCCTATTTACATTTCATCTTTTTCTGCTAAAAAATGTCAACTTAATATCACTTTGCTTCCAATTTAAGTGAACTATAAAAATTTGCACTCAATGCCAGGTGGCTAAGTGAAACTCTGACCAGAATATAAATGTCACTTCACCTCACAAAGTGCAACTCAAATATTTGTCCAGTCTGACTATGGTCTGAGTTATTTATAAAAGAGGGAAAGATAAGATACAACTTTACAGAACAAAAAGAAAAATACTATCTTAACTTACGTTTTAAATTACTGTCTTTTAAGAAACAAGTTAAAGTAAGACTGAATTACTCAAAATATTTTTTTTCCTCTACAAAATTATGCTATGAGAGTTATTTTCAAAGTGAACTGTTCAGAAAATAGATTCAATTTTGAAAATGCTTTCAGGGATCTTCCTCGATTTCATCAGGAAAAAATGGAATCCTTTGTTGGTGGTATCTTCTCAGTATTCTAAACAGCAAGTGCCTAGAAATCAAAACCATGGGGATTAGTGAGGTCGTCATATCCTTTTGCTCATGGAGTTAGGTCTCTCATTTATCTCATACACACTTAGAAAGATACTGAGGCTGCAGAAGGAACCAATACTGATCAAAGTTTAAATACAGCTATTAGGTCACCAGAGAGTAAACTTTTGTATTGAACACCAATAAAGGGCTGAATGTTAGAACTGCCTGAAGAATGCGGAAAAAGCACGTTTTGCCAATGTATATTCACTATACATTCAGTCTGTTACTCTCTTACTCTTTCCATTACCCATTCTTTCATTTAGTCACTAAATCACACATTCATTCCTTCGCTCAACTATTTAAGGAATATGTCTGGTTGGGTCTATTGTGGTAGGTGGTAGTGATATAAGATTAAACATTAACAGTCTCTGCCCTTAAGGAAGTTATAATCTATTGAGAAATACAGACAGTACATATACAAACAATGATAATATAGTGTAAAAAGCTATGATAGAAGTTTAGGCAACATATAGGAGGAGCACATGGGAGATCATAGAGGACTCCAGGAAGGAAAAAACCCAAGCTCAATCAGCTCAACCAGCCTTCCTCCCTAAATGGATTACCCTAAATTTAAAATTTCAGCTTCCTTCTTAACGTTCATTTAATTTCTCTCGGAGGGTAAAAAAAGATTAGGGTAGTTAACATTTACCACACTGACCAGGTAGGAGTGGAAAGAAGGGGCAGCAAGGGCTAGTCTCCTTTAAACTGCTGCCCAATTGTCTAGTATTGTGGACATTTTCCCAGCTGGGTAAAGGTAATTTAATTCTCCTTACTCTCAAAGAATAGTATTTTAAAACTTTAAACTCTTAAAACATCTAGAAAAGAAATAAACGGGTCTCTCCTAGCTTTTCTTTTGTCATTTTCTTCCTAATGTGGTCTGAGTCACAAGCAGGTGTTTCTTAGGAAACTCATTAGGGACGCATACTCAGGCAGACTTTTGATTAGCAAGCTTCTTTACCTGCCTGTTTGTCTTCCCAATCAACAACCAACAATCTTCCACTGAAAAATCCAAAAGGAGTTCATATATAGGACTCAACTGTCATTATTTCATTGAGGCTTTTCCTTTGCAGGTGTTAAATCTCACTTTCAATCTCACGTTTAGTCTCTGCAGATACCAACATAAACCATAACCAAAGGAAACAAAAATTCTGTTCCTCCTCCTAATAATAAAAACTGAGAAAAAAATATATATATAAAAGTTCATGGTGAGAAAACAATTAAATGATCAAAAGTCATATACCTACAAGCCATATAGAAAAAAATATTTTCAAACATTTTAATGTCAGTTCCTAGGTGGCCAGTGCTAAGATGTTATTCCATCATACTTTTAATAAACTCAGCAATACAAACTAAAACCAAATGTGAAGTCATTATGCTGTCGATCTTAAACTTATACAGTGCTGTATGTCAATGATATCTCAATAAAACTGGAAAAAAAATTTTTTTAATGTGAGAACAAAACCAAGAAAGTCAAAACTAAGGCTAGGAGTAGAAAGAACACAATGCCTGGTTGTCAGGAGGCCCATCACCATGTAGTTTTAGGACCTTAGATAAATCACAACTCAGCTGAGCTTTAGGTTTTACATCTCTAAATTGACAGAGCTAAACTGAGTATGATTCCCATGCAGAAAAGGAAATTTCAATGTAGTAGGCAATAGACCGTAAGATGATGGAAGGTGCAGAAGGAAACTAGCCAACTCCCAGCAAAAAGCAGGATATACAGTCATACAACACAAGGATACAAATTCTGCTAACAACCTGAACTAGTTTGGAGCAATCTTCCCTAGTCAAGCCTCCAGATGAAAATGCAATCCCCAGCCAACACTTAGATTGCAATCTTGGGAGATACTGAGCAAAGGAACCAGTTAAACTGTGCCCAAAATCTTGACTGTGAGATAATAAATACGTGTTGTTTTAAAAGAAAGTTTGTGGTAATCTGTTACACGGCAATATAAAACTAATATAAGTAGACAATGCAATCATTCATTTTTTCACTCTGGCCATCAGTGTCAGATGTATCAATGTGTTCTTGATAAATGAAACACATGGATATCAAAACTTTGTTTTAATTACTAGTTTTAATCTCGTAGACTCTCATTCATCTTCAGCCAAACTGAGTTTCTAAAAAGCGTAACATACCCCTGGAGTTTCTATTCATTCTCATAATCAATCATTCTCTCCCTCTCTCTCTGTTATTCCTTCTTTCCTCCCTCCCTTCCTGCTTTTTTTTCCCTTAACAAAAGCTTCATTTCAAGGACCACCTCTTTTTAAAATACTTTGTCAGTGCTCCCATTTAACTTTTATATGCCTCTATAATAATATTCCTCAGTTAAGGTATTATAATGGAAAGGGGAATGAGAATCTTTGACTCCTTTTCCCTTTTTGACTGACAGCGGTAAAGTTTCTCTTTTTAAGAAAGAAGAAAGTATGGAAAGATAGAAATAATCTGCTATTATTCTACCTGCTGTCTAGCCAGTTGTAATTAAAGTAATAAATTCATCTGAGTCATTTCACATTTGTGTGTGTGTACTACATAAACAGTCAATAATATCAGGAAATAGGGAACAACTATTATCAATTAACTGAACTATGCAGTCCTTTAAAATTATTATAGCTATTACTACCAATACCTATCTAATTGAGATGATATGCGAAGGCAAGCAAAATGTTCTGTTTTAAAATAATAACAATTCTTGACAATGTATACATTCGTCCTTAAATTAACAGCTGAGACTGAATACACTAGACATCTCTTAGTTTTATCACTCTTTTTCTGGGACTATCTTCTCTCTCATTTAATTAGGGTAGCCCACCATTCTGACCACAGGCATCTGTCCCATGAATGGTAAGTCAAGATAGCCTATACCCCTGGCCACAGTGATTGGCTGAGGTTTGGGCACATGACCAGATTAACAAAATCGGAATTATTCCATGAGATTTTATGTTTGAGAGATGAAGTGAAGAGAGATCATGGAGCTAGAAGGAAGGGAATTAGAGTAAGTTATCAACCATCTTGCCCATTTCATGGAGAAAGCCTGACTGCCGTAAGTGAGAATAAAGCCAAGAAAAACCAAAAGAGATGATGACAGAAAGTGAGAGAAACAAACCCAGTTGCACAAACTCTCTAATTCTCTTCTTTGAGGCTCCCACCCTTGATCTGGTTTCTGAAACTCTTTCTTGATTCCTTGAGAAGTACTCCTTAGTTACATATGCCAATCAAATCACAAACTAGCTTTTTAAGCTAGTTTGACTTAGGTGTCTGTACCCTGAAAATGAAAGAATCAACTAATTAAAACAATACATTATTTATTTCATTAAAAAATTCTAATACTGGATTGGTCATCTATATGCCTCAGGTAGATAACTCAGATATTATTCATCTTCAATCATATGTTCCTTAATTACAAGAACAATGTCAATTAAACCTAACTGCTGAAGAATGTAAGATGAACATCTACTAGTGTTTTGATTAAATAAATTTTTAAACAAATGAACCCATAAAAACTGCAATATACAGTCTCAGGAATGTACGGAATGATGGAAATGACAGAAAGTTTTCTAAAAGTAAAGTATAATCCAAAGTCTTTGGATTTGCAGTTCTGACATAGAGCACAGTACCATAATACCTTAGCACCAGCCTAGATTAAGCTGTACTGTCCAAATATACACTTTACAGTCTAATAACCATATAATCCAAAAAGGAACCTGATTAAAAATGATAAAAACTTACAGTTAGAGATGTTATTACAGACAAGACAGCTTTGGTGTCTGTCTTCGATTTAGCAGAACTATTGGCAGCAGAGCAAAATGAATGATCAATAATGTTTAAAATGCTGTCCTTGGAAAAATCATTTCCACATCAAATGAAATTTATCTTAAGAGAAACAAAGGATAACAATATAAAAACTCTTATATTTTGTTTAATAATTAAAAGTCTCTTGGGACTTCCCTGGTGGCGCAGTGGTTAATCATCCGCCTGCCAATGCAGGGGACACGGGTTCAAGCCCTGGTCCAGGAAGATCCCACATGCCACAGAACAACTAAGCCCGTGCGCCGCAACTAGTAAGTCTGCGCGCCACAACTACTGAAGCCTGCGCACCTAGAGCCAGTGCTCCACAACAAGAGAAGCCACCGCAATGAGAAGCCCATGCACCACAATGAAGAGTAGCTCTCGCTCGCCACAACTAGAGAAAGCCCACATGCAGCAACAAAGACCCAATGCAGCCAAAAATAAAATAATTTTTTAAGAAAAGCTAAAGAGAAATTTTTTTTAAATATATTAAAGGTCTCAAAGATACTCTAAAATTGAAATTTAATAAGCAAGCCATAAAAAACATTAAAATTGAAATTTAATCAATAAGCCGTAAAAACCATTAACTAAAATCATCTACCTGCAGTATGAGAATGTACAGCTCTATGGAAAATAACCACTTCAAAAACCACTGTTTATCCTCTGATGACTGGCACTTTTAAGAAATTCAGTTCACCACAGCAACCTGTCTTAACACCAGCAGATAAGTACAGGCTATATTTAGATATGATTGCTTTCCAGACGGCAATCCTGCCTTTCCTTCATATTTAATGTCATGATCCAAGGGACCAAAATATCATTCAATCAGATTGTAGTGTGAAGACAAGTATACATACTCAGGGGGATGAGGCTGTGTTTCAGGACCATGAAAAGAATAGCTTCCACCAAAGGTGGTAAAATATGTAAAGAAGCACATAAAGTGTAAATAAAATTTTCATGTCTAAGAAATTTATAATCAGATACAACTATTTTGTCCAATTTTATCTTTGTTCTTAAACATTAAATGCCATTATCAAACACTAATGATCTATACTATCAAAATACATTTCAACTAGCAGGTTTTTGTTATTATTTAATTAGTATGCTGCATTTCCAATCAGGCACCTTCTAACTAAATAAGAAAATTTTTTTTACCCAAAAGCAATCCTTTACAGATTAGGTATAACAAAGAGCAGTATTAATACAAGATGAGTAATACAATACATAACAAGGAAGATTAATTGATTAAAATGATATTGTTATGAAATTACCCTGGATGTATCTGTACTTTATTATCTTTGTAATGATAGTGAAAAGAATTTCTATTTTACTGAATAAGTAACACAGTTTACTTCACAAGGTACCAAAGTATCATAATAATCAAACAGAGAGAGTACCTTTTATTTTTCTTTACTCTCTAGATGAGCTGCATCAAAATTATTAAAGATAAAAGAAGTGAAGTTCAATTAAAAATACCAAGAACATATCACCTCACACCCATTAGGATGGCTACTATACTAAAAAACAAAAACCAACAGAAAATGAGTGTTGGTGAGGAAGTGGAGAAATTGGAACACTTATGCACTGTTGGCAGGAATATAAAATGGTGCAATCACTATGGAAAACACTATGGAAGTTCTTCAAAAACTTAAAAACAGAACTACCATATGATACAGCAATTCTGCTTCTGGGTATATATCCAAAAGAATTGAAACCAGGGTCTCAAGGAGATATTTGCACACCCACCTTTAGAGCGGCATTATTCACAACAGCCAAAAGGTAGACGCAACTCAGTGCCCATCAATGGATGAATAAGTAAACAAACTGTGATATATATATATATATATATATATATATATATATAAAATGGAACATTATTCAGCCTTAAAAAGGAAAGAAATTCTGACACATGCTGGAACTCCCTTGAAGCAATTGTGCTAACTGAAATAAACCAACCACAAAAAGACAAATATTGCATGATTCCACTAATGAGATTCCTAGAGTATTCCAAAACTACTGAAACAGAAAGAACAGTAGTTGCCAGAGGCTGGGGGGAGGGGGAAATAGGGAGTTATTGTTTAATCGGTATAAAGTTACAGTTCTCCAAGATGAAAAACTCTAGGGATAGGCTGCGACAGTGTGTATATACTTAACATTACTGAACTGTACACTTATAAATGGTAAAGTTGGTTAAAACGGTAAATTTTGTTATGCTTATTTTACCACAATTAAAAAAAATACACTAACAATATTAACAAGAAGAAGTATTTCCTCATCCATAATACAATTTATCCAGAATTTATAATTAAGATTTCTTCTATTTTATTGAATCATCCTTTCTTAAAAATCACAAGAGGTCGTAATTTGGTAAAATCTTTTTCAAAATCTTAACATTACTGAAGCAATTGAAAATACATTCTGAGTAACAGAAAGAAAAACAACAAAGACTGGCATAATTTTCATGTTTTGCAAAATTTTCAAGGAATATAAACCTTCCCTATTTGCCCTATAAAGAAAGTTACTAATATCCTACATTATGAATTATATTTCTAGTATTCAGAGATGGACAATTCTTCTATGAATTAAACAATTCCTCCTCTGATTTACATATCACGTATCTACGATGCACCAAAATTTTTAACAGTTTTTGCAAATTAAACAAACAAGATACAGCCATCTATACCCCACACACACACACACACAATCAGCATCAACACAATGAGTAGCACAAACAGGTATTCAATTTCTGTTAGTCCTTTTCATTCTTATGTTATATTTCCTCTTTTGATTCTTAAACAGCTTTTAATAATTTCTATAAATGAATCTGAGTTCAAATAATTATCTCTGCTAAATAGTTTATAAATAAGCAATAACAAATCTACAGCATAAATATCGTAATATGTTTTATCTTTCATCTTCAGCAAATAGACAATAGAAATTTGAAAGCATTTTTGAGAATTATCACTATAGAGAACACAACTGATATAACTGAAAGTATGCTATATACAGTATCTCTTTTTCATATAATAGTCATCTCTCCAGCATAGATAACAAGAAAAAGTAAAAATTTTTATGATTTAAATAGCACATAACCCTCCACTTAAAGTGAACAAAATTAATTATACCATGTTAATAGTTTCTTGTATGTATGAAAATTACGTATCACATTAGATACGTTTCTAATATAACATCAAGTTAAATTTGACAACACTTTTCAATGTGCCATTGAAGACCACAACTAATACAAGAAGTCTCATAAAACAACTCAAATTGACAAATTATACATACAGCAGAGGAAATCATTCTTAAAATGTTTATAATCATAAATAGAAGATAAGTAAAACTGTTAAATTGTTTATTTCAAAATTTAACACACATGCAAATTACTAATTCAAACAAACCTTTAGGCACATTATTAGCAAAAAGTGAAAGTCAAGTTCCTCTACTTGGTCTTGTACGTAACACCTACAAGACTACGACAGAAACAAATACTCTTAGAGTAACTACCCGAAGAAGAGAGCTTGTCATGTATTCCCCTCACCACAACCTTGCCACAAGTCAGATTCTGCCCTCATTATTACATCAAATCAAAAGTTAGTAACAAGATCAGAAAGTCTTGCTTAGGGATTCACAACTTTATTTTTTTTTCTCCTCCCATGGCATCCCTCCTTCATCATGTTCACACAATATAGCTCACTCAGTTCACTCAAGCCCAATAATTACTTTCACTACAATGATTTTACTAAAAATCTTGGGTTGTGTACTATACACAGTTTAGATAAACTACAGAGGATCTATCACATTATTCCATTAGCTTGCCATAGATATAAGAGTATAAATTAGTCACTTTTGGTTCTGCCCTTTTGCTCTCCTCTGAGGCAGTAAACCTCTTAAACTTCATTCATTCACACATATACACACATACAACTTGGTTTTATTACTATACTTTGTCCACAGATATTCCATACCTGCTCATTTATCTGATTAAGACACTCTACACACCATTCTGAGTATCAATATTGATCAGATTAGCCTGGGTTCTTCTCAACCTACTTTTTCCTTCTCTCTTTACTCTGTCTTCCTTTCATACAGCATTAGTGATTGAAACACAGTACTTAATTTTTCTTCACACATCAACTCCTTTCAGTATCAGAAGCTCACGTAGGTGAAGCATAATACAAATCTGCCAGGCAGATTAACACACAGAGCATTCATTCAACACACATATCTTATTCTAGTAATATTTTTTATTTGGAACATTTATTAAAATAACATATTATACAATTTTAGCAACCCTTACACTAGTCAGGAGTACTCATCAAATGCCAGTTATTTTTTGAGGGGATTTTTGCAGAAAAGTTATTTCCGAAATATTTTCTACTTTATGTTACAACATAAACAATTCATATAGAACCAAAAAGTAGTGTACATGAACTGATGAACAAACAGTAAAGAATTACATCAAGAGTCTGGGAGTCTGCGCCAGAAAACAGGTAGCTGGCTTAAGGTATGTACTAAGTTAATATTGCTATAGAATAGTAACTCAGAATAAAATATTTCCCATCATAACAACTGAAAAAAACACATTAGTTTTCCACACCAGGCATTTCTTTCCCTACAGAATTTCAGCAAGTAAGAAATATATCTTTAAAAAATGAATTAGTCATTAATAGTACATTTTGACAATTCTTATTACGAAAAAAGTTCTTTCCAAATCCAAGTGTCAAAGGCAAAGACAAATTCTTGCTCACTGAATTCTTACATTCAAGACTAATGCCAAGAGACGAATGCCAAATTAAGAGAATGATGTTAAATTAAGATATCTGGCTACTTTAAAACAAAGACTTAGAATTATTTTGTCCACTCAATGCAGTAGTGATCTGAGATAAACTTCTCTTAGAAATTTTCTCTAAGATTAAATTCCTATTTTAGTGATAGGTTACATTATGAATATTATTCTACATTCTAGGAAGAAGTACCAAAGTGTTTCAAAACACTACAACTCATTATTATGATCCATTTTTCAAGTATATTCTCTGCAGCTTTTATATTATTGAAGTCCATATAAGCACATTTTTTTCCAAAAAGACTGCATTAAAAAGATATATAATCCCACTGTACCAAAAATATACCTTACAAATAATACAATGGAATAATGTATTTTATCCATTCAAATGGGTGACATCTTTCAATGATATTGTAAAGTTTCTTCCCATATCCTCATGCACATGTTATTCAATATTCATTTACTAGGAATATTTATATCCACATAGAACAATTCTATTATTCATTAAATATTTATAGAACTGAAAGGACAACTTATCAATCTTCATTTCAATAAAAATCATGGAGAAGGAATATTGACAATCCTTTTGAATGAGGAAAAGAGAGACATTAAAAAAAGAAAAAAAATTTAGAGAATTGGGATTGGAAACTCATTTCGAAACTCATTACAATAATGAGTTCATTACAATAACTTCAATATTCAATCATTTTCACCATTCTGTCTTGCAACTATATTTTTTTAATGACTTGGAAAATCATTACGAAATCAATAACCTTCAGTTTCAACACACTCCTGTGTTTTATTCCTCACACAATTTTAAATTAATTACTAGTAAAATTTGGATGAGTATAGATTACATCTGATGTGGAAGAGTAATTTTTTGTTATAATATATTTTACTGAATGCATTAAATATCACTAAAGAAAGCATCTGCCAACACTCAATTTTCTTTCCCTGCTGCCCAGGGCTTAACTAGTATTGAATATTTTTTTAATAAAAGGTGATATTACTGGAAGGATATTTTCCTACAGAAGATAGTATGCATGATTTGCAGTTAATATAAAACTGAAAAAAATTGATTCATGAAATAGAAAGTGACATTATATTCTGATATGAAATATGTTCTGATAAAGAATGGAATTGACTCATGAGCAAGAACATTAAAAATTGAAACCTACAAAACTCTTCAAAAATCTTGTGCTACATATAGTGTTCTAATGTAAAACATCAGAAATATATTCAATACAGTCAAGTATATTGTTATTACAAATAACCGTTTTACATTTGTAATTATACTTACAAATGATTATTATAAATTATTCAAAAAGTTTAAAATTGATGTAAACAAATTCAATCTTGCCTTCCCAAGCAAAACAACTACTAATTATCTTCCCTGCCTACTATCTACTGCCAAATTGGTAAGATTATCATCAACCATTAGTAGATACTCTTTGAAAGTCAATCACTAATCACAACTTTATCTCTTCTTCTAAAATCTCTTCAATTTCTAAACAGAAAGTGTTCCATAACTTCACTTCTGTTCAAACTGTTCTATGTGCTTCACGATATGTAACACAAATTGTTAGAAAACAAGAAATTACTCAACCTTAAATCAGTTCTGTTACAACTCTTCTGGAAAAAGTCACACAAATCATAAAGTTTTAATTTACACTTAATACTGAAAACCAAATACTTACAAAGAAGGATCTTGTACAAGATCTTTGAGATTTATCCCACTGCGATCTTCTGCAAGATTCCTGAAGCAACTATCACTCACTAAACAGGAAAAGGGGAAAGAAAAAGAAAATCAATTTTTGTTTACATTTCATTTAAATTACTACTGTCCAAAAGGAATTTTGAAATTAAAATTGGTTCTCTGGATAGGGTTTTTCTAAACAAGAATGATCAATTTCTGGGCCTGGTAGATTAAACAGCAAATATTAACATTCAATAACAAATCAATAATCTAAGCACACAGGCTTTATATAAATACAATATATAAAAGAATAAACATATGGGTCTGAATTTTATTTTACTTTTACAAGACTAATTTACCAGTCCATAGTGGCAAGTCACTGCTTCCACAACAACTAGAAAAAAAAAAAAAAAAAGATAAACTATCCCCCAAAATCATATTTTTAAAGACAATGGAGAACTTTGGATACAAAAAGGATAAACTAGGAGAAAAGTGCTATCTCTTCTTGGGTAAGCTGAGCCTCCTGATTGTTTCATTACTGGGAGGATTTACCATCTAGACGTAAGAACCAGACAGAGGGACACTACCAGGGAAAAGAGAAACCAGCATAGTTTGTGATAGCTCTTGGGCGGGCAATGACAGACTGGAATCCCATGGGACCCACAAGACAGACAGTTTTCTTCTGGGAGATTTGCTGAGGCCTAGGACTGCACAAGAAGTTCTGGGGGAAGGAGAAGAGAATGGGACACAGGGCAAATAATGTTTTCTGCAGTGCAGAAGTGATTAGGAGTTAAAGTCACACTACAACAGATGGAGCCTACCACTTTCAGTCAGAATTTCAATAGGTCTCCCCTCAAGATATTTGCTCTCAATCAAGCATCCCACCGTGAGAGGGGAGATGAGTAAAAGGGGGCAGAAGGCAAATGGTAGGGTAAAATCTCCAACAAGTTCACAGTACATTAGTACAAAGCCACAGCAGAGAGGAATAACTGCAACACAATAGGTCTGGCCCTTAAGACATTTAAAACCAGAGGTAGACTGAGTATATCTAAAGCTGTCACTCAAACCACCCAGCTCAATTTGTGGTTGAGTTGGGACGGTTAACACAGAATCATTTCTTTCTAATATAATATTGAAAGAAAATAACATTTACATCAATTTCTATGATCCTATGATAAACAGTATTTGGTATACAATAATAGTTACAAAGTACAGGAAAGGGGACAAAATGTGACCAATAACCAGTTAAAAAATAATGTATATGCCAACCCACAGATAATACAGAATTAGAAGACAAGGACTTTAAGAAAACCATAAGTTAAAGAAGATATAGAAAAAATGTTCACAGTAGATGAAAATTTTCACATTTCAAGAGAGAATTAAAATCTGTGAAAAAGAATCTAATAGTAATTTTAGAACTGAGAAATACAGTATCTGAAATTAAGAAATCTGTGGGTGGATTTTTAGCCAACTCAACACAGCAAAACACAGGATTAGTGAACTTGAAGAGATCAGCAGAAAGCATCCAAACTAAAGCAAAAAGAGGAAAAAAAAAAAGAAGAACAGAGCATAAGAGACATGTTGGAATCAAACAGCTAATGTAATTGTAGTTGAGGAGAGAGAGAATGGGGAAGAAGCAATATTTTCAGAAAAAAACCGCTGAGAATATTCCAAAACTGATATAATATATTACTCATTGACTCTGGGAATATAGCCAACCCTGTACTGGAAAATGTGAAAGAAAACCACCCTCAGCAAACTGCTGAAAATCAAAGATAAGAAGAAAATCTTAAAAACAGCAACGGGAAAAAAAGAACACATCACCTTCAAAGGAAAAACAATAAAACTTACAGTTGAGAGTCCAACATAAACTATGGAATACAGAAGACAATGGAACAATATAGTTAAAATGCTGGGGGAAAATCTAGAATCTAAGTCTATACCTTGATAAAATATCCATCCCAAAATTAAAGGTGAAATAAAATTTTACTCATATAAAAGTTTTGTATTTGTTAGCATAAATATTAAGTCATTATTTCCTACTTCAATTTAACAGTTTTATTATGTATCTCTTAGCCATTTTGAATCTTCATAAAGAGCAAGAAGAATATAACACTTGCCTTGTTCCTTTCAAAGATCCATTACCTAATATTTTATTTAGATTTTATATTCCCTTTTCTTACAGCTCAAAATTATAAGCTCCATAAATCTGAATCTGCCTCTAATATAAATGAAAAATGTATATAATGATGCATTTAAAGGATCTGAAGTGGAAATCAAGTTTGCAGTTTTTTTATTAACTCCAAAAAGATATCCCCCACGTTTTTTTTTCACAATGAAGTAATTTTGATCAATATATAATTTTCTCTCCATATTTAACAGACACTGATCTCAACCTGTTGATTCGAGACAAATTTTCTGCTCTTCATAATTTTAACACAAATGCTTATTACACCATTTCCTAATTAGGGCCAAAAGGAAAAAAATAAAACATTGCCACACTATAAGAAAAGTTGGTTTCCAGTTGCGTTGAACTAATATTGAAATTATATTATATCATAAAATTTGTTCTCATAAAGTTTCTTGCCCAATTTGGCAAATATGAGAGCTTAGTTAAAAACTTCAAGAGCCTGAAAGTTTTGGAGGCTTAATTAAAACAGAATAAACCTTTGCTCCTATAAAGGCTTATTAGTCAGCTAGTGAAAATGAATTTTGCTAAAGGAGGCACTTTCTAACGTTCATATCCCATCCAAAGTTTAAGTTTAAAACAGAGCAAGAAATCTAAAGAAATTCAATAGTTTCTTAACAAATATTCTGAAACTTTACCTGCCTAATATATTTATTATTTTTAGTTTAAAATATATTTCACTAATGTAACAAATTTTGTTTTTGAATTATAAATAAAAACATGGTAGATTTTAAGAAGCTAGTGAACATACTTTTTTCATGTGTAAATCACACCAAAATCAATCAGTTTGGTCATCATATTTTTCTGTTGTTCTTCCCCCCCCCAGTATATGCCAACAAAAGGAATTATTATGCTCTTTGTTCCAATAATTAATATCACAAAATTAAGAGCTGGTTCTTAGGAACATACATATTTTTCAAAAAATGTCCCTTTCTGGGCTTCCCTGGTGGCGCAGCGGTTGAGAGTCTGCCTGCCAATGCAGGGGACACGGGTTCGAGCCCTGGTCTGGGAAGATCCCACATGCCGCGGAGCAGCTGGGCCCGTGAGCCACAACTGCTGAGCCTGCGCGTCTGGAGCTTGTGCTCCGCAACGAGAGGCCGCGACGGTGAGAGGCCTGCGCACCGCGATGAAGAGTGGCCCCCGCTTGCCGCAACTGGAGAAGGCCTTCGCACAGAAGCGAAGACCCAACACAGCCAAAAATAAAAATATAAATAAAATTAAAAAAAAAAAAAAAAAAAAAATGTCCCTTTCTATGATCACAGTGTGAAAGTTAAAGGTTTAGTGGAAAATATCATTATGCTGTAATTTTAAAATATACCAAAAAATATGAGCACTTAACTCCTTTTATTTTGAAAATATATCAGTTCAATATCTGATATAAGAAAAATTAGACTAACTCCATAATTCTTGGTTTCATTTTTTTAAGATAAATCTCTGTATTTTTTGTTATTCAGATGAAAATCACATAACACAAAATTAACCATTTTAGAGTGCACAATTCTGTGACATTTAGTTCATTCACAATGTTGTGCACCTCCACGTCTATTTCCAAAACATTTTCATCATCCCAAGAGAAGACCTGGTACCCGTTAAGCAGCAAGTCCCCAATGCTCCCTTCCCTTCCCCCAATCCCTGGCAACCACCAGTCTGTTTTCGGTCTCTATGGATTTAATTATTCTGGATATTTCATACAAATGGAAGCATACAATATACGACTTTTTGTGTCTGGATTCTTTCACTAAGCATAATGTTTTCAAGGTTCATCCATGTACAGAGAAAAATCATTCCTCTTTATGGCTGAATAATATTCCATTGTATGTATGTACCACTTTTGTTCATCCATTCACCCTTTGTTGGCCATTTGAGCTGTTTCCACCTTTCAGTTATTGTGAACAGGCTAAGTGAGCATGCACGTACAAATATTTGTTTGAGTACCTGTTTTCAACTCTTTGAGGTATATACCCGGAAATGGAATTGCTGGATCATACGGAAATTCCATGTTTAACTTTTTGCCAAATTGTTTTCCAAAGCAGCTGCACTATTTTACATTCCACCAACAATGTACAAGGATTCCATTTCCCCAAATCCACAGACGTTATTGTCTGTCTTTTTAAATTTAGTCATAACAGTGGGGTGTGAAGTATTATCTCATTGTGGTTTTGATTATATTTCCCTAATGATAAATGACGTTGAGCATTCTTTAATATGCTTGTTGGCCATTTGTATATTTTCTTTGGAGAAATGTCTATTTAAGTTCTTTGCACACTTTTAAATTAGGTTGTTGAGTTGTAAGACGTCCTTATATATTCTGGATACTAGACCCAGACATATGATTTACAAATATCTTCTCCCATTCTGTAGGTTGTCTTTATGCTCTCTAGATGATGTCTTTTAATGCACAACAGTTTTTAATTTTGAGGAAGTTCAATTTGTCTATTTTTTCTTTGGTAGTTTGTGCTTTTGGTATCATATTTAAAGAAACCATTGCCAAATCCAAGGTCATGAAGAACTTCCCCTATGTTTTCTTCTAAGAATTTCATAATTTTAACTCTTATATTTAGGTCTTTTATTCATTTTGACTTAATGTTTGTACATGGTGTGAAAGTAAGAGTCTAGCTTCATTCTTTTACGTGTGGGTATCTAGTTGTTTCAGCACCAGTTACGAAAGAGGCTGTTCTTTCCCCATTGAATGGCCTTGGCACTCTTCTGAAAAATCAAATACTCATAGATACATGAGCTGATTTCTAGACTCAATTCTATACCATTTATCTATATGTCTACCCTTATGCTAATATCACACTGTTTCTATTACTGTAGCTTTGTAAGAAGCTTTTAAATTGGGAACTGTGAGTCCCCCAGCTTTTTCTTTTTCAAGATATTTTTGGCTACTCAGCATCCCTTGCAATTCCATATGAATATTAGGATTCTAATCCATTTCTTACACCAAATTTTGTTCCAATTTTAAGTAATTCATTTTAAGATGCATTTAACTATTACCAATTACCTATCCTCATATGCCACTTTATATTTTTTTTCCATGTTTAAGTCCTACCATTTTCTACCTCCTAGGAGAAAAGTTCCCTGAATTCTCCTAAAAAGGATGCAAACTAAGTAAAGAACTATCACTGAGCGAACTGAATGAAAGATAAAAACTGTCATGATGGAAATTAAGTAATTTTCTTAATATATCCAACCTAAAATTACAAGCCAAAATAATGCTAATACGTAAAACCTATACTATGATAACCATTTCACAACTACCAATGTTGTTTGAATCTTAAGTAATTTTAAGTAATTTCAAGCTGTTGTGCACTTTGCTGTCAAAAGGTAAAACATTCCCACCCTGAGAAAAGTTAAAACAATAAGCGAAATCTCCTTTCCCAATAAATTTGCAACACATATGTTTCCTGAGTTCAAACTACAGTTTGAGCAGCATTTTTTGGATCTGATGCAAGTGGAAAGAAATTTTTTCATATTTTAAAATCCACTTAATAACTATGCAACTAAGGAGCTTCCACCTTATCTTCAATTGGATGTGATTATTCTGCAATGTAATGTACATGCTAAAAGGCAAGAAAACTTAATAGAATTCTAAAACCACATTCCAAATAATTAATGTGCTCCATTAAAATTATCTGTTCATGGACTGATATCAGTATTCACCAATAACTATCTTTTCAATGTGTGGAAAGACATATGCAAAAATAAAGCACTCCATACAAATCAGCATTAATAAATTAACATTTACAATTTATTTTGATGACAAGAAATACTAACTGTAAACTCTAATCATTCCCCACCCAATTCCATTCTTTAAATTGGTAAATGTGTATGACAAATACGGCACTTAATTATTATAATTATATTTGGATTTAATAAATTTTAAAAATTGTAAAAATATGTTTTCTTTTTTTGTGATAGTAGTATATACATAATATCTTCAATTTTGCCTCTTGGCCCACAAAACCTAGAATATTTACTATCTACCCCTTATGGAAAAAGTTTACTGATCTCTGGTTTATAGGAACACAGGAGGATTACCATGCACTATACAGAGCTAGTTGATGTTAATCCTTAGCACATGCATTAGTATAGCATATTTCCATGACTATGCACAGAAGAGCATAAATTACAGAACCAATTTATGCTCTCCTCTATTTTTTATATCTCTGGCTAAAGCCCATATCAAAACTCAAGTTATTGGGGCTTCCCTGGTGACGCACTGGTTGAGAATCTGCCTGCCAATGCAGGGGATACGGGTTCGAGCCCTGGTCTGGGAAGATCCCACATGCCGTGGAGCAACTAGGCCCGTGAGCCACAATTACTGAGCCTGCGCGTCTGGAGCCTGTGCTCCGCAACAAGAGAGGCCGCGATAATGAGAGGCCCGCGCACCGCGATGAAGAGTGGCCCCCACTTGCCACAACTAGAGAAAGCCCTCGCACAGAAACGAAGACCCAGCACAGCCATAAATAAATAAATAAATAAATAAAAATTTTTAAAAACTCAAGTTATTGGGAAAACTTCCAAATATATTCATCCATCCTCATATATGTTCACCGACCAATCCTAGACAATGAGAGATCACTGAAGACTCAGTGGGGGGCCAGAAGTACCATGCTCACCCAGCAGTGCCATGGAGGGCCTAACTCAAGTATCAAAGGAGACCAAATGGAGAACTTGACTTCTACCCCAGCCTGGCAGTAAAGAGGAAATGACTACCTCCCTTTTCCTGCCTGAGCAATGTGTAAGTGAGCCAGCAAAAACAGAAGATTTAAATAAGATCCTAGTTCATAATGTAATACCCAAAATGCCCAGGTTTCAACAAAAATATCAACTGTCATTATGGATCAATGGAACAGAATAGAGAGCCCCCAAAAAACCCCTTACACCTATGGTCAATTAATCTTTGACAAAGGAGGCAAGAATATACAATGGAGAAAAGACAGTCTCTTCAGCAATTGATGCTGGAAAAGCTGGACAGCCTCACGTAGATCAATGAAGTTAGAACACTCCCTCACACTATACACAAAAATAAGCTCAAAATAGCTTAAAGACTTAAATATAAGATATGACACCATAAAACTCCTAGAAGAGAACATAGGCAAAACATTCTCTGACATAAATTGTACCAGTGTTTTCTTAGGTCAGTCTCCCAAGGCAACAGAAATAAAAGCAAAAATAAACAAATGGGACCTAATCAAACTTATAAATTTTTGCACAGCAAAGGAAACCATAAACAAAATGAAAAGATAACCTACGAAATGGGAGAAAATATTTGCAAACAATGTGACCAACAAGGGCTTAATTTTCAAAACATACAAACAGCTCATGCAATTCAATATCTAAAAAACAAACAACCCAATCAAAAAATGGGCAGAAGACCTAAACAGCCATTTCTCCAAAAAAGACATACAGATGGCCAACAGGCACATGAAAAGATGCTCAACACTGCTAATTATCAGAGAGATTCAAATCAAAACTACACCTCACACTGGTCAGAATGTCCATCATTAAAAAGTCTACATATAACAAATGCTGGAGATGTTGTAAAGAAAAGGGAACCCATCTACACTGTTGTTGAGAATGCAAATTGGTGCAGCTACTATGGAGAACAGTATGAAGGTTCCTTAAAAAAACTAAAAACAGAGTTGCCATATGATCCAGGAATCCCACTCATGAACATATATCCAGATAAAACTCTAATCTGAAAAGATACATGCACCCAAATATTCATAGCTGCACTATTTACAATAGCCAAGACATGGAAGCAACCTAAATGTCCATCAACAGATGAATGGATAATGAAGATGTCATATATACATATATACAATGGAATACTACTCAGCCATAAAAAAAGAATGAAATAATGCCATTTGCAGCAACATGGATGAACCTAGGAATTATCATACTAAGTGAGGTGAATCAGACAGAGAAAGACAAATACCATATGATATCACTTATTTGTGGAATCTAAAATATTATACAATGAACTTACTTACAAAACAGAAACAGACTCACATAGAAAACAAACTTATGGTTACCAAAGGGGGTTGAGGAGGGATAAATTAGGAGTTTGGGATTAGCAGATACAAACTACTATAAATAAAATATATAAATGACAAGGTTCTACTGTATTGACAGGGAACTATAGTCAATATCCTGTAATAAATCATAATGGAAAAGAATATGAAAAAGAATATATATATAAAACTGAATCACTCTGCTGTAAACCAGAAACTAACAGAACATAGTAAATCAACTATACTTCAATAAAAAAAAAAAAGATAAAAAGTCAATTGTCATAAAAAGAACCAGAAGATCTCAAACTGAATGAAAAAAGACAACTGATAGGTACCAATACAGAAATGATAAAGACGTTTAACCACAGAAAAACAGACCAAAAAAAACTAAAAATAAACAAAGCCTCAAGGACCTATGGGACCATAACAAAAGGCCTAACTTTCCTATCATTTGAGTCTTAAAGGAGAGGAGAAAAAGTGCAGGGCTGAAAAAGTATTTGAAGAAATAATGCCTTGAAAACTTCCCAAATTTGGCAAAAGACACAAACATACAGATGCAAGAAGCTGAGCAAACCTCAAACAGGAGAAAGGTAATGAAATCTGTACCAAGACAAATCATAGCCAAATTTCTGAAAACTAGAGACAAAGAAAAAATCTTGAAAACAGTGAGAGAGAAACTACACCTTACAAACAGCAGAAAAACAATTCAAATGACAGGAGATCAGAAACCAGGGAAGAAGGAAGTGCTCAAATAAAAGAACTGTGAACCTACATACTATATATAGTGAAAATATCCTTCAGAGGTGGAGAAGAAATTAGGACACTTTTCAAATGAAGTAAAACTAAGAAAATTTGTCACCAGCACACATACCCTAAAGAGCTGGGTCTGAGAAAAGATCAATTAAGTTGACAAACCTCTAACAAGACTGACAAAGAAAAAAAAAAAAATAGAAGACACAAATTACCAATATTAGGAATAAAACAGGAGGTATATGACTATGGACTCCATAGAAATCAAAATAATAAAGGAATATTACAACCAGCTATAAAGGAGTTAAATTTAGCAACATAAAGAAAACAGACCAATTTCTCAAAAAACACTGATTACCACAATTCACCCAATATGATATAAATAATTTGAATAATCCTACAACTATTAATGAAATTGAATTTGCAATTTAAAATCTCCCCAAAAAAGAAATCTCCAGGCTGTGATGACTTCAGTGGAAAATCCTACCAAATATCTACAGAACAATTAATACCAATTCTGTACCATCTCTTTCAGAAAACAAGTGGAGGGAAAACTTCCAAATTGATTTTATGAATCTACTATTACCCTGATGCAGAAACCAAAGACAGTACCAAAAAACAAAAACAAAATCCCACAAATATTTCCCATGTGAATATAGACTCCAAAGATCTAGCCAAAAGTCAGCAAACAGAATTCAGCAATATATAAAAAGAATTACACACCAAGACCAAATGGGGTTTATTCTAGGGATGCAAGGCTGTTTCAAAATTTGAAAAACAATTAATGTAATCCAACATAGTAATAGGTTAAAGAAGTACAATCACATGATCATTCAACTGAGGCAGAAAAAGCATTTCACAACATTCAGCATCCCTCCATAATAAAAAAAAAAAATCTCAAAAAAAATAGAAATAAAAGGGAAATTCATCAACTTGATAAACAGCATTTATAAAAATCTTCAGCTAAAACCATTCTCAATGGTAAAAGGACTGAATGCTTTCCCCTAAAGGTCAGGAACAAAATGAAGACGTCTTCTCTCATCACTCTTACTGAATGAAGTAATGGAAGATTTAACCAGTGCAACGGGCAATAAAAGGAAACAAAAGGCATACAGATTAGAAAGACAGAAGTAAGCTATCCCTCATTACATATAACATCATCGTCAACACACAAAATCTACCAAAAACTCCTTGAACTAATAAGTGAGTTCACCAAGATGTTAGGATGTAAGATAAACATATAAAAATCAATTGTATTTCTATGTACTAGCCATGAAAACATTATCTTAAAGTTAAAATATAATACCATTTACAATTGTTCAAAAGAAAATGAAACACTCGTAAGTACATCTAACAAATCTTGTACAGCACTTGTATACTGAAAATTATAAAATGCTGGTGAAGGAAATCAAAGAACTAATAAGAGAGAGATATGGTGTTCATGGATTGGAAGACTCAACACAGTAACGATACATATTCTCCCCAAATTGATATCCAGTTTAGCACGTTTCCTATCAAAATCTCAGTGAATTTTTTGTATACCTAGACAACATCACTCTAAAATTCATATAGAAAGACAAAGGAACTAGAATAGTTAAAACAATTTTGAAAAAGAACTAAGAGTGAGGAACCACTCTTCTAGATTTCAAGACATACAGATACAGTAATAATGAATGTGTGGTATTAGCAGAAGGATAAACACACCTATCAATAAATCAGAATACAGAACCCAGAACAGACCCACACAAATATGCCCAACTCATTTTTGACAAAAGTACAAAAGCAATTCAATAAAGGAAAGACAATCTTGTCAACAAATGGTGCTGGAAAAAGTGGACATCCAGAGGCAAAAAAGTTTAACCTCCACCTGTGTCACACCTTAAAGAAAAATTAACTCAAACTAGATCATAGAGTTAAATGTGAAATGTAAAATTATATTAAATTCTTAGAAAAAAACAGGAGAAAGTCTTATGGGTTAGGCAAGAATTCTTAGATTTAAAACAAAAAGTACCATCCATAAAAAGAAATATATATAAACTGTATTTCGTCAAAATTAAAAACTGCTGCTGTGTGGAAAATCCTGTTAGAAAAGTGAAAGGAGAAGCTACCAAAAATTATCTCTTTTTAGATCAACCAAATATGTCTGCGTGCAATTTAAAATAGCTAAACCTTCTTCCTTTTAAGAAAAACCTGATGCTCACCTCCTTACAAAAGCATAATAGTGAAAGTGATAGAAAAACATTTATATATCTTTTATAAGTCCATAATTGCATACCTTATCCATTATGCTTTATAATTTGCTTATGTTGAATACTACTCAAACTTTTTTTTGGAGAGAAGTTTGACTCTCCTGGAAAACTGATGATTCTTCTTTTCAGATAATGATATCCATAGGACATATTTTTTTTTGTTCCTATTTTGTCTTGGTTTCCAGGATATTTAGAGTCAAATCTAGTACTCGATTGCAGTAAAGTGTACTAGATGCTTTTAACAATTACTATTCGTGTGTGTCTGTGTGTCTGTGCCTGTGTGTGTCTCTGTGTGTGTGTATCTGCTTCTACCTTGTGGAAGTTATTAGATCATAATTTGTAATAAATAAATAAAAAGTCCTGTCTAGGGGAGATTAACCAAGATGGCGGAGTAGAAGGATGTGCTCTCACTCCCTCTTGCGAGAGTACCAGAATCACAACTGGCTGCTGGACAATCATCGACAGGAAGACACTGGACTTCACCAAGGAGGATACCCCACGTCCAAGGACAGAGGAGAAGCCACAGTGAGACAGTAGGAGGGGAACAATCAGAGTAAAATCAAATCCCATAACTGGTGGGTGGGTGACTCACAGACTGGCGAACACTTATACCACAGAAGTCCACCCACTGGAGTGAAGGTTCTGAGCCCCACGTCAGGCTTCCCAACCTGGGGGTCCGGCAACGGGAGGAGGAATTCATAGAGAATCAGACTTTGAAGCCTAGTGGGAATTGATTGCAGGACTTCGACAGGACTGGGGGAAACAGAGACCCCACTCTTGGAGGGCACACACAAAGTAGTGTGCGCATCAGGTCCCGGGGGAAGGAGCAGTGACCCTGGGGGAGGCTGAACCAGACCTACCTGCTAGTGTTGGAGGGTCTCCTGCAGAGGCGGGGGCTGGCTCTGTTTCACTGTAAGGACAAGGACCCTGGCAGCGGAGGTTCTGGGAAGTACTCCTTGGCGTGTGCCCTCCCAGAGTCTGCCATTAGCCCCACCAAAGAGCCCAGGTAGGCTCCAGTGTTGGGTTACCTCAGGCAAAAAAACCAACAGGGAGGGAACCCAGCCCCACCCATCAACAGTCAAGTGGATTAAAGTTTTGCTGAGCTCTAACCGCCACAGCAGCAGTCAGCTCTACCCACCACCAGAGCCTCCTATCAAGCCTCTTAGATAGCCTCAACCACCAGAGGGAAGACAGCAGAAGCAAGAAAAACTACAATCCTGCAGCCTGTGGAATAAAAACCACATTTACAGTAAGATAGACAAGATGAAAAGGCAGAGGGCTATATACCAGATGAAGGAACAAGAAAAACCCCAGAAAAACAACTAAATGAAGTGGAGATAGGTAACTTTCCAGAAAAAGAATTCAGAATAATGATAGTGAAGATGATCCAGGACCTCGGAATAAGAATGGAGGCAAAGATTGAAAAGATGCAAGAAATGATTAACAAAGACCTAGAAGAATTAAAGAACAAACAAACAGAGATGACCAATACAATAACTGAAATGAAAACTACACTAGAAGGAATCAACAGCAGAATAACTGAGGCAGAAGAACGGATAAGTGACCTGGAAGACAGAATGGTGGAATTCACTGCTGCGGAACAGACTAAAGAAAAAAGAAAGAAAAGAAATGAAGACAGCCTAAGAGACCTCTGGGACAACATTAAACGCAATAACATTCACATTATAGGGGTCCCAGAAGGACAAGAGAGAGAAAGGACCAGAGAAAATATTTGAAGAAATTATAGTCGAAAACTTCCCTAACATGGGAAAGGAAATAGCCATCCAAGTCCAGGAAGCGCAGAAAGTCCCATACAGGATAAACCCAAGGAGAAACACGCCGAGACACATAGTAATCAAAGTGGCAAAAATTAAAGACAAAGAAAAATTATTGAAAGCAGCAAGGGAAAAATGACAAATAACATACAAGGGAACTCCCATAAGGTTAACAGCTGATTTCTCAGCAGAAACTCTACAAGCCAGAAGGGAGTGGCATGATATACTTAAAGTGATGAAAGGGAAGAACCTACAACCAAGATTACTCTACCCGGCAAGGATCTCATTTAGATTTGATGGAGAAATCAAAAGCTTTACAGACAAGCAAAAGCTAAGAGAATTCAGCACCACCAAACCAGCTCTACAACAAATGCTAAAGGAACTTCTCTAAGTGGGAGACACAAGAGAAGAAAACGACCTACAAAAACAAACCCAAAACAATTAAGAAAATGGTCATAGGAACATACATATCCATAATTACCTTAAACGTGAATGGATTAAATGCTCCAACCAAAAGACACAGGCTTGCTGAATGGATACAAAAACAAGACCCATATATATGCTGTCTACAAGAGACCCACTTTAGACCTAGGGACACATACAGACTGAAAGTGAGGGGATGGAAAAAGATATTCCATGCAAATGGAAATCAAAAGGAAGCTGGAGTAGCTATACTCATATCAGATAAAACAGACTTTAAAATAAAGAATGTTACAAGAGACAAGGAAGGACACTACATAATGATCAAGGGACAATCCAAGAAGAAGATATAACAATTATAAATATATATGCACCCAACATAGGAGCACCTCAATACATAAGGCAACTGCTAACAGCTATAAAAGAGGAAATTGACAGTAACACAATCATAGTGGGGGACTTTAACACCTCACTTACACCAATGGACAGATCATCCAAAATGAAAATAAATAAGGACACAGAAGCTTTAAATGACACAACAGACCAGATAGATTTAATTGATATTTATAGAACATTCCATCCAAAAACAGCAGATTACACGTTCTTCTCAAGCATGCACGGAACATTCTCCAGGATAGATCACATCTTGGGTCACAAATCAAGCCTCAGTAAATTTTAGAAAATTGAAATCATATCAAGCATCTTTTCTGACCACAACGCTATGAGATTCGAAATGAATTACAGGGAAAAAACGTAAAAAACACAAACACATGGAGGCTAAACAATACGTTACTAAATAACCAAGAGATCACTGAAGAAATCAAAGAGGAAATCAAAAAATACCTAGAGACAAATGACAATGAAAACACGACGACCCAAAACCTATGGGATGCAGCAAAAGCAGTTCTAAGAGGGAAGTTTATACCTATACAAGCCTACCTAAAGAAACAAGAAAAATCTCAAGTAAACAATCTAAGCTTACACCTAAAGAAACTAGAGAAAGAAGAACAAACAAAACCCAAAGTTAGTAGAAGGAAAGAAATCATAAAGATCAGAGCGGAAATAAATGAAATAGAAACAAAGAAAACAATAGCAAAGATCAATAAAACTAAAAGCTGGTTCTTTGAGAAGATAAACAAAATTGATAAGCCATTAGCCAGACTCATCAAGAAAAAGAGGGAGAGGACTCAAATCAATAAAATCAGAAATGAAAAAGGAGAAGTTACAACAGACACCACAGAAATACAAAGCATCCTAAGAGACTACTACAAGCAACTCTATGCCAATAAAATGGACAACCTGGAAGAAATGGGCAAATTCTTAGAAAGGTATATAACCTTCCAAGACGGCACCAGGAAGAAACAGAAAATATGAACAGACCAATCACAAGTAACGAAATTGAAACTGTGATTAAAAATCTTCCAACAAACAAAAGTCCAGGACCACATGGCTTCACAGGTGAATTCTAGCAAACATTTAGAGAAGAGCTAACACCTATCCTTCTCAAACTCTTCCAAAAAATTGCAGAGGAAGGAACACTCCCAAACTCATTCTATGAGGCCACCATCACCCTGATACCAAAAACCAGACAAAGACACTACAAAAAAAGAAAATGACAGACCAATATCACTGATGAATATAGATGCAAAAATCCTCAACAAAATACTAGCAAACAGAATCCAACAACACATTAAAAGGATCATACACCACGATCAAGTGGGATTTATCCCAGAGATGCAAGGATTCATCAATATACGCAAATCAATCAACGTGATACACCATATTAACAAATTGAAGAAGAAAAACCATATGATCATGTCAATAGATGCAGAAAAAGCTTTTGACAAAATTCAACACCCATTTATGATAAAAAGTCTTCAGAAAGTGGACATAGAGGGAACCTACCTCAACATAATAAAGGCCATATATGACAAACCCACAGCAAACATCATTCTCAATGGTGAAAAACTGAAAGCATTTCCTCTAAGATCAGGAACGAGACAAGGATGTCCACTCTCACCACTATTATTCAACATAGTTCTGGAAGTCCTAGCCATGGCAATCAGAGAAGAAAAAGAAATAAAAGGAATACAAATTGGAAAAGAAGAAGTAAAACTGTCACTGTTTGCAGATGACACGATACTATACATAGAGAATCCTAAGGATGTCTCCAGAAAAGCACTAGAGCTAATCAATGAATATGGTAAATTTGCAGGATACAAAATTAATGCACAGAAATCTCTTGCATTCCTATACACTAATGATGAAAAATCTGAAAGAGAAATTACGGAAACACTCCCATTTACCATTGCAACAAAAAGAATAAAATACCTGGGAATAAACCTACCTAGGGAGACAAAAGACCTGTATGCAGAAAACTATAAGACACTGATGAAAGAAATTAAAGATGATACCAACAGATGGAGAGATATACCATGTTCTTGGATTGGAAGAATCAACATTGTGAAAATGACTATACTACCCAAAGCAATCTACAGATTCAATGCAATCCCTATCAAATTACCAATGGCATTTTTTACGGAACTAGAACAAATCATCTTAAAATTTGTGTGGAGACACAAAAGACCCCAAATTGCCAGAGCAGTCTTGAGGGAAAAAAACGGAGCTGGAGGAATCAGACTCCCTGACTTCAGACTATACTACAAAGCTACAGTAATCAAGACAATATGGTACTGGCACAAAAACACAAACATAGATCAATGCAACAAGATAGAAAGCCCAGAGATAAACCCACGTACCTATAGTCAACTAATCTATGACAAAGGAGGCAAAGATATACAATGGAGAAAAGACAGTCTCTTCAATAAGTGGTGCTGGGAAAACTGGACAGCTACATGTAAAAGAATGAAATTAGAATACTCCCTAACACCATACACAAATATAAACTCAAAATGGATTAGAGACCTAAATGTAAGACTGGACACTATAAAACTCTTAGAGGAAAACATAGGAAGAACACTCTTTGACATAAATCACAGCAAGATCTTTTTTGATCCACCTCCTAGAGTAATGGAAATAAAAACAAAAATAAACAAATGGGACCTAATGAAACTTCAAAGCTTTTGCACAGCAAAGGAAACCATAAACAAGACGAAAAGACAACCCTCAGAATGGGAGAAAATATTTGCAAACGAATCAACGGACAAAGGATTAATCTCCAAAATATATAAACAGCTCGTTCAGCTCAATATTAAAGAAACAAACACCCCAATCCAAAAATGGGCAGAAGACCTAAATAGACATTTCTCCAAAGAAGACATACAGATGGCCATGAAGCACATGAAAAGATGCTCAACATCACTAATTATTAGAGAAATGCAAATCAAAACTACAGTGAGGTATCACCTCACACCGGTTAGAATGGGCATTATCAGAAAATCTACAAACAACAAATGCTGGAGAGGGTGTGGAGAAAAGGGAACCCTCTTGCACTGTTGGTGGGAATGTAAATTGATACAGCCACTATGGAGAACAATATGGAGGTTCCTTAAAAAACTAAGCAACCCCACTTAGTTGACCCAGCAACCCCACTACTGGGCATATACCCAGAGAAAACCGTAATTCAAAAAGACACATGCACTCGAATGTTCATTGCAGCACTATTTACAATAGCCAGGTCACGGAAGCAACCTAAATGCCCATCAACAGACGAATGGATAAAGAAGATGTGGTACATATATACAATGGAATATTACTCAGCCATAAAAAGGAACGAAATTGAGTCATTTGTTGAGACGTGGATGGATCTAGAGACTGTCATACAGAGTGAAGTAAGTCAGAAAGAGAAAAACAAATATCATATTAACACATGTATGTGGAACCTAGAAAAATGGTACAGATGAACCAGGTTGCAGGGCAGAAGGTGAGACACAGATGTAGAGAACGGACATATGGACACCAAGGGGGGAAAACTGCGGTGGGGTGGGGATGGTGGTGTGCTGAATTGGGCGATTGGGATTGACATGTATACACTGATGTGTATAAAATTGATGACTAATAAGAACTTGCAGTATAAAAAAACAAACAAATAAAACAATACTAAACTTTCATTGAGTTATTTGTATGAAAATATATTAATATAAATGTTTCAGACATTACATGAAATTTCTAAAAATCTTATATGTTCTGGTAGAATGTTATAAGTCATAATTCTAGTTATTACTTTAAAATGTATATCTCAGAAATAACTAAATTTCCTTGTCAATTGCATTGTTATGAACTTTCATCAAATCTTTAACCGTGGTCATTTTTAAGTCTTTTGTCATTTACAGACAGTTCTGGGTGTACTCTGATGCTTTTGCAAATATGTTCCTATAAAAGGGTTTCATCTTGACATGTATACACTGATGTGTATAAAATTAAAAGAAAAAAAAAAGGGTTTCATCTTCAAGGAATTCATGGAAAAGACTCTGACAAGTACAGGTTTCTGGTAACTGACTGTACTGCTGAACTGAATGAATAAGCATTTTCAGAACTCTAATGAAAAACTGATGAACTCATAAAAGTGCTAACAAAAGATCAAGATGAAAAAATAAAAATTAATTACATGGGAAAAAAAAAAAAAGCCCTGTCTACTCTCAGTTCACATGGAATTAGAAATCAGTCCAGAGACTTCTGTTGAACACAAAAATATTTTGATTTGTAAGACCTATTAAGCAATCAGGAGTTTTCTCTATTAGGAACTGGAGGCTCAGCAGCAATTCTACCTCCTTCTCTTCTAGAAGACAAATATCAGATAACTAGCTATGGAATACAATGAGTAGTCACCAGATCTCCTGTGAAGATGCCCAACAAATTGTACATTGTATTATGAAAAAATTTTAAGAGTAATGTTTGCTGCAATCAATTTAATTAACCATAATAAAGGACAACGCTTCTCAAACCATAACGTGCATCAGAAACATCCAGGGAATTTTTGTTTTTTGTTTTTTTAAGTACCAGAACCTCCTTCTGTCTCAGCAATTGTGAGTTAAGATTTTGGGATATAGTCAGGTTTTAAAATCAATGGTACAATAGAAAGAACAGTAAGAGTAAAGTCTGAACAGTGACCTCAAGTCTGGTTCTATCAATTACTAGCTATATGAGCGTAAGTATATATCCTTCAGACTCTTCACCTATATACACAATGGGAATAAGAATATCTGTACTACCTAATGTTCAGAATTACTGAAAAGAGCAAATGGGTAATATGTTAAAGCCCATTGAGACCTGTGAGATATCATATAAATAAGATGTATGGTTAACATTACTAATGCAAAGAGATCAACAGGACTGATAAATGTACAATGGGTTTATAATTAAATTCAAGGTTCCTTGACTGACATTATTGAATATTTTCAAGAGTAAATGTTATTTATTTTATAAATTTCTGAATATGTGTCTTTTATTAAAAATATCTCTCTTCTAACATGGCAATAACCATCAGTAAGGATTCCTTTAAGGTAAAGGACTTTGAATCATGCAAATCCCAGATCGTCTTCATTGGAGCTCTGTTTCCCTCATTCATTTTGTAGTCAGTATGCAGAGTTAAACCCACTGCAGCAAAGCCTCCAAGTGTCCACAGTTAAAAATGCTTCTCTCCACATCATTCACAATCATTTCCAACTATTTGCAATCATAAAACTTATCCCCAGAACACCAATAACATTCGGGTTATTTGGCTGCAAAATCAGCTGATTTACATACATACCACCACATGATTCTTAACCTTCTGATATCACATTATGAATAACTCCATTGTGGTAAAACTGAAAACATACAGCTAATAGCAAATTCCCTTGGATTTGCAAGTTGATTGCCATTGCAAGTTGATCTTTAAATCAAGGCAGCAACTTATTTAAGATGATATTTGAATATATATTTTAAAATCTTCCTTTATTTTCCATTTAACACATAAATACTTCATAAAATATTTTGAGTTGTTATACATCCAAAAGTAAAAGACCTGCTGATATTTGGTTTCTTGTAAAAATTAAAAGATCTTTAATACAAGGGAAGGAGCATACCTAACTGTAAGAAACACATACACATTTCTTGTACAGTTTTTAATCTTTTTCTTAAAAATTTAAATTGTATTTAAAGTATACTGGGAGGCTTTGGAGGGTTGGCATAATCTGATTTTTTTAAAACTTTATGCAATTCACTTTTAAAATTTTAATTATGGTAAAATATACAACATAAAATTCACATCTTAACCATTTTTAAGTATATATTCACACTGCTGTGCAACCAATCTCATGAACTTTTCATTTTGCAAAACTGAACCTCTGTACCCATTAAGCAACAATTCCTCATTTTCTCCTACCCTTAGCCTCTGGCAACCATAGTTCCACTTTCTGTTTCTGTGCCTTTAACTACTCTAGGAATCTCATGTAAGTGGAATCATACAGTATTTTCTTTTTGTGACTGCCTTGTTTCACTTAGCCTAATATCTCAAGGTTCATCCATGTTGTAGCTTGAGTTAGAATTTCCTTCCTTTTTAAGGCTGAACAATATTCCATTCTACGTATATACTACATTTTGTTTATCCATTCAACTGCCAATGGACGTTTGGGTTGCTTCCACCTTTTGGCCAATGTGAATAATGCTGCTTTGAACATAGGTGTACAAATATTTCTTCAAGATCCTACTTCCAGTTCTTTTGGATATATACTCAGAAGTGGAATTGCTGTATCATATGATCATTCTATTTTTAACTTTTTGAGGAACTACCATATTGTTTTCCATAGCAGCTGCACCATTTTACTTTCACACCAGCAGCACATAGGGGTACCAGTTTATCCAAACCCTCACCAATACTTGTTATTTTCTGGATTTTTTGATAGTAGCCATCTTAACGGGTGTGAGGTGATATGTCATTGTGGTTTTATTTTGCATTATCCTAATGATTAGTGATGTTGAACATCTTTTCATATGCTTGTTGGTCATCTGTACATCTTCTTTAGAGAAATGTCCATTTAAGTTTTTTGTCCATTTTAATCCAATCATCTGATTTTCGTTGTTGAGTTGCTTTTCATCTTTTGCAACTAAATTACAACTCTTAATAGTGTGATTTTAATCATATGTAAGTTTTTTTAAATCGTATTGAAAGTAACCAATAACAGTAGAAAAAAAACACTGTGCTGCAAAACACAGTTATGTTGCATTATTTGTAAGGTGACTTTGTATATACATTTTAACTTTTTAAAGCATTATGCCCCTCATCTATACAATAGGGACAATTATATGTCCTTATCCGATCTCATAGGGGTAGCCTGAATATCAAACGAGATAATTGTAAAACTATAAAATAAAGTTATATAAATAAATGCTGCATCCAAATCAGTTTAAACAGCTTTGAAAATTTTAAAATAAAGATGTACCAACCTGGAAAGAGACTGAGGATTGGGATGTATGATAAGTAAATCAGAAAAACCTGGATAAATGGAGCCAGATAAATATCTTTCAGATTAGTGTCATTCTTAACATTCATACCAATTCTTTTCTATTTTTCATTTGCTTCATAGATTTTTAAGTACCATGTTTTCCATTTAATGCTTGCTTCCAGAATACTCTTATGAAGTTCCTAAATATTCAGGAATTTCCAAGGAGCAATTTAAGAATTCCACATCAACTTCATCACATGGAGCTATAGAACAACCTGCCACTCTTCCATAGGATAGACCATGAATTACTTTCTTCTTTCAACAAAGAAAAGAAAAACACAGCAAAACTTCTAAACATGAAATAAGTAAACATTTGCATGCCTTACTGCAAATTTTAAATTAGTATTTTAAATATGCAATTATAAATTTTTATGTAAGCATTAATCACTTCTATTTAAATATAATCATTAACCTCTTCAAAACTTTGAAAACTTTGTAAAAACCTCAGACTTGTTTACTTAGCAACTGAATTTTAAAATCTCCTTATCCTTCTTTTACTTGCATAGTGGTTTAAGAACACAGACTCCAAAGCTAGATGACCTGGATTTGATCTTAGCATCCATTTAATCAATGTGTGACCTTCAGCAAGTTAACCTCTCTGTTCCTTGACTTTTTCATGTTTAAAATGAGGCTAACAATAGCACCTCTCTCAAAGTTGTTGCAAGCAGTAAATAAGTCAATACAGATGAAGTGATTAGAATACTGCCAGACACATTATAAATGTTACTGCTATTATTTCTATTATTATAATCATTACTATTATCTCTCCTTTGGTTTTGTGATAAATTCCCTTAAAAGGATAAAAGCAAAACTGAAACATTTTTGATGGCACATTTCACAGTTAAAGGTTTATCTAATTAACAAGGCAATCAGAAAAGATATTAATGTGGGCAGAGAACAAAATTCATCTTAGAAAGCACCATGAATATCTAAAAAAGTATACTGAACCACTAGATTATACTGTAATTTATATAGACAAATTTAAGAAGGATGGTATCTGAAGTACACAGATTTTTTGAGAACCTTACTATATACTTGTAATTACTTCTTCCCAAACTCACAATTTAACCCAAGGCTTACTGGAAATTTTATAGAACTAATCATAAATCTAAGTAATAGAGAAATACAAATTTCAACAAAGTCAGGCAGCTCTAAAGGTAAACTCCAACGAAGGTCAAAAAGCTGGTTAATTAAAAGTAGTAATTTAAAATCTCACTAGAATTAAGCTATCACTTACAAATAAATCTCAGTTGGTTACCTTTGACTATGCATATACCTTCCTATCTACCTGCCTGGCACAGGCACAAGACTCAAGTAAAGGTGTAAATAATCAGTACCATTAAACTGATGCAAGTAAAACAGAATCACTTATCATACAGAAAAGGAAATAAAAGAATTAAAAGGCCAATTCCTCTAATATAACCATAGTAGAGGATAATAAAACCATATATTAATATAACCATAGATGCTGTTGGAAGCAGGGTGTAAATCTTTACTTTTTTAAAAAACAAAACTTCCAGTCACTACTCCACCCATAACAGTAGGAATTACTATCTGACTTCTGAAACTATATGTTAGTTTTTCCTGTTTCTGAACTTTATATAAATGAAATCACACTACAGGCGGTCTTCTTCAATCTAGTGCATTTTGGTAAACATTATGCTTATGAGATTCATCTACGTTTTTAAATTTAATTGTGCACTGTTCATTCTCATTGTATAGTATTCCACGGCATGAAAATGCAATGATTTATTTATCTGTTCTACCATAGGCAGACGTCTGGGTTGTTTTCAATCTAGGCTATTACAAATAGCACTGCTATAGACATTTTGCACATGTCTTTTGGTGAACATAAGCAAATATTCCTGTCAGATATACACCTATGAGTGAAATTCCTGGATCACAGAAAATAAGTATGTTCAGGTTTAGTAAACACTGTTCAGCTTCCCAAAGTGGTAGTACCAATTTGTGTATGAGATAATTGTATAACTTCTTAACACTTGGAAATGTCATCTTTTTATCCAGCCACTGTGGTGAAAGTATAGAGATATATATATTGTGGTGATTTTAACTTGCATTTCTCTTAATGATTATCAGTGTTGAGCACCTTTTCATGTTCATATTGATCACATACTGTTTGTGAAGTATCTTACAAGTCTTCTGATCATTTTTTAAATTGGGTTGTTAGAAATGAATCTTTTGTTGTATATATGTATTGCAAATAACTTTTCATTCTATGGCTTGCATTTTAGTATTTTATAGTATCTTTCCTAAAGTTCTTAATGTGATCCAATTTTACAGTCTTTCCTTAAGTTGTAATGTGACCCAGTTTATCAAATTTTCTGTTTACTGTTTAAGAAATCCTTGCCTAACCCAAGATCATGAAGATATTTTCCCATGTTTTCATTTAAAAGCATTATTTTTTTTATCTTTCTCATTTGGACCTATGATATATCTGAAATGAATTTTTATGTATGATGTGAAGTGGGGGTCAATGGTCATCTTTTCCATAAGGATATCCAGGGGGGAAAAATTCTCTTCTGTACAGTAATGCAATGTTATCTTTGTTGTAAATCAGATGACAGTATATGTATAAATCCTTTCCTGGATTTAATAGTTTTCTGTTGCTACTGTAACAAATTAACACAACTAACTCACTTTTAGTAGCTTAAACCAACACAAATTTACCATCTCACAGTTCTGTAAGTAAGAAGTCTGGGTTGGCTTGGCTGGTTTTTCTGCTTCAGGTTTCACAAAACCAAAATCAAGGTGTCTGTCAGCTTGGCTTTTATTAGGAGGCTCTGGGAAGAATCCACTTCCAAACTCATTCAAGTTCACAGAATCCAAGTCCTTTGGTATCAGGACTCATGTCTCTGTTTCCTTGCTGGCTGTCAGCTGCGGACTGCTCTAAGCAACTAGAGGCCTCTTTCCAGCCCTTGTACATGGGCACCTGAATATCAGAGCCAACAATAATAGTGCATAGAATCCTCCCAATACTTGAAATCTCTCCGACTCCCACCTCTGCTGCATTTATCTGCTGCTTCCAGCCAGAGAAAGTATCCTGCTTTTAGGGGCTCATGTGATTAGATTGGGCACACCCAGATAACCCAGGATCATCTCTCTATCTAAACAACCCTAATTGTATTTGCAAAGTTCCTTTTGCTATATAATGTGACATATTACAGGTTCCAAGGATTAGGGCTGGACATCTTTGGAGGCCATTATTCTCTCGACTATAATGAACACTCTATTCTGTTCCATTAGTTTACCCTTGCACCAATATCACTGTCTTAATAACTCTAGTGTTACAGAAAATCAATATCTGGTATCCTAAAGTCTTCCAATTACTTTGTTATTCCTTAAGATTCCCTTGGCTATACTTGGCCCTTTGAATTTCCAAAGAAATTTTAGACTAGATCATCAATTTTAAAAAACAAACAAAATAATCTATGTGACATTTTAATTAGAATTGCACTAATCTTTACAGCTATTAATCTATATGACCTATGTGGTCAATTTTAGTTTACATTTCATATGAACTTCAAAAGAATGTGTGTTCTATCATTTTCCAGTGACATGTTGTAGAGTTATTAACTAGGTCACTGATTACTCTTCTATCTCTTTATTTTTTGATCATCTACTTCTATCAGCTATTGATAGAGCTATCATAAATTCTCCCACTATGATTGAGGATTTGCCCAGTTCTCCTTTTGTTTCTACCAATTTTTGCATTATATATTTTAAAACTATCTTACCATGTCCATGTAGATTTAGGATTGTGATAACTTCCTAAAACACTGACCCTTTTATCATTATAATCATACATCTTTTATATCTAGTCTTGATTTTAAAGTTTACTTTGACATTAGTGTAGCCACACCAGATTTCCTTTAACAGTCTGCATGGCAGATCTTTATCTATCCTTTTACTTCAACCTCCCCTGGTCTTTATATTTAAGATGTGGTTCTTGAATGTAGCATGTAATTGGGTTTTGTTTTCCTTTGTACAGTCTGACAAGTTTAGTGTTTCAACAGGAATTTTAGTCTATTTATATTTAATGTAATTGCCAGTATGATTAGGACAGAACTGGTAGGCTGAGACTTATCACAGATGCAACTAAGACTTAAAATATGCCCCCAACATAAACTCAGCTGTTCCTAGTATAGTAATGTAATGTAATGTAATGTCCATATTTTATCCTGTTTTTCTAGGTAAGAATGCTAATTTGCTGCCAGCTACTCCACTGCACTCAAAAAGTTTCGAAACTTAGCTTCTACATCATCAAATACTTACTTGAAAGCCTATATTAAATCCAAAATGATGTTCAAAGTCAAACTTAGTCTCTGAATAATTTTTGCCCCATAAGCAAGTTCTAGCAGCTCCTTTGACATTTTACAGTTTAATAATAAGGTAGCGGTACACTTTTAAAATTCCAAAGGGTAAAAAATATTTAAAGTAACTCATACAATTTTATATTAATTTCTAATGTGACCTAGAAAAACAACTATTGTAGATGCCTTCCAAAACAACTTCTTGTGACAAAAAAGATTATCTCTCACACACACATCAACTCAGGAATAAACAAAATATGATCCATTCCACCTAGGCATTTCCTCTTCTTTAAAACCAATGCCTTACCCCAGTCCATATCATCCCTAATCCCTCATTAAATCCCTACATTTAATCTTTTCTTCTAAGAGGCCATAACTTAACCTCCAATAGACTCAGAGTTACCCTTCTAAACACAAATATGATGAGCACTGCTTACTTTTATATAGAAAATCTCCAAGTGACAAACGTTGATTTTAGATAAAATACAATCCCTTGAGATGTCATATGAAGCCTAGTTTTTCATAGGGGATTAATGAATTTGGGATCCAAAAGGTTTTATGTATAATGGTTGATATCCAGATGGATAATAACCAAATAGGTTGGCATGAGCTATTATATCAAAATTCTGATTAGATATATTACTAAAGATAATATTAGATATATTAGGAAATTAACTTTAATATGCTGGCATTCTATAGAAAGTCATGTTTTTTCTGCCTCTGACTTTCCTCTTGTAGTATCAAACAACTTGGTAATGTGCTCTCTGATTTCTACCCTATCATGTTACCTGGTACTATATTAAAAAGTTGTCACACATTACCAGCAATAGCTACAATGCATTTTTAAGTAACAAAATGTGTTTTTCTTTCGCTTTTGAATCTTCATGATAAAAATTTCCATTTAATACTTAATATCAATGCAGTTCCTTGATTCTGGAGATAAAAACACAAGAAAAAATATTCTTTTTTAAATGATATTCATTTTCTCTATCTGATTTAAAATATTTATTGTTCCATATTTATTTACCTGATTCTGCCTAGCTACAATGTTTGGATCACAGAGGGGATCATAATAAAAGAAATTTGACTGCATAATCTATTCCTTTGAGAGAAGGATAGCATAAGTAACAACAATAGCAATGACACAAATAAAAACTACCATTTACTGAGTGTTTCCTATTTGTGTCACATCAAAGTGCTTTCTATGCTTTATATCATTTTAAAGCTATTCCCTAGAGACTACTTCTTCTGCATAAGTTACAGTCACAAGAGAACATCATTCTCACCCTAAATACAAGAACATGTTGAATAAACCAAAAAATCATTATTTAAAAAAAAAAAATCATAGAGCTGGGAGGCAAAGAAACCTAAATGAAATAAAATCCAGAAAATGGAAGAAGAGCTGCTTTCATCCTTGGTAGAACAGCTGTAACAGGAGGAAGTCACTATAAATGGGGACAAGAAGAAACCAGAAAGATTTTAACAAATATTTAAAGACAAGTGTGGGCTAGCATGATGGTTAGACTCTCTAGAACCCCAGCCACAAATAAAGTCTGCACCTGCCATCCAACTCTCCCCATTTTGGCTAAGCTGACACCTTGAGGATATACCAACCATTATAGCCTAGTAACTATTACAGGAAAGAAAGAAGCATTATGCTCAGGAATAGTTAAGGCAAAATCTTGAATTTTCAAAACAGGTCTACATTATCTTCTGCCCTTTTAGCCCTGATCATTATTAGCAAGGAAGCAGTCAAGAGATGATCACTTTCTGAGGATGGCCACATTTAGTGTCAAATTGCCTTACCAAGGTACGTGCACCAGGAGGTGGTGAAAGAGAGTCAGTCAAAAATGTTTTTAAGCTGATGTTGGAGAAGGGCAACTCAGTACTCAATGATACCAGATGCCTGTGGATGGTAAGAAACACAGAACTTCCATCAAACAATTTGACTACTGCCCCACCGAGTTTGGCCTTTGTGACAAAAAGAACACCAGTGTCAGAATGTAAATAGTTCAGAAGGCCAAAAACATGACACATTCGTTTCAAGAGTGACAATGGTATAGCCAGTCAGTTGATTTGACTGGATGACAAAACCATTCCTGAAAAAGTTATGTGAAGGATTACCAGTAGACCCAAGATGGAGTCAAAGGTCCTTCACCATGAGAAAAACAGGCCAACTTCTGCCACGGGTGACAAGTTTGGCAGGCAGTGATGGCTTGTACATCATAAGCATATAGTACTGTATCTTTGGCCCAGTCTACAGTGGTGGATACATTAGCCACACCCAGTACAATGATGGATCCAGGTGGCTGTGGTGGTGACCTGGGCAGTGTAGGCTTGATCAGCAATTTGATTCTAGTCACTCTCATGAAAAAACAGGCCCTTACTCTAAGCATCAATATGAGTGACCAAGACCTTCCAAATGGCAGCTGTGATTTGTTTCCACAGCTGTGGCCTCATTGAGGATGTGCCTTTAATCTGCTATTCTGTAATCCTACCCAAGTGAGGCCACTGTCAATAGCCCACCACTCAGGAAAAATATAACATACTTGATCCTTTGGAGTACTGCCTAAAGCAGGGATTGGCTAATTTTTTATTTTTGTAAAGGGTGAATAGTAAATATTTTAGGTTTTATAAGCCACATACAATCTCTGGTGTATATTCATTTTATTCCCACTGCTTTAAAAAATGTAAAAAACATTCCCAGGCTCAAAGCAGCACAAACACAGGCTGCAGCCAGATTTGGCACATGGGGTGAAGTTTGCCAACTCCTGGTCTAAGGCAAAGAAAACAAATTTCAATTTAGCCTATTGTGCTAATCATAATCAGCCCTTACCACAATTGGTCTTTCAGAGTTGTCCTTGGAGCTGGAGAGTGGCTGCCACCCAGTGGACACCATCAGCTTTTCACTTAGCTGAATCATCAGTGAACCAGGCCCAAACATTTAAGGTAAACTCTGTATATGTAATCAGTCTAAGGTCTTTACCCAGAAGGTCAATTTAACATTATTTCCCAGCTGCAAACTTTGTTCAAATCTACCAGTTGAATTCAGGTACTTTTTCCCCTACCAAAATATGACCAAGATGTCTAATAAGCACACATCAGGGGCTACAGTAATAGCCACAAATGATTACGACACTCCCAGGTGTTAACTGCAGGGAAGAGCAGGTAGCAAGAGAGAAAAAGGATGCTGGGGACACCAAGAGCTGTAGGTAGGCTTTTTCTCTCCTTTAGCTTCTCTCTCCACAGTTGGGTTCAAGCCCTGGGGTTGTTTCCTCCCTCATGTAACTTCCAATATATGGAAAGCACCCCAGCTCAGGGGACCTACATATCACTGCACCTCTTCCCTTCAGTCTTTGGCACTTTTGGCAACACCTGTGGCCATCTTTTCCTCCTCACATGGGACCAGGAAGGATGGTGAATTCAGCACCTGTATTCAACAGAGCCATAAAAATTTGAGTCCCTCCTCTCCTTCAGAGTTCCCAAGAGCACTTAGATTTTCCTTTGAAGCATCTGAAGTCAAGGTACACAGGGAAGGTGGGATAAGAGGATGCAGACTGAGAAAGTGGCACAAAACAATAAACATGGCTTTGCATTTACTTTCAGTTTTGAGCAGCCAGTCCCATCATTCAACCAAACCAACTTCTAATATTGTTTCTTCACCCAAAGGTCTATATGCTCACTGCTGACACAATTTATTTCACTTTGGGGGACCTGTTGATTCAGCAGCCAAGCAATATTGCCTCTGACTAGGGCCACAGGGCTTGCTACCACATTTTCAGGATAACCTTCCTTTTCCTCCCACACAGAAGAGAGTGAACAACCAAAGTACCATTTGGGCAGCTTGTCTGAATCCTCGAACTCACTGCTTAACCTCTAAACATAATCAATCGGTAGGACAATGGGGGAATTCCCTCCCCACCCAGCCCTCACGCTCAACACTTAGGTAAAGCATTGGTTATCAGGTCCCAGGGAATCTTCTCACATTTCTTATCCTAGCCAATGGGGGAATTTGTCCTCCCTCCCTAAAGCCACATCTCTATCAGCATTCGAATCTCTCATCAAAGCTACACAAAAGCTACTAGAACTAATAAGTTTAGCATAAGGTCACAGAATACAACGTCAATGTACAAAAAACACTTGTGTTTCTATTACTATCAATGAACAAAGGGAAATTTTTTAAAGTACCAATTACAAAAACATCCAAAATATGGAAATGCTTAGGAATAAACCTCACAATAAATGTGAAAGACTTATACACTGAAACTACAAAACATTACCGAGAAAAATTAAAGATCTAAATAAATAAGACATATACCTTGTTTGTGGGTAAAAGACTCAATATTGTTAACATGCCAATTGTTTCAAAATTGACCTATGTAGATTCCAGTCAAAAATCCAAGCAGATTTTGTTGCAGAATTTGAGAAACTGCTTTTGAAATTCATATGGAAATGCAAAAGATCTAGAATAGCCACAAAAAATTTGGAAAAAGAACAAATTTGTAGGCTAACATTATCTGATTTCAAGAACTATCATAAAGATGCAGCTGTCAAACTAGCATGGTATTGGTGTAAAAACAGATAAATAGATCAAAGGAAGAGAAAAAAGTCCAGAAACAGACCCTGACATAGGTGGAAATTTGTTTCTAGACAAAAGTGAAAACGAAATTTAGTAGAGAAATGTCAGTCTTTTCATCAAATGATGCTGGGAAAATTGGACAAGCATACAGAAAAAAAAAAAAAAAAAAGAATTTCAATCCAAACCTCACATCATGTATAAAAATCATTTCATGGGCTTCCCTGGTGGCGCAGTGGTTGAGAATCTGCCTGCCAATGCAGGGGACACGGGTTCAAGCCCTGGTCTGGGAAGATCCCACATGCCGCGGAGCAACTGGGCCCGTGAGCCACAATTACTGAGCCTGTGCGTCTGGAGTCTGTGCTCCGCAACAAGAGAGGCCGCGATAGTGAGGCCCACGCACCACGATGAAGAGTGGCCCCCGCTTGCCACAACTAGAGAAAGCCCTCGCACAGAAACGAAGACCCAACACAGCCATAAATAAATAAAAATAAATAAATTTAAAAACCTGAAAAAAAAATCATTTCATAATGGATCACAGATCTAAAGCTTAAAATTGTATAAATTCTACAAATAAACCTAGAAGAAAACATCTGTGACTCTGATTTAGCAAAAGATTTCTTAGAATATCGAAACACAATCCATTAGAGAACAAACTGACAAATTGAATGTTATCATAATGTAACTATTTATTCTGAAATAATCACAGACTCACAGGAAGTTGCAAAAATACTAGAGTCCTGTGTTCCCTTCACCTAGTTTCCCCCAATGGTGATATGTTGTATAGTACAACATCGAAGCTAGAAAACTCAACATTTGTATGTTACTGCTACCTAGTCTACAAACCTTATTATTTTCAACATTTTTTTACATGTATTCATTAGTGTATATGTGTGTACATAGTTACACGCAGTTTTATACCATTTATGGACTTGTTTAATTACTACCACAATCAAGATACAGAACAGTACCATAAACTACAAAATAACTTCTCATATTATCTCTTTGTATTAACACCTACATCCCACACCATGCTTGTCCCTGCTCCTGTGGCAACCACTAGTTTGTTCTTCATCTCAATTGATATTTTTTCTGGAGAATGTTATATAAATAGAATCATATAGGTTATAACCTCTTGACATTGACTTTCTTTACTAAGCTTAAAGTCCTTGAGGCCCATCCAGGTTGTTTCCTGTTTCAATGGTTCATTCCTTTTTATTGCTGAGTACTATTCCATTCTTTGAAAGTACCAAAGTTTGTTCAACCATTTAACCAATGAAGGACAGTCTCAATAAATTTCAAAGGACTGCAATTATACAAAGTATGCTCTCTGACCTCAAGATCATTATATTTTAAAAAATCAATGATAATAATGTAACTAGAAAATTCCCCAAATAATGGGAAATTTAAGAATGTATTTCTAAATAATAATGCCATAGAAGAAATCACAAGAGAAAATATAAAATATTTCAAACAAATGATAAACATATCAAACATTTCAGGAGATACCTAAAACATTTTATAGGAAAATTTATAGTTTTAAAGGCCTATGTTATAAAAGAAGAAAGTTTAAAATCGAAGATCTAAGTTTCTACCTTAAGAAGCTAGGGGATGGAGTGAGGAAGAGCAAACTAATCCCAAAGTAAACAGAAGAAAGGAAATAATCAAAGGACAGAAATCATTGAAATAGAAAACAGACAAACAATAGAGAAAAATCATATCAACAATTGGGTCTTTGAAAGCATTAATAAAATTGATAACCTGTGCCAAGACTGAGAAAAAAACAATACACACATAATCAATATTAAGATTACAAGATTTGGGACTTCCCTGGTGGTGCAGTGGTTAAGAATCCACCTGCCAATGAAGGGGACATGGGTTCAGGCCCCAGTCCAGGAAGATCCCACATGCCGCGGAGCAACTAAGCCCTGCGCCACCACTACTGAGCCTGCGAGGCACAACTACTGAGCCCATGTGCCACAACTACTGAAGCCTGTGTGCCTAGAGCCCATGGTCCACAACAAGAGAAGCTACCAAAATGAGAAGCCTGCACACCACAACAAAGAGTAGGCCCCGCTCGCCACAACTAGAGAAAGCCCACACACAGCAATGAAGACCCAATACAGCCATAAGTAAATAAATACATACGTACGTACATACATTTATTAAAAAAACAAAATTAAAAGATTTGACATACATCATGAAAGATTATACAGACATTAAAAGTATATTAAGGGGATATTATGAACTACTGCTTGCTAATATACTTGAAAACTTAGATTAAATGGATCAATTCCATGAAAAACTACATCTTACCAAAACTGACACAAGAAGAAATAGAAAATTGGAATGGTACTCTCCCTAACTAAGCAATTTCCACCTACCCCATCCCATCTAAAAAAACCATATACAAATCCTGCAAACCCAGATTCCAGCCACTGATGACTTTATTGGTAAATTCTATTAAATATTTAACTTCCCAATTTATTTTATAAGGCCAGCATAATCCTGACAACAAAATGATCAAGGACATCACAAGAAAACAAAAAACAGACACAGACCAGTACCCATCGTGAGTATAGATGCAAACATCCTTTTTAAAAATAGAAAATGAAATCCAGAAATATATAAAAAGGATGATACATCATGACCAACTGGGTTTATACCACAAACACAAAATTGGATTAACATTTTAAAACCTCTACACAGATCAATGAATATATAACCTCAATAGATACCAACCAAAAAAGCATTTGAAATTCAACACAAATTCATGACTGAAAGAAACTCTCATTAAACTAAGGATAAAAGTAAGCTTCCTCAATCTAGTATAGGGCATCTAATAAAATCCAACAAATAAACCAAATGCTTAAAATGCTCGTAATATTAAAGTACTGAAGGCTTTCCCTCTAATAATGGGCAACAAAGCAAGGATATTCACTCTGACCACTTCTATTCAATATTGTACTGAAGATCCTAGACACTCTAATAACACAGAAAAAGACAAACAAGAGTAATAAAGTTCAGAAAGGAAGAAATAACATTAGTATTATAAAAACTCTTCCAGAAAAGAAGTGAGCCCTTCCAATATAACCCTGATATCAAAATCAGACAAAAAATAAGACAACCTTTCTCATAATCATATTATAAAAATCCTAAATATTAGCATATTAAATCCAGTGATTACAAAATACACCTCAGCCAAGTTTACTGGAATGCAAGGTTGGTTTAATATTTTAAAAAAATCAATGTTACTTACTATACCAATATTTCTCTTTTAAGGGAGAAAAACATATGACCATCTCGTACTTGAAAATAAAATGTTTAAATAAAATTCAACATCCATTCATGTTAATAACTCTGAGCCAACTATGAATAGTTGTCTGATATCTACAACTAGTTATATCCTTGTCTGATATCTACAAAAGATACCTACAAAAAGCAAAACATTACACTTAATGATGAAATGTTAAAAACTTTCCCTTTCAAATTGGGAATGAGACAAAAATATTCATTATTATCACTTCTATTCAAAAATGAACTGGTGGTGCTAGACAGTACAATATGGCAAAAAAATGCAAAGAATGTACAGATAAACTATTAGAATTTATAAACACATTTAGCAAGGTTGAAGGATGTAGGGTCAATATAAAAAATTAATTATAACAAAGATAAAGATTTTTAAAATGACACCACTTACGAAGGCATCGAAAATGTCACATAACTAGGTACCATATAATGAAAGGTATGCAAAATGTCCACACTGAAAATTATGCAATTCAAAAAAATTAAAATATCTAAGTAAATGGAGGAATACATTAAATTCATGGATTGGAACACTCAACATTTAAAGATGTACCTTCATTCATTTACATCTTAATTGAGGATAGTAAACAGTAATTTAATGATATATAGTAGGTTTCAAAGTGGGAATCAGGTGGCAGCAATATGCTGTATAGTGATTAAGAGAATAGACTTTGGAGTCAGTTAAGCCTGGGTTTAAAATCTTGTTCTAGTACTTCCCACTCATTGGCTCTGGGACAAGTTACTTAACCTCAAAGAAGCTTGATTTCCAAAATTAATTATTTGTTGGGAGAGCCAATTAATTAACTATGAAAAGTTCATTTAATACTATACTATTTTTATTGCCCATGGTCTCAAAACTTGTAAGTGGAAGAGGTGAGCTTTGAATCTAGGCAATCTGGATCCAAAGTTTTTGCACTTAACAACAAGGCTATATAGTACCTCTGAAAAATACTAGTTCGGCAAATACAAAGGTGAATTATATACTGCCATCAAAAAGTTTCCAGCTGGGAAAGGAAGGAAAGATAAGATATGAAAAAATAACTACAGCAAGTAAGAACCAAATGAACACAACAGTGGTTAAAATTAAGGACTGATAATACCAAATATTAGTGAGTATATGAAAAAACTGAACTCTTATGCATTGTTGGTGGAAATTTTAAATGGTACAATTACTTTGGAAGAAGGTTTGGCAGTATCTTATAAAGTTGAAGACACTATTTGACCCAGTAATCCTAGTTATAAATATTTACCCAAGACCAACAAAAACATATACAGTTGATTTTCATTATTCAAAGAATCCATAGTTGTGAATTCACCTACTTACTAAAACACATTTGTAACCCAATAAGCAACATTTACAGCACTCTCACAACAATTTGTGGACATGTGCAGAATGGAGAAAAATTGAATTGCCTGACACAAACATTGTCAGCTCAAGTGGAACAAGGCAACACTCTGCCTTGTTTTAACTCTCATAGTGTAAACGAGCATCCTTTTTGTGGTCACTTTAGTACCATGTTTTTCAAGTTATTTTGCTTTTTGTTGGTGATGCTGCAGTTCAGAATGTCCCCCTATCATAGTGCTGAAGTGTTCTCTAGTATTCCTAAGTGCAAGAAGGCTATGATGTGCCTTAAGGAGCAAGTACGAGTATTAGATAAGCTTCATTCAGGCATGAGTTATAGTGCTGCTGGACATGAGTTCAGTGTCTGTTTTTATTGGGGTATAGTTGTTTTACAATGTTGTGTTAGTTTCTACTGTAGAATTCAGTGTTAATGAATCAACAAAATATGTTAAATAACATGTCTTTAAACAGAAACATGCATAAAAGAAGGTTATATATTGATCAGTTGACAAAAATGCTGTGATCAGAAGCTCACAGGAACCTAACCCTGTACTTCCCCTAGAAGAAATGGTTAGTATTAGCTAGTTCAATGTTCACAGTGACTTTATAAAACATAACTACCACAAATAATGAGAATCAACTATATCCACAAAAAGACATATGCAAATGTCCATAGCAGCTGTACTCAACAGCCAAAAACTGAACCTAACCCAAATGTCCATTAACCAAACAGATAAATAAATCGTGAGATAGTCATACAAAGGAATAGTACTCAGCAATAAAATGGAATAACAAGGAATAAATATCAGAAAAGTTATGCTGAACAAAAGAAGCCTTACACAAAGAGTATAATTCCATTTACGTGGAAAGAATAAGAAAGGTACAACAAATATATGGTGAAAAAATTAAAGTGCTCGCTTCAGTGTGGGAGGACTGACTGAAAAGTGGCAGGCGAAACTTCCTGGAAAGATGGAAACATTCTGTATTATGAAAGGAGAAGAGTTTCATGTATGCACATAATTGTCAACATTATACAGCTAACGTTTGTGAATTTTAATATATATAAATTATCTCAAATAATTAACAATAACTGAGTGGAAGGTGGAAAGTGGAAGAACATATAAATGAAACAAGAATGTCATAATGCTAACTGCTCTATCTGGGTGATGAGTACATAGGGGTATATCATACTGTTTTTTGTATATTCCCTAAATTTTCCAAAATGAAAAGTTTAAAAAATAATAGGAGAAGGAGCAAGTATGTAGAGAAACTACAGGAGAGAAAATGAGATTTACAAAAGTGAAACAGTTACAGTGATTACTTGATTTGAAGGCCTTCATGGAAAAGTCATTAGAACTGGGCATATTCGGTATATCTTTTTGGACAGGCAAAGGCAGGTAAGTCCATGAAGTGGACACTGAAAACAGTGTAAACAAAATCATAAAAGTACTACTAGTGTTGGGCTATTTAGGGAACAGTTTGGCTTAAGTATAAGGTCAAGAGAAAACAATAACGAGAGACACCTAAAAAAGTAGAAGATGAAATCATCAAAACAGCCTAAAATGTTGAGCCACAGAAAACACACTGGGCAACAGGAAATCATTTTGCACATTCAAGTTTGGAAACAACATGATTAGAGCTAAACTTTGGAAACTTTAATCTAGCAGTAATATGAAAAATAGTATGGATGCATTACTATGTCCCTATGAGAGACAATAATGCTCTAACAGGGCAATGACTGGGAGAACAAGGAACCAAGGACACAGGCATTTGAATTGGTAATTGATGGCTAAGATTTTCAAAAGAACAAATATCAAGTTATACATCTTTAAAGAGGTTTAAGCACTGAGGCTCTTCTCTTTAGCACAATATAATACTGAGAACACTAACCAAATGAAAACAGAATATGTTGAAGTCTGATGCCAATTTCCTCAAGATTTACAACTGGAAGTGTTAATTTACAACTAGCAGTATCAATCCAATCAATGTTGGAATTTCAGTTTAGTATGTTGTTTTTAAAAATAGCCTTGTTATGGAACTACTATAAAAGTACAAGCAGGGATTCCAGATTGGCAACAAAGTACTCCAAATAGCAATGAGTATACTCTCTATGCTTTGTTGCCTTTACAGAAATGGTGTTAAAACAAAAAGAATTTATATTGGTGATAAAGGCATCTTATCCAATAAAGTTCTTTATCACAGCCCCCTTCACCACCACCAATGGCTTTAGCCATAAAAATAATGCTTTACATTCAAATGAATAAACCTTAGTCAACAGAAATAACCACTGCCCTCATGTAACTTCTAAGGAAAAAAAAAAAAAGGGAACATAACCAAATTACTAATAAAAAATCACCCTGCATATCCCTGAACTCTATTAGTTCCCTATCTGGAAACTTTCTGTTCAAGGTTAAATTCATAACCATTAAATCTGTTTTTATTATTTGAAGGGCTTTATAAGGACAAATAACTATTGTCCATCCTAATGACAACAAAAAATATTAGCTTACAACTAACGAATAGTTTTAAATTAGACATAAGCACTTCTGAGTACAAACACAATCACATAATTGGAATAATTTTATGAAGCAAACAGTAAAATCTGTTTTTCTGAAATATGTTTTAAAAAGACATTTAAAATTATATTTTAATTATACTCCAATTATAGCCAGAAACAAGACTTCATTTAATGGATATTATCCTATAACCTAGTGTCTACAAAGTAACTGTTTTAATATTCTTAATATTAAAACTTTAACATTAAGTTGTGCTTGTGGGTGTATATTTACACCTGAATACACACACACAAATATATGCATAGATATTATATTCAGTAAATTTTTAAACTTGTGCTAATGGAGATAATCCACAAGATTAACCATAAGCTTCAGAAATGAGAGTAGAAGGAAGAAAACAGTATTAAGTGACATACATTCCTGTTGTATGTGTTCGCAAATATAGATGCTAGAGCCACAGTTCCTACGTTCTAACAGTGATTCTACCATTTATACCTTGCATAAACTCTGGCAAAATTTCTAAAAATCAGAATTCATCTATAAAATAGGATGAAATACTACCTTAGCTTCATGTAATATTGTGAGAATTAAATGAGATAATCCAATTAAAGTGCTTAGTCTGACCTATTGGCTAATATTGAAACAAAGTGTTCATACCTTAAGTTTTTGACAACTAGTGCATTCAGAGGATATCACAGAGGCATATTTTATCACAGTGGACAATGTACAGCTGACTGTACATAAAGGACAGTGGAATATTCTTCTCAGGGAATATTAACATTAATGATAAGATGTGTAATCAACTTGTTAGACGTGAAGAAATACAAGCTTCCTTCTTTACATTTACAAGTTTCAGATTTAAGAAAATATAAGATTCCTTCATACATCTACAACTGATGGGTAAAAATAGAAAAATGAAAATAAATATTTTACCTTAGACAAATGTGACCTAATTTATATCAAATATTTGTTGACTACATACTACCAAGATAGATATTTAAAGATATAATTGGAAAATATTTAAGACAAAATAGAAGCATAGCTGCTAGACATAATACATGATTTAAAATCCCATTCCATTCATCCTAAAAAATAGTAATAGTGTATAAAAATTAGGCATAATAATGCTCAGCATAGCACTGCTCATACTACTGAAAATTGGATATAATTAATGCCCAACTGTTGAAGATTAGTTATATTATGACACTGGTATTCAACAGAAAATTATATAACCATTTAAATGATTCTGTGCTGAATTTTTAATAGCATGGGAAATGTTCATAAAGCTGAAAAAACCAAGGAACAAAACAGTTCTTAGAGTCTGATTCAAAGTTTGCAAAATACACAGAGAAAACGAAACTGGAAGGAAAAACATCAAAATGTTATGACTATTTCTGGATAGAGGGGTTATAGGAATTTTTAATTTTCCTCTTTGTGTATTTTGCATTTCTCAAATTTTATTATTTTATAAATTAAAAGTTAGAATTTTTAGAAATCCTATTCTTTTAGTTTTTACCAACATAAATTTCCTACAAGGATTTCATAGCCTATGAGATTCACAACGGGATCCCATGTTTTCGAAACAATTTTTTCAATTTTCTTTGGTGAAATACCTGCTCAGTGATCCCCATTTCAGCTTCATGAGACTGTTGTAACAGAAACAAACTGAACACTGGATCAAAAAACAATTTCTTGGGGGACAAAAAAAATTTGACCAATAACAAACACTAAGTAGTCTATAACTCTTATTTCAAAATGTTCAATTTTATTGGCCTTAGATTGAAGTCTTTGTGATCCTTAAACTTCACCTTCCACCTATCCTCCCTAAGATATGTGAGCCCAAGAAGCTTGCAAGTCATATTAAAATGTTCTATTTTCTTTATTTTGGTAGTAATTTGTCTTTCTGACCTTAAATTTTACCTATTAGTTAATTAAATTAAATAGTTTTATCAGCATTAAGTGCTTATTACTATAAGCATTAAGATGGAATTGGAGTAACTTGTAAAGTTCCTTCACTAACTTAAGATTTTATGAAGATTTAAGTAACAAGTAAAATTGAATTCCTTAACACACACAAACGATAATAACATTCACATTTCTAATTATATATGCCACTTCTAATTATATTAGTCACAAAAGGTTTGGAAGTATTCATTTAACATTAATATTTCCTGTGGGCTTTCTATGTGATAAGAACTTTGCTAGGCATTAGGAATGTAGAAGATGAAAAGCCACAATTCTTGCCTCAACTAGTTCATACTCCAGTAGACTTCTACATATACCACCTACTATGAATCAACTGAATTATAAGAACCCAATTCTAAGAAGGTAATCACAGTTTTGCCTATTAAAACATTTGGTTTAAAAGAGAGCCTAAAAAATTCTCCTCTTAATTTTCTGGATTTTATGATGCATTTAAAAGGTATGGTCTAATAAGATGTAGCTGAAGAAGACAATGAGTCTAGTATTAAAAAAGTAATATATGAGGGGGAATTAGAGAAGAGAAAACATCAGAGGCAAAAAAAAAAAGGAAAAAAACACGTAAAGCAATCTCTATTTAGAGCAATCTATATTTATGGTATAATTTATTACATCATAAAAATGCAAAAATAATCAACAGAAATCTATAACAAATCACAAGAGAATTAGTAAATAAGATGTAAAATTAACAAATAGGAAGTATATAATTTCATATATACCTTCCCCCAAAAAACTACTTAGATAAAAAAATGAAGAGAAGACTCTGCCTATAATGAAAATAATAAAACAAAATACAAAGGCATATATACAGCAGAGAAATAAGTGAACTCAGAGTAAGGAAGAAAAAGTTTAAAAACTTCCATCCAATGAAAGGCTTAAAAATAACTATTACAGAAAAGCAATGAACACCCCTAGCAGATTAAACTCCTTAAAACTACTTTCCACTAAAAAGAGTTTCTTCAAGTAAGGAAAGAAAATGCACAAAATGAGCTGAGGAAATGTTATACATGAAAGTAAGGCAACTATCAAAGATTCATGCCTCAAAAGCTTCTTAAGCTCAACATATACAAAACTATACTAATGGCCTTCCCTCTCAAACTATTAGAGTGTTTAGCTAAAGATCACATAAACTACAGGGTTGGATAAAATGGCCACTGATTTTCTTTCCATTTCTTTATTTTGCTTTTGGCTTTCAGGGGTGGAAATTGGGAAGAAGGAGCACTGTATCCTTTGGCTAAGAACATTCATCCAAAGTAAAACTGTTGGGTTCACTAGACATATAACCATGAGCAAGATAATTAATGTCTTTGGCAGAGTCTCAGTATTCTTATATGTAAAAAAGGGCAGTTGTAAGGATTCAATGAGACAATACAAGCAAATGACTTACCACAGTACTTAGCACAATAAGGAGAGACTACAAAGAATACAAAAACAATAATACTTAAAAAGAATATGGCTAAGACTTTTCCACAACAGATCAAGGACTTGAACCTGCAGATACAAGAAGAACAAACGATGACAAATATAAATCCATACTATATATAATATAATCCGGATACATTATACAGAAACTGTAATACAAAAAAAAAACAAAGAGATCTTTAAAATAGCCCAAGTAAAAGGACAGATCACTAACAAAGGAATGACAATTAGATTGATGAAAGACTTCTTAATAGCTCAAATGAAGCTAGAAGATAAATGTAATAATAACTTCAAAATGTTAAGAGAAAATAACTACCAACCTAAACTGGTAATGGTATACCTTGGTGAGAGGGGAAAAATCTTTCCCCAAGAGCAAGGCCAAAACAAAGTCATTTTCAGATATATAATAAATGAGCCTGTCAAGCTTTCTAAAAAGAATTTCTCAATAAAGCATGCCAAAGAAGGGGAAATATGTCCTTAAAAGAAAGCTATAAGAAGTGAATAAAAATGATGATCAAAAAACTTGTGGGGTTGGGCTTCCCTGGTGGCGCACTGGTTGAGAATCTGCCTGCCAATGCAGGGGACACGGGTTCGAGCCCTGGTCTGGGAAGATCCCACATGCCACGGAGCAACTGGGCCCGTGAGCCACAATTACTGAGCCTGCGCGTCTGGAGCCTGTGCTCCGCAACAAGAGAAGCCGCGATGGTGAGAGGCCCGCACACCGCAATGAAGAGTGGGCCCCACTTGCCACAACTAGAGAAAGCCCTCGTGCAGAAACGAAGACCCAACACAGTCATAAATAAATTAAAAAAAAAATTAAAAAAAAGAACGTGAATTTCTTTAAAAAAAAAAAAAATAAGGTGCAAAAAATAAAAAAGATGTGGGGAGAAGCAGGATTCACGTTCAGTCAGAAGACAATGGAACAGGAAGTTACCACTTTAAAAAAAAAAAAAAAAAAAACTTGTGGGCTTCTGTGGTGGCACAGTGGTTGGGAATCCGCCTGCCAGTGCAGGGGACATGGGTTCAAGCCCTGGTCCGGAAGGATCACATGTGCTGCGGAGCAACTGGGCCCGTGCACCACAACTACTGAGCCCCTGTGCCACAACTACTGAAGCCCGTGAGCCTGGAGCCCGTGCTCTGCAACAAGAGAAGCCACAGCAATAAGCCTGCGCACCACAGCGAAGAGAGGCTCCCACTCGCCGCAACTAGAGAAAAGCCCGCATGCAGCAACAAAGACCCAATGCAGCCAAAAATAAATAAAATTAAATGAATAAATTTATTTTTAAAAAAACTTGTTTAATATAAAGGCAAATCTAAACAAACACAGAACAAAACAACAGTATATATAAAAGAATTTTAACACTGGTCAAAAATGAATGAGTACATGTCTAGGACAGTGCCTGCTAACAAATGTTCAAAAAAGATTTTTTAATGAAAGAATGAAATACTACAGAAAACTGAAACTGAAAAGGATAAAGAAATGTAGCCAAAATCAGATATAATATAATAGGCCACTGTAATAAAGAAAAAAACAACATGATCATCACAGCTGATGCACAAAAAGCATCTGACAAAATCCAACACCCTTTCATGACAAACACACTCAACAAACCAGGTATAGCAAGGAACTTACACAACATGAAAACAGCATTTACGAGAAACACAGTTAACATCATTCTCAATGGTAAAAGAGTTAAAGCTTTCCCTGTAAAATCAGGAACAAGAAAAAGAAAGCCTACTTTCATGACTTACACTGAACATTGTCCTAGAAGTTTTAGCGAGAGCAACTAGGCAAGAAAAAGAAATAAAAGGCATCCCAGTTGAAAAGGAAGAACTAAAATACTATCTATATTTGTGGAAACATGATCACGTACACAGAAAACACATAGGCATTCACAATAAAATTATTAGAACTAATAAATTCAGCAAGATTGCAGGATACAAGATCAGTATACCAAAATATACAGTATTTCTATACATTAGCAATGAATAATCCAAAAGTGAAATTTAGTAGGCAATTCTATTAACAATAGCATCAAAAAGAAAAAAAACCCTAACCAAAACTTAGGGTTTTGGTGTTTTTTTTTTTTAAGTACAAGACTTCAGCACTGAAAACTACAAAACACTTTTTAAAGAAATTAAATAAGATGTAACTATGTGGAAAGCCATTGCACAATCATGAACTGACTCACTACTGTTAATACAGTAATATAATCCAAATGTTCTAGATTCCGTACAATCCCTATCAAAATCATAATGGCCTTTTCTGAAAAATGTAAAAGTTTATCCTAAAATTCCTAGAAATTGCAAGGAACTCCGAATAGTCAAAACAATCTTGAAACAGATGAACAAAGTTGGAGGATTCACACTTTCTGATTTCAAAACTTACTGCAAAGCTACAGGAATCAAAATCGTATGTTACTGGCATAAGGATAAATATAAGGATCAATGGAACAGAATTCAGAGTTCAGAAATAAAACTATACATCTATGGTCAAGTGGTTTTTGACAATAGTGCCAAATCATTCAATGGGGAAAGAATACTGTCTTCAACAATGGTGCTATTACAACTGGATATCCCCATGCAAAATAATGAAGTTGGACCCCTACCTCACATTATATTCAAAAATTAACTCTAAAGGGATCATATACCAAACTGTAAGAGATCAAGCTTTAAATCTGTTAAAAGGAAACACAGGGCGTCCCTGGTGGCGCAGTGGTTGAGAATCTGCCTGCCGATGCAGGGAACACGGGTTGGAGCCCTGGTCTGGGAAGATCCCACATGCCGCGGAGCAACCAGGCCCGTGAGCCACAATTACTGAGCCTGCGCATCTGGACTCTGTGCTCCGCAACAAGAGAGGTCGCAATAATGAGAGGCCCGCGCACCGCGATGAAGAGTGGCCCCCACTTGCCGCAACTGGATAAAGCCCTCGCACAGAAACGAAGACCCAACACAGCCATAAATGAATGAATGAATGAATGAATAAATAAATAAATAAATAAATAGAAACACAGGAGTAAATCTTCATGAACTTGTATCAGGCAACAATTACTTAAATCGGACACCACAAGCACAAGCTATAAAAGAAGAAAATAGACAAACTGGACATCATCAAAATTTTAACATGTTATGCTTCAAAGGATATCATCAAGAAAATGAAAAGACAACCTACAGAATGAAAGAAAAATTTTACAAATCATATATATGAGGAGGGATAGGAACTCTTAGAATTCAGCAACAACAACAACAAAAATGCAATTTAAAAATGGGCAGAGGATTAACTAAAAATACATCATAGATCTAAATATATAACATGAAACTATAAATATAAAACTCCTAGAAGATACATAGGAGAAGAACTCTTAAAACTCAAAAATAAGAAAACAAATGATCCAACGAAAATATGGGCTAAAGACCTTAATGGACACCTAACCAAAGAAAATATACAAGTGGCAAATAAGCATGTGAAAAGATGCTCAACATCATATGTCATTAGGGAGATGCAAAATGAAATGACAGAGAGACACCACTACACACTTACTAGAATGGCCAAAATCTAAAACAGTGACCCTACCAAATGCTGGCAAGTATGTGGACCAAAAGGAACTTTCATTCATTATTTGTGGGAATGGAAAATGGTACAGCCACTTGGAAGGCGGTTTGGCAGTTTCCTACAAAATTAAACATACTCTTACCATACAATCCAGTAACTGCACTCGTTGGTATTTACCCAAACAAGCTGAAAACGTATACCTACACAAAAACCTGCACACGAATGATTATAGCACCTTATTCATAATTGCCAAAACTGGGATGCAACCAAGATGTCCTTCAATAAGTGAATGGACAAACTGTGGTACATCCAGACAACGGAATATTACTTAGTGCTAAACATAAATGAGCCACCAAGCCATGAAAAAACATGGAGGAAATTTAAATGCATATTACTAAGTGAAAGGAGACAATCTGAAATGGCTAAACACCGTATGATTCCACTACATGACATTCTGAAAAAGGCAAAACTGTACTGACAGTAAAAGGATCAATGGTTGCCAGAGACTATGGGAGAGAGGAACAAGTAGGCAGAGTGTAGAGGATTTTTAGAATAGTGAAACTACTCTGTAGGATTTTATAATGGTAAATACATGTCATTATACATTTGTCAAAACCCATACAAAATATGACACCAAGAGTAAACCCTAATGTAAACTATGACTTTGGGTGATAATGATGTGTAAATGTAGATTCATCAATTGTAACAAATGTACCGCTCTGGTGTGGGACTTTGATAGTGGGGAAGGCTATATATATGCAGGGGCAGGAGTAATATGAGAAATCTCTGTACCTTCTCCTCAATTTTGCGGTGAACCTAAAACTGCTCTAAAAAATAAAGTCTATTTTTAAAAAGTAGGCAGAGGACCTGAATAGATAGTTCTCAAAAAAAGATACTGAAATGGCCAGTAAGTACATGACAAGATGCTCAACACTGTTAGTCCTCAGGCAAATACAAATCAAAATGACAATGAGATATCAGAGGATGAATAAAGTAAAAAAGACAGATATAGCAAGTCCTGACAAGAATGCAGAGAAACTGGAACCCACAAACATTTACTGGTGGGAATGTCAAATGATGCAGCCACTTCAGAATGTTTGGCAGCTCCTTAAAAAATTAAACATAAAGTTACAGTATGACATAGCAATTCCACTACTAGGTATTTACTCATGAGAAATGAAAACATTTCCATAGAGAAACTTGTATATCAATGTTTATACCAGCATAATTCATAATACTCAGAGTGAAAACAACCCAAATGTCCATCAACTGATCCATGGATAAGCAAAATGTGGTATATTCATAAAATGGGATGTTATTTGGCACTTAAATGAAGTACTGATATATGCTACAATGTGGATAAACCCTAAAAGCATATGCTAAGGGAAAAAGGCCAGACAAAAAAAACACATACTGTATGATTCCATTTATATGCAATGTCCAGACTGATAGTCAAATTTATATGGAAAGTAGATTAGTGGTTGCCAGGAAGTGAGGTGAGGGGGAAATGGGGAGTGACTGCTAATAAGTACAAGATTTCCTTATGGGGTGATGAAAATGTTCTGGAAGTAGAGAGTGGTAGTAGTTGTACAAGTCTGTCAATATACTGAATACCACTCAATTGTACTTATTCAAAGAAGAGAGAACCCACTAACCACAAAATCAACAAACATACTAAAAAGACAGCTTGTTACCATGTCATCAAATTACTTTTATCCTAATCCTAGTTATCAAAAAAATTTTTGTTGCTTCCCAGAAACAAACAGTATCTCACTGAGTGAATGTGTTAACAAAAGGTTTTGTTCTTTAATTATAACATTACCAATATCTTTTATTAGGTCCACTTTGCAGGTTTTTTTGCTAATCCAGTATCAGACACACTTCAGTTCCATAATAATAAGTTGCAACAGAAATACATAGATGGCTGAAGGGATACAGAATATAAAATGTAGAAATGAATTAACACCTAAATATTTATCTGGTTTCAGAATAATTTGCTTTAATGGTACTCTCCAATATAATATGGTTTAAAAAAGGTGCTACATGAAAATTAGGTTTGCTTTTTGATTATTGTGTTTTCTTACTATTTAAAAAAAAAAATTTTAGTACTTTCTATTTCTGAAAAAAATCCAAGCAAATTTAAGAAAGTAGAATAAATAAATCTAATGGCCAATACTGCTAAACATATATCCATCACAAAAAAAACCTCTCAAATCCTCATTTACAGTACTACTACCTTTTAAAATTATTATTTATAAAAAGCATTAGGTTACCCTCCCCCCTCCCTGCGTCCTCAAGTCCATTCTCTACGTCTGAGTCTTTATTCCTGTCCTGCCCCTAGCTTCTTCAGAAACTTTTTTTTTTTTTTTAGATTCCATATGTATGTGTTAGCGTACGGCATTTGTTTTTCTCTTTATTAGGTGCATTCAAGTGTACAATACAATTGTTAAACGTTTCTGGTGAAATAAATGTTGGTTATTTTATAGTGAGCTTTTATACTCCAATTATGCATTTTTAAAGTGTCTTTTATCTGATATTAGTATGACTACCTCAGTTTTCTTTTGATTAATTTTTGCCTTTTATGAAATATTAATTTCTTTATATTCAATAATTCTGTGTCCTCAATTTTTAAATGTTTCCCTTTTATTTTTTTTTAACATCTTTATTGGAGTATAATTGCTTTACAATGGTGAGAGAGTGGCATGGACATATATACACTACCAAATGTAAAACAGATAGCTAGTGGGAAGCAGCCGCATAGCACAGGGAGATCAGCTGGTGGTTTGTGACCACCTAGAGGGGTGGGATAGGGAGGGTGGGAGGGAGACGCAAGAGGGAAGAGATATGGGGATATATGTATATGCATAACTGATTCACTTTGTTATAAAGCAGAAACTAACACACCAATGTAAAGCAATTATACTCCAATGAAGATTTAAAATATATATATATATGAAAGAAGAGAATAAATAAAAGTACTGAGAAAAAAAAAAAAGCATTAGGATTTCAGTTTGGGGCACAACGTCATGGACTCATCTCTCCATGCTTCTCCATGCTAAAAACAACTAAAAACCCTAGAAATAGTATACTAGACAGCCATAGGAGAAATCTGAAAGATGGAAAAAAGAAGGCAACTGGCTAGGGACCCCAGAACTTGAAGAATAACACAGCAGCTCAGCATTGCTCAATCTATCACCTAACTAAAAAAGGCACCCCAGGCTTGATGTTACCCGACCCAACACTCAGGGGTAAAAAGCAGCCCAGGCAGGTTGAGAAACACCTTTGGTTCCAACAAAAGCACCAACTGGAATGGAGTGGGAGTCCTGTCAGCAGCAGGCAGGCAGCGAAAGAGTTTTCCGTGTCCAAAGGCCTGACATCTACCTCTGACCTAGCAGATCCAGACCAGGGACATTCATTCCACAACTGAGGATGGCACCATTAGGGACCAAATAGGATGCATAGAAGGAGACCAGAAGAGCATTATAAAAGCTCTGAGCACTAAACTGTCATTGGAACCACAGCTCCCAAAAGCAGGCTGAGACTATGCATTAAACTGACACAGTGTGTATGCTTACCAAATTAGAAGATTAAAATAGAATCAATAACAACATGCAACATTTGTAGGACACAACCAAAAAATACTCCTCATACCAAGATCAAGGAAAATCAAAACTTCAGTGAGAAAAAAAATCAACAAACACCATCAAGAATCAGATGCTGGAATTATCTGACAAGGATTTTAAAGTAGCCATCATAAAGATGCTTCAAGGGACTTCCCTGGCAGTCCAGTGGTTAAGACTTCACCTTCCAATGCAGGGGGTGCGGGTTCAGTCCCTGGCTGGGGAGCTAAGATCCCACATGCCTCGTGGCCAAAAAACTAAAACATAAAACAGAAGCAGTATTGTAACAAATTCAATAAAGACTTTAAAAATGGTCCACATCAAAAAAAAAAAAAAAAAAAAACTTAAAAAAAAATTGCTTCAGGGCTTCCCTGGTGGCACAGTGGTTGAGAATCTGCCTGCCAATGCAGGGGACACGGGTTCGAGCCCTGGTCTGGGAGGATCCCGCATGCCGCGGAGCGACTGGGCCCGTGAGCCACAATTGCTGAGCCTGCGCGTCTGGAGCCTGTGCTCTGCAACGGGAGAGGCCGCGGTGGTGAGAGGCCCACACACCGCGATGAGGAGTGGTCCCCGCTTGCCACAACTGGAGAAAGCCCTCGCACAGAAACGAAGACCCAACACAGCCATAAATAAATAAATAAAAGAACGTGAATTTCTTTAAAAAAAAAAAAATTGCTTCAAAAACAATTACAAATACTCTTTGAAATTTTACCAAAACAGCAAAAATAGACTTAAAAAAACACATACACAGAAACTGAGGAACCTGTGGGATAATATCAAAAGACCTAAATTCATATCACTGGAGCAAAAGAGGAACAGGCTGAGAAGAATTTACAGAAATACTGCGAGAAAATTTCCCATTTGACAAAAGACATAAGCCTATAGGCAAAAACCCCCAAAAGATTCCATGTCAAGCCACATCAGGATAACCCTCCAAAATCCATTCCAAGCCATATCATAATTAAACTTCTAGAAATAAAAGTCAAAGGAAAAAAAATCTTGAAATCAGAAAAACAAATAATAAATACTGGAGAGGATGTGGGGAACCCTCCTACACTGCTGGTGGAAAAGTAAACTGATGCAGCCACTATGGAGAACAGTATGAAGGTTCCTCAAAAAACTAAAAATAGAGCTGCTGTATGATCTAGGAATCCCACTCCAGGGCACATATCTGGAAAAGATGAACACTGTAATTCAAAAAGAAATGTGCACCACAATGTTCATAGCAGCACTATTTACAATAACTGAGACATGGAAGCAGCCTAAATGTTCATCAAGAGATGAGTGGATAAAGAAGATGTGGTGTATATATATATATAATGGAATATTACTCAGCCACTAAAAAGAATGAAATAATGCCATTTGCAGCAACATGGATGGACCTAGAGATTATCATACTAAGCGAAGTGAGACAAAGACATAAAATCATACGACATCACTTATATGTGGAACCTTAAAAAAATGATACAAATGAACTTATCTACAAAACAGAAATAGACTCACAGTCATAGAAAGAAAACTGAAGGGGATACCAAAGGGGATAGCGGGGGGAGAGGGGGGAAATTAGGAGTTTGGGATTAACATACAAACACTACTATATTGAAAATAGATAAACAAGGACCTACTGTATAGCACAAGGAAATATATTCAGTATCTTGTAGTAAACCTAAGGAAAAAGAATCTAAAAAAAAAAATATATATATAAAAGAATATATATATATACTCAGTTATACATATATATATATGTATAACTGAATCACTTTCCTGTACACCTGAGATGTTATAAGTCAAATATAATTTGACAAGCCTCTTAGATAGCCTCATCGAGCAGAGGGCAGACAGCAGAAGCAAAAAGAACTACAATCCTGCACCCTGTGGAATGAAAAACACATGCACAGAAAGACAGACAAAATGAAAAGACAGAGGGCTATGTACTACATGAAGGAACAAGATAAAACCCCAGAAAAACAATTAAATGAAGTGGAGATAGGCAACCTTCCATTAAAAGAATTCAGAGCAATGATAGTGAAGATGATCCAGAACCTCAGGAAAGAATGGAGGCAAAGCTTGAGAAGATGCAAGAAATGTTTAACAAAGACCTAGAAGAATTAAAGAACAAACAAACAGAGATGAACAATACAATAAATGAAATGAAAAATACACTAGAAGGAATCAATAGCAGAATAACTGAGGGAGAAGAAGGGATAAGTGACCTGGAAGACAGAATGGTAGAATTCACTGCCGTGGAACAGAATAAAGAAAAAAAATGAAAAGAAATTAAGACAGTCTAAGAGACCTCTGGGACATTAAACACACCAACATTCACATTATAGAAGTCCCAAAAGGAGAAAAGAGAAAGGACCCAAGAAAATATTTGAAGAGATTATACTCGAAAATTTCCCTAACATGGGAAAGGAACAAGCCACCCAAGTCCAGGAAGCACAGAAAGTCCCAGGCAGGATAAAACCAAGGAGAAAAACAACGAGACACACAGTAATCAAAATGACTAAAATTAAAGACACAGAAAAATTCTTAAAAGCAGCAAGGGAAAAACAACAAATAACATACAAGGGAACTCCCATAAGGTTAACAGCTGATTTCTCAGCAGAAACTCTACAAGCCAGAACGGAGTGGCATGATATATTTAAAGTGATGAAAAGGAAGAACCTACAACCAAGATTACTCAACCCAGCAAGGATCTCATTCAGATTCGACAGAGAAATCAAAAGCTTTACAGAGAAGCAAAAGCTAAGAGAATTCAGCACCACCAAACCAGGTGTACAACAATGCTAAAGGAACTTCTCTGAGTGGGAAACACAAGAGAAGAAAAGGACCTACAGAAACAAACCCAAAACAATTAAGAAAATGGTAATAGGAACATACATATCAATGATTACCATAAATGTGAATGGATTAAATGCTCCAACCAAAAGACACAGGTTCACTGAATGGATACAAAAACAAGACACACCTATATGCTGTCTACAGCAGACCCATTTAGACCTAGGGACACATACAGACTGAAAGTGAGGGGATGGTAAAAGACATTCCATGCAAATGGAAATCAAAACAAAGCTGGAGTAGCAATATTCATATCAGATAAAATAGACTTTAAAATAAAGAATGCTACAAGAGACAAGGAAGGACACTACGTAATGATCAAGGGATCAATTCAAGACGAAGATGTAACAGTTATAAATATATACACACCCAACATAGGAGCACCTCAATATATAAGGCAAATGCTAACAGCTATAAGAGAGGAAATCTAGAGTAACACAATAATAGTGGGGGACTTTAACACCTCACTTACACAAATGGACAGATCATCCAGAGAGAAAATTAATAAGGAAACACAAGCTTTAAATGACACAACAGACCAGATAGATTTCGTTTACATTTATAGGACATTCCATCTGAAAATAGCAGATTACACTTTCTTCTCAAGTGCACAGAGAACATTCTCCAGGTTAGATCACATCTTGGGTCACACATCAAGCCTCAGTAAATTTAAGAAAACCAAAATCGTATGAAGCATCCTTTCCGACCACAATGCTATGAGATTAGAAATAAATTACAGGGAAAAACACGTAAAAAACACAAACATGTAGAGGCTAAACAACATGTTATTAAATAACCAAGAAATCACTGAAGAAATCAAAGAAGAAATCAAAAAATACCTAGAGACAAATGAGAATGAAAACACAACAATCCAAAACCTATGGGATGCAGCAAAGGAGTTCTAAGAGGGAAGTTTGTAGCAATACAATCCTACCTCAAGAAACAAGAAAAATATCAAATAAACAATCTAACCTTACACCTAAAGGAACTAGAGAAAGAAGAACAAACAAAACCCAAAATTTGTAGAAGGAAAGAAGTCATAAAGATCAGAGCAAAAATAAATGAAATAGAAACAAAGAAGACAATAGCAAAGATCAATAAAACTAAAAGTTGGTTTATGAGAAGACAAACAAAACTGATAAACCCTTAGCCAGACTCATCAAGAAAAAGAGGGAGAGGGCTCAAATTGATAAAATTAGAAATGAAAAAGGAGAAGTTACAATGGACACCACAGAAATACAAAGCATCCTAAGAGACTACTACAACCAACTCTATGTCAATAAAATGGACAACCTGGAAGAAATGGACAAATTTTTAGAAAGGTATAACCTTCCAAGACTGAGCCAGGAAGAAATAGAAAATATGAACAGACCAAACACAAGTAATGAAATTGAAACTGTGATTAAAAATCTTCTAACAAACAAAAGTCCAGGAGCAGATGGCTTCACAAGTGAATTCCATCAAACATTTAGAGAAGAGCTAACACCCATCCTTCTCAAACTCTTCCAAAGAATTGCAGAGGAAGGAACACTCCCAAACTTATTCTACGAGGCCATCATCACTCTGATACCAAAAACAGACAAAGATACTACAAAAAAAGAAAATTACAGACCAATATCACTGATGACTATAGATGCAAAAATCCTCAACAAAATACTAGCAAACAGAATCCAACAGCACATTAAAAGGATCATACACCATGATCAAGTGGGATTTATCCCAGGGATGCAAGGATTCTTCAATATATGCAAATCAATCAATGTGACACACCATATCAACAAATTGAAGAAGAAAAACCATATGATCATCTCAATGGATGCAGAAAAAGCTTTTGACAAGATTCAACACCCATTTATGATAAAAACTCTCCAGAAAATGGCCACAGAGGGAATCTACCTCAACATAATAAAGGCCATATATGAAAAACCTACAGCAAACATCATTCTCAATGGTGAAAAACTGAAAGCATTTCCTCTAAGATCAGGAACAAGACAAGGACGTCCACTCTCACCACTATTATTCAACATAGTTTTGGAAGTCCTAGGCATGGCAATCAGAGATGAAAAAGAAATAAAAGGAATATATATTGGAAAAGAAGAAGTAAAACTGTCACTGTTTGCAGATGACATGATACTACACATAGAAAATCCTAAAGATGCTACCAGAAAACTACTAGAGCTAATCAGTGAATTTGGCAAAGTAGCACGATACAAAATTAATGCACAGAAATCTCTTGAATTCCTATACACTAATGATGAAAAATCTAAAAGAGAAATTAAGGAAACACTTCCATTTACCACTGCAACAAAAAGGATAAAATACCTAGGAATAAACCTACCTAGGGAGACAAAAGACCTGTATGCAGAAAACTATAAGACACTGATGAAAGAAATTAAAGATGATACCAACGGATGGAGAGATATACCATGTTCTTGGATTGGAAGAATCAGTACTGTGAAAATGACTATACTACCCAAAGCAATCTACAGATTCAATGCAATCCCTATCAAATTCCCAGTGGCATTTTTTACAGGACTAGAACAAAACTTCTTAAAATTTGTATGGAAACACAAAAGACCCCGAATAGCCAAAGCAATCTTGAGGGGAAAAAAAAGGAGCTGGCGGAATCAGACTCCCTAACTTCAGACTATACTACAAAGCTACAGTAATCAAGACAATATGGTACTGGCACAAAAACAGAAATATAGATCAATGGAACAGGATAGAAAGCCCAGAGATAAACCCACACACCTATGGTCAACTAATCTATGACAAAGGAGGCAAGGATATACAATGGAGAAAAGACAGTCTCTTCAATAAGTGGTGTTGGGAAAACTGGAGAGCTACATGTAAAAGAATGAAATTAGAACACTCCCTAACACCATACACAAAAATAAACTCAAAATGGATTAAAGACCTAAATGTAAGACCAGACACCATAAAACTCTTAAAGGAAAACATAGGAAGAACACTCTGTGCCATAAATCACAGCAAGATCTTTTGTGACCTACCTTCTAGAGTCATGGAAATAAAAACAAAAATAAACAAATGGGACCTAATGAAACTTAAAAGCTTTTGCACAGCAAAGGAAATTACATACGAAAAGACAACCCTCACAACGGGAGAAAATATTTGCAAACAAAACAATGGACAAAGGATTAATCTCCAAAATATATAAACAGCTCATTCAGCTCAATATTAAGAAAACAAACAACCCAATCAAAAAATGGGCAGAAGACCTAAATAGACATTTCTCCAAAGAACACATACAGATGGCCAGGAGGCACATGGAAAGCTGCTCAACATCACTAATTATTAGAGAAATGCAAATCAAAACGACAGTGAGATATCACCTCACACCAGTTAGAATGGGCACCATCAGAAAATCTACACACAACAAATGCTGGAGAGGGTGTGGAGAAAAGGGAACCCTCCTGCACAGTTGGTGGGAATGTAAATTGATACAGCCACTATGGAGAACAGTATGGAAGTTCCTTAAAAAACTAAAAATAGAATTACCATATGACCCAGCAATCCCACTACTGGGCATATACCCAAAGAAAGCCATAATTCAAAAAGACACATGCACCCCAATGTTCAGTGCAGCACTATATAATAGCCAGGTCATGGAAGCAAACCAAATGTTCATTGAAAGATGAATGGATAAAGATATGGTACGTATATACAATGGTATATTACTCAGCCATACAAAGGAACGAAATTGGGTCATGGATGGACCTAGAGACTGTCATACAGAGTGAAGTAAGCCAGAAAGAGAAAAACAAATATCATATATTAACGCATATATGTGGAATACAGAAAAATGGTACAGATGAACCGGTTTGCAAGGCAAAAATAGAGACACAGATGTAGAGAACAAACGTATGGACACCAAGGGGGTAAAGCAGGGGGCACGGGGGTGGTGGTGGGATGAATTGGGAGATTGGGATTGACATATATACACTAATATGCATAAAATAGATAACTAATAAGAACCTGCTGTATTAAAAAAAAAAAAAAAGTATGGTTGGCACAAAAAAAGAAATATAGATCAAGAGTACAAGATAGAAAGCCCAGAGATAAACCCATGCACCTATAGTTACTTAATCTGTGACAAAGAAGAATATACAGTGGAGAAAAGACAGCCTCTTCAATAAATGGTGCTGGGAAAACAAAACAAAAGAAAAACAAATATACTTCAATTTCTAAATATTTTTTTAGAAAAATAAAAAAAGAAATCAGAAAGAAACAATGTATAGAGGAGCACCAATTCCAATGACAGTGGATTTCTAACCTGACATCATGGAAGCCTGAAGGAAGTGGCATAACATTTTTCAAATACTGAATGAAAAGAAGCATCAACCACAAATTCTATATTCAGCAAAAATATCCTTCAGAAATGAGCGGGAAACAGTCTCAGACAAACTTGTTGTTAGCACACAAACCTTTAAAGAATGACTGAAGTAAGTTCTCTAAACAGAAAAGAAGTCTTGGAAGTTCAGAAAGGAAAGAAGTCCAGTGGAATAGGTAATGACAGTAATAAATATAACAGACTATCCTCCTCCTCATGAATTTATAAAATCATATTTGATGGCAAAAGCAAAAATTATAACATAATCTGATGTGCTCAATACAAGTAAAGGAAATAGTTATAACAATTATATTTTAAATATAAGGGCAAAGTGGTCTAAATGAAATTAAGTTTTCTACACTTCACTTGAAATGGTAAAATGGTTACATCTACCAGTAGACTATGATAAAGTATGTACGTTTATTATACTACCTATAACAACCACTAAGAAAACTATACAAAGGGTATAATAGTTTTGGTTTTGGAGAAATTATATGGATAACTATATACATTATAATCAAAGTAAAATTCTAGAAAGTGTTCAAGTAATCCATACGGGAGCCAAGAAAACAGAAATAGAATAATGAGAAACAAGGGATCAAACAGAAAACAAATAATAAAATGGCAGACTTGAGCCCTCACATGTAAATAATTACTTTAAATGTAAACAGTTCAAACACACACACACACACAAAAAGGCAAAAATTGGCAAAGTGAATTTAAAAAACACAACTAAAGTATACACTGTCTACAAGAAACTCACTTCAAACATAAGTAGATTAAAAGACAAGGATGTAAAAGGAGATGTCATGCAAATATTAATAAAAGAAAAGCAAAGATGGATACATTATTATCAGATAAAGTTTGGAGCAATAAAAATTACTAGGGACAAAGCAGAATCTTACCTTATGATAATAGGATCAACCCACCAAAAAGACATAGGAATCCTAAATATGTATGAATCAAATGACAGAGCTTCCCAATACATGAAACAAAAACTGAGAACTAAAAGGAGAGATAGACATAGCCACATTTTAGTTGGGGACCTCAACATCTCACTTGCAGCATATGAAAGAACTACTAGTCAGAAAAATCAGCAAAAATATGAAGGAACTGAGCTGTACTACATGACCAAGCAATAGAATCTAAATGACATTTATAGACCTCTCCATCTAGTAACAACAGAATAAACACTTTTTTCGAATTCCCATGGAACAATCACCAAGATAGACTATATCCTAGATTATAAACCTCACAAACTAAAATGATTGATATCATACGGAGTATGCTTTCTGACTATAACTGAATCAAACTAGAAATCAATAATGTAATGACAACAAGAAAATCTCCAAACTCTTGGAAATTAAAGAACATACTCCTAAATAACCTAGGGGTGAAAGAACTCTCAAAAGAATTTAAAAATACATAGAACTAAATAAAAATGAAAATACAACTTATCAAGTTATGGGTGCAGCTAGAGCAGTACCAAGAGGAAAATTCATAACACTAAATGTTTATATCAGAAAAAAGGATAGGCCTCAAATCAGTAATCCAAGCTCCAACTACTTCAAGAAACTAAAAAAAGAAAAAAAAAAAACAGGTAAAATGTACCCACAGCAAGCAAAAGGAAGAAAATTATAAAACCAAAAATTAATAAAATTAAAATCTGGAAAACAATAAAGGAAATTGATGAAACAAAGAGCTGGTTCTTTGAAAAGGTTAATAAAATTTTAAAACTTGTAGCGAAACTGACAAAGAAAGAAATAGGGAAGATACAAACCATTAAAATCAGGAATAAAGGAGAACAGTAGTAAAGATCACATAGCCATTAAAAGGTAATAAAGGAATACTACAGATAACGTTACACTCACAAATCCAACAAACTATAAGAAATGAACCAATTCCTCCAAAACCACAAACTACTAAATACAACCACGATGAAATAGTCCTGAATATCTGATTAGGTCTACATATCTGATTAGCTTCTTACTACAGAAACTGAATTCATAACTTTAAAAGTTTTAAAAAAAAAGAAAACAAATCTCCAGGCCCAGATGTTTTCACTGGAGGATTCTACCACATATTTAAAGAATATTTTTACAAAATCCCTTCTGACACAGAGAAGAGAAGGGAACACTTCCCAGCTCATTTTACGAAGCTAGTATTACCCTGGACCCAGAAACAGACAAAAATAGTACAAAGAAAATTACACAGCAATCTCTCTCATGAACTTAGATACAAAAACTCTTCAGTAAAATGCTAACAAATTGAATAACAGTATATAAAAAGAATTACACACCAAGACCAAATGGGATATATTCTAGGTACGCAAGACTGTTCAATACTCAAAAAAAAAAAAAAAAAATCAACGTAATGTGCCATATCAATAGAAGAAAATTGATATGATCATATCAACTAACATAGAAAAAAAAACCACATAAATCATCTCAGTGTTCTAAGAGAACATTTGAAAAATGACAATTTTGCTAATATGATGGTTGCATTTACTATGTGCCCAAGAATTTTTACTATAAACTTTAATTTTTATACATATAAAAGATTTTACAATCATAAAAATTTGATAACTTCTATGACCCAAACACTAGAAAAATATTATACTTAAATGAGTAGTTTTAGTGCTATTTTTCATTCATTTACATTTATATTTCTTTCCTGTCACTCATAAGTAACACTGTGATCTAAAGATTGCTAAAATTAATATTTTTGTGTCTGGTATAAGAAAGATAAAATGTACATCAGAGCCAGATTAAGAAACTTATACAACTTGACATAAATTTTTCAATAATAGAGCAACTTCTTTATGTAGTCCTACACTGACACTGCTTGCTGGCTATGAAACTTACCACCAAAGGTAAACAAACTGAATCACCTAGTAGGTATTACAATAGCAGATAATACTCTTAGTTTTTGGAAGTCCATATTTGCTTTCTTTGACTGTTGAAAAAATAAAAGTATGTAAGAAAGTATGTCTCAACACATACATTATAATTGATCACTTTAACTTTAAAAGCAGGCATTTCACCTCTGACACTAAATCATAATAAAGTTCATTTACAGTATTTTTATACCAGAATTACATTAGGTCATCCACCACAGTCAGCCCCTTTCTCTAGCAAAATTATTTACCACATGTAGATTTCTGTTCCCAGAGTGGTCTTGATTTTCTAATGTCAACTTAGAGCCAGCTAGAAAGACTCTGTCATATGATTTGTGATCATTTCCACTCTCAATTTTTTTTTTAACCCAGAAACACATTAAACAAATAACATCCACAGCATCTGTTTTATCATATTTGGGGAAAAATAAAATCTAGTGTGTTTGGATAAAATATAACCCATAGTGATTTCCATTCACTGATCCAAGTGTATAGAGAGAGGTTTCATCTACCTCACATCATACACAAAAATTAATTTGAGATAAATAGGCCTAAAACTATAATGGTTTTAGAGTAAAACATATATTCTGTCTTGTGGGCAGAGAAATGTTTCTCACAGTTGACAAATCCACGATTAAGGCACTGGCAGATTCAGTGTCTGGCGAAGACCTGTTTCTTAGTTCACAGGCTGCCATTTTCTTGCTGTGTCCTCACATGGTGGAAGAGATAAGGGAGCTCTCTGGAATCTTTTATAAGGGCACTAATCCCATTCATGAGGGTTCCACCCTTATGACCTAACCACTTCCCAAAGGCCCCACCTTGAAATACCATCACATTAGGGATTAGGTTTCAATTTATGAATTTTGGGTGGGACACAGTCTACAGCAATGATTTATGATTACACAGATATAAGCATGTCAAAACTTAGGGAAAACAGACTTGAGATTTGTTTATTTCACTGTAAATTTTACATAAAAAGAAAAAAGAAACCTGTAAATTAATGCTGAATCTAGTTAATAACATGCATGCTGAAGTATTTAGGAAGAACCATACTGATGTCTGCAATTTACTTTGGTTTTTTTTTTTTTTTTGGCTGCATTGGGTCTTCATTGCTGTGCGCAGACTTTCTCTAGTTGTGGCAAGTGGGGGCCATTCTTCGTTGCAGTGTGTGGGCTTCTCATTGTGGTGGCTTCTCTTGTTGCGGAGCACGGGCTCTAGGCACATGGGTTTCAGTACTTGTGGCACGTGGGCTCTAGAGCGCAGGTTTAGTAGTTGTGGCACACAGGCTTAGTTGCTCCATAGCATGTGGGATCTTCCCGGACCAGGGCTCGAACCCGTGTCCCCTGCACTGGCAGGCGGATTCTTAACCACTGCGCCACCAGGGAAGCCCTGCAATTTACTTTGAATGCACCTAAAATAAAATGGACTAATAGACGGAATGTGGGATAGACAGATGGCTAGATACACTGATGAAACAAGAAAAATAAAATATTAGTAGCAGAATCTAGATGGTGCTATACAGATATTCAATGTAAAATTCTTTCACCTTTGCTGTCTGTGAGAACATTTTTAGAATAAAACATTAGGGGGAAGTTGAGAGATTTCCATTTATTTATTTTACTAATATTTATCAAATGAAGCTGGCTCTTTCTTTTTATAGAAGAGAACATGACTACAATTAAGCAACTAGGCCATAAATCTAAGATATGATTAGAATCTAAAGTCCCCAAAGTACTGCTATTTCACCCAAAATCTCACCCTGAATTATTCATGAAAGGAGTTTGTCAACATATTCTTTGCTAATAGTATATAACAACATCAACCAATTACTTAGCATCCTTTTTCAGTATTAGGTCATAAGACACATTGTGGTGATTTAATAACGTCCACTTGGATAAGCCAAACCATGTTTCCCAGAATCCTCTTCTCTGAGTAGTTCTGGGCTAATCCATAGAAATGTCCATGAGACCTGGAAGGCGGAGGTGAAGCAGCAGCCATTAGTTTCTGAAGATCGTCATGGTTAGATGTGATGAAAGACAGAAGCACAGGCAACAGCCTTCCACAGACTTATCCAGTAGCTATTCTTTGTGATCCCACTCTAATAGTTTGAAATGCCTGGCTTCCCATATTCCCTTGCAAGCTCCAATTAATACACCAACATCAGTGTCTCAGAATAGGTGATTAGTGACTTTCCTCTGCACTTCCAATTTCCCTTGTAGGATTCTTACTTGACAGTTTCTCCCACAATTATACAAGGTTTTATATCTGTAATACATTCTTGATTCCATAACACTCATGATGGTTCTGTTTCCCTTACTGAACTCTGACTGATAATACCAGCATACTTCACTTATTCCATTACATGTATCTCTAAAAGTTATAAAGAAATTAAAAAGTTGCAAGTCATTTTTACTTTACAAAGGATTGTGAAAGCCTTCTGATGGTTTTTAAAGGAAGCATAATTCTTTTATAAAGTAAATGTTCAGCCTTTAGATATTTTGTAATAAATTTGAATTTTTTTTTCAAGAGAGAAACAGTAAGGTATAATGGTAGAAAAACTAAACTCAGTCAGCCTAAGATATGAATCATGGCTCAGTCATTTATTAGCTGAGAGACCTTAGTCAATTTACTAAACCTCTCTGCAACCTGTCTTCTTATCTTGAAAATGTGTATAATGATGCCAGTGATATCTATGTAAGAGGGACTCCAGGATAGAAATCTGCCTGGAAGAGCATAAAGCTAAAAGACTTAAATTTTCACAGCAAGCATACCTTCTATATGCAATTTAAATTTATTTGGAAGATTTGGTGGGGGTGGGAATTTTTGGTGGAAATAACAGGAAAAGTTAAAATACCCTCATGTCAATCCCACGGTGCTACCAACAGAATAATACAATCATGTAATTAAAACTAGTATATTCCTTTTCTTTCCCCACCTGGTCGTGCCGCACAGCTTCCGGGGTCTTAATTCCCCGACCAGGAATTGAACCCAGGCCCTCGGCAGTGAGAACACGGAGTCCTAACCACTGGACCACCAGGGAATTCCTGAAACTAGTATATTCTTAATAAACACTGGCTATCATCTTTCTCTTCTGTATTAAAGAGATGAACTGTTTTTTAATTCCCTTTTCTTCTCTAAAATGAATTCTAACCATTTAAATAATTCACAATTTGAAACAGTATTATCAAGTTTAATTGTTCTTCAGTTATGCTAATCTACATGAATCTCCACATTTCCCTTTTCTCAAATCAATTCCTATGCCTTCTAATACACTTTCACCTATGTTCAGATGAGCAACTGAACATTCAGGTAACAACTAAAATACATAAGTAGTTTATAGCAGTGCTTCTCAAACTTTCATTTCCATGTAATCACCCAGGAATCTTGTTAAAATGCAGATTCTGATTCAGTAGGTCTAGGATTGAGGCCTGAGACTCTGTGCTCCTAATTAACTCCCAGATGACATTGTTACTAGACCACAGACTACACTTAGAGTAGCAAGGAACTTAAAGTAGGGTATATAGTAGGTTATTACAAAACTTTAGAGCTGGAAAGGACTTTACAAAACTTATAATCCATCTAAAAACACAGAGAGGTTTCCCTGGTGGCGCAGTGGTTAAGAATCTGCCTGCCAATGCAGGGGACACGGGTTCAAGCCCTGGTCTGGGAAGATCCCACATGGCGCGGAGCAACTAAGCCCGTGTGCCACAACTACTGAGCCTGCGCTCTAGAGCCCGCAAGCCACAACTACTGAGCCCACGTGCCACAACTACTGAAGCCCGCATGCCTAGAACCCATGCTCCGCAAGAGGAGAGGTCACCACAATGAGAAGCCCACGCACCACAACAAAGAGTAGCCCCCGCTTGCCGCAACTAAAGAAAGCAGGCGGGCAGCAACGAAGACGCAACGCAGCCAAAAATAAATAAATCAATAAATTTATTAAATAAATTAATTAATTAAATAAGATAAAAACACAGAGAACTTAAGGGTCCTGAACAAGGTCACTACAGCTAGTAGTAGAGCCAAAGAAAATCCAACTTATCCTAACAACAGATTCAGTGCACTTTCCACTACACCAGTGCTTCTCAATCTTCAATTATTTCTATGTAATTACAAGGCAATTAAATCTATACAGGGAACCTGAAATCCTTCAAATGTGTCATGTTACAATCGTTCCTTCTTCAAGTAACCTATCGTATTATTAAATTATGGCAAGATTTGCCAATCAAGGTCGAAATTATATCAGTCACATCTACACCACGGGAAAATGAATAACACATGCAAATTCTCCTTCTGAAGTTAAGAAATTCTACTCCCTGCTGTTTTGACCAGTCTCTTTCTAAGATATTTTAGAAAGAGACTTATCCATCTGATTACCAAATAAAGCAGAAGAAAAAAACTAAAGGAATTTTGCCTGAGGAGAAGTCTGATGAGATTTCGCTAGGGATAAACTTATGACTAAATTTCACCATAGGACCCAAAATATCTATCCTAGTAAAGGTTATGCACAATCCTTCTGTACTCCTCTGCCCTTAATCATTGAAGGAACAATATCATATCTAGAACCAACACGCTTTGGACAAGTGAAGAGTCCCACTTTCAGACAGATGACTGAAAGTAGAGCACATAAATATTAAGACATTACATTTGATAAGGAATAAAGAATGAGTACCTTTGAACCATCTCTCCTAAAATTTCTACTTTGTTGTGATTTAAAAGAAATTAAAACAATCCAGGCAAGAGAAGGAAGACATTAATTTTGGCAGTTCTTAAAACAGTATACCAAATTTCCAATGTTAGCCATTTTTAATCAACTCACTTTTTAAAACAAAAACTTCCAAACAAAACCTTTATATCATTACCACAAATGAGAAAAATGCATGACTTGCCGTAAATAAAAGATAACAGTATATATGTCAATCCCAATCTCCCAATTTCTAAAAGAATGTAAAAAAGAGTGAGTATATGTATACGTATATGTATAACTGATTCACTATGCTGTACAGCAGAAACTAATACAACATTGTAAATCAACTATACTCCAATAAAAATTAAATATATATATATAACAGTAAAGATAACAGTAGAATATCATTAAATTCTACTAGAGAATGTTGCCCACAGAATGTTCTGAGCCTGAGCCCCTCTTTGTTAAAAAGGGAGAATGTGTTCAAGAGGTGTTAAGGGCTTATGTTTATAGATACAAGGAAAAGGATTGAAAGAGAAAAATGGAAAAGGTTTTTATGCAATTTGATGTTATTTAATGCTCTGTCTCGAACATCTCTATCATTATCCCAAGTATCTGAATGTTACACACTTTGAGAAACACTACACCACACCATGTTGTTTTTTAATTGATATTTCTCTCTGGTTAATCCCCTAAATAGCTTAAAATTCTATTGACAGGAAATGAATATTATATTTAATTCCCCAGAGCACCTAGTCCAGTAACTGGTACACAGTAGGCACTTAATGATATGTTTAAGTGAAACAGAAAGATAAGTCATTAAAACAAGCAATTTATTTAGAATTGTTGATTTCTCAAGAGCTGAAAAAACTAATGAGATCACCTACTAGTTTAACTTACTCATTTAAAGATGTGAATGTTAAGTATTGAGACAGTAAGTGACTAGCCTAATCAGAATTGGTTTTAGGGACTCTGAAATTTCTTAGTTCTCAATCTAACAGCTGTGCAGGCAGATGTCAAATGAATGGCTTAAGGCAAAGGAATCCTTTTGACATTTTATTTAGGGTCAGAAGGACAAGAGATTGATAGGGAGGAAGCAGGGAAGGGCTATACACATTTACGAAGATAACTTGCCCAAAAATACTCCACAAGAAGTAGAAGGAGAAATCTTAGGTTGGCAAAGATACTCACCCAGAATTCCACCCACATTGCTAAGACTGTCCCAGGTTAAAGGGTAGAGACGCAGAGGATACTCTCAAGGAAGGTGGCTGTGTTCAGAACCTTCCTTAGCGAGAATTTTCTAAACTTCTTTTATCATTACAAGAATTGTCCCATGCCTGGAATCTCAAACATTTGTTGACTTCACTGGTTTCCTCCCAAATCCCCACCCTCATTCCTGAACTAATTAGAAGTATTATACATGTTCCAAGACTGAAAGAAGAGTGGTAATAAAAATATAAAACACAAGTATCGGGCTTCCCTGGTGGTGCATTGGTTGAGAATCCGCCTGCCAATGCAGGGGACACGGGTTCGAGCCCTGGTCTGGGAAGATCCCACATGCCACAGAGCAACTAGTCCCGTGAGCCACAACTACTGAGCCTGCGCATCTGGAGCCTGTGCTCCGCAACAAGAGAGGCCGCGATAGTGAGAGGCCCGCACACCACGATGAAGAGTGGCCCCCGCTTGCCGCAACTAGAGAAAGCCCTCGCACAGAAACGAAGACCCAACACAGCGAAAAATAAATAAATTAATTAATTTAAAAAAAAAAAAGCACAAGTATCCCTTGAGCCGAAAATTTTGTTTCTAAACCCTTGACTTAATGATAAAATGGAGGCCTTTTCTAGCCCGTAGGAAAAGATTTAAATTTGAGGACTAAAGCAGAGTCAGCTTTCTCAGCAAATGTGCTTAAAAAATGAACTGGCAACATTAAGTATGAAAAATAAAGATTTATTTTGATTGTAAATGATATAACTTAAGTTTTAAAAAGAGAAGTAGGATATGGTTATTATAGGATATCTAGACATCTCAGTGTATCAAAAACTGGCCAGATATAGGGCCACTACAGGGACAAGAGGAACTAGAACCTGGGAGTTGACCACACAGTCAGGATTATCTCTGCCTCTTCACTCTGTGAGTGGATCTCATTCTCTCCAGCTAAACATAGGTTATCTATCTACATGGTGTGGGAGATGGAAGGGTGAGCTTTGGTAGGTTAGAACTCCTGTCTGCCCCTGGATATATTGCCATAGCCAGTGGGATGGGGCATTCTAATTGACTACATCTGGATTAAGTCCCCACCTCAATAAACAAGGGTAGAATATTATGTTTGGTAACCTCAAAAAAAGCACAATGGTGTGTGTTGGGGGAGGAAGGGGGTCTGTTAACAGAAATGAGATAAGCATACGGAACAGAGAAAAGTAAGATCTATCACATTTTAATTCAATTTCACAATGACAGTGACAGTTTTCCCTTTCAGTTGTGTACAACCAATTCCTTAGCATACCAACAGATTTATTCATGCAGGGGAAAATAGGTTTGCTTAGTTCTTGAGGAAGAGTAACTTTTTCATCAGTCATGGGTAACTATCAACAGAGGTGTTTAAACACAGCCATAATTCAGTATCAATAAATTAAGAATGACAAATCAAAAATATATACTTCTTCATGTGCTTAGAATGATTTGAATTTAGCTACAATATACAGCACAACATATTTTCTTCAAGATGCTTTTTTATTCTTGGAAATAGAGATTTCCTAGAATATCTTTTCAAGGCCAAATGTAACCATATGTTTATAAACATACTATGAATTTATATAATGATGGGATATTGGGATAATTTTCACAATTCACTTAATTACCCCACTGAATTGAAAAGATAAGAATTCAATCCATTATTAAAAAAACTTTGACTTAAGAAGCAGAAAAACATGCTTATGGAATATGGAGTATAAAAGTAAGAAAGCATGGGGATGATGATGGATAAAGTGATATATTCTACAAGTAGTTCAAGAGGCTTTTGATAGTATTCAATCTATTTAATGTACTAGAAAAAGAATGTATTTAAAGCTCAAATTCACCTGCTATTTCCAACCAAGGACTTTTTTAGCATCAAAGCACCTGTTTACTCATATTCTTTCATTAAAACTTCTTTTGACACTGAACAATTAGATTTAAAAATAAAATAAGAAAGAAAAATAACCGAATATAAGTATATTTCCCTCTTTTTTTTCCTTGTAAATAATAGATGTTAAATCATGTTGGTGACTCAGTAGATGGCACTGTTCTCATTAAATTAAAATGGATCTAATACAAAAAACAGGGCACACAAACTTAACTAACCCTAATGTGCTTTCACCCAAAAATATAAAACAGTATCCTGAACACCTGTATTAATGCATTGAACCAATCAAATCTTAAATATAGTGAATGATTATTTACAAAACATTTACTTCCTTCCTACTGCAGCTTAACTAGAATTCTATAAATTTTCTTTTGGAAATATTAATGAGTGATCTAATAACACCTCTACTCAAAAATAAATTGGTTCTCTTTCCTCTAATTAAAATGTGAAATAACAGTACTTTCTATTTCTTTTAACAGTGCCTTTATTAGAGAATAATGTTTTCAAAATACTAACTAGGCTGCCATTATCAAGTTTTGAATGTACAGTTACAAATATTTTCTTCTGAAACATCACTCACTGCATTTACTGACTTGCAGTTATCTAACTTCCTCTGAGTTAGCTACTGTCACTTAAGCTCCTTATTGGCAGAGACCTTACACTTTATAGATAAGATCTTACACTTACACTTTATAGATCCCACAGTGACTCTCAAAAAACACCTACTGAAAAAAGACACAAAATAAAATTAATCACTAAACATAGTATACAGCAACAAAATGTATTCAATAATTATTTACTGAATAGGGTATATATACATCAATGAACAAAAGCAACAAAAGTGATACCAATAAAACCTACTACCCAGATCAGTAATTTAACTCCCAGATTTTACATTCAAGTTCTGAGGTGATGAGTTTATTATTTCCATAATCACATAAAGGAAATGATCCACATAACTTAAACTAGGTTGTATGAATAGCCCTAGGGCATCCAAGTGACCATTTACATTTAGTCAGTCATTCAACAAATATTTTCTGTCAACCTGTATTGTCAAGATCCAAACAAATCCCTAGGGATTTAAACAGGAATCAAGGCAATCCTCCTAGATTGATCAGCTCTGCATCCCACCCCTCTCTCATTTTCTTGCTCTATATCTGGACAAAACGGGCCCCTGGAAGATTCCAGATGAAAGCAACTCAGTATTAAATAGCCTTACCTATTTATCCATTAGGGCTTAGCATTAGTCACGCTTCCAGACCAAGTAATGACATAGAGCCACTGCTGCACCACCATCCCAAGTCCTCTGGACTGCTAAACAAATCTAAAGATAAGATACCACCTCTATGCTCTAATGTTGCTCTGGAGCCTCAGCTTTCTCTAACCTAGTATGCACAAGATTCCAGGGTTGGATTCTGCTTTAGTGCCTGCTTCTGTTTTCTTACCAGTTCCTTATCTGGGGGGTCTAAATTCATATCCCAGGACTCTGCTAAATGGCAAAATTTGGCTCCAAGGTAATAATTACATCCCTTCATGATGGTTACCTATATTGAATTTCCTGAAATGCCCTGCCTGATTGGCACTAGCTCCTGTTAAAAATGTAGTGCCCACAACACTTTTTTTTTTTTTTTTTTAAAGATTTATTTATTGATTGATTGATTGATTGCTATGTTGGGTCTTCGTTTCTGTGCTAGGGCTTTCTGTAGTTGCGGCAAGCGGGGGCCACTCTTCATCGCGGTGCGCGGGCCTCTCACTCTCGTGGCCTCTCTTGTTGAGGAGCACAGGCTCCAGACGCGCAGGCTCAGCAGTTTTGGCTCACGGGCCTAGTTGCTCCGCGGCATGTGGGATCTTCCCAGACCAGGGCGCGAACCCGTGTCCCCTGCATTAGCAGGCAGACTCTCAACCACTGCGCCACCAGGGAAGCCCCACAACACTTTTAAAGACAACCTAGCCTGCCACACCTTTTGGTTACTCTCTTACCTATAGGATTTATTTTCCAAAGTCCGCATCTACAGGCAAATCTATGCTACAAAGTTTCAAAGAGGCTAAGTCTCTGTTAAGTCTCACATTCCTTAACTATCAACAGCCCTGTGTTGCCAAAAGAAATGTTGTCACTGCCCCAAAATATGATGTCCTCTGCTTTATTCTACAAAATATTTAGGAGTCTATAAACACTCTTAAGCCTCTAAAACTCAAAATAACTCCAGTTCAGAAAACAAACCAACAAACAAAAGCTGACTGACTACCTCCCAGGGCTGTGCCTGATTAAAGATCTTACAGATGAAGAAGAAATTCCTTCCTTCAAGGAGCTCAGTCTAGTGGGGTCAAAAGGTTTACATTAAGTTAACACTACGGATAGTTTAGGAACCCATACAAGCTACACTGGGAAAAAGTAGACAATAAAAAAATACTATCTGCTTACTATGTGTCAGAGACACAGTCGATACAATTCCTTAGTTATTTTTATTCCCTCATAAAACAGCCTAGCTATCTTCTAAAGTCAGTTGCAGAATTAAGAAAATACCCAAGATACAAGGATTTATGTCTCTTTTATGCCTACCTATTTGATTAAATGGAAATATCTCTTCAATGAGTGCTATTAAATACCTGAATGGATATCAGTGAAATAGTGGAATCTCTTTTTCCAGAGACTTTTAAAAGTAGGCTAAAGATAACTCAAATGTCAAAAATACTTTAAGGTTCTTTAAGGCAAGAAGATGAATTAACTAAATTCCCAGTAATATAAAATTTAAAGGCAGGGGAATGAAGGAAGACTTTTTTTAAAAAAATGACATGAGATGATATGAGTTCAGTAGGTGTTAAAATAATTATCACTCCTAATGAAGAAAGAAGAATCTTTAGGATTGATAAACTGATGGTATTAAAAAGAAGAAAATCCTAAAATAAATAGAAAATTAAAAAATGAATTTTCTTTTTGCTTTTTCTTTCATTTTTATCTTATATTGTTTCTTTTTTTCCTGAAAGTCTTGAAAGAATTTCTCAAATCTAGCACTATATTTTAGTTTCATGTTTTCAGTATTTCCTTACTTTAAATCTCAGATTATTTATGTATAGTAAAATGACTAAAACGAAATTAAGAATAAAAAATATAAGTTAATAGCTGTTAGTTCACACACAAAAGCAAGGGTTTGGAGTCAAAATTTTCTGTTCAAGTGTTACTTGTGTTTTGTAGTTTTATGTGTGATATCTTTTACTACTGTTTTTCTTGATTTTTAAAAATTAGGATAGTAATAACTGGTTACAACAATAATAATCATTAACATTTTAAAATTGTCATCTTTTTATATTTAATCATAACAGTCACATAAGGCTCAACAAGTCTGTTGCCAAATTATATAAAAGTAAATCAAGGTTCAGAACAGTTATTCATCTATCCAAAGATAATAATTTTAAAAGGGAAGGAGTTAGAGTGGATAATTTCTAAAGCCCTTTTCAGTCCTAACATTTTATGACTATAGTGTGTTTTTCAAGCCCTTGCTTTTGCTTTCGTCACTCAGTACTAAAAATGGCATACCAGAGGATATGCTATTTTTCTTACATTGGAAATGCTTACTTTGTGGTATTTAACTTAAATTTAGAGTGAACTTTTGGCAACTACTAGAACAGATCAAAAACTACTACTACCAAAAAAGGGTAAAAACAACAAAACCAAAAACAAACCAAAAAAATCCTTTGATTCTTATTTCCAATGGTCATATATTTCAAAGGAACAAAGCCTAATTCTCTACAATTAAACACCAATGAATTATAGGTAAGAATATGGCAGTATTGCAATAGTAAAGCAAACTTTACCTTATATTTTTAAACATAAAATACACTCTTGTTTTAACTGTAAAACTGTTATCATATTAGTCATAAGAATGTTTAACAACTCATCTCAGTGTCCAGTGCCTTCATAGTTTGGGACAAAATCTTATGTTAATCAGAAGTCATATGATTTTAACTAAAAATTTGAGAGAAACATCTCCCCATTCCTAATCATTTTTCTTTTACCAAATGAACAAAAGAAAACAAATTGTTAGGTCCTCTTATTCATATCTCAAGAATTTAGATAAAAGTATTCTCTATTTTTAAAATATTTTAGCTCTCTAGTTTTATATTAATTAAGAAGTAATACTTGAGGTCTAAGATTCCTGGTACCATCATGTAACAATTTGACCCTGTAGAAACAAATGGGACTAGCAAATAATAACCCTCATTCCTAGGCAAGGTATAAAAAATCCCTGCACCCTTTCCTACAAGATGGATTACATTTTTTCCCTAAGATAAAATGAGTAACTTCTGCAAATTCTGTGTTTAAAGATCTCTTATTTCTCTTTTTCATGTTTGATATATTTGTCCCCCTATATAGATTATAGGACAAATCCATCTCCTACTTTTCTAAACAAGGCAAAGAGAAGTTGTCACTGGACCCCACAATTTCTGCCATAGAGAAAGGTCAGAACACTTCCTTTTGCTGGAGCAGTCATTTGCTAGTATCTACACATGCCTGCACACAGATTAGAGGCAAAACTCTCCTGTTGGTCAACCTACAATTTTTACGCTAATAAAGCTAGTTCTCATTACAAGGACTTTTTGGACAATTCCCACCTTCAGGTGGGTACAGAAAAGTAGAGGTATTGTTTACACTCCTTTGGATAGGAAATAAAGGGTGGGAGAAATCCCTTTCATAGGTTTCTGATTCCTAGTGTACTGAAATTTAAATCTCATTGTGATCAAAAGAATCAAAGTAGAGGAGAGGAACCAAGATGGCGGAGTAGAAGGACGTGCTCTCACTCCCTCTTGTGAGAACACCAGAATCACAACTAGCTGCTGGTCAATCATCGACAGGAAGACACTGTAACTCGCCAAAAAAGATACCCCACATCCAAAAACAAAGGAGAAGCCACAATGAGACGGTAGAAGGGGCGCAATCAGAGTAAAATCAAATCCCATAACTGGTGGGTGGGTGACTCACAGACTGGCGAACACTTATACCACAGAAGTCCACCCACTGGAGCGAAGATTCTGAGCCCCACGTCAGGCTTCCCAACCTGGGGGTCCGGCAACGGGAGGAGGAATTCATAGAGAATCAGACTTTGAAGCCTAGTGGGAATTGATTGCAGGACTTCGACAGGACTGGGGGAAAAAGAGACCCCACTCTTGGAGGGCGCACACAAAACAGTGTGCGCATCGGGACCCAGGGGAAGGAGCAGTGACCCCGGGGGAGACTGAACCAGACCTACCTGCTAGTGTTGGAAGGTCTCCTGCAGAGGTGGGGGGTGGCTCTGTTTCACCGTGGGGACAAGGACATTGGCAGCAGAAGTTCTGGGAAGTACTCCTTGGCGTGAGCCCTCCCAAAGTCTGTCATTAGCCCCACCAAAGAGCCCAGGTAGGCTCCAGTGTGGGGTTGCCTCAGGCAAACAACCAGCAGGGAGGGAACCCAGCCCCACCCATCAACAGTCAAGTGGATTACAGTTTTACTGAGCTCTGACCACCACAGCAACAGTCAGCTCTACCCACCATCAGAGCCTCCCATCAAGCCTCTTAGATAGCCTCAACCACCAGAGGGCAGACGGCAGAAGCAAGAAAAACTACAATCCTGCAGCCTGTGGAATAAAAACCACATTCACAGAAAAATAGACAAGATGAAAAGGCAGAGGGCTATATACCAGATGAAGGAACAAGATAAAACCCCAGAAAAACAACTAAATGAAGTGGAGATAGGCAACCTTCCAGAAGAAGAATTCAGAATAATGATAGTGAAGATGATCCAGGACCTCGGAATAAGAATGGAGGCAAAGACTGAGAAGATGCAAGAAATGTTTAACAAAGATCTAGAAGAATTAAAGAACAAACAAACAGAGATAAACAATACAATAACTGAAATGAAAAATACACTAAGGAAACACAAGCTTTAAATGACACAACAGACCAGATAGATTTCGTTTATATTTATAGGACATTCCATCTGAAAATAGCAGATTACACTATCTTCTCAAGTGCGCAGGGAACATTCTCCAGGATAGATCACATCTTGGGTCACAAATCAAGCCTCAGTAAATTTAAGAAAGTTGAAATCATATCAAGCATCTTTTCTGACCACAACGCTAGAAGATTAGAAATGAATTAGAGGGGAAAAAAACGTGAAAAGCACAAACACATGGAGGCTAAACAATACGTTACTAAGTAACCAAGAGATCACTGGAGAAATCAAAAAATACCTAGAGACAAATGACAATGAAAACACCACGATCCAAAGCCTACGGGATGCAGCAAAAGCAGTTCTAAGAGGGAAGTTTATAGCTATACAAGCTTACCTAAAGAAACAAGAAAAATCTCAAGTAAACAATCTAACCTTACACCTAAAGAAACTAGAGAAAGAAGAACAAACAAAACCCAAAGTTAGCAGAAGGAAAGAAATCATAAAGATCAGAGGGGAAATATATGAAATAGAAACAAAGAAAACAATAGCAAAGATCAATAAAACTAAAAGCTGGTTCTCTGAGAAGATAAAAAAAATTGATAAGCCATTAGCCAGACTCATCAAGAAAAAGAGGGAGAGGACTCAAATCAATAAAATTAGAAATGAAAAAGGCGAAGTTACAACAGACACCGCAGAAATACAAAGCATCCTAAGAGACTACTACAAGCAACACTATGGCAATAAAATGGACAACCTAGAAGAAATGGACAAATTCTTAGAAAGGTATAACCTTCCAAGACTGAACCAGGAAGAAACAGAAAATATGAACAGACCAATCACAAGTAATGAAATTGAAACTGTGATTAAAAATCTTCCAACAAATAAAAGTCCAGGACCAGATGGCTTCACAGGTGAATTCTATCAAACATTTAGAGAAGAGCTAACACCCATCCTTCTCAAACTCTTCCAAAGAATTGCAGAGGAAGGAACACTCCCAAACTCATTCTATGAGGCCACCATCACCCTGATACCAAAACCAGACAAAGACACTACAAAAAAAGAAAATGACAGACCAATATCACTGATGAATATAGATGCAAAAATCCTCAACAAAATACTAGCAAACAGAATCCAACAACACATTAAAAGGATCATACACCACGATCAAGTGGGATTTATCCCAGGGATGCAAGGATTCTTCAATATACGCAAATCAATGTGATATACCATATTAACAGACTGAAGAATAAAAACCATATGATCATCGCAATAGATGCAGAAAAAGCTTTTGACAAAATTCAACACCTATTTATGAGAAAAACTCTCCAGAAAGTGGGCATAGAGGGAACCTACCTCAACATAATAAAGGCCACATATGAAAATCCCACAGCAAACATCATTCTCAATGGTGAAAAACTGAAAAGCATTTCCTCTAAGATCAGGAACAAGACAAGGATGTCCACTCTCACCACTATTATTCAACATAGTTTTGGAAGTCCTAGCCACGGCAATCAGAGAAGAAAAAGAAATAAAAGGAATACAAATTGGAAAAGAAGAAGTAAAACTGTCACTGTTTGCAGATGACATGATACTATACATAGAGAATCCTAAAGATGCCACCAGAAGACTACTAATCAATGAATTTGGTAAAGTTGCAGGATACAAAATTAATGCACAGAAATCTCTTGCATTCCTATACACTAATGATGAAAAATCTGAAAGAGAAATTATGGAAACACTCCCATTTACCATTGCAACAAAAAGGATAAAATACCTAGGAATAAACCTACCTAGGGAGACAAAAGACCTGTATACAGAAAACTATAAGACACTGATGAAAGAAATTAAAGATGATACCAACGGATGGAGAGATATACCATGTTCTTGGATTGGAAGAATCAATATTGTGAAAATGACTATACTACCCAAAGCAATCTACAGATTCAATGCAATCCCTATCAAATTACCAATGGCATTTTTTATGGAACTAGAACAAATCATCTTAAAATTTGTATGGAGACACAAAAGACCCCGAATAGCCAAAGCAGTCTTGAGGGAAAAAAACGGAGCTGGAGGAATCAGACTCCCTGACTTCAGACTACACTACAAAGCTACAGTAATCAAGACAATATGGTACTGGCACAAAAACACAAACATAGATCAATGCAACAAGATAGAAAGCCCAGAGATAAACCCACACACCTATGGTCAACTAATCTATGACAAAGAAGGCAAGACTACACAATGGAGAAAAGACAGTCTCTTCCATAAGTGGTGCTGGGAAAACTGGACAGCTACATGTAAAAGAATGAAATTAGAATACTCCCTAACACCATACACAAATATAAACTCAAAATGGATTCGAGACCTAAATGTAAGACCGGACACTATAAAACTCTTAGAGGAAAACATAGGAAGAACACTCTTTGACATAAATCACAGCAAGATCTTTTTTGATCCACCTCCTAGAGTAATGGAAATAAAAACAAAAATAAACAAATGGGACCTAACGAAACTTCAAAGCTTTTGCACAGCAAAGGAAACCATAAACAAGACGAAAAGACAACCCTCAGAATGGGAGAAAATATTTGCAAACGAATCAACAGACAAAGGATTAATCTCCAAAATACATAAACAGCTCATTCAGCTCAATATTAAAGAAACAAACAATCCAATCCAAAAATGGGCAGAAGATCTAAATAGACATTTCTCCAAAGAAGACATACAGATGGCCAAGAAGCACATGAAAAGATGCTCAACATCACTAATTATTAGAGAAATGCAAATCAAAACTACAATGAGGTATCACCTCACACCAGTTAGAATGGGCATCATCAGAAAATCTACAAACAACAAATGCTGGAGAGGGTGTGGAGAAAAGGGAACCCTCTTGCACTGTTGGTGGGAATGTAAATTGATACAGCCACTATGGAGAACAGTATGGAGGTTCCTTAAAAAACTAAAAATAGAATTACCATATGATCCAGCAATCCCACTACTGGGCATATACCCAGAGAAAACCATAATTCAAAAAGACACATGCACCCCAATGTTCATTGCAGCACTATTTACAATAGCCAGGTCATGGAAGCAACCTAAATGCCCATCGACAGATGAATGGATAAAGATGTGGTACATATATACAATGGAATATTACTCAGCCATAGAAAGGAACGAAATTGAGTCATTTGTTGAGATGTGGATGGATCTAGAGACTGTCATACAGAGTGAAGTAAGTCAGAAAGAGAAAAACAAATATCGTATATTAACGCATGTATGTGGAACCTAGAAAAATGGTACAGATGAACCAGTTTGCAGGGTAGAAGTTGAGACACAGATGTAGAGAAGAAACGTATGGACACCAAGCGGGGGACACCGCGGTGGGGTGGGGATGGGATGTGCTGAATTGGGCGATTGGGATTGACATGTATACACTGATGTGTATAAAATTGATGACTGATTAAAAAAAAAAAAAAAAAAGAATCAAAGTACATCCAGTCCAGAGAAAGGCAGTTCCAGCATCCCTAAAATTGTCAGTCTCTAGAACAAATATGTTTCAACATTAGCCCACAGAATAAAGCAAGTTAAGAAGTCAAAAAATAATTTAGTCCAAATACAACTTGGAATAAAATTGCTAATTAACCTAGGTGGGAAACTTTAACCATACTCATCTGGATTATCTCCCCTAAGTCTTAGAGCAGGCAGTTAGCCAGATGTGAGCAGAGAAGCTAGTTCTCAGTGAGCATGTCACAGGTCATGTGACAGGAAACCATACATCTTGTGATAACAGGGGTCCTAGAGGCAAAGAAAGAAAGGCAGGAACCTCCAGAATCTGAAAGTAACCTTTTGCTCATTATTCCCTCATTTCCACAGAATTAGCCTTGCAACCAGAGCAGTATCCATCATGCACCTGATGCCATGACAGATCCAAGAAGACCAAATAAGGACAAAAACTTCCCCTCCCCTCAGGAAGGTGGAGCTGGGATGAAAACCAGGAAATTACCCCCAAAACTCCTCCCTCCTCGATGAATATTCCACCCAATCATTTTCACATCCCATATAACCATCTTGCTAAAAGGAACTCTGGGGCTCACCTGAGCCTACCGGCTTTCCCTTCAGAGAGTTATACTGTCGCTCAATAAATCCTCACTTTGTTTACTTGGCCTCCATGTCTCATCTCTGAATTCTTTCTGTGACGAAACAAGAACCTACCCTGCACTAACATAAGGAACAAAATCCTTAATACATAGGGAGAAGTACAACAAAACCATAATAGCCTGGTGGAAACTCACTGTAGCTAGGAGAGGGAAGCACAGGGGGTAGGGATGGCTCTACTCTTGAAGGAGCAGGAATACATGCTAGTTCCAGCCTTACAGCTAGAAGAGGAAAAGGAACACTTGTAAAGGCCTTAATCCCTATATCCAGGTACGCAATGCCTGCCTACTGGGACTTAATGATAACATTAGTTGATAGCAGGAGAGTGAATTATATACACTTACATGCATATATATATATATATATATATATATACCTTTAAATGCATACATAACAAATACATACATACACATAAAATATTATTCCTATCTCACACTGGCCTAGAACCGCTAATTCCTTCCTTAGGTCATACATTGTGGTCAGCAAAGGGATTATTAAGAAAATTCTCTCTGGTTTAGAACTTGTACCCTCTCAATTTCAAAGTCCTAAAGCCATATTCATATTTAGAAAAAAATAAAAGGTAAATTTAAATGTAATTCAAAACTATCTTGGCCTGGGGGGAGGGGGCGAAGAATCTTAAAATGTCACCAAATTTTAGAAGTGATCGGGATTTCAGAGATAAACTAGGAGTTCAACTCCACTATTTAAAAAGTGAATATCATATGACATTGCTTATATGTGGAAAATAAAAGGAAAAAAAAAAAAAAAGACAGAAATGAACTTATTTCCAAATCAGAAAGAGACTCACGGACACAGGAAAAAAACTTATGGTTACCAAAGGGGAAAGGAGGGTGGGAGGAGGAATAAATCAGGAGGCAGTGATTAACATAAACACACTACTATGTATAAAATAGATAACCAACAAAGAACCTACTCTATAGCACAGGGAACTTTACTCAATATTATGTAATAACCTATACGGGAAAAGAATCTGAAAAAGAATATATATATATATATATATATATATATATATATATATATATATATATATATATATATATATATATTCAGTTATATATATAACTGAATTGCTGTGCTGTACACCTGAAACTTACACAATACTGTAAATCAACTATACTTCAATAAAAATTTTTTTTTAAATAAAATAAAAAGTGAAGAAACTAAAGCCCATAGGGATTTTCCCAAGGTCATACAACTAAGTAACGACAGAGTCAGGGCTGAAACTAAAGTTATTCAGTTCTTAGCTGATGAATATAATAATCGTACTTGCTAGCTCATTAAAAAAAAATTTTTCCAGAAGTTTACATTCAAAAACAAAAAACTAGTATTATTTAAGTTCTCTTCCCTGACAATAAATTAACATTAGCTTCCCATACCCTACAAAGCAGAAATTCCCTGCCTAACTTTGAATGTTGTAAAGTTAACCTATGTGTCCCTTTAAACATACCGATAGTCATAATCATCATAATTACAACATTGATTTTGAGTCAAACTAGAATTTAAGAAAAAGAATACTGACGAGCAGTATTCAAACTAGATAACCTTAACAAATATATTTAATTTGTATATTTGTATTTATACATAAAGTTCATCAGGCAAGGCCTAAGAGCAAGTTTTTCAAATTTGTAAACTACACCATGCAACCAATTCATTTAAGATTATTTGGGTTGGACTGTGCAATCGTTCAGGATTATCCAGTTTATAAATAGAGAAAATTTTTTTTTCACCTAGCTACTATTACATAATTTTGAAATGTCAAACACCCAGCATTAAATCTCATATTAGTTGCTTCTGTCTGATAAGTGACTTTCAATAAGTTAAACTAACACAATAAGAAACAGTGTGCCAAAAATGCATGCATCTTACACCAGTTTAGCAGATTTCTTTCATCAAGACACCAAATTCATTGTCTAGGAAACCTGTCAAGTCCAGGTAAAACAGACCTATGATGCTCAAAGCACCACTGTGCTCTGAAAGATGTCCATTGTTACCAAAGAGAAGGAGTCTCAGCCCACAGTTCAGTGATTTGCTCAAACTAGTTATATCTCAGTAGGAAAGAGAAATGTAATCAAAAAAGTACATAACACTTAGCCACAGATCATCAGCAAAAGGAATGGATGATACATTTACAATAAAAAGAACCAAATGTTTTATACTATGACTGCTATGATAAATCTCATTTTTATGAATGGACATGGTTGTTGGCATATAATATACCCTCTCCTTGTGATAATTTAATACCTTTCCCAATTAAACAAAATCTGACATACACACTTACCCTTCTCCTCTTCCTCCCCACTTTATAGATGACTCATCCAACACAAAAATTAGCCAGAAACAGCAAATTTTACTTCTTACACATACTTGTTATAAAATTTGAGGAAAAGATTTAATGATATACATGCCAAGGAATAATGCTTTCTAATACTTTTAACTGGTAAAAAAAAAATTCCTGGCTTACAATCATTAGCACTTGTAAAGGAGAAATTAATAATTATCAAGATTTAATTGTAGCATACTAAAAATATAACAAAGTAGTATTTATTTGTTTGTATCCTTACTTGTACAAAGAAGAATTTAAATATAAGTGTATTTAAAAATGTGTGATAAGAGCATAAATTAAACATAAACTCTTAAAAACAGAAAAACAAGGGTGAGGCCAAAGTAGAGCCAGGAATAAAGCTAAAAATGTACCATAAGTGTAAACCCATTGCTGTATGTTTTAATAGATGTATATATTAGAAGACATATTTAAATATATCCAGCTACTGGTATATGTATAAAATGTTTTTTTAAAAGTTATACTAGAAATTTACAGTGACTACCTTTAAAGAAAAGGACAAGGGATTGGGGTTGAAAATTTTTTCATTTTAAACATTTCTGTGCTATACTGAATGTATGTATATATTAAATACAAATAAATCAGAAAGTACTAAGCAGACCATGAAAAAAGCATTAGATAGCCACAGCAACAAAATTAAGGCTCAAGGGTCTGGAAAATACAGAAGATTACAGAGTACTGAATACGTAGTGGGAGAATGTGATGTTTTTGTAGGAAAGGGACAGTAGGGGAAGCAGAAAGGATAAAATGTTATTTACTACATCAAAATGTTAGATGTGTGATCAAAGCAAGTCATCCTAAGAAAAAGACTACTAAGTACTTCTAAATTCCTCTTAGCCTTTTGTTTCAACCAGTAGCTAGCTTTAAGATTTAAGAAAGCCACATACACTGAGACTGAAGCTCCACTTAAATAAAAGGGAATGACTACATTAGTGGTACCCAAGACCAATTTTTTTTTTTAAGTTTAAGTCATTCTCAGTAAACTCAGAAAAGTAAATGACAATGTATTGAGCTTTTCTATAAAGCTAACTTTATTAAATTTAGAGGACTTTTTTATTCAGTGACTTCGTCCTTTTTTAGACGTTCAAACATTCCTTTATGACGGTGATAGCTGATAACAGTTGGGTTTTTATTATGCTCTTAGAAAAATAAAAAGTTGGCACTTCTTTGTCCATCCTCCAAACTTTTTAATATGTTTTACTAGTCCATGAAATCCAAAATATTAGAAACCACTAAAGTAAATGCTAAAGACAGGTATGTTTTGAGTCCAATGAAAGGTTTAAATCTCCCTGTATTTTAATAAGGAACCACATTTATACAGCGATAGCTATCTATTTCCCCAGAGGTACAAAGATGAATAGCAACTTGAGAAATCGTCAGGAAACTGTTAAGAATATATGTTCATGCCCTCTGAATGCTTCAAATGGAACATGTACTTAATTTATTCATCAAGTACTTACTGTGTACCTACGCTGACAGTAATGTAAAACATTAATATAATAAAAACTTGCTGTGGTCTCCTTAAACTCTGAATAGCAGAACCAAGGATTTGTCAGTGGGCAAGAAAAGCCAGACTAGAAATTACTAGCATTTGCGATTAGAAAGAGACATACAGGGCTTCCCTGGTGGCGCAGTGGTTGAGAATCTGCCTGCCAATGCAGGGGGCACGGGTTCAAGCCCTGGTCTGGGAAGATCCCACATGCCGCGGAGCAACTGGTCCCATGAGCCACAACTACTGAGCCTGCGCATCTGGAGCCTGTGCTCTGCAACAAGAGAGGCCGCGACAGTGAGAGGCCCGCGCACCGCGATGAAGAGTGGCCCCCGCTCGCCGCAACTAGAGAAAGCCCTCGCACAGAAACGAAGACCCAACACAGCCAAAAATAAATAAATAAATAAATAAATAAATAAAAATTTAAAAATCGTAAATGTATATTTAAAAAAAAAAAAAAGAAAGAGACATACAAGTGTCCAATGAAAAAAATGCAAGCAGTCAAGCAAAATTACCAAGATGAGTTGGCCAAAGAGGTGGTGATGAATCAGACATGATACATATTATTGGATCCAAAGTACTAAAAAAGGGTTTGGTCATAAGACATAAAGAAAAATATTAGAACTGGGATGTAAAATAAAAATATAACTAGAACTGGGGTATAAAATAAGAATATTCTAAAAATATTAGAACTGGGATGTAAAGTAAGTTACTAACTTAGGATTGTTTACATTTCCTTTATCTAGAAAGAAGTTCATGCTATATTAAGGTCTGACCTAACTTTCAAATGAACATTTAACAGGCTTAGATGAAAACTTTAGAGAGCTAAAAGGAAAAGGGGTGAAGTCATTTAAATGAAACCTAGTATTCAGAAATAATAAAGAATTCTTCATTCCTGCTTTTGGGACAGAAGTGAAACCATCAACAAAGAATTAGGTAAGTATATAATAAACCCACTAAGTACCAAACCTTGTATATTAGTATGAGGCTTAAATTACATCTTAATTTAATATGTTCAAAATTAGCCATCCTAGATGTTACACCCTATATTATTCTTTAAAATTATGTTTCTAGCATTCAAAAAACTAAGTTCATTAAGTCTTATAATTAAAACTTGTTATTCTTAGAGAGGTCTAGAGCATTACATTTTGTTTAATAAGAAGCTCTTCATAGATTACGATTAAATCCTTTAAGAAAAAAAATTATACGTGCCTCCCCACTAAAAGCTGTAAACATCCTAATCCCCGGAATCTGGGAATATGTTATTTTACATAGCAAAAGGGATTTTGCAAATGTAATGAAGATTATGCACCATGAGATGGGGAGATTATCCTGGTTTATCTGGGTTGACCCAATCTAATCACCTGAGTCCTTAAAAGAGGGCACCCTTCTCAGTTGTTTTCAAAGAAAGAACACAGGATGGATGGTAGTATGAGAAGGACACAATCCATCATTGTTGGCTTTAAGGATGGAAGGCGGCCATGAGCCAAGGAATGCAGGCAGCCTCTAGAAGCTAGAAAAGGCAAGGAATCAGATTCTCCCCTATAGCCTCCAGAATGGAATGCAGCCCTGTTGACACCTTGGCTTTAGCCCAGTGAGATCCATGTTCTGACCTATAACACTATAAGCTAACAAATTTGTATTGCTTAAGCCATCTGTGTGATAATTTATTACAGCAGCAACTGAAAATATAATATATATTCTATAAGTAACTTCAGTTTTATAAATTAAGATATTTTAATGTAGCCTATTTTTAGAAATAATACACATACAAACATATATAAAGCAAAATACTAGACTAAAAATAAGATAACCTGAATTCTAGCCACAGCCTGACAGCTAAATATCTGTGTGGCCTTGGGTAAACCATTTCTTCACCACTGGGACACCAATTTCCTCATCAGTAATATGAAACCCATAAGCAATTGTTATGAAATAAATCAAAACAGCAATTATAGTCAATACTATCCTAGACTCCGGAAACCTGAGGATTAAAGAGAATATAGAAATAGCTATTAATTTAAGATTATGTTAATGAGAATAGCATTACATAATTAATTCCATTTATAACAATGAATTCTATACTAAATGATATGAGCAATTAAAAGAATGACTTAAAATGAAGGATCAAATTTCAGGGCTGAGCAAACATTAAAGATTTTTTTGAAAGGAAGCCATATAAAAAAATATATGGGTCTGATGAGTATCATTATCTAAGACTGACAGTAAAATCAGGTTATTTTTTTCACTCTCACACCTCATTATTCAAATTCTCATTATTCTGAGAATTTCACAGAAAAATTGTTTCTGATCTTCAAGACTGTATGTTGTCTTCTTCGTGTATTCTCCTCACTGTATTTCAGTACTTTTTGTACAAGAGATCAATTACAACATGGTATTTATGTCATTTCTTAAAATAAATTCTGAGTGGGAGTACATGTTACCATGATGCTATAATTCCTCAGGAATCAATAAACCTTCAGTTTTATATAGTGAAACTTGCTAGCATACAGTAGTAAAGATTACCATAATTCTTCAACTGAAAACCTATCCCACGTTAGTTTGAGAGATTTCATTTAGCGGGGGGGGGGGGGGGGGTGAAGGTTTTAAGTAATTTTTCAAATAAATTACTAAACTGCTTCTAAAATAATGATTATTATTAAATGTCTCCAGTGGGTAGTAATTAGTATGCAGCCAGGTCAAAGAAATATTCTCAAACCAAAATGAGAATCAAGGGCAAGAGGATTATCATAATTTGGAATTCCACAACTGTAAGATACATTAATAACTCACATAACTGGAAAATAACTCAGTTTTAAGGGATTTATTCCACACATAATTCTGAAGTAGAATACACTTTTAAAAGTCAAGATGATTTTTGATGACAGCCTTGTTTTAAACACACTTAAGTCACAGAATCCAGTGGATTCAGAAGGGAACATACAGATAATCTGACAGTGAGACCTTACTTTTCTTGTAATTTAATACTTTGATTTTATTTGCGAGAAAACATGTAGGCTTTGAAAACTTCAAAACTATGCCTTCAAAAACTATGTAGCATGTTCCATCTTATAATTTAATGTAAAAAATGTATCTTCTTTCCCTTAGAATATTTCCCTTAGAAATCATAATTCTGCCAATACAACTAAAGACAAATTCCTAAAGATATGACATAATTTACATAAGCAGTCATTCTATTTACAAGTGTCAAGTATCTCAGTCATTGTTCACTTAAATCAGTGATGACTTGTCTTTTATTTTAAAGTGGTAATTACAAGTTGCTTTTGCATTAAACCATTGTTTTGCAATTATATTCTCAACAAAGCTTGGGAAAACATTTTAATATCTTAGTATTCATTAAACTTTATCAGTTTGTTTTTTTAATTAAGACACGTAACAAATGCTTGAAGTAGAAGCCTTTGTATATTCTAGCACCCAAAGATACTATGACCATTGCCATGAAGGGACACCAATTTAAAATGGTAATGAAATAAAACATGTCAATGTAGTCTGACATATGTAATATGACATATATGTAATCTGACATATCTGACATAACAGTACAACAGTACTTCTGTTATTCTTCAATGAAGTCAATGTTAAATGTTCAATATATTTAATATAAAACTATATAAACAGACTTTTAAAACTAGTTTTTAAATGCAGAAATTTAAATTTTTGGAACCAAAAGTTAGACTTACACTAATCTCTCAAAATCTTATATTGATCCAAATAAAAACTAGTTTCGTTCCATTTCTTAGATCAGGATATGTATCTGCAAAAGAATATATAGTGGGATTATTTAGATATTCCCGATTACGTCCTTCCATTTCCATTCCCATAGTTTTTTTGCAATCCCTTCATATGAAAAATTCTGCCTTTGAAAATATTCTGTCTTAAACTTTCTATCAAAATGGTATAGTGAGTGGGACTTCCCTGGCGGTTCTGTGATTAAGACTCTGCGCTTCCAATGCAGGGGGTGTGGGTTCGATCCCTGGTTGGGGAACTAAGACCCACATGCCACGCAGCACAGCCAAAAAAAAAAAAATGGTATAGTGAGTTTATACATAGACTCATACCATCAGCTCCAAACACACAGTAGTGACAGAAAAGAGAAAAGAAAACTGGGAAGGGGGAAAAAAAAAAAGATATTTAGAGAGGCTTAAAAAAAAAAACAACCCAATTGAAAAATGGGCAAAAGACTTAAAAAACTTAAACAGATACTTCACCAAATAGTATATAGGGATGGCAAATAAGCACATTTCTAAAGATGTTCAACATCTAGCCAATAGAGAAATGCAAATCACAATGAGATACCAGTACATTCCTAAAAGAATGACTAAAATAAAAAATATTGACACGAACAATACTAGTAAGGATGCAGAGCAACTGGAACTCTCATACATTGCTGGGGGGATAAAAATGGTACAGCCACACGGAAAACAGTTTGGCAGTTTTTTAAAAAGTTAAATATACACTTACCATAGGTCCCATCAATCCCACTCCCAGGTATTTACCCAAGAGAAATGAAAACGTATGTTCACAAAAACCTGTACGTGAATTTTTAGAGCTGATCTGTTAAAAAAAAAAAAAAAAAAAAAAAACCCAAATGTCCTTCAACTGGTGAATGGATAAACAAACCATGGTACATCTGTACAATGAAATACAACTCAACAATAAAAAGAAATGAACTACTGATAAATGCAACAACTTGGATGACTCTCAGAAGCCATTATGTAGACTGAAAGAAACTAGTCTAGAAAAGGTTAAATACTGTACAATTCCATTGAAATAACATTCTTGAAAAGATAAAACTACAGTGACAAAGAACAGATCAGTAGTTGCCAGAAGTTATAGTCAGGGAGAAGGTGACCAAAATGACATAGCACAAGGGAGGTTTTTGGTAGGATGAGATTGTTCTGTATCCTGACAGTGGCCATGGCTATGTGAATTCATATATGTACTAAAATTCACAGAAGTGTACCAAAAAAGTCAATTTTACTCAACATTCATTTAAAAATATATTTACATAAATAGTACATAAAATACTTATTTTATATAGTTATATATTTATATTTTATATTTATATATACATACTTATGTGTGTGTGTGTGTGTGTGTGTACATATATACACACACAAACATACAGGTGGCCCTTGAACAACGTAGGGTTAGGGGTTCCAACCCTCCGCACAATCGAAAGTCCATGTATAACACAGTTGGCCCTCTGTGTCCTCAGTTCCTCCGTATTCACAATTCTGCATCCACGGATCCAACCAACCTCAGATAATGTACTACTATAGTATTTACTATTGGAAAAACTGCATATTAAGTGGACTCGCACAGTTCAAACACATATTGTTCAAGGGCCTACTGTTTATATATTCACCCCACTCCCATCCTGTGGTCTGGAAATAAAATAAAAATGTAAAGTGAGCTGAGTGAACGCTACAGACCTACTGAGCTCCTCTGTACAGAAGAAAGCACTGGCAGATAATCAGTCAGTTCCTGTAGGGTAATGGGAACCAAAGTACTCTAGCTCTAGCAAAGACCACAGCTAAACTCACTGCTTGAACTTATACCTCAAACTACTCCCACACCACCACAACCCTAGCTTCTGAAAAGAAGGCTGGGGGAAAACAAATAAAACTATTATTAAACCACTACTGGGACTGAGACTTTAAAGGAACTGCAGAGTAGGAGGCTACAAACCTGTAAAGATATTCCCTCCAGTTGTTGACTTACTCCTAAACTTTACATGCACAGAGCAAAACTCCAAGAATGCCAGCAGAAAATGGCAGAGGTTTCAGTAGTCACACATGTTGGTAAGACTGTAATTTAAGTTAAAAAGACCTTGGGACTTCCCTGGTGGTCCAGTAGGTAAGACTCCGCGCTCCCAATGCAGGGGGCCGGGGTTCGATCCCTGATCGGGGAACTAGATCTCGCATGCAGGCCGCATTAACCACATGCCGCATCTAAGAAGTCCGCATGCTGCAACTAAGATCCTGCATGCCACAACTAAAACATGGTGCAGCCTGAATGAATGAATGAATGAATAAATAAATATATACACACACACACACACATATATATATAAAGTTAAAAGGACCTTGATAAAGTACCCTAGGCTTTAAGTTGAGACTTCAGAATGGCCTGGATTTAGGACCACATGGAACAAGAGCAAAAGTGAAATAGATAAGCCCTAACAAAGCCTAACACTAATTCTCAATAAGATCACAAAAGATGAGTCACAGAACAGGCATATACGTATTTGACATCGCAATGTCATTCCTGTTTTCTTAAGTATAATATTTCAAAAACTTAAGTTCTTATTCTATATAATTTAAAATACTGATTCAAGTGAAGCCAGTTCATGTGTCATATCTAAGTATTCACATAGCTATTGCTCTGATCTCTCTACTAACAAGCTACTTTACTTTCTATCCTTTCTCTTTTCTGCTTCCTATGACTTCAGCCGGTACAAGATTCAACTTAATATAAACTAACTCAACCTCATGAAATCTCATTAGTTCAGCTGTCCTGCTAAATCATTCATTTTCTTAATTCCCATCAGATTAGATAAAATCATCTTTAAACACAAGAAGATAAACAGATTACAGGCCAGTCTATTTATTGAGCATCTCTTGAAACAGGTGCCCCCTCTTAAGTCCAAATGGCTATGGCTGGAAAGAATGGTATCAAGAGATACAAAATGCACACCTGCCTCGGCATGCCACTTTGGCAAGGGCTATAATAGTACAGAAGCTATTTCCCTTACAAAGATATGGGTAGAAAGGCACTTAACAACATCTCTTTAGAGTCTTGGCTTAAAGGCCACCAAAGTCTCAAACATATTTCTGCTCTGCAACCTCCTTTTAAATCATTCAACATGTACTGGCCATCAACTACATGAGTAATATTACACTATGTGGCAAATAACTGTATAAAAGAGGGTCTCCATACTTAAGAAGTACGCAACCTAGTTAAATAACATTAATATACATGAAACATTTAAATAACAAATAATACAAGATAGAAGGTGATTAAATGCCAAAATGAATGGAAACCATTGAAACTGAGGGTAAAAAAGGTCATATGATAATTTTAGGTACACATCACATAAAAATGCTTTAGCTATTACCTGTCTATTAACAAACAAGTTAATGTTCATGAAGCAGACTAAGGAGAAATCCCAAATACTAAGACAAACCCCAAATTTTGAGGATATCAGTTCTATTTCAGAGGATTTTGTATAGGCTTATGCCTCAACTTTATAATGTATTTGGTAGTACAGTCAGTACAAAAATGAAATTCATCTCTCTATGCACTCTTTCAAAAGAATTCTTTTAAAAATTGTATGCATTCATTTATTCATGCAATAAATACTTATTAAGCATCTACCATATGCCAGACACTGTAATAGATGCTAGGGAGGTAAGAGTGATAAACAATATACACATTTGCAAAACAGTCACTTCATTCTCTACTGATAAACATCTATGAATCCCATATCAATATAGGAAAGAAGATGAAAATTATTACTCGGTAGTATTATAGAACTTAATACAACTTAGGTAAATGTGTGTACATAAATAAATGTGCATAAATATATTTGATGTAATGTACCATATGTGTAATATACCATCCTATGTAACCTACCATATGTTCACAATCTGCTACAGAGATTTTGTTTTGTGACGTAATAAAAAAAACATTAGGTGCTTATGCTACTACCATCTTTTGGTTTTTGTTTTCTGTTTTTAAACTAGTGACTTGTTTATCCTTCAAATTCTGAATCCACCTTTGTTCCAATATTTTAAATCTGTACATTAATATTATTTGCCACAAATTGGCTGAAAACTATTGAAACCTTTATATTGTACCATGTATGTATTATACTATGTATTTTTGCTTAACAATCTGCATTAGAAGTATCTTTCACATATCTGTTCAACTCGGTGTGAATGAAATCCTTACATACTCACTTTCAAAGAATGAAAATGAGGTTATTAGGATCACTTCTAAAGTCTGTTCAGGTACTAAAAGTCTATGATTCCCTAACTGTACAATTGACAGTATAAGAGCAAAACTCAGGTAAAATCCAATCATTTACTGGGATCTGCACCTAATTTAAAACGTCTTTAAAGCCATAGCCCCATTTGTTGCACTGGCCATTCTACCCAACGTAACCTTAATCTCATTTCTGTCCCCATCCCTGCCCTTGATTACACACACCAATCCTGGCATAAATTGTAAATCCACGTGGTTTTTAAACAATAAAACCCATAAAGTTCAGGAAAGTAAAATATCCCAAAATGTAAACTTTTAAATAATTAGCCAAATATTTTTAATTTGTACTAAATTATATCTAGTACCATTTTATAATCAAGATGAAATTAAATAAAAGGGCTTTTGATGAAATTAAACAAAAGGAAGATCAAGAAGCCAGGGAACTATCCATATAAAAACAAATAATTTAGATTAACTGAGAAATTAACTAAATGGAAAACATAAAGAAGAACCAAGTGGAAATTCTAGAACTTAAAAGTACTCTAATTGAAATTAAAAGTTTACTGGAGGGGCTTAACAATATACTGGAGATGGTATAAGAAAGTGAAGTTAAAGACCAATTATTAAAATTACCAAAACTTGCAGAGAGAAAAAAAAACTCAAGAAAAATGAATTAAGCTTCAGGGACGTGCAGACATTATCAAATGATCTAAAATATGTATAACTGTGGTCCCATTGGGGAAGACAGTGAGACTGGGGCAAAAGAAATGTCTGAAAAATAAATGGCTGAAAACTTCCCAAATATGATGAAAAACAGCAATTTCAAGAAGTTTAGCCAATCCCAACCAGGATAAATATAAAGAGAACCACATCTAGGCATATCATAGTCAAATTGATAAAAACCAAAGATAAAGAAAAAAATCTTGAGTGCAGCCAGAAAATGGAGAAAAAAAGTGGGGAGGGAAGACACATCATGCACAAGCAAAACAAGGATAAGAATGACTACCAACTCCTCATCAAAGATCAGAAGACAATAGAATGACATCTTTAAAGTACTGTGGGTGTGGGGAAGAAGCAACCTGAAATTTTATATTCAGTAAAAATATCCTTCAGACATGAGGGTGAAAAAAGACACTTCCAGCTAAACAAAAGCTGAGAGAATGAACACTTGCCATGTGATCTTCGCTATAAGAAATGCTAAAGGATGTCCTTCAGGTCAAAAAGAAAGGATACAAAATGGATACTTAGATTTAAAGGAAAGAACAAAGAGTACCAGGAATGGTAAATAAGTGGGTAAATATAAAGACTATGTTTTCTTTCTTCTTATATCACTTAAAAGTCAAATAACTGTTAAATGCAAAATATAGCAACACTGTAAGGTGGGGTTCATAACATACACAGAAGTAAAACATATGATGAAAATCACACAAAAAGGGGCAAGAAAATGGAATTACAGTCAGCCCTCTGTATCCATGGGTTTCGAATCTGTGGATTCACACAACTTGCAGATCAAAAATATTAAAGAAAAATTTCAGAAAGTTCCAAAAATCAATACTTGAATTTGCCATGTGCTGATAACTATTTACATAGCATTTACATTATATTTACAACTATTTACACAGCATTCACACTGTATTAGGTTATTATAAATAATCTAGAGATGATTTAAGGTGTATATGGGAAGATGTGCATAGGATACACCCAAACACTATGCCATTTTATATAAGGAACTTGAGCAATTACAGATTTTGGTATGGGGGTGGTCCTGGAACCAATCCTCCTCAGATACCAAGGACAACTGTATAGTGTTGTAAGGTCTTACACTGGAAAATTAGAACCAGGAAACAGGGTGGGTCAGGTGGAAAATGAGAAAGAGACAGAGTGACGTAGGAACTGTGAGGTATGAAGTATGAGAACTTTCTGAGAAGATGGAAATATTCTTCTCTTGCCTGTGGTGGTAGTTATATGGAAAGAAATAAGGAAAGTAAACAGATTTACAGACATGCTACTGAGGCAGGCATTAATGAGTAAATAAACATTGAGACGAATGAAAGGGAAATATCTAGGATGACTTCAAGTTTTCTGTATTACGGTGCTATCAGTCTCCCTTAACCATACTGGGGGCTACGGTTAAAGAAGTTTTCAAGCGTAAAGGTTCGAGTTTTGTTTTGGGCATGTAGAGGTGCCTAGAGGATAATCAAGTGGAAAACAGAATAGGGAATGTAATGTAAGAATATGGAGGTCAACAACTTTCTAGCTTAAGGCTTAGACAAGAGGCAAGAACATAAAAGTGGTAGTTAAGGTAGTAAGTGTAGAAAAGGTTATCCAAAAGTAATATCTAAACTAAGATGGGCTAAGAACCAGGGATAGAGCTCCAATAAACACAGATAGTTAATACAAAGAAAGAAAAACACTTTAAAGAATGAGAAGTAGCCATAAAGATAGGTGATAAAACAGGAAAGAGTAGTTTCACTGAAAGAGAGTGTAAAGGAGTTTTAAAGAATTGGTTGATCAGCAGATCAAAGCCTGTGGAGACTTTAAATCAAGAAAAGTAGATGCATGTGAAGGGATGAAAAGAAAATCTCTAGGTGCTCTAGAAGCAAAAATGAAACTCAAACCCGTAGTAGTAAACAGGACTCACATTCAGCAGCCCCTGTAGGTATAAATCCCATGTATGCATCTTAAAGACTACAGTTTTAATGCTTACTCCCAAAAGAAGGGCCGCTGAAGGATAGCTGGCACTGGCCTTCTTGCACAAAGCCAAAAGTCAGAAAGAAGCTATTCTTTCATGAAGAAGAACTAGAAAATATTGCTCATTGGCCCTCAGATAGGACATGGAAGCTGGTGACTCACCTGTGGGTAGAAAAAGAGACAACCTTAAAATTAGTCAGAGATGGGGGATGGAATCAAGGGAGAGTTTTGACAAGACAGGAAAGCATGTGTATCTCTTACCTTTTGCTATACGTATAACAAACCACTCTAAAACTTAATAGCTTAGGGCTTCCCTGGTGGCGCAGTGGTTGAGAATCTGCCTGCCAATGCAGGGGACACGGGTTCGAGCCCTGGTCTGGGAAGATCCCACATGCCGCGGAGCAACTGGGCCCGTGAGCCACGATTACTGAGCCTGCGCGCCTGGAGCCTGTGCTCCGCAACAAGAGAGGCCGCGATAGTGAGAGACCCGCACACCGCGATGAAGAGTGGCCCCCGCTTGCCACAACTAGAGAAAGCCCTGGCACAGAAACAAAGACCCAACACAGCCGTAAATAAATAAATTTAAAAAAAAAAAAACTTAATAGCTTAAAAATTAACCACTTAATTAGTTCAAAATTCTGTGGATCAACTGAGCAGTTCAGGTAAAAATTATAGGAAAAGTTACCCATAAGACTATGGGTTAAAAAAGTTACCAGCAAATCTCTGTTGGGCTTGTTCATATATCAAGTGGTATTGTCAGTTGGGACATAGATGATGGCCTCACTGACATCTCCATCAATAGGTAGACTGTCACCTGGGGCAACAGGGGTCATGTGTGTATCTCAGCATGCTGAAAGCTAATCCAGGCTTTTATACACAGCAGGAGAGGAGAGGTTCCAAAAAGCAGCAAAAGACCTCTTGAGGTCAAGGTTCAAGACTTGCACAAATAGTCCTTAGCCATATTCAACTGGTCAAAGCAAGTCCCAGATTCAAGGGGTGAGACAAAAGGCCCTACCTCACAATGGGAGGAGATGCAAAAAATTGTGGCCATTTTTGCAATTTATCACAGTATGTTTAATAAAGAAAAGATGCAGAAGAGAAAAGAGGCAGCTTACCTAACAGTGAAGCCAAAGTCTACAGTCATTGGAACATAAAGTCAAGTTGACAGGACCCAAAGAACAACTGTAAATTAGGTACCAAATAACAACCAAAGAAACGTGGATGCTGAGACTTGATGAGGATTTCTTTAGAAGAAACGAAGGGCCTTGGAAATGGCACATCATCTATCCTTACCACTGAAACAATCACCATGAAAAACCCTAAATGGGTTTTTTAATGGCCTAAACTGCCATTTAAAAATAAAACCTGGCTTTTTTTTTAGCTATGTTAACATAACCCAAGGACTTCACAAAATGCTACCAAAGTAGACTAGATGACTTATTAATATTAGCATGTTTGGAAATACCTTATTTTAGCATTATTTTATATGAATAAAATTTCAGTGATATTTCTTTTGTATTAATTCAAATTGGTAACACTTGTTTTAGAAAAGACAGGTTAAAAAAAAAAAAAAAGACAGGTGAGTAACTTTACCAGGTTTACTGGAAAAGCAGGTATTTCAATGCCATCTTCTGTTTAATTTGTTATACCAACACATTCAAAATTGATTATCACTTAATCATTTTCAAAAATACTAATTTCATTCAAAGAGCTAATTATGTTATCTTTAACATTATTTCATTTATCTCAATGAAATAAAGCTGTAATATAATGTAGTGGGGTTAAGAAAATGGACAACCCAAACTACCCAAGTTGAAATTCTAGCTCCACCAGTAAACTATGTGACTTAGATATACCACTTCATTTCTCTGTGCCTCAGTTTTCCTCACATGAAAAAATGGAATAATAGGCCTTATTATTTTAGGTTATGATTACTTTTAACCTAGTTAATACATGTAAAATGCTCAGTACAAAGCCTGATATATACTAATCATAATGATATGTGTTAACTATGATTATTAGAGTATTTCTTCTGTTATATAGAAAAAGCCCTGGATTGGGGCTTAAATTCTAATTTCACCACTCGTTACAGACTTGAGCAATTTGCTTGACTTCTCTGAGACTCCTCCATTTCCTTACCTATAAAATGAGAGACTCTAAGGTAGGTCTCTTTCAGTTTGAGAATTTCCGTTTTGGAGAAAATTCACATTTTCTCTTCTCATTAAATTAGGAACTTATATCATCTCTTTCCCCTGCTCATTCTGAAATTATTTCTTTCTCCCTTAACTTCTCATTTATTTTCATTCATTTTAATATTTACTAATTTTCTTCAGATTCACCAGCCCCATTTTTTTTCTTATTCGCCACTGGTGACATTTTCATAGGAGCTTGATACAACTGTATTCTTACTTGCCTCTACTCAGTCTTACCATTTCCTATAATCTCAGTACAGTCATGGTCTGCCACCCTGTGATAGAATAATAACACCAAAAACACAACATTTTTATAGCACTTTTACATTCATCCTCTCATTTAAATCTCACAGCCATCACCCTGTAAAAGGTTATCATGCTCAGAGAAAGAATGTGATCTGACCCATAACCTGCAGAGCCAGGACATAAACTTAGGATAAATGCCTCAGAATGCTATTTTTGTGTTATTCCTTATTGTTTCCTTGTCTTACTAGAATGAGCAGGAAATTAGCTATCACGAGGACCTAATTTTGAGCACCAACTCCGATACTTACTATTTGACCTTGTACAGGATATATCACAACTCTGAACCTCAGTTTCCCCATTTATAACACTGGGATAACAAAATGTTTTGTAAGAAAAAAACAACAAAAAATGACTTATAAAATCCAAGGGGCTGTACTTTTTTCAAACACCTTGTTCGTGCCAAAACCTTTCTATCTCTGATTCACTGCATAACTAAATTTTCTCCCCCTGGCCCATGCAGCATAGGACTATATCAGCTTTTTCCTCACTGGTCTGAATTAACCCCCTAGTTCTCAGAATCTTCTGTTTCATTTGATCCATAGAAGAGACCGTCTGTGCTTGGAAATATCAATTCCACTGAAGAGAGGAAATACGGTCATTCAAAAATTGTTGAGCATCAACTACATGCCAGGAACTATGAACCAGAAAATAATATATGGAGAGAAAGAAAAAAATAGACTTACTAAAATGAAAGAGACAGAGATCATTAAAACAAGTCTGATAAATTTTTTACCCATGCACAAGAAGATTAGAGACCTCTTTCTCCTCCTCTTTCTTTCTACTCCTTTAATTCTAACTCCTTCCCTCCTCTGTTGGATAGAGGAAGCGAGCAAAATGAAGAATTAGGAAAAGCTGGGTTCAGGTGCAAAGGCTACACCAGGGAGAATGGGATAAAATATGGTATCTAGAAGTCTACAGCACTCCTAATACCTCCAGATAACCTACATAAAGCATCAGTAACTAAGAAACAGAGGATGAAAGAGAACAAAATTAACAAGCATGTACAACTTGCCAGTTATTGTATGACGTTCATACAAGTACATTATCACATTTAATATCTACACAATCTTGAGATGCAGGTAATTCTTTCACTCAACAAATATTTACTGGGCACTATGTGCTAGGCACTGTTTGGAGTACTCAGAATATATCAGTAAACAGAACTAATAGATGAAGATCTCTGCCCTGGTGAAGCTTATTCTAACAGAAGAGATAGACAATAAACAATGAATTCAATATGTAAATTAAGAAACGTGTTAAATGGCAAAAAATGCTACAGAAGAAAAACAGAGCAGGTAAGGGGGATTAGAGGTATATAGGGGAGGAGTGTATGTGAAAAAGAGATTAGGATGCGATTTTAATTACAGTGGTTTGCAATGGTGACATTTAAAGAAGTTGGTTGTGTGGTTCCTGGGAGCCACTGGAGAGTTCTAAACTTTAGAGTTTTTCTAAAGGGAAAAGCCCTTTTTGAAGGGATCACTCAGCTACTATGTTGAGAAAAGACTGTTAGAAGGCATGTAAGAGGGCAACTGAGAGACAAATTACAAGGAGGTTACTGCAGTAATCCAGGTGAGAGATAATGGTGGTTTGGACCAGGGTGAAAGCAGCTCAGGTAGTGAGAAATTGACATATTTAAAATATATTTTCATATTTTGAAAGTAGGGCTTGACAAGATTTTGATTACAAATTGGTTATGGGAGTAAGAAAGAAGAATCACGGGCAGCTCCAACTGGAAAAACGTAGTAAACATTTACTGAACTAAAAAATATTGTGGGAAGAGCAAGTTTTGAGCAGGGAATGAGTAATTTGGTTTGAGACATATTAATTATAAGATGTTAATCAGAAATCCAAATGGCAGTGTCAAGTAGAGGATCTGTATACAATATCTATGAGTCTGGAATTTAAGAGAGGGACCTTAAATGGGGATATACGGTTGACCCTTGAACAACATAGGGCTTAGGGACACCGGACTCTCCACACAGTGGAAAATCCAAGTATAACTTATAGTTTACCCTCCTTAGCCAAGGTTTCTCTGTATTCTTGGTTCTGAATCTGCAGATTTAACCAACCATGGATCGTGTAGTACTTGTAGTATTTACTATGAAAAAAATCCAAGTATAAGTGAATCCACATAGTTCAAACCCATGTTGTTCAAGGATCAACTGCAAATACAAATTTAGGAATTTTCAGGATATAGGAATTTTCAGGGTATAGTTGGTGTTTAAAGACATGGTCATCAAGGGAGTGAGTATAGACATAGACGAGAACCCAAAACAAATACTCCAATATTTAAGAGACTGAGAAGAGGAGGAAAACAAGTGACATAGGAAGAAAGATTTTTGAAAACTATAATGTCCTGGAAGCCAAATGAAGAAGGTATATGTAAAAAGGAATGGTCAGTTGTGTCAAATGCTGCTGCTAAATCAAGGGAGATGAGTATGGAAAAATTAACTTGAGATTTAACAATATGAAGGTCATTGGTAACATTGTCAAAAGTAGTTTCAATGCAGTGGTAATGGCAAAAGCTTGATTGTACTGGATTTAAGAGGAAATAAGAAGAAGGGAATTGGACACAACACAGACAACTCTTTCAAGGAGTCTGCTGTAAATGGGGAGCAAATAAAGTGTTACCTGGTTAAGTAAGTAGGGAAAAAATAAAAGATGTTTTAAAGATAGAAAGAGCAGTAGGTTTTGTCTTCTTACGGCAGTGATACAGTACTGAGAAAACTATGACATAGTGAGAGTGGAGAACTGATGTCCTTAATTAGGCATAAAGAAATAGAATCTAAAACACAATGGAGGGAATTGGCTTTAGAACGGTAGAAAGTAATAGGTGAGAATACAAACTCTAGGGATTAGAGATGTTGGTAGTAGGTAGATGTGGTAAAAGGAGTCCATGCAATCAGTTCTCTTCTGATTGCTTCATGTTTTTTCAGTGAGGTAGGAAGCAAAATCATCAGCTGAGGACAAGACGGGGGATGAGATATTGTTGGAAGGTATGATGACAGAAAACATGAAATCAGTCATTTAAGAGAACAGAAAAATAAATGAGCTAGGAAAATATGGTACTATTTATTAAGGATTCACTTGACATTTGTGATGAATTTAAAGTAAAACTAGTCAGCATGATTTTGCATTTTCCTCTAGACACATACAGCTCCACAGATACAGATTGGATTTAAATGAATATTAGATTTAATCTGGGTTATACTTTTTCCAACTGAGTGTGACCACATTAGAATGAGACAAGAAAGTTAAGGGTATATGCCAGGGAGTTGAGGATGCATGCTACAGATAATGAAGGACCATGAAATTAAAGTTGGATAAAAGAGGAAGTGGTGACTCAAGGGACAGAGGAACAAATTAAAAGATGGTAGAAGCAATATATCAATTATTTCTATTTTAAAAATAAGACTTAAGTTGCCCAAATCACACATCTTTTCAGTTACATAACTGGAATAGAATATGAACTTAGATGTGCTTCATTCAAGTCACTCTTTCCATGGTACCAACGGCGCCAGGCTGTCTTGTAAATTTGATTTTCACTGGCATGCCACCCTCTGCCAAGTTGGACCTAAGGCAAATTACAAGTTAAACAATTTTTTCCCAGGCCTCTTCACCTCCCTCTTCTTCCACGTCTCAAATGCTAAGAGCCCTTCAGTGTCCAAACTCACAAATGAGTCTTGCCCTCCCCCCGATTTATACAAAATTACTTTCATTTTTCCCTACCAATGGACCCCCTTCATGAAAATCTGAATCGCTAAGAATCGCTCTGAATGTAAAAATACTGAAGTTTGTTCGGGTTTTTCTGTTAACATCTTACAGGAAAAAAACCTGAACAAACTTTTTGGCCAACCCAATATCTACAAATATAAATGACTAAATAAACCCTCTTCATGGCTATTCTCATTCTAACAGGAAGTCTGGTTAACCCACTTTAAACTTCATTGTGAACCATATTAGGTAAAATAACTGAGCTGCATAAGAACTTTTTATTGACTTATTTCCAGCACTCTCTCCCTTAAATATATCCTTTATAAAATCCCACAACACAGAATTTTATCTTCTCTCAGAGAATGAGAAAGTGATAACACTACAAGCCATGAATCAGACCCAAACTTGTGTTAAAGTTAGGATTGACATATACACTTATATGTATAAAACAGATAACCAATGAGAACCCGCTATACAGCACAGGGAACTCCACTGTACAGTAGAAACTAACACAACATTGTAAAACAACTATAGCCCAAGAAAAATTTTTTAAAATAAAAAGATATTTTATATTTAGAAATGTAAATTGAATATTACAGTAAGTCTGAAACTACCTGCAAGCAAGAACCAAATGTAGCCAGTTAGAGCGCTCTTCTGTTATTATGAGTAAATGGCTGAAAAGACAAAGGTCTTATTTATAATTTATGTCAAGACTATTATTTTTAAAGAAACCATCAAGTTAGGACAATAAGAAGGCTTCAATCCTGAATATATACCAAAGTATCACCACTGACGATCTTGGAGGGCAGAAGGTAGAATTCCACTATAACTACTATACATCTCTACATTTATATTCAGTTAGCATGGCTAGTAAGTTTTATTACAATTTGCAATTATTCATTCTACCTTTCTTCAAAAGGAGAAGAAACCTCTACCTCTACTTGTTCCTATGTAACATAGTACTTTTATAGGAGTAAACATCTCTGCCCCACTGACTTTGGCTTTGGCCAATGACATATAAACAAACATCCAAGCAGAAGATTTAAGAGCCAGAACGTATTTCTGCCAACTCTTTCTTTTTTCCCCTGTTGTAAGAACAGAGTGGTCCAAATAGGAGTTGTTCTCCAGCCTGGATCTCAGAATTAGAAGACACATGGAGCAAGAGCAGAGCCACTGCCAACCTTCGGGTAACATGTAGCAAGAGCAAAAAATAAACCTTTGTTTTGGTAAGCTAGTGAAATATGGGGGTCATTTGTCATGCAGTATAACTCAGCAAAAGTTAATTCAGCATGTATTACTTTTATAATCAGAAAAAAACAGATTACACTGCTTCAATCTTTAAGGACAGTAGGTGTATAATACTTCAACAACAACTAGGGGAAAAAAATGAAGGAAATGTGATATTTTTAAGACATCAGAGAACTTAAGAAGTAACAAGAAGTAGATAAACTGAAATTCCACCTAAAGAGCCCTCTTTAGGTGAGGTGATAATCACCTGCTTTTTCTTTCCTAGGAGCATTTAAAGATTCCGGGCATAGCCTGAGAACTGAGACTGGCCCAGGCAGGAGGACTGGTGAAAACAGTAAGCAGCATAGCTTTTAAGTGTGATGGACTGAAAACTAGAAAGCTCCAAATACAAGGCTAAAAAGGACATTTGCTAAGTTCTACAGTGATGCAGGAGGCTGGGAGAATGAGCTAGAATTGCAGAGTGAGATTTCCCTTAGTTTCATGGTACTTAGGAGAAAACTTGCTAGAAAAGGGAGAATCACACAAGCAAAACATGACAGATCTCCAACATTGCCTGAATTTGAAGCAGTGTGAAGCAAGAGATCAAAGGGCCAATCTCAAGACCTCCAAAGAACAGAACTGAATCTCCTGTAGTCTTTCAGGACTGTGGAGAAGAAACCTGACAGTCTCTCAATCAAAAATCTAGTAGGGCAAGGTTGACAAGTAAGAGACGATTCAATCTTACTAAAATATTACTGTAACTGCACTCCAGACTGACCCTGATTAAATCCAGCTCAATTCTTAATTAAATTGAGGTGTCAGCACCTCACCCAATTGGCCTAACAGTTGAAAAAGGGAAGAAAGATACCCTCTGGAGGAAGATATCCTCTTCAGCCTCTATATAGCTAAGTTACAATATACAGTGTTCAGTATATAATAAAATATTTGAATTTCTATTAATATAACCACTCTTTTCATCAATATTTTCATGGTATATTTTTTTCCTTCTGTTACAACGTATGTAAAGAGACAAGAAAATATGACCTATAATCAAGACAAAAACTAGAAAATAGAAGCAGAGTCAGAGATGATGCAGATAGTGGAATAAGCAGACAAAGACTTTAAAACAGCAATTATCAATATTTTCATGAAAGAAAAAAATAGAAAAAGTTTATGAAAGGATAGAGATAGTCAACAAAAATGGGAATCTATTTAAAAAGACTATTTTAAAAATGGGACTATTGTTTTTTAATTCTTAGAACTGAAAAAATAAGCTATTTGAAGTAATTTCAGTATTAGGCTGGACACATCAAGAGAGAACAGTAAGCTTAAAAAACAAGTCAATAGAAAATACCCAACTAACCCACACAGAGAAAAGAGTAAAGAGGACAAGCACAAGAGACATATGGGATACAGCCAAAACATCTAATAAGGTTGAGGAGAGAGGAGAGAGATTAGAGTAGAAGTAACAAAGATATAAAAGCCAAAGTTTTTCCAAAATTAGTGAAAAACATCAACCCAGCAAACCCCAAACAGGATAAATGCAAATAAAATCATGCTTAGATACCACACAAACTTTTAGAAACTAAAAGCAAAAGGAAATTCTTAAACGCAGCAAAGAAACACACATTACTTTTAAAAGAGCAACAATAAGACTGATGGCTGACTTTTCAAAGGAAATTATGGCAGCCAGAAAAGGAATGACATATTTGTACTGTAGAAAGAATAAAAGACACCAACCTAGAATTCTGTAACAGAAAAGTTTTCCTTTAAAAAGAAAGGTGAAATAAAGATGTTTGTAGACAAACAATAGCTAAGAAAATCTCCCTCCAAGAGATCAGCAATATAAGAAATATTAAAGGAATTACCTCAAACTAAAGGAAAATTATCCCAGATGATAGCAGAGAACTGCAAAAATGAATGAAGAGCACTAGAAAGAGTATATATATGGATAAATAGAAAAAGATATTGTTTAAAAAGTATTAATTTAAGATACACCAATAAATCAAAGATGTTTATGAAAATCTGTAGGATGACTAAAAAAGTATAATTATAGATGAATGTATAACTGAAAAGTTAATTAGTAAAAATGAAATTTATAAAAGTTGACAAATCAAAAAATGTAGGAAGGGAAGAATGAAAAAAAACACAAGGAACAGATGAGATAGATAGAAAAGAGTTGGTGAGATGACAGAAGTCTACCCAACTATGTTAGTAATCACATTAAATGTAAATAAACATTCCAATTAGAACACAAAGATTGAGACTTCCCTGCTGGCGCAGTGGTTAGGAATTTGCCTGCCAATGCAGGGGACACAGGTTCGATCCCTGGTCCAGGAAGATCCCACATGCCGCGGAGCAACTAGGCTTGTGTGCCACAACTACTGAGCCTGCACTCGGGAGCCCATGAGCCACAACTACTGAGCCCGCATGCCACAACTACTGAAGCCCGTGCACCTAGAGCCCAGCTCCGCAACAAGACAAGCTACCGCAGTGAGAAGCCCACGCGCCGCAACAAAGAGTAGCCCCTGTTCACTGCAACTAGAGAAAGCCCGCGCGTAGCAACGAAGACCCAACGTAGCCAAAAATAGATAATAAATAAATAAATAAAATTAAGAGCTTAAAAAAAAAATCCACAAAGATTGTCAAACTGGATCAAATAAACATGACCCAATAATATGCTACTTCCAAAAGATATACCTTAAACAAAAGAATACAGATAGCTTGAAATAAAAAGAAAAAAATAAACTGTAGAAATACTGATGAAAAGAAAGAGCAATCATATTAATAGAAGTTCTAAAGTAGACTTCAAGACAAGGAATACTACTAGAGATAGAGAAAGACAGTTTATAATGACATAATAGTTCAATTGTAAATTATAACAATCCTAAATTTTTATATACCTAACAAGAGCTCCAGAATACATAAAGTAAAAGTTGAAAGAACTGAAAGGAAAAATCTATGGTCATAGTTGGTAATTTTAAGATTCTTCTGTCATAACTGACAAAAACAGAAAGAAAATCATTAAAAGATTTGAGCAACATGATTAAACAATTTAACCTTGTTGACACATAGCACTAACATCAACAAATTGCAGAACATTCTTTTCTAGCACAGATGAAATGTACCAATCTAACACAAGCTCTTTCAAAGAATAAAAAAGAGAGACAGAGACTAGTTTTTATGAGGCCAGCAAAACTTGATACCAACACCTGACAAAAATTTTTACAAGAAAGGAAAATTACAGGCTAGTGAATAGACATAAAAATCCCATACAAAATACTGACAAATTAAATCCAGTGATACAATACACTGTGACCAAGTGGGACTTATCCTAGGAGTGCAAAGTTAGTTTAACATTGAAATCAGTGTAATTCACTATATTATGGAATTAAGGGCACAAATCATATGATTTATCTCAGTAAGAGCAGAAAAACCATTTCATAAAATTTAACCATTAATAATTAACTTATATTTAAATTAAATATAAATATATTTAAATAAAATTTAGCCATTAATAATTTAGAAAACTAGGAATAGATGGGAAACTTCTTTAATCTGACAAAGGGTACCTAAAAAAACCTATAGCTAACATTATAATTAATGTTGAAATAGTGAACATTTTCCCCCCCTAAGTTCAGGAATAAAACTATCACTATTTCTACTAAACATTGTTCTGAAAATCTTGATCATTGCAATAAGGAAAAACAAAAAAGTATAAAGACTAAAAAGGAGTAAGTAATGTCATCATTATCCTCACATGATATGGTTGTAAACAGGAAATACAAAAGAATCTACAAACTACTAAATATTAAAAATATGCTAATTTATTTGCCATTTGCAGCAACATGGATGGACTTGGAGGCCATTATGCTAAGTGAAATAAGTCAGAGAAAGACAAATACTGTATGATATCACTTATGGAATAGGGAAGAACAAATCTGACTCCACACTGGATCTCTTTCTTTTACTTTAACCTTTGTGTTCTATTGCTTTTGCTACAAGTTAATAAATAAACGTTGCCTATAGCCAGAAATATACAGGATAGACCATTCTCAAGGCTCTGACCTTTAAAACTTTTCTATTCATACAGAGATTAAAAAGTTGCAGAACAAAGAATAACTTTTGTCTTAATGGAGGTTTATAGGGACACTGTGACCAGACCTAGCGGACAGCTGCAAGAACAAAGGATTACAGCACCAAGAAATTTGCACAACCAACCACACTCCCTCCTCTTTTACTATAAAAGAAGCCTAAATTCTAACTCAGGCAAGATAGTTCTTCGGGACACTAGTCCACCATCTTCTCAGTTTGCTGGCTTTCCAAATAAAGTCTCTATTCCTTGCCCCAACAATTTGTCTCTCGAATTATTGGCATGTTATGTGGCAAGCAGTATGAGCTTGGACTCGGTAACACTTATATGTGGAATCTAAAACACAACAAACTCAGTGGGAATATAAATTGATACAGCCACTATGGAGAACAGTATTGAGGTTCCTTAAAAAGCTAAAAATAGAACTATCATATGACCCAGCAATCCCACTACTGGGCATATACCCGGAGAAAACCATAATTCAAAAAAATACATGCACCCCAATGTTCACTGCAGTGCTATTTACAATAGCCAGGACATGGAAGCAACCTAAAAGTCCATCAACAGAGGAATGGATAAAGAAGATGTGGTACATGTATACGATGGAATATTACTCAGCCATAAAAAGGAACGAAATTGTGTCATTTGCAGAGATGTGGTGGACCCAGAGACTGTCATACAAAGTGAAATAAGTGAGAAAGAGAAAAATAAATATCGTATAATATCACTTTTATGTGGAATCTAGAAAAATGATACCGATGAACTTCTTTGCAAAGCAGAAATAGAGACAAAGACATAAAAAAGTAGAGAACAAACATATGGATACCAAGGGGCGAAGGTGGGGGGGATGAACTGGGAGATTGGGATTGACATGTATACACTACTATGTAGTAAATAGATAACTAATGAGAACCTACTGTATAGCACAGGCAACTCTACTCAGTGCTCTGTGGTGACCTAGACAGGAAGGGAATCCAAAAAAGAGGAGATATATGTATATATATAGCTGATTCACTTTGCTGTACAGCAGAAACACGACATTGTAAAGCAACCATACTCCAATAAAAATTAATTAAAAAAGAAACACAACAAACTAGTGAATAAAACAAAAAAGAAGCAGACTCACAGATATAGAGAACAAACTAGTGGTTACCAGAGTGAAGAGAAGGGGGGAAGGGCAATAAAGGAGTAGGGGGAAAAGGGGTTTATTATGGGATTATATGAAATAATGTTTGTAAAACTTTTGAAAACTGTAAAGCACTGTAGAATTTAAAGAATCTTTCATTCAATTAAAAATATTAAAAATTAAAACAATTTTTCAAATAAATAAAATAGAAAGCAATAAAAAGAAAAGCTAATTTAGCAAGGCTGCTGTTCATTAGACCAAAATACAAAAATCAATGGTATTTCTATGAATTAATATGAAACAACTGGAAAATGAAATTTAAATAAACAATACCATTTACAACAACATTTTTAAAACATTACATGCCTAGCCATAAACTTAACAAAAGTTATGCAAGACATCTAGATTGAACACCATAAAACACTGCTGAGAGAACTTAAAGACCCAAGGAAATAGACAGATAATCCATAGTCATAGAATGGAAGACTATACTGTAACATGCCAATTCTCTCCAAACTGATCTACAGCTTCGATGCAATCCCAGTCATAATACCAACAGATTTTTTTAAACTGTAATCTGATTCTAAATGCATATGACAATACAAATGATGGAGTACAGCCTTCCCCTCCAAAAAAAACAAAAAAAAGAACTGAAGAAGAAGAAAAACTTTGGAGAACTTATACTACCAGATATCTAGACTTAGTATAAAGCTATAGTAATTAAGACAAGGTAATGTTAGTGCAAAGATAGACAAACAGACCAGTGGAACAGAAACACTGTAGAAACAAATCCGCCTGATTTATATCAAAGGTACCCTACAATCCAGTGGGGAAAAGACAGTTTTTTCAAAAAATGATGCCAGATCAACTGGCTATCCATATGTTCAAAAGAAATTCTTGATCTCTACTTCGTCATGCATACAAATTAATTTGAAATGTATCACAGAACCTTAAGTGAAAGGGAAAGCAATAAAGCTTCAAGAAAATTTGGATAATATTTTAATGATCCTGTAACAGGCAAAGACTGTTTAAACAAGACACAAGAAATCCACTAATCATAAAAAGAAAATTTAATAAATTGAACTTCATTACTGTTAAGAATTTTTATTTTTTAAAAGACACTATTAAGAGAGTGAAAAGCCTAGCCACAGACTGTGAGAAGATATTTGCCATACATATACACAGAGTTCCCATATTCAGAATTATAAAAAATTCCCACAAATCCATAAGACAAAGACAGTCCTATTAAAAATATATATTTTTTAAATTAATACATTAAAAGGTGCTCAACATCATTACTTATCTGGGAAATATAAATTAGAAGCCACTACACGCTCACCAGAATGGTCAAAATTAAAAAGACTGACAGGGCTTCCCTGGTGGCGCAGTGGTTGAGAATCTGCCTGCCAATGCAGGGGACACGGGTTCAAGCCCTGGTCTGGGAAGATCCCACATGCCGCGGAGCGACTAGGCCCGTGAGCCACAATTGCTGAGCCTGTGCGTCTGGAGCCTGTGCTCCGCAACAAGAGAGGCCGCGATAGTGAGAGACCCGCGCACCGTGATGAAGAGTGGCCCCCACTTGCCACAACTAGAGAAAGCACTCACACAGAAATGAAGACCCAACACAGCCATAAATAGATAAATAAAATAAATAAAATTTAAAAAAAAAAGACTGACAATAGCAAATTTTGACAAGAATGTAGAGCAACTGAAACTTTCCTCCATTGTTGGTGGGGACAGAAAATAGTACAACCTTCTGGGGAAACAATAACTCAGAAATTCTACACCTAGAATGGAGACAATATATTTATCAAAAGACCCATATGAGAATATCCATGACAGCTTTATTAAAAAGTCAAAAACTAGAAACAAGTCAAATGTCCACCAACAGAAAAATAATAATTCAATTTGTTCTGTGGAATACCACATATTAATAAAAAGAACGAATAACTGCTACACACAACGTGGATAATATCATAGACATAATAATGAGCGAAAGAAGTCATTAATTTATATAAAATTCAAGAACAGGCAAAGTTAATCCTTTATGATAAAAATCAGAATAGTGATTACTTGGAGGTGGCAGGGGAATTAGATATTGACTAGTAAAAGGTATGAAGGAAAATTCTGGAGTGCTGGAAATGTTCATGGGTGGTACTTACAAGGATCTATACATATGAAAAATTCACCACACTGTATAATTAACGTTTGTGCATTTTACTGTATACATGTTATATCTCAAATTTTAAAACTCCTACAGTAGATAATTTGAATGGGGTATTTGGGACAAATCTTACTACAAAGGATACACCATATAATTTTTTTAATACCCAAGACTAGGAGTAAAGTAGCCTGGATTTAGCTCCAACTCTATCATTTAGATGTGTAAACTTAAATAAGTCATTTAACTCGGTCTTAGTTTCTTTATGTACTAGAGTGGGTGAGTACAGATAATCCTTAAAGTTCTTTCTATATCCAAAATCTGAGTCTTTGAGATAAACTCTTTTATTTAAAAAATCAAATTCTCAAATTTCAAACTACCACATAGTCACCTAAGGCCTGAATGTAGCAAAACCAAATTAGCTCTTGTAATTTTAACCGAAAACGGTTAAAAGAAGTACACGCTGCTGTTTATCCTGAATCCTCTATACCTATATTTAAGCTCATCTACTTTAGCCAAGACATTCTGGTGCCACCCCTTCAACAGGGAAAGAAACCTGTCAGCCAGATTACCTTTCCTTGTTTTTCTAAGGATGGGTTATTCATTCTTCCACGCCCGCTCAAACCATCTCCTTTAAAATACCATCCCTCCTACAGCCACTCAGTCAAAATTAATTGTTCCTTCCTCTGTGCATCCACAGTATGTTGCTTGTATCTATTACAGCTCTTATTTCATTCTGTATTATAGTTCCTGCATTCTTGTATGCAAGTGGACCCTTTCCAGAGAAAGGATATACTCACTCAGCCAACCAAATCACCCAAATCAACCTTAGGAATCAATGAATAACAGCATAGTAGGATCACCTTCATATCTGAGTCTATGTTAATGGTGGCAAAGTGAAATAATAGATACTAAATGCTGCTATACCCTACTCAAAGCAAGAAGAAATTACAGTGAATATTCAAATACTGAACTAATTCCAGTCCTTACTTCAGCCTACTCTCCAGCAGAACAATGAAACAGCCAAAGGCAGACAACTGAAGAAAAAAAGTAAACTAGGCCTGAAATGGGGAAACAAATTACTTATTAAAATAATTACCAAATTAGTTTATGTCAGGAAATAGATGGTTAGGGAGAAAGCAAGCGAACTACTTGGGAGTTAAATATCCAGCATCCCTTTTCTGTTAACTGCTCCTACTCCTGTCCACATGGTCCAACATAACCTCTATCCTCTTATCACAAATGACTGGTCCAGGACAAAGTTCTTCCTCAAGTATTTTAGAAACAAAACTGCGAAAATAAAGTCAGTCCTTTTCTGAATGGCTGAAATGGGAAGATCTAAACAATACAGGAGCAGTCAATGGTAATGTTTTTCGCACTGCAAAAAAGGCAGGTCTGTGGTAAGAGAAAACAGAGCTTACTTTACAGAGTGAAGCAAGATGAGAAACAGTCCTTAGGACCTTCAAACCTTGGGTCCAATATTCCTAGGGCCTCATCCCATATTTAGGTTCTTTGAGATAGACACCCCAGTATTCTTACAATAAATGCCCCCTTTACTAAGGCTAGCCCAATTTGAATGGTCACTTGCAACCAAAACAATCCTGTGATAGACTGCCACTTTGATGACCCCGAATTAATCATGCTTCCTAGTATTCCTAGTCTCTTCCCACGATGACTCTGGGCTGAGCCTCTGAGTATTTCGACCAATAGAATAATGTCAGAAGTGAGGCTATGCCAGTTTCAGGCCTACCCCTTAATCATCCTGGCAGATCTGTTTCCTCCCTGTCACAACGCTTGCTCTTGGAATACTTCTTGGAACCCAGCCATCGCACCATGAGGCTAATGAATCAGCCATGTGGAGAAACCCACATGCAGGAGAACCAAGGCCCTGGACAACAGTCCCAATCAAACCTCCAGATGTCTGCTGCTATACCAGAACCCCAACCAATGCCACATAAAGGAGAATGACTGAGTTAATTCATAGAAATGTGAGAAACATTAAATCGTAGTTTTAAGCCACTAAGTTTTGTGGTGGTTTACAATGCAAATTTTAATATAAAAGTTTAATTCACATGCAGGTAACTTAAAATTATACTTTCCTAACACAAACTATGTCTCTGAGCATGGACTGAGAAACTATGGCCCTTGGGCCAACTCTGGCCAACCATCTGTTTTTGTAAATAAAGTTTCGTTGGAACACAGTCATGCTCATTTATTCACATATTGTGTATGGCTGCATTTATGCTATAAGGGCAGAGCTGAGTGGCTGTGATAGAAATTATACATCCCACAAAGCCTAAAATATTTACTATCTGGCCCTTTACATAAAAAGTTTAGTAAACCCTGTCACACAGGACTTGGCAAGTGTTTTAATATATAAATAAATAAACCTGTAAACCTACTTTACAACCAACTCCTCGTCCCTAAAGGATGACACTATAAACATTCAGTAGTATTAGCTTAACAAAACACAAAGCACATCACATGGCACATACCTGCCAAAGGCTGAATATTTGTGTCAGGCCCCGCCAAATTCACATGCTGAAACCTATTCCCCTAGTGTAATGGTGTTTGGATGTGGGGCCTTTGGGAGGTGATTAGGTCATGAGGACACAGCCCTCATGAATGGGGTCAGTACCCTTATAAAAGAGACCCAGAGAGTTCCCTCCCATTTTCTGCCATGTGAGGAGACAGAGAGAAAATGGCTGTCTATGAACCAGGAAGTAGGCCCTCACTGGACACTGAATTTGTTGGTAACTTGATCTTGAACTTCCCAGACGCCAAAACTGTAAGAAGTAAATTTCTGTTGTTTATAAGCCACCTAGTCTATGGTACTTTGTTACAGCAACCCAAGTAGACTGAGACAGTTACTGAATTGTGTTGCATTGTCTGTTAACAGGTCAGGCTATGGTCAGACTAACAGATTAATCAACAGGAAATGACAGGCCAGGAAAACAATAGTAATAAAATCAGATCCATACCTATTTAGCTGTTTAAAAGTTCCTACTTATGGGGGTGGGGGGGGTCTCTATTTCAAGTTTCTCATGTTATTAGATATGACCCACTTCAGAATTGCATTTAGAATCAGAAAGTAATGAATGTTTCATTATGATGCATACGTGACAATTTTTTTAAATTAATAATGCTTCATAGACCCATCTGCAGAAGAAAACCGGAAAATTCCAAGCCCAATACTGACCTAAGTCAATTATTCTCAAACCTTCCTGCCCAAAATCATCTTTGGCAATGCTTTAAGTTCTAGAGATTTTCTTTTGGTACCTGATTTTATAAAGTATCGATCTCCTTTTATATATAATATTCATTTGTCTTATGCCCCAAGTCAACCCAAACACAAGGTCTAAGCCTTGGCTTACTGTCCCTGGGATTTACTATTTTCCTCATATGTCAATTAAAACTCTCTTTTCTACAAATCAACAATTATCTATGTAAATAGTTTCATTTTGCTATCACTTTACCACCCTGTATTACTGCACCATTTGTATAACACTTAAAACTTTTCCACTTTAACTAAAGTATTCCATAACTATAATACCTACATATCTGTATGTAGAGGCAGTTTTCTCCACAGATCTTAACAAGCCCTAGAGAATATCAGAAGCAGTTTCCCATATATACTTTACTTTAAACCTGCACCTCAAAAATCTCAAATTCTTGTCCTTAGTTACTACACTACAAACAGCATCTTCTGACTCTAACAACACCAGAATTAAGCTAGAAAATAAGAATTTAGATCAAGCAAAACCCCAGTACAGTATTGTTCCTTAATGATGTTCCTAAAATAAGATAAAATAAAAGAAAAAAACAGCATGGAAATAAACCATGATTGGGTCAGATATCTAAAAGTTATATTGGTTGTTTTCTGTTATCATCTTTGTAAAGGTAATTAGATTCAAATTATTACAATATATAACAACAAACACTTAATGAATATTTATTATGTGGGCACACTCACTCAACATTTACATTTATTATTTCACTTATCAAAACAACCCTCTCAGGTAGGCAAAGGATTTTTCCCCATTTCGTGGATGAGAAAATTGAAGCTTAGAGAAGTTAAGTAACTCTAAAACCTACACTTAACTCAGGTATAAACCCAGGTGGTCTAATCCACAGCCTACCTACTATTCTGAATATCTGTGTGAACCTAAAACATAATATTGTTCATGAAGGTATATGTCTTATTTTTACAATAGCTTCATTTTAAATATTTAATAGCAAAATAATCATAGTATTTGGGGAGAATACTAATTTTTGCTTTCCAGGTCTCTGGTGTACTACAATTTAAATTTAAAAAGAAAAAGGTAATACCTTGAAACCTCTAAATCTCTATTATTCTTCTAAGCTTGATTGTGTGACTCAGTTATTACACTTACATGTGTGTAAATTTTTATTCTAAATCTTAAACATTTTCCAATTTGAACTCTCTGCAGCATGAGATAGTGAATGAAATAAAACTGCACATATTTTGCAATGGAAGTAACAGACATTTATTATTTCCATTTACACTTGGTATGAATGTCAGTGTCTTCTAGCAGTTTTTCCTGTTTGAAGCAAGGAAGACATTTCAAATCAACAATTTTGCTGTCAGTAACAGGTTGTAGATAATGTGAATACAAGCAATGAGAGAATGGTAAACATGAGGTATGTTCCTGAGATTGGGATTATTAAGATTTTAGAGCTGAAGGAGATTTTAAAAAGCATCTTTTCATCTTTATATTTTACAAATAATGATACCAAATGCTCACTGGAAAAATCCAAAATAGAACTTATTCCAGGGTTCTTTCCCCATACAGTGGTAACAGAATCAAGACTGGTCTTTGCTATCATAGATTTTCTTAATAAGATAATATAGTCAGCCAATCTTTTAATGTGGAAAGAAAAAGAAAAAAAAGTCAGAGGTGATAACTGGGGAAAAAAAAAAAATATATATATATATATATATTTACATTTTAAAGTATATATACATATATATACTTTAAAGGCAAATCCAGAAAAAAAATTAATTTTCATAGTAGAGATTACTGTAGGAAACCACTATTTCTACAGCAAAAAGCTAAAAGAATATAAAGGTGTTATATAGACTTCCAAAATATCATTTGCAGGGGAAAGACCACTATTTCCCAAAGAAGTGTTGAACAGAATTCTGGTATGTCTTGAAAAAATGTTCCATTCTCAAAAAGTTTTGGAAACACTAGACTAAATAAAGTTCAACAGGCTCCACAACTGTAACACCATTCACATCTTTAACATGTTAATATGCTCTAGTATACTGTTAATCTCCATAAGGAGAGATATATTATATACCACTTTCCAAATTTACTTGACCACATAAAAATCTCTTAACATCATACCTATTATAACATTTCCCTGAAAAGTGCTAAACTTAGGAACAAAACTTAGGAAATACTGGGAGGGATCGTTTGTAGAAAAAAAGACTAAAGACTCATAGCTAGGGACTTCCCTGGTGGCGCAGTGGTTAGGAATCTGCCTGCCAATGCAGGGGACACGGGTTCGGGTCCTGGTCTGGGAGGATCCCACGTCCCGCAGAGCAACTAAGCCCGTGCACCACAACTACTGAGCCTGAGCTCTAGAGCCCGTGAGCCACAACTACTGGGCCCCTGCACTAGGACTACTAAAGCCCGCACGCCTAGGGCCTGTGCTCTGCAGCAAGAGAGGCCACTGCAATGAGAAGCCCGCCCACCACAGCAAAGAGTGGCCCCCACCTGCCGCAACTAGAGAGGACCCGCGCACAGTAACAAGGACCCAGGGCAGCCAAAAATAAAATTTAATTAATTAATTAATTAATTTGTAAAATAAAGGCTCATAGCTGATCAAAAATTTAAATAAAGCAACATAAAAGAACTATTGTAAAAACTAGTAAAATCTTACTCTCTATTACATGCATACTACTGTTCTAAAATGTCCTTAGATAACCACACTTATGCAGTGTATGAAAAAGTGGAAGTCAGTCATTGTGAGTGCTCCTGATAAATTAACCACTGTTGATATTAGGGGGCCCTGAGTTTAACCCACTAGTTCTCACACATTAACTTGTTCCAGTTCCAATGAAAACTATCTGCCAGAGGACCACTTTCATGGAAGAAGCAGGAGAAAGGAAATAGGGCAGATAAACTATACTCTTAGGGGGGAAAATAAGAAAGCAAAAAGGCATAAAGACAAGAAAACCTCTAAATTCTGCCCTTCTAGTGGCAGAAACCCCTCTTCTTTTGAAGGCTTCCCTATCCCCTTCTGCGTGTAATTTTGGTGACGCTGCCTATTTAGTGTCCCAATCCCAAAACAGACATGAAATACAGACCTGGCCAATCACAGTCCTCACTTTCCCAGTCACAATGATCGGCCCAAAGATGGACCTGTGAGCCAAGCCAGGTGAAGAAGCAACCTGGAATTTTATATACAAATGCCATGAAAAAGAAAATCTCTCCTCTGGATTCACTAGTTGGGTACGGAAAACCTGATTGACTATTACTATAATCTCCTAACCTGCACCCTCCCTGCCCCAATTCTGGCTACATCAAGGAAGTCAGCATGCAACATACTGAAAAATCAAAGCACTAAAACAGAGAATAAGTGTCCATCATTACAGTAATCCCCTGGACACACTGCTTGAGTATCTAAAGTCAGTTCCTCCTCTATACTCTATGTAAATTAATAAATTCCCCTTTTCACTTAAGGTAACTGTGAGGTGGGTATCTGTCGTCTGCAATTTAATCCACGTATATAACTCAAGGAAGAGTTGTATCTCAAAAGAACTCGTAAAGATTAAAAAGATAATACCAAATGAAAGTGAGAATATTAGTTACAATTAGTACAAACTTGTCTTCCAAAAAGGGTGTAATTTCTATCAAAAATTTTAAACGCAGATAGTGTTGACCCCAAAATTCTATTTATAGTAATTTAACTTATATTTTTTAAAAAACTCACAAATATGCAATAATAAATGTACAGTGTTATTATCTGCAACATTTGTCACATGAAAAATAAGAAACCTCTATGGACATCAATTGAGGACTGACTAAATATAACGTAACTTATGATGCAACAGAGTCATTAAAAAGAAAGATGTGTATCTATATGAATTAATTATTAAATGCCAAGGAGTATAACGTAGTGGTTAAGAGCTTACACTCTAGGAACAGACTACATGGGTTCAACTCACAGTTTGGCCTTTTATCAGCTTGGCTTCTTATCGCAGTAATTTGAGCAAATTACTTAATCTCTCTCTGCTACCATTTCTTCAAATGCAAAATGGTGATACTATTATGAGGATTAAATAAATTAATAGGTTCTATGGCAGGCTCTAGAAAATTATTTCACACTTGGTAAGCTCTTGATAAACTCTGTATTATCATTTTCACTAATATGAAAAGTTGCCCAAGATATGATGGAAAAAGAAGAATATGTATGAGCAAAGATCACAAACTCAAATACCTATGAGGTGAGGCAGATAACAAATAGGTTAAGTGGGAATTGTGGCAAACTGGAGAATACATGCCCTATCTCAAGGGGACAGCCACTCTAACCAACTATTGTCCTGTGGGAAAGAGGTTGCAGTGTTGCTGAATCTTAAAAAGCTAAAAGTATGGATTTATATAAAATGTCATTTTTTAATGTTAGAAACATACTTTTTTGTAAAGACACAGTATGGGCCTAATGAACATGTGTACTGGTCAGTTATGGCCTGTAGTCTGCCACTGACTGCCACAAAAAGGCATCTCCAGTAGATTAGAAACTATAAGTGGGGAAGGGAACAAGTGTGTAAAGTCACAACTGAAAAGAAAACACTAGAGAGAACTATACTACCACACTCCACAATAAAAGATATTCAGAATAGAATATAGAAATGTAATTGCTCCGAGTACAGTCAGACCTGTGCTCAAATTCTGGCAGGGCCACTGGTGTAATCTTGAGCAAGCTACCTAACCTATTTCTCAGGCGGTGTAAACGGAATAATATATTACCTTATAAAGGTTGTAAGGATAAAATAACATGGGCAAAGTGCTAAGCACAAATAGAACATATTTATGCCATATATATGTATGTATGTATATAAACTTGACAGATGTTAGCTATAATTACTTAAACCTGAATGAATAAAATAATTAAATTATGTTCAATATTTTCTATCTTAGAAAGCAGGAAATGTGTAATGGTTTAAAAATTTGTGTCAAAAATGGCTTGACATGAAAACAGCTTTGGTGCTTATACTTATCTACAACAAAAATAAAATATAGAAGCACTTTATTCCTTGAAATGCAACATAAACGTAGCATGATTTGTCAACATCTAACTTGACTAAATAGTGTGTTCATGTTAGCGCTAAAATATAAGCTCCAAGAGGATAAGGACTGTGTCTGTTTTATTCACTATTGTATCCCTCACTTTAGCACAGAGCCTGGCACATAGTAGGTGTTGATTATTGAACACATTATTTCCTTTCTCCCTCATATTAACTATGTAAGGTAAGCATAACTTCCTCCATTCAATGCTAAGGAAACTGAGGTAAAATGTGGTTAAGTGTCTTGAAAGTGGTGGAAGATGTAGAACTTTTGACTCCTATTTTATGCTATTTTGACCCTCAGAATTAACCTTCAAAATAACCTGCAGCATTTTCAGAATCTTTTACCTATAATTTCAATTTTTCATTTTTTAAGATGACAGTTTAAAAAATTACTCTAAAATTACTCTAAAATAATCCTCAGATTATGCCCATCAACTAAGAATACAAATACAAATTAATTAGAAAATAGATTAAAAAATATATAAAGAAATACATAAGGGAAATATAAAAAATATATAAAATATTAAATTTGATAGTATAAAATATCTCAAATAGACATCATTGGTATCATCCTATTACCAGTAATAAATATACAGAAAAATACTAAACCCCACTCCATCTACCCTGAACTGTCTTTTTAGTAATAATTGCAAAGTTCTAGTTTATCTAAATGTTTCTCAGTAGCTGCTTCCTAAACTACTAAGTGTCACACCATCCAATTTTTTTTAATTAAACATCTTCTATGCAAATACTTCATTAATAGGTGCTACGACAAAAGGGCACAGAAGAAGCGAAGAACACCATCACCTGTTTCAAGAACTTTAAAATCTACTTTAAAGAAGATGTTTATACATGAAGCTATTAGCAAATTATGCCAAAATAGCATATGAAGAGGAAAAGAAGATTACTGAGTATACAGTTAACCCTTGAACCAGAGCAGTCTGAACTGTACGGGTCCACTTACACCCAGGATTTTTTTCAGTAAGTACTATAGTACTACACAATCCAAGGTTGGTTGAATCAACATATAAGGAACCTTGGATAGGGGAGAATCACACCTATGGAGGACCAATTACAAAGTTAAACTCAGGTTTTGTACTGTGGGGGGTGGGGGACGGGGGGTTGGCACCCCTACTCCCCCCCCACCCCACTGTTCAAGAGTCAACTGTATAATCCAAGTTAGACATACATGGTAGGCATTTTCACATACATTACCTCAGTTCTTTTTTTTTAATTAATTAATTAATTTATTTATTTGGTTGCACCGGGTCTTAGTTGCAGCAGGTGGGCTCCTTAGTTGTGGCAGGTGGGCTCCTTAGTTGCAGCTCGCCAGCTCCTCAGTTGCAGCTCGCCAGCTCCTTAGTTGTGGCACATGGGCTCCTTAGTTGCAGCTCACCAGCTCCTTAGTTGCGGCACATGGGCTCCTTAGTTGTGGCATGTGAACTCTTAGCTGTGGCATGCATGTGATATCTAGTTCCCTATCAGGGATCGAACCTGGGCCCTCTGCATTGGCAGCACAGAGTCTTAACCACTGCACCACCAGGAAGTCCCGTTTTTTTGTTGTTGTTGGTTTTTTTTGTTGGTTTTTTGTTTTAATATTTGTTTATTTATTTGGCTGCGTCAGGTCTCAGTTGCGGCAGGTGGGCTCTCTAGTTGTGGTGTGCCGGCTCTAGAGCTGCAGGGCATGTGGGATCTTAGTTGCCTGACCAGGGATCGAACCTGTGTTCCCTGCACTGGAAGGCGGATTCTTAACCACTGGAAGTCCCCTCAGTTCTTAACAACTCTGTGAAGTAAGCATTGCCATCTTCATTTTGGAGAAGGAAATTGAAATTCATAGAGGTTAAATGACTTTCCAAAATAAAGGGCATATCAGGATTTGAGATCTGAAATACAAGTCTGACTCCAAAGTCTTTTTTTTTTTTTCTTTAAACTACATCTTGCAGCCTCCCACATGTACATGATTACAGGGTGTAGCAACATTTATAAACACTAAAGGAAAAGAAAGAAAGACATCATTGTAGAGAATATTCCTAGGAAAGATTTTGTTGAGGAAATGAAGTGTGAGCTGAGTCTGAAATTAAGTGTAAAACTGAAACTACTGTTAATTTTGTGATTAATACCACAAAAATTTCTAAATGAAAAAAAATCTAAATATTTTCCCTTCGGTTTATACTGACTGGACCTAATCACTGAAATTTTTCATTCTTTCTTCCATTTCTTATCCTCTTGCATTTTTAATGTAGAATCTACCCCTCCCCTATAATCATTCCCATTATAAAGACAAAAAAAAAAAAAACCTAAGCCTGGGATACTATATTTCTCTTTCTGGCTGGTCAAGATACTAAAGGATAGAAACCTATATTGCCATATAAGCCTCCTTCATGTTAGTGGTGAGAACAGCTGAGAGAGAGAGTTAAATAATTCTGCTCAAAGTTACAGGACTTTACTGGCCAAACTAGCATTAGATAGAGTCTTCTAGAGTTCTTTCTGTGGCCCTGTGCGCCTTAGTTTTTTCTCACCGAAGTACCAATAACAGAAGAACAATGAGGTCTGGAGTTATACAATGGGTTCACTTGAAATTTCTCTGAAGTTTGATTTTTGTCTAAAAGCTCCTTTAAAATTCTACATTCATGCCTAATTTACTCATGCTTACTGTAATATTAAAGTGGTTTAAATTATATACTCTAAGTAAAATTGATACTTCAAGAATTATTATGTTTGTTCCCATAGCTTAGATTCTAAGGCTTAGAATCCTTAGAGAATCCCTTGAACACAATGTCATGTATCCCAACTTGAGAAGCAGGGCACAAATTGCGTAAAGTTCCTTCCACCACATTTGCTTGCTCCTTTATTTGTCAAATCAGGACATTTTTTAAAGCATAGTAAATTTAATTCCATTCTTTCAAAATGTATACTTACTGGCAAAACTACTGTAAAAGTTGTTGGAGTTGTTTATTTTAATTACAATATATTCAAGAAGTTCTGCTTACTTAGTTTAAATCAGTTAAGTACAAACTCACTTATGAACTCGTTAAACCACCTGGATGGAATTTCTACATCACAATACCTCATTAGACATTTGCTTTTCGGGGAGGTCGCTCAAAAATTAAGTAAGGTTTCATGCTATTCATATTAAATACAGATCCAATTATTTTTATTTTTAACATCTTTATTGGAGTATAATTGCTTTACAATCATTTGTTAGTTTCTGCTTTATAACAAAGTGAATCAGCTATACATATACATATATCCCCATATCTCCTCCCTCTTGCATCTCCCTCCCACCCTCCCTATCCCACCCCTCTAGGTGGTCACAAAGCACTGAGAGATCCAACTACTTTTAAACAGGTTAAATAATCTTTTCTTCTTCCTTGGTATTCATCTTCTCTGCCCAGATGTGAAGGAAGAAACCCCTTGTGGTTTAATTTTTTTTTTTTAGGATTTTTTTTTTAACATCTCAAATTCCAAATATGCTTAGTTCTTCAATCCTATTTACAGGTGCAAAGTATAGACTTTATCTATTTTACTCACTGTATCAAAAAAGCACCCTATTCACCTTAACCAGGAATCTCTCACCAGTAAGAGAAAAACAGATTCATTCATCATTTCCTCCCCAATAACATACTGCTGATTCTCCACGACATACCTTAAAGTCAAACAGTCATATGTATTTTGAATATAGTTAAAACTCTTAACTGTGTTTACATACTACTAGTTTATAAAGTCTTGGGCCAGTGGTGATAGTATTAAATGTATTCAATAGACGTTAATGTAATGATTTCTTACTTTAATCACGAATACATTGCTTCCAACCAAAAATTCATGAAAGAACGACCTAGTTTGAGAAATAGGCTTCGTTTTAATAACAGTCATATAGATCAATATTGGTATGTTTGCCAGTACACACAATTCCATTTCACAGGATATAGGTTTTGTTTGCAATAGTGATTTGCCTTACTTAATGACAACATCTATTCTCAAAAGATATATTTATATATCTTTATCAGTAAATGGGCTTTTCAGAAAATAATATTGACACACATAATGCACAAGGATAAGCATGAGGAATTAAATAAAATAAACGACTGAACAATTCCAGAGTCAAATGATTATTACCTCCTTAGCTTAGAACTTGTTTTTTTAATATTTTGAATGACTTGATTTATAAATGACTGAAATACCCCCTACATGTAACTAATATTTTTGGTTTCTAGTTTACAATTAGTCTTTTATTTAATCTTTATTATCTAGTTTTATATATGTCTAATAACTCTTCCTGATTACAAATCTACAATTTAGTGCAATAAAATGTATATTACTAGAGCAAAAACATGATTTTAAAATGCCCTTTCCTAAAAATTTGTATCATTTTCTCATCCATGCCACTGTTAGTGAATATTTAGGTAATGGATTATCATCTTTAGCTAAGTGCTTTGGTATACCAAACATTAGCAGTAGCTAGCTAACATGATATTTAATAACCAACGAAACATAATCTATCCCACTCTATATCACAAACATATATGTATTCATTATTTTCCTGATGTTTCCACGGAACTTACAGTGGTAGAAGTAGTGTGCTCCCTTGATAAACAGCTTCTTTAGAAATAGACAAAAATAGGTGGAAAATGACACATTTGATATAGTGAGCCTGCTGTGTACTTGTTAAGACTGTAAGTATAATTACTACTGAAGTTGTAAAAAAAAAATAATAAAAATTCCTACATCTGCCCCACATCTTGTTTCTAGTTTCAAAGCAACAGATACTTGTTTATTTGCCTCATGTTATTCATCATCACATTGTCTTTAGTCTGTTAAAAATAGTAATAGAAGTAAAGAACATTAGATACAGATGCATTAAAAACTAGAGCTTAGATCACTAAAGACCATATAACTTTCATTTCTAACAAATCAACATAAAACAGTTACTAACAAAGATATTGTTTTTAGAGATCGACAATAATCTTCAACATAAAATGTTTCCATGAAAACCTATGTAAATGTTCCCATTTTCCTGAACAAAAAGATAATATAACTAACATATCCATGTTACATTAGCTATCATACTCTGATTTCCAAGTTCTGAATGATTCAAGATAGTAATAAAAAAAAGAAATGCCTTTGCTAAATATTTTCCTACCATATTCTTTCAAAATTCTAAGTTAATTCATTTGATACGAAGTTTCAATAGACTGCGTACCATATTTGCCAAATCCATACCTGAGATAAAGATTACAAAAACACCTAGAAGATGAAAAGTTTCAAAGTGGTATAAAAACTATCTTTCAAGACATAATCAAAGATGTCACAAAGAAATCAAAGATTTTAGAAATGACAACACAATTCACCAAAATACTAACATATTGTAAAATATGTGCATTTCCTCTAAAATATGTAAAACCTCTAAAACCTCTAAGTTTTCCTCTAAAACCTCTGTAAAACAGACTTAGATAAAATACTTAAAATCACTATTATGAAACATGGAGAGGATATTTTATAAAACAAGCCTTCCACCTTTAAGAAAGCCACAAATTATAACTCATAAAATCAAGGTTTTAAGTGTGGCTTCAATTCAATTTTCTTAAGTATGAAATCATAGTACTTAAGTTCAGTAAAGAATAATTTTACATAGTAAAACTGCAGTACTTGGAAGTTCTACAAGACAAAATTGTGTAACATGGCTTTATTTCTGTAGGTCTTCTTTGTGTGTACAAAATCACATGGAATGTTAAGACCATAAATATTAAGCTGTTTGTAGTAAAATCCACTATTCAGACTGGGGACTGCTGCTCTTTCCTCTGATTCTTCTCCACATTTCCAGGCTCTATCATAGCAGACAATACTTATATCACTAACTTTAAGTAAAAACCTCTCAGAGTTATTTCTGACTTCAAATATCCATTTTATCACCAAATTCTATTGTCCTCTGTTACCACTTCTCCCAAATGTGCAATTTCCTTTTCATTCCTTCACCTATATCCTTATTCCTGACCCTAGACTTCTCCCCCTAAACTACTGTACCTCATTCTCATGAGAGTTTCCCTAGATTGTCTTTAATTCCACTGCCAAAGTTATCTTCTCTCATTGACATTCTGCTCGTGCCACCCACCTATCCTACCTGGGCATTCCAGGGCCTTTGCATTACATTTTTATTCTGCTGAAGAGCCTCACCCTCAGCAACATATTCATTTATAAGGTTGCCACTGACTTTCAACTCCCCTTAAAAATGTCAGTTTCTTCTTAGCCCTGGTAAATGTACCAAATTATCCCTTCAGGTAATCACATTTGCTCCTAATCCATCTGAGTATGGAATACCTTTTACATTTAGCTCTCAATCACACAAGTAATTTATTTAGACAATTTTAGCACAGTGATGACATACACTGTTTCTTCAGTTGTTTGCATACCAATGTCATCCCTACTGGACTGCAGAGACACAGATAAGGGCTGCAGCTTTCAAAGCATTCTGTACAACAGCTATCTACAATGTCACTTAACCCAGGTAAGATGATTCACTAAATAAAACTATTATAGAAAGCTTAAATAAACAAAAAAGAAATTTTTTCTAATCTCTATGGTTTAACTTTAAAACATCTATGACCTTTCATTTCCATGGACAGTTGACATACTTTGGTTTCTATTAAGCCTCATTCTCACTACTCTAATAATTTTCAAAGCACGTCTAGAATTTAAAGTGCAAGTTGAGGGTTGATATAGGGTATATACTTTTACACCCCGCAATTAGATTCTTTGAAAATCAGCAATGTCAACTCCAAGACTTCTGAGTTACAACTGAATCTTCACACAAGGCAAGAGCTTCAGCACCAAAAGAAGAGAACAGCGCATCTTCTAATGCGGGGGGAGGGGGGCGGGGGAGGGTCCCTTCCCTGCAACTGGTTTAGACTAGTTTCTCTATCTCAGGGGCTTTCAATTAGGAAAATTCAATAAATCACCAACAACATCTGGAAACAATATCAGAGAAAGGCGACCCAGTTACTTAAAAGACAGGAAGGGGTACCATGTAAATCTTTTTCATAAAACTCAGCAGCGAAATTAAGCTTTGCATTTTTTATCTTACCAAGAGAGATTTTTTCTACCTAAAAATAAAAGCAAGTTTCATTCAATTTAGTTCCTTCTCGAGCACCGTCTCAACCTGTCAGAACTTGACAAGGGAAAAAAAATTTAAAAGTCTGTGTGTATGTGTGTGTGTGTGTTGGGGGGGGGGGGGCGGGAGGTGGGAGGAGAACACCAGGATTCCCGTCTACCTCGCTTCTTTTTCCGAAATCAGCAAGTCCTGGATTTCCTTCACTCCGAACTAAGCCCTCAGGTTCCAAATATAGTTCTTTAACCCCCACCTCGCCACTCAATTACACAGAAACCTTACCAACTACAGAACCACAGCAGAAACCCCTACAAATCGGCTTGCTATTCATCTCGGAAGTCATGCCCTGCAGCAACTGCCTATCGCCGAACTGAGGGATATTACCCAAATACAGCGCAACGGAATCAGACATGCAGAGCACACACGGCTTCCGCGAGGGAGGGAAACGCGACCCGGGAAAAGTGCGCTCCTCACAAGCCTCAGGACCATCCGGGCGCGGGGTGGTCCCAGAAGGGAGGGGAACAGAGGAGCCCGAGTGGGGGAATCCTTCCCTCTCAAGTAAAAAGGGCTGGATCCCCCCCGCCGCAGATAACAGCCTGTCCCTCTAAGAAAACGAAGAGGCGGGCAGAGGGCCCTTTGCTTGGGAAGGCGGAATGCAAACACTTTCCGAGGTCCGGGTGCAAGCCGATCCCCCACCTCCCGGGGGAGACGAGGGGTGTCCCGTGGGTGGCTGAGGGAATTCCCGGCTCGCGAGGGGCAGCCGGAGGCGGAGCAGAGTTCTGCCTAACGAACAACCGTGTCGGCTCCGGCCGGTGCCCCGCGAAAGCACGGCTAGAGCAGAGCGGGGCCGCCCGGGTGGGGGGAAGGGAGAGGAGGGAGGGGGTGGAAATGGGATTCCCCCCTCTCTGGGACCAGCAGTAGCGGAGGAAGCGCGCGGGCCAGCCGAGAGCGGCGTGCTTCAGCCTGCGGAGCCGGGATCCCGCCGCCTGCACTGGCAGCAAGGAGCCCCGCAGCGGCCGCCGCACCGACCCCTCTGTCCCCAGGGGCCCAGGACTTCGGCTGCGAAGGCACTGGGACCTGACATCCCACGGGGTCGGCCCCAGCTCCCGGGGGACTCCGCGGGAACACCCCAACCTCCAGCAGTTCTCAACGGTTGTAAAACGTCCGCCCCCCCACCCCAGTCCCCTTCCTCAGCCTTCCCTCCTCCCGAGGCCACAGAGAAGGGTCACCACAGGCGAGAAGCCTGAGGCAAGCCGGGGACAGCAGCCGCGGCGGTTCTGGACCTCCTCCCCCGGTTACCTGTGAGGACTCCGACCCGGATTTGATGGTCGTGGTTAGTGAGGATCATTCCCTCGGTCGCCATGTTTCCCAGCGCAGTCACCGCACTGACGGGAGCCGGGAAAAGCCAGAGCCTGGAGCGCGCGGGCCGGGAGCGCGCTCGCCTCGGAAAGCGCGAGAGCGCCCGGGAAGCGCGAGGAGAGTGCTCGGCGGCCTGCGCAAGCGAGAGGCCGGGCCCGGAGGGCGCGAGTCCGCGGGGGGGAGTAGGCGGAGTCAGGGCGCGCGACCCCGAGTCCGGGTCCAAGACAGCGAGCTGCGGGTGGGTTACGCGGTGGCTGCTGAGGGAGAGCGCGCGGAGGCGTAGGAGCGAGGCGGGAGAGACTCTTGTCGCTTTGCGGAGCGCGAGACCCAGGGCCGCTGGACGGCAGGAGACTGAGGGGAAAGGAGAGCACAAGCTCGGGAGGTCGCGGGGGCGGACTCGGGGACAGGGGCGGAGCTACACCGAGAATCGTGGAACTCGTGGAGAGTGAGGGGAGGAGTAAGAGCTCGGTTGCCGAGTGCTGGGAGCGGGAAGGAGCCGGCGCAGCCCGAGCAGGACCGGGGAACGCTCCTGGGCGCGCGAGTAGCGCGGGATTGGTTGGGAGAACGCGTGTGCGCGCGAGACATGAACGCTGCCTCAGCCGAGCTCCAGACAGAAGCAATCCCCTGCCGAGCCTGGCGTTTGTCAGCTACTCCGGCCGGCTCTTGGGGCGGCAAAGCAGGTCTCCCGAGGGGAAGAGGAAAGGCGCCAGGGACCCTGGAGGTGCCTTACAAAGCTGCGTGGGTGGCAGAACCGCAGCTGCTGTGACAGCCCGAGGTTGGCGAAGGAGGAGGTATCCTATCCTGCCTTATCTTCCCGCTTGCTTTTAAGTCGGCTCGCCCTACCGTAGGATTTCCCAACTCCAAGTCTGTACCTTCAGGAGGATCCTCCCTAGCGAAGCTTAGGAGCCTGCGGCAGAGCATCTTGAGGAGAGGTAGCTGGCTTCTCTTTCTCCCACTGTCCCATGGCTTTGTGGTATCAGGCTTCTTCGCTAAAGGCTCTGCTTTTAGGTGAAAAGCACCGATCTTAAAGAATGAGATTAGAGAATGTTCCTCCCCCCTGAGCCACAATCACAAACCTGGAAATAGAACCCCGGTGGTGGCAATTTTCATTTCAGTATTTGTGGGATATGAGGTTACCATGAAAATAGCTTTTGTTGCCACTTATCTTCATGTGTCTTTCATAAAGAGTGATATGAATCACCTGTGGCTATTTCACATGGGTTTCTTAGTTCCCTTTCTAGCCCTTTCAACTTCTGAATAAAAAACATTATATACACACACATGTATATGTATGTTTTTTTTCTTCTCAGCTTTGGTAAAACCGGGAAGCATAAAAATGAAAAGCAAAATGTCAAAAAAAATGTATAATCATCAACATTTGTATACAATTAAAATCTCAGTTTGATGGTTATGTTTTATTGTGCCAACTAGAACGTGGACTTACACTCTAACTGAAGATTCACATTGTTATGTATTTCATTTTAAATAATGGGAGTACAAAGGGGATGATGGGTGGAATTGAGGTGGGAGAAAATTAATTAGTAAAATTTCTTTTGAGTATGTATATTGCTAGTATTTTTGACAGTGGATTTAAAACTGAAGCCACATCATGAACCCACCTCCTATAATAATCTATCACCATAGAGCCTGTGAGCCAATGGATTCTTAACTAGTTTCAAATGAGAGATATGTATGTGAAAGTATGTTTTCTTTATTTCAAACTAAAGATGAGCAAATGGTTGGTTACATTACCTTTCTATCTTTATTCCCTCTAGCGCCCCCAAATTTGAAATGATTTTTAAATGTCTTGAATTTTCAGAGAGATAAATTCTAATCCTGCCCACTATAGGTTCTGTAACCTTAAATGAATTGGGGTCTTTTTCTTTATCCTTTATATAAGCTGGTAGATAAGCACCCTTTCAATTTAGAATATTCCGTTATTATTCATGGAAAGAAACTGGCACTTTTGTTTCACAAATAACAGAAAATAAGGGACTTTCTGTATCTATAAAAGCAGCAATGGTGAAATTCAGTAAAATTTTCATTGGGGACTTCCCTGGTGGCTCAGTGGTTAAGAATCCGCCTGCCAGTGCAGGGGACACGGGTTCGAGCCCTGGTCCGGGAAGATCCCACATGCTGCGGAGCAACTAAGCCCGTGCGCCACAACTACTGAGCCTGCGCTCTAGAGCCCGCGAGCCACAACTACTGAGCCCGCGTGCTGCAACTACTGAAGCCTGTGCTCCGCAACGAGAAGTCACTGCAATGAGAAGCCCACGCACCGCAACGAAGAGTAGCCCCTACTCACTGCAACTAGAGAAAGCCCGCGCACAGCAACGAAGACCCAATGCAGCCAAAAATAAATAAATAAAAAATAAATTTATAAAAAAAATTTTAATTGGGAAGGGTGAAGATGAATTAAGCCTTTTAAAGTATATGGAGGTTAGTTTGTTAAACCTGCTAAAATTGCTGAAAAGAAGTAATGTTAATAGAATTAAAGTGGACAATTATAATAGATGCTTGTCTTTCAACAGTTTTCCTCGAGTATATTCATCTCAGCTGAATTTAGGAAGCTCTAACAAAATTTACACAGGATAAGCCTAGTGACCTTGCTGTCTAGTGGGACTTTTTGTTTTACTGCTGATTATTGAATGAATATTGCAGTATCCACACGCTTTTTAACTCCTGTTACCATGTGACATTTCTTCAGAATTCATCTGGGAATCAAGTGTTACAACAAAGAAAACTTTCTGGAAAGTAGGAAGACAGTAGCATTTCCAAAGATTGATAAATACCTCAGGAACATATTTGGGGGGTGTAGAAAGTGGAAAAGTTCAGAGTTTGTATATAAAGCATTAGAAGTGCCCAGGGATTTAGTCTCTCCATTCCTGAGATTTTAATAATGAAAATTGAGTTTACACTAACTGAGAACATAAAAGATGGGTAAACACTTGGCTGTCATAATGACTTTCATTATAAAGATGAAAGTCTATCAGTAGAAGTGAATTACTGAGTGAAGGACAGTTGAGTTTTTCTGGTACTGGTGTATTTACATTTAGTCCTCCTAGTACTTTAGTTTTCCTGTGGTTAATCACACTTTCAATATAAATAAGGCAAAATTTTCTGGCTTTTCTGGGGTTAGACTCTCCTCATTAGCACTAGATGTAAGCAAGAACAGATTTGGTAATGCATTATTCTTCCACTAAGGCTTATTCTACTCTTGCCTCTTTCCCAATTGGCTAATAGCCACAACTGAGTGGATTACAAATGGGTGCAAGCAACATTTTGAATATACTTAATGCCACTGAACTGTACACTTTAAAATGATTAAAATGGTAAATTTTGTTAGGTGTATTTAACACAATTTTTTAAAAAATGGATGTAAGGTGAAGCTCTGGTTGACTTTAACATAGTATTTTCCCCAAAGGAAGGGTGATAGAGTTAAGATGAACTTTTGACTGACTGAATCAGGCAATGTATTAGTTCCTAGGGCTGCCATAACTAAGTACCACAAACTCAGTGACTTAAAACAACAGAAATTTATTCTCTCGTGGTTCTGGAGGCCAGAAATCTAAAACCAATGTGTCAGCAAAGCCATGCTCACTCTAAAGTCTCTAAAGAAGAATTCTTCCCTTGCCTCTTTCTAGCTTCCAGTGGTTGCCTGCAATCCTTGGCGTTCCTTGGCTTACAGTTGCATCACTCAGTCTTTGCCTTTGTCTTCACATGGCCTTCTTCTCTGTGTGTATTTTTACTTGCCCTTCTTAAGGACACCAGGCATTGGATTTAGGGCCCATATTAATTCAGCATGACCTCATCTTAACTAATCACATCTCCAAAGACCCTATTTCCAAATTCCAAGGTTCTATGTGGATGTGAAATTTGAGGGGACACTATTCAACCCAGTACAGGTGGTGATAGATTATATTACTGTGTAAACATATAAATTACAAACTCAGCCTATTAGAAAAGAATGTTCAGAAGTTTCTCTAAAAGCTAGATTTAGGGACTTCCCTGGTGGCGCAGTGGTTAAGAATCCGCCTGCCAATGCTGGGGACACGGGTTCAATCCCTGGTCTGGGAAGATCCCACATGCCACGGAGCAACGAAGCCTGTGCGCCACAACTACTGAGCCTGCGCTCTAGAGCCCACGAGCCACAACTACTGAAGCCCGCGTGCCTAGAGCCTGTGCTCTGCAACAAGAGAAGCCCCCATGATGAGAAGCCTGTGCACTGCAACGAAGAGTAGCCCCCGCTCTCCACAACTAGAGAAAGCCCGCGCACAGCAACGAAGACCCAATGCAGCCAAAAATAAATAAATAAAATTAAAAAAAAAAAAAAAGCCTGCGCTCTAGAGCCTGCGAGCCACAACTACTGAAACCCGCAGGCCTAGAGCCCGTGCTCCGCAACAAGAGAAGCCACCGCAATGAGAAGCCTGCACACCACAACAAAGAGCAGCCCCCGCTCAATGCAACTAGAGAAAGCCCGTGCGCAGCAACGAAAACCCAACGCAGCCAAAAATAAATAATTTTTAAAAAGAAATAAAAAGCTGAGATTTAGAAATTAGACACATTGTTAGAGAAAATACAGCTCTATAGAATAGAGAATACTGGGGAAATTTAAAATTTTTGACCTAAATAGCCTAATGCTTTTCCCCCAGAAGTAGTTTTCTAAATTAGAAATTTCCAAAGTCTAATAAGATAAATATAGTCAGTTCTACTAATGAAATTGACATTTTGGTTTTAGTTCTGATGCCCTTGTTATCTTTTAGTAAAGTGGAGCTGAGCCACATCAATTTCTCATGGAGTTTGATGACACTTATTTGGGAACAACTAGGACAATGTTTTCCGATGTCTGCCATGTTTATTAAAATTCATTGAACTTTTCCTTCCTCGGGCTTTTGATATTATATTCTGCTGCCCAGATTGCTGCTTGAATAATTTTGTGCCACAGTCCTTTGTATTTTTCCTCACACTTACTCTCTTCCTCTGAGGTCCCCAACTGGAAATCCAGATGTATGAGGATGTTTTTGGTTGCAAGTGACTGACGCTAGTTTAAGCCTGAAGGAATTCATTGGCTCATGCAGCTAGGAAGTTCAGACACGTATTGGCTTCTGTAAGCTATAATTCAAATGAGTAGTTTTCGAGTCCATCTAGGGACACCGGGAGACTCCAAGATCTTTTCAGAGGGTCTACAAAGTCAAAAGTATTTTCATACTAAGTCATTATGTGTCTTTCTCCTCTCATTTTCTCATTAGATACAGTAGAATTTTCCAGAGGCTACGTGATGTGTAGTGATGTCATCACTCTGATAGCTAATGGAATGTGTGTTTGGATATTCTTATATTTAAAAAATTTTAATATAGTAAATACCAATAGGTATAACCTACTTAAACAAAAGCTCTTTGGAGTCCTCAATAATTTTTAAGAGCATAAAGGGGTCCTGAGACCAAAATCTTGGAAACCACAAGTTTAGGTCATGTCTCCATCCCAAAGCACTAAGGCAAAGGCAATAGCATTTTCTAATTGGTTGGCCTCAGTCATGTGCTCACCCAGAGGATCAGGCTCAGATGAACCCCTACCAAATAGACAAAGATCAAGGGAGGATGCATCTGGGTACCATATGTAAGGCTAGTGCCTTGATAGATTAGTAGTTAGTCAGAAAGGGTTTAAACTGAAATGTCAACTGAGACTTAAAATTTTTTCTGGTGATAAAAAGTTGAAAAGCTGGATACTTCCATTAAGGCATCTGAATTAGCATAACAGTTGGGAAAATAAATGCATAACACCCCCCCACACACACACACACAAAATCTCCTATCTCTCTCTACCATTACTATAGATTTTAATCTTTTCTGAGAGCTTTAATTGATACGCTTGATACCACCCACATTGTTTCATGTTAATATTCAGAAGATAGAGAAGCTCTTCCCTGTGTGTCCTGACAATTTACAAATGTACAAGGTCACCACTTATTTATATGGCTGCTTACCTGATAAAAGAAGGAAACCAGAAACAAAAAAGTTTTATTTCTAAAGAAAGCACTGGTTTTTCTCCCTCCTTAATTCAAAGAAAGTGTAGACGAAAGAGGAGGAGGACAGTATTTGCTAGAAGAGGAAGGAATTATTAGATAAGGGAAAGGAGAATGAGATTTGTTAAATGGAAAAGTAACATTAAGTGTCCAGAAACTATTTAATTTCTTAAAAGGGCTCTGTCTACAAGGCCTTCAGTTTTTAGGATTCAGTATACACAAGTAAAGAAAAAATAGTCCCTGGGACTTCCTTGGTGGCACAGTGGTTAAGACTGTGTGCTCCCAATGCAGGGGGGCCAGCTTCGATCCCTGGTCTGGGAACTAGATCCTACATGAATGCCGCAGCTAAGAGTTTGCATGCCACAACTAAGGAGCCCACGTGCCACAGCTAAGGAACCCATGAGCTGCAACTAAGAAGCCCGCCTGCCGCAACTAAGACCTGGTGCAACCAACCAAATAAATAAATAAATAAATATTTTTAATAAAGGAAAGAAAAAATAGTCCCAAACTTAACCACTGACATGGATTAAGTTTAAGTGAGCTTTTTAAAAAAATCAAAAATTATTATTATTAATTGGTTTCCATATAATCAAAGCCCACCTACCCTAGAAAAATAGTTTTGTCTCTATAAAAGCAACAAAAAATTATTTTGTTAACCTAAGTAACCTCATTTTCTCCCAGGTTGACTAATAGTTGGAGGAAGTATGGTCGATAGGAATGTTTATACAGTAGTTTAGCTTAAAATGAACCTTCAGTAGAAGTTTGAAATGTTAGAAAGCATAAATGAATTGGTGAAGGAAGCAGAGATGATGGATTTTTCAGTTGTACTGAAAAATCTCATTTTACCATGTAATAATTACATTTCATATTTATCTGCCTGTGTATCGCCTGCTGTGGGATTGATTGGGTGCAGAGCGTGTGTCCCTTTCCAACACAGAACCTTGTTTTCTTCCCATTTCCTAATATTTGATGACTAAATACAGAACATATAAGGCAATAGGGACTTTGAATTGCTAGCAGTGCAGGCTACTCCCAAGGTACCAGAGGGGCTGTTAGAAATTTGCCTTGGCATGTAACAGCTTGCAGAAGCCTCTGCCTATAAAAGGAGACACCAGCTAACGTGGCCAGAGTTCACACAAACAATATTAAAGCTGGATTTTTCTGCCTGGATCTAAAAGAGTAAGGCAAGATGTTGCATACTGTCCCTTGTCCCCTTTGATGACTGCAATTCTAGATTAAAGATGAAAATAGCAGACTGTTGTTGTTGGCCTTATTTCATTTAGGAAAGAAGTGTGACAAACATTACAAATCACTTTGTGGTCGTTGCAAAAAAGCAAATTTTGGGGGTGAAATGTTAGCAAATATTCTTTGAATAGCTAGAATGTCAAGGTAAAATAAATGAGATAAGCCACAAAAATAGAACTACCCAAGATTATGGTTATTAAATGTTTTGCTGATGGGATAGAGTTTTCCTCAGTTGAATTTAAAATTGAAAAGTATCTCCCAAGTACAGTCAAGAGTATCAGTGATTTTATTCTCAGAGAAACATAACTGGACTATTATGACTATAAATAAAATTGTAATGTTTCAGTGCCATAAATATTTTGATTACTAATTCAGTTTTGCTAATAATTTGATTCTGAGTTGGGAATGCCCTAAATATAGACATATTCCAACCACATTGGAAGGAACAGCCCTCCCTGTAATTTAAACTAATATTGGATTTATCAGTGATTCTCTTGGGAGTTTGGGTATCTCGAATGAGTCTCTGATCTGTTGGGTAAGTTGACTGAATAAATTTGTACCCACAAAGCTGAGATCCATATTCTGGACTTATCAAAATGCAGAAAAAAAAAAAAAAAAAATGCAGACACCCAGGCATAGCCAGCCAATCTAACTGATAACTTTGCACTGCCATATAGGTGAAAGTCGGAATCCAATGTGAAGTCTTAAAGACAGTAGAATAAAAGGCTATAATATTTCAGTTTTGTGCTTTGAAGAAATTGAAAGATTTGGAACATTTGAGAGAAAGGTGATAAGCCTAATAATAACATACAATTTCAGTAGTTTAGAGATGACAAATGATTCACTTTTAAAGAAGTTATACATCTCTGCTAGCAAGTGAATTGTTTATTTCATGCTTTGGTTAACAAAAAAAAATGGGAAAAAAGGTCAGATACTCATCTAAACCCATTTCAATGGTAAAAACAAACAAAAAACATGATTTTAAAACTTTTGAATGGTGTTCTTTTAATTCAATTTTTAAAATGGGAATCAAAGGCCTTGTGATTAAACGATGTAGTCCAGATAGTCAGTGGTACAATCAGATTTTATATTCCTGATTTTTGTTCCCATTGCTCTGTCTAATCCAATTGACTTGGAAAATCTTTCAGGACTGCTAAAGCACAGAGGGCCTAGATGAGAACAGATGTGGCTTTCTTGAAACAGAATGTGGACTACACACTCAGCTAACTCAGTTGGTAGAACATGAAACTAATTGCCTTAGGACTGCAGAGCCTGTTATTTTTGTGGTCAAGAGAGGAAAGATGTGAGTTAAATTGGAATATGAATTGGCAGTAATAATACCAGGCTCTGGTAATTAGCTTAACTGTTACTGTGGGACAGTAACATGTGGGACTTTGGACACCCTTTCAACATATCTGAACTTCAGTGTCCTCTTCTGTAAAGTGATGGAGATTTATACTTGTTTAAAGGCCCATCTAATGCCCAAATTCTATGATTTCATGTAAAATTTTCCAGTCTGAAAGTACATTTTAAAAAATCCGCCTTTTAAAGCAACCTTTAAAAATGTAAATTGACCTTGGGAGAGGGAAGATTTTTACTTAGTTGTCTTACTTTACTCATTACACCATACAAGGGATTCCTACAGGTCATGAAGTGTTTTGTAACAAATCAACTTTCCTCATATTGACATGAGATAGGAAATTAATGACAACTTAATTAAAGAAAAGATCTGAAGATCTCAGGGACTACAGTATGATCCAGTGGTATCATACTGACACAAGACAGGGTGTCAATAGACCTGGGACTTTGGAATTAACTTTCTGTGGCCTTATGCCATACCTGAGGCTCTATCAAATCCCAGGTACTGTGTTAGGTGATCAAAATGAAAAGATGAAGAAGACACAGTCCTGGGCCTCAAAGAGCTCACAATTTGGTAAGGGAGATCAATAGCTGGGTAAATAAACAATTGCAAGGTAGTTCGCTAAGTGCTATGGTAGATGTAAGGTAGCCTGAACAATGATTCTGAAACCTGGCTGCACATAAGAATTTCCTGGGGCCCTTTTTAAAAAATACAGATGCTTTTGCCCTCTCTCTCAGAGATCATAATTTTTTTTTAAAATTTTATTTATTTTTGGCTGCGTTGGGTCTTCATTGCTGCAAGCGGGCTTTCTCTGGGTGCGGTGAGCGGGGGCTACTCTTTGCTGTGGTGCGCGGGCAGGCTTCTCATTGCGATGGCTTCTCTTGTTGCAGAGCACAGGCTCTAGGCGCGTGGGCTTCAGTAGTTGCAGCACGCGGGCTTCAGTAGTTGTGGCTCGCAGGCCCTAGAGTGCAGGATCAGTAGTTGTGGTGCACGGGCTTAGTTGCTCCATGGCATGTGGGATCTTCCCAGACCAGGGATTGAACCTATGTCCCCTACACTGGCAGGCGGATTCTTAACCACTGCGCCACCAGAGAAGTCCCTCAGAGATCATAATTTACATGATCTGGAGAGGGGCTTAGTGAATTGGTGTTTTTAAAAGCTCCCAAGGATATTCTGATACACAACTAGGATTGAGAATTACTGGGATAGTAGAAGGGCACCAAACTTGGCCCTTAGGTCAAATAGGCAACGGTCAAGCAGACAAGAAGAGAAGAATCTTTCAGACAGAGGAATAGCTTTGTGCAAAGGCATGGATATAACAGAACTCATGGTGCATCAGGGGAACTGCAACTAGTTCTGTGCAGCTCACTGTAGACGTATGAGGGAAGGGGGTTACAGTGAAAGATGAGACTGGGGATGTAGGCAGGAGGCAGATCTTTATGTGTTTTGTGAAGGAGTTTGGACTTTATACTGAAGTCAAGGGGAAATCAGTAGGGACGTGACATGATCTCATTTCTCTTTTAGAAAAGATAGTTTCAGTGGTGATGTGGAAGATGGATTAGAGGGGCTGGAATCAGGGAAACTAGTTAAAGAGGCTGTGGTAATCCAGGCAGGAAAGAGAGCCTGAACTAAAACAGTGGCACTGGGAAGGCAGAAGATATTCAAGGAATAGATAACTAGGAGGCAGTATCAACAGGGCAGATGGGTGAGGTGGGTGAAAGAGTAAGAGGAGTCTATGGAGTATTATTTCCTTATTTTGTAACTACTTTTGCTCATTTGCTAGTGGAGGATCTGCCCGGAATTAAACACTTCAGAGGTGGAGAGGAACAGCTTTTAATGGACTTGTTAACAACATACAATGTAGTTTGAATCTAGTCATTTCAAAAATCAAAAGCTATCAAAATAATGAGGCTGTTTACAATCCCTAGATGACTAAATTCCTGACATGCTTAAGGCCAAGCATCTAACTAGCATTTCCACCCATTGTGGAGGGGAGAGAGTGTGGAAATAGCACTAAAACAAAGGTTTGAGAGATTTTAATTAACACAAATGGCTGCACCTAGTCTTTAAATCTGTCCAAAGCAAAGGGAGTGAAAGCCTTCTAATCCTTCAGCGCTTCATCTGGCCTTGACCTCAGAAAAAAGAGCCTCCCTCTTCCTTCATCAAACTGACTTCCTTTAGCTCCTTGTTGTTCTGTGTAGGTCTTTGCGCCCAGAATTCTCTAAGACAGGAAAAAACAGAAAAAAATGACAGCTAAAGCACCAAGTGTCCTGGCACTCATTTTGCAAATCCTCTAAAAATATTAAATTAGAATACTAAAAATATTAACAAATGCATTCCAAAATTCTACACCCACTATCTATTCAAGCCTTTGAAATTATTTCAAAAACCAAAGTAATTTTCACATTAGATTCACTTTTGCCAGTAGTTGCTCTGCTCATAGCTGCAGTGTCCATGGTACCTGATGGGGAAAATTAGGAAAATGAGAGCTTTCTTTGAGTAAAAAAACCTAGTTTTATTTTGAGTTGCAAGGCTATTAACATTCATCATAGTACCATATCATTGTAGGACTGACTCTGGTATTAGCATTGATGTGGATTTTCTAATTGTTGTTTTAGAAAATAACTTCATCAAACAATGTTTTTAAAGTTGAAGTGGCAAACCTTTTTTTTCCGTTGAGAGCTCATGTCCCACAGGAAAAAAAAAATCGTTTGAAGATTACATCAAGTAAAAACAATTTTATTTGAGAGCCTACAAAGTGTGCTTCCAATACAACTTTTAAATGAAGAAATGAGGTGATAAATCACGCAGATATCTGCACACCCTCTGGTAACCCAGACACATATTCCACAAAAATGGCTAACTGTGGACAGCGGAGAACAAACAAAAGATGAAGGTGGGGGTGGGGATGAGAAAGAGGAGGCAGAGAGAAAACCAGGCACAGACTGAGAGAGAAAGGGAGAGAATAAAAAGGGAAAGAGGGAGAATTGTAGGGTGCTAAATAGGCTCTGTGGTGAGTCAGTCCTAAGTAAGGGTTGCCAGACTAAGATATAGGACACGCAGTTAAATTTGAATTTCAATAAACACCAAATAATTTTTAGTATATGTATGTACCATGCAATAGTTGGGACATATTTAAACTCAACATTTATTGTTTATCTGCAAACAATGTTTCAAACTTAACTGGGGATCTTCTTTCTATTAGCTAAGTATGACAACCTAATCCTAGACAACCTTCTGCTCTCCTGATTGTGTGATGCAAAAAAGTTTAGAATAGATTGTCACTCACTGAAATAATCATAATATGAATACAGGTACAGTTTACTTTTTTTTCAACCTTCAAAATGTATATTTAGGAAAGAAGACTTTTGTTCTCCCCTGGACTTCTGTGGAGTTTTATAGGAAGTGAAAGAATGAGCTAGTTTAGAAATTAACTTCGGACTTCCTTGGTGGTGTAGTGGTTAAGAATCTGCCTGCCAATGCAGGGGACAAGGGTTCGATCCCTGGTCCGGGAAGATCCCACATGCCGCGGAGCAACTATGCCCGTGCGCCACAACCACTGAGCCTGCGTGCCACAACTACTGAAGCCCACACATCTAGAGCCTGTGCTCCACAACAAGAGAAGCCACTGCAATGAGAAGCCCGGGCACCACAATGAAGAGTAGCTCCCGCTCCCTGCAACTGGAGAAAGTCTGTGCGCAGCAACGAAGACCCAATGCAACTAAAAATAAATAAATAAAAATTAAATTAAATTAAAAAAAAAAAAGAAGTTAACTTCATGACCTACTAATACCATGAACCAAAGGCTGACATTCAAAAGGTTCAAGTTGCTGCAAAGCTTGAAAAAGCCTGTATTTGAGGGCAATGCTATTTATCAAGGACTCAGATTGGAGCCAGCTGTGGGTTTCCGCCCCTGCCTTTCAGAATTTTAGCTTAACACTACTTTTTTTCCTTTCAGCAGCACCTGCTGGAGTGTATTCAGCCATCAGGAGGAGTAATACTAAAGTGAAGCAAAGGTTGAAGCTGGGGAGAATGACTTGCTTTCAGAACAGAGGGAGTTATAGAATAAATAAGGTCTCAAGAGTATTCATTTCCCACTGCACTGGGCTTTCATCTCAATTTATAAGTGTAGCAAAATATTCACATGCAACCTTCAGCTTCTTAAAAGAGCTCAAGGAAATGCTAAGAGTTGGGGTGGGCGTTTGGGGGTGGGATAGGGGAGGAGAAAAAAGCAAGGCTGTCAGAATCAAGTGTCTTATCACCAGTTCTATTATTATGGAAGATAAACCTCTTCTTTAAACACCGGCAGGTGTGATGGGAAACAGCTGAATTTAAAGATTGCTTCGTGCCTGTGCGCTCTAAGATAGGTGACTGCCAAAGGCCAAGAACTGCTCTCTTGACCCTACAGAAGCCTGGGAAGGGCTGCCGTCCACTCTGGGTCAAACTGTAATTTTATACTGGTCTGGAAGTAAATCCCTTCAAATGTGGCCCGTCTCTGGAAAGACTTCACCGTGGATATAAAATATTTTTCTCTTCTATAAGACTAGGTGATGAAGTATGCTAAACCGATGAGACTGACCTGGCTAATGATACATACAACCTGGGCCTCAAGGGAATTTGCAAGTAGGGATTGCTTGAAGTGTTACAAAGTCAGTATTAACACAGGATTATATTTTGCCAACCAAACAGATCACACCACTGCAATGCAGCCAACCAGCACACAGGACAATCGATGTGGGAGGAGGAATTCTTGGCGAGGAGCAGTGCGATACCCCTCCCTCTACTTGGAAATGCCTATAACAGAAGGGTCTGTACCCTGATTTGCTGGAAGGTGTGTCCAGAATTACATTCAATCCTTTAAGACAGATCTGTGAAATTCAATTCTTTTGAAACTAGAGGAAAAGGAACATTATCCAGGAACACTACTAAGTACTTAAACTTCAAAAGGTCCCCACCTTGCGCAATTGCCTGATTTTTTAATTCCTTGTCCTGATCGCCTGATTTATCTGTGGTAGAAAAAAAACAAACAGTGTTAGGGATTGTGGAGGGCGGGACAGTGGCTGTTTTTGGAATGGAGGACACTGTAGTTCACGGAGTGGAATAATAGGTACGGATTTTGCAGCAGAATGCTGAATTTAATACGGGATAATCAAGGCTGCCAGTAATACACCTCAGTGTCACAAAGCATGGCAGAAAACACCAATAGATCTTTTAATTTTTTTCATTTGATACATAAAAGTAGCACATTTTGTCCTAAGGGCAATAGAAGACTGATGGCTCCCTGCAGGTTCCTGAATTACCACTGTTTATGGACTAAAGGCCTGGATGTGATTGGTGCCACCTACTGGGCTATATGCAGAATTACAAATCTGTCAACCCCTTTTGGAAGTAGTATTTCTTTTGTTAACTGAGCAAATTAATGATGGGGGTATGATTCTTTATTGGGAGGATTATACATTAAACAAGTGATAAGCTTGAATTCAAATCATAGCCTTTAGAGGTGGAAGAGTCGTAAGAAATCACATACTGGAACACTGTCACTTTATAGCATATTTTAGGAGGTGAGCTTTGGATATGCAGTCAGAAGCCTGGCTTCTCTGAACTAGTTTCTTGTTCTATAATACCTATCCCATAGAGTCATCATGAGGGTTACACAAAACCATGTTTTCAACATGCTCTATAATATGTTATTGTTGCGTTAGATAAAGAAAAACACTGAAACAAAATGACTGGTCCAGGTCATCTAAATGGTTAGCCTCAGAGTAAGACCTGCAACTCATATATCTGACTCTAAATCCAGTGCTTTTCCCAGTAAATTGCTATTTCCCAAAATTTGATGGTGAGATGATTTTAGGAGGTAACTGCAATAAATTTAGGAGGTGCTGGAACACAGCATTAAATACTATAAATCAAATCACAGTGAGAAAATTATTCCTTTTTGATTCTTTCAAACTTGACACATTGATGGCATCAAGGAGAAGACTTTCAGTTTGGTGCTGGTTTTCTTTAAAACTCTCTACATCTTGCTGATCTCACTTCCTAATAAAGATAAAACAGACCTTAGGGTTCAGCACTGTGTTAGAATACTAAAATTTTGTTCTCTGTATACTTATTATGTTTACTTTCTATTATAGAAAACTATATTTGTTTTTCATTTACAACACATACTACTGTTGGTAATAATATCTTAATATAACTACTTTAAAAATCCCTCTACGAAGAAAACTAATATTCCTTTTGTTTTCTTTTCAATAATTAAACACTAGGTTATAAATAGGTCAATAAAACCATAATCTAAGACTTAAATTTCATATCCACTTGGGCTCAAACAAACTCATAAATTTTGTATATGTGTGTATTAGAAAATGAAACTGGCCTACAATCAGTGCTCAATGCATGTGCAATCAATAACACACAAGCAATGGGTCACGCATGCCTGTGGCTACATGCACTTGTGGTAACTGAACAGTTTAGTGCCCTATCGCTTAATACTCCAGAAGCATTAGAGGAGAGAAGAGAAAAGAGGATGTTGATCTGTGGGCTGTTCTAGTTCAGAGTTCAGAGATTCAGTGTTCTGCAAGCAAGGGGAAAAAAATCTTCCGTAGTGATCATGCTGAATGGAATATTTCACTATTTATTTTCTTGGCTTGATTTGAATCCAGAGGGAAAAGATTTTTGGCTCCTTACTCTATGGATCCCTTGAGATGACTTTCAGCTAATTTTAAATGAAATAAGACGTGGATCTCTCGCCCTCATAACCCTCCCCTCCTCTATGTTTTTAATTCTGTTTGTATTCCAGGTTGTATTCCAGGTTCTTATTGGAGAAGAAAAACTCAAGCTTTCTGCTTTCCAATTCTTATCAGAACAACAGTTAAAAGAGAGACATGAATGGAACACTGGCTGAAGGATAGCTATTTCCTCCAATCATCCAGATTTTCTAACTTTTAAATATGGATCAAGTCAGACCAACAGAGTGCTATGGACCTGGACCAAATCACCTTGAGCTGATCCATCGCTTTTAAAAAAAGTTCACATCAATAATTTCTTATCAGATTGTGCCAAGGAACAGATAAGAAACAGCCTAGGAAATTTAGATTCTGAATTTATTTTAGAAATATTTTTGAGGACATTAGCTACTATGACACACATAGAGTGTCCTGTCCCCCTGATGAGGACCTGGAAGAGAAATTTCTCTCTCATTTCAGTACCAGTAAAAGCTGTGTTTCTTCTGAGAACTTGGTTTATTTTTATTTTGTGGACACCATAAATTCATGTTTCTTTTTCGGGGAAATTCATAACCAAGACTGAAGCCTACCTGTACCAACTGTATGGTACTTTCATTACACATTTTTATGTATTTACCTGGCTTCAACTTATTTTCCCTTTGCCTTGATTTAGTCATCTGTTTATTTGATCTTCATGCTGTGTGTGATTTTATAAGTTATTCAAGCCCTTATGGAATATGATTGAGAAGAAATTAGAGACATACATATTAATATTGATAAAACATTGGCATCCCTTAGCCATGATTTCTTATTGCATGTCTCTTTTTTAAATTACAGAGTTCAGATTCATAGATCCATGAAAACTTAAGAGTCCTTTCTTCCTGTCCCTCAGAAACCATTCCTTTATTTTTTTATGGTAAGCTATATGATTTCCTCTAATGATGCCATAAATTCTTTGGGGTGGGGAAATGGTGAAACTCCCAGAGGAATATCTGGATTGGTGAAACTCACAACCATTGTTGGATGTCTCTTTGGCCTTCTATTCTGAAGTAGCAGAGTCTATTCCAATAAGATTTGTGAGATCAAACTACTCTAATTCCTAAGAAAGGGGACGAGGTGAGGAGAAAACTAATATTTTATCAGGTGTCAACTATGTATCAACTACATATGCTAAGCACACAGTATATTACTCAGTCTTTACAAAGGAAAATTTTATTTCCTCTAGAGGAAACCTTATCTTGATATAAGGGTTTCAGTGTAATAATAATAATGATGATAGTGAAAACATTTATTATAACACTGCTAACTAACTTACTGTGTGCCAGGTATTGTGTTATCACTTTACAGGTAATGGGATCTCCAATGTAAAACAAAACAAACCTCAAATTGTGTACCTATGATACTCTACCTACCTCGGGACCCAGGAAGATTCAAAAATGCTTGCTTTGGCTCAAAATTCTGCTGTATGTACAGTGATAACTTCAGATCATTGGGCTTCTGGTAGTTCTTCAAGGCTTCAATTCTCGGCTCAATCACTTTGCCATTAAAGTCATTCTATAAGAGAACATTTTTCAAAACTACTCATATAGTATTGGCTTCTCTAAATCCACTATTACCTGAATCCTTTTAACTCAGAAGTTTAAAAATGATTCTATCATGCTCAGTCTTTAAAAGTGGGCAGAAATTATGTGTGATTCCCCCCCCCCATTTCAAATAGGACAAAATCAAGATCATAGGGAAAAAGTGCTATACTCAAGGTAAAGCTGGAGATAGGTCTCTTCAGTCATCTTCTCACAAAACATTTCTTTTAGCATGACAATTGGTAATCCAGATGAGAGGATCAGGTTTACCATTAGGAAACTAAAAGCCTCTATATTGCATGAATGAAATTGTACCCTGTGTCCAGGCTTGGAAGACTTAGTACCTGAATGAAGTTAGCTTGTTCCTGATACCTGACCCATTCCATTTTCCTCTGTTGCTTTTCCTGGTGGAAGAAAGAGCCTCTGGTGACAAAGTAAATTGAGATCAGAAATCAGTTTTCTCAATATGCTGCAGACTTTATAGCAAAATTATGGTGTCATAGATTCACTAATATATTGGTCTCAACTGCACAGTCCTCTTAATTGGCATCACCTGTACATCCCACTCTCCAAAAGCTAAAAGCTAAATGAACAGGATCGTTTTCTATCAATGAGTTGGCTGCGGGAAGATTAGATACAAGCATAATATCTCTAAATAAATGTTCAAAAACAAATTAACAAGAGTTTTGACATCACATAGCTATTTCGAAGTTGTCATTATTGGTACAGATTTTCCCACTTTGCTCTAGCTATCATGATTTACCAGAAACTTGCCGTGTCACTCTGACTCAAATGTAATACCCCAAGGGAACCAGATCTCCTATAAAATTTTGTATCAGTTCAGGAGCACACTTAGGCAGATTATTGCTACATTAAAGATTTCTAATCTATCAGCTCTAAAAGCCACTACTTTCAGAAAGATCATACTACCTTCCTTATTTCCTTCACTTTCTCTGCACACAATGTCTCCAGTTCATTCTTGGTCTTCCTAGATGATGAGGGGGTTTTGGGAGCCTGGGAAGAAAGAAGAGAGCTAAGGGAATAGGAGGTCCCAGGAAAGAAATGCAATGTCTTAGCAGACGGTAAATCCAATATACCCTTAAGGCCCAGATCCTTCCTATCTGTCTATCTACCCTAATCAGTCCTGATTGTCAACGGGCTGTTGCCATCTGTGTGGCATCAACAACTTTGAAATTCTAAGCACCATGCAGTCCACTTGCCTTTCTGTCCTGTAAGTCTGCTTTGTTCTTTATCTGCAGTGCTTTTTGTTGATCACTGAGTTCTTCTGTGCTGAATGTCTGTAGAGAGACATTTTGGCAAAGCTTTAAATTACTGGGACTTCATGAGGGAAGTGGAAAGCCAATAGGTGTCAAGGCTTTTGGTTCCTGCCAGTCAGAAAACTCTCAGGGCCTGATATGAAAAGTGTACTACCAAAGGAGGTTCAGAATGGAATGAGCCCTTCCATCTGGTCTTTTGAGTGAAACTTATAATAATAAAAACTATTAACTGAACCTTTATTATATGTCAATCACTACTGTAAGCTACTTACTACATTACTTATTTACTCTACTACATTACAAATGTTCTCATTTAATCCTCACAGGACTATTTTTATTTCCATTTTATAGATAAGAAAACTGAGTCTTAGAGAGGTTAAGTCATTTGTTTAGGGTCACTCAGGTAGGAAAGTACAGAGCTGGAATTTGAACCAGATCTCTTGGAATCTGAAGTCTGTCTTCTTAACCACTAGGCATACGATCTTGTCTCTCTATTTCTCATTGTCTAAAAGTATGGGGAGGGAAAGTCAATCACAAGCTCAGGTATATGGACATCCCTCATACAAAGTCTTTTGGGAACTCTGGAGAAACTGGATTTTGACAGAGGAATGATGCTGGCATATTTCCTATCACTAAGACTCAAGAACTCAGAAACTAAAACTTCTCACAATTCATAGAATTGATTTGTAGCTGCCACTGAGAACTAGGATCAGATCTCAGTACAAGATGCAGGTCTTGATAGTATCCTAATTATCTGTGCAAAGGTGAGATGGAAAAAGCAGTCAGAGATCACACTCACACCTGTTTATATCACAAGACAATCTGCTATTCAGGTCTCATAATTTGTGAAAAAGCACTTGGATCCCAAAGGCTTAGTCCACAAAGGAATTCTACCCCTGCTTGGTTTCCCAGCAAAAGGCCATACTATTTTTATTTATTTTTTATTTATTTTTTTTAAACTCTTTTTTTTTTTTTAACTTTGGATTTATTTATTTATTTATTTTATTTATGGTTGTGTTGGGTTTTCGTTTCTGTGCGAGGGCTTTCTCTAGTTGTGGCAAGTGGGGGCCACTCTTCATCGCGGTGCGCGGGGCTCTCACTATCGCGGCCTCTCCTGTTGCGGAGCACAGGCTCCAGACGCGCAGGCTCAGTAATTGTGGCTCACGGGCCTAGTTGCTCCGCGGCATGTGGGATCTTCCCAGACCAGGGCTCGAACCCGTGTCCCCTGCATTGGCAGGCAGATTCTCAACCACTGCGCCACCAGGGAAGCCCCCATACTATTTTTATATTAAACAATGCTGTGATTATTGCAAAGTCAAAGGGGAATTAGAATCAGGTATTCGTTCATTCAACTTACATTTATTGATTGTCTACTATGTGCCAAGCACTGTGCTACATGCTAGGGATTCCAAGATGAACAAAGCAATCAAGATACTGGAGAAGCATGTATTCCAGAACAGGGCAGGGAGATAAGAAACAAATAAAATAATAATAACACAATAAAATAAAAAAAATAGTGAGCTTATATTATAAAAATTGTTATGGAAGACATGAACAGAATTGTATAATAGGAAGTGGGGGGGGATGATGTCCTTTTTCAGGTGGAGTGAATAAGGAGGGCTTCCCTGAGGAGGCGACATTTAAGCGGAGACCTGAAGGATGAGAATGAGCCAACTATAAGAAAATAGCATTACAGCCCAGGGATAAAGCAAAAGCAAAAGTCTTTAGAAAAGAAAGGTCTTGGCATGTGGAGGCCAGTGTGGGAGGGGAGGTCTTCTATGAGAGGAGACTAGAAAGGTAGGCAAGAGCCAGACTATGCCTGGAATGGCTGTAAAGGGTTTTCCTAAGAAGAGTGACATTACTTGATTGTTTTAGATAAGATCAGAGAATGAATTGGAATGAGGCATGGGTGGAAACAGAGACATGAAAAAATGAGGATGTGGACCAGAAAAAAGGGAAGCTTCTTTGCATTATGGTTTGTAAGACAGATACTTTCAAGAGATCCTTAGAGGCACACATACCTTGTTCCATAGCATTTCCACTTCCTTCCGAAGCATCTTGTTTTTCCTTTCCTGTTGGAGGGGAAAAAGCAAACAAATAGAAATATGTGTTTGTCTAGTCATTAAAGTTGGAAGGAATCATTAATAGGGGGACTAAGGGGTAGGGGCATAGTAAACCACAGAGGAAGGCAATAAATGGGCCTAGCCCCAAACCCAGGAACATGAGAGATGAGATTGATGATGATGATAAAAAAAAATAACAATTTGGAATAGTAACTTTAATTATGGTAATTGTGGTATATCTATATAGTAGTGAGTTCCTCACACTTGAAACACTTAAGATGTTCTGATCATATGGCAGTTTCTTTGGGGCTTAGACCACTAATTTTTAATTTTTAAGATCCTTTATGTTGTTAATTTTTTAAAATAAACTTATTTATATTTTTATTTATTTATTTTTGGCTGTGTCGGTTCTTTGTTGCTGCACAAGAGCTTTCTCTAGTTGCTGAGAGCAGGGGCTACACTTCATTGCAGTGCACGGGCTTCTCATTGTGGTGGCTTCTCTTTGTTGCGGAGCACAGGCTCTAGGCGCACGGGCTTCAGTAGTTGTGGCTCGGGGGCTCTAGAGCATAGGTTCAGTAGCTGTGGCGCACGGGCTTAGTTGCTTCACGGCATGTGGGATCTTCCCAGACCAGGGCTCGAACCCGTGTCCTCTGCACTGGCAGGCGGATTCTTAACCACTGTGCCACCAGGGAAGTCCTATATTGTTAATTTTTTAAAATCTTGAAAGAATCTCTCATACCAAACTCTTTCCTTTCTTTTACTTTGGTTATTTTCTATTTCTTCTGAAATGTGAGGGGTTAATATGCTTGTATTCATTAACCTTTAGATAAAAAGTTTTTCAAAAGTCAAAAAAATAGAATTTTTGCTAGCTAGTTCTTATTCTTCCCAACATTTCACCTGACTCCCTTTGTCCTGACTCCAGGACTTTTCTAGATCAAGGACCTATGAGTGTTGGAGCACCAATGCTAGAGCTGAGCACTCTGTCTGACAGCAATGGAATTGACAGCCCTGTTCAGAAGGCCATTCCCTGGAGTGCCCACGAACCTCTTACCAGATTCTGCTTCATCTCTTCTGCTTCCTTAATGAGCTCAATGACTAAGGATTCACCATTCCCCTTCCCTGCCATAATCTGCCTCATGATCTGCAGACTAGAAAGAAGACAAAGATATCACAAAACATAATACTTCCTAAAAAGAAATATTAATATTCCATGACCAGTCAGAAACTACTCTACCATGAGAGGGAGATAGGGGCTGAAATCACAAGATTTATGGAAGTCCTTCTGGACATAGAAGGTCTCCAAAACACAATTTCATTCCTAATCGACGTTTGCCTTAGGTATGTGCTCTATAATGAATTCTGTGCTCTGTAAGGCTCAAAACTTAGGTCTCCAACAGCTAGTGAGACTCCTCTCCACCCCTTCAGAAGGAAGTTTTGTTGTATGACTTTTGGGGTAGAAAGGGGCGTTTTTTTTTGCCTCTGTGAAGAAGGAGGTTGAAGAACCTCTTGTCTTAAGGATAAATCTCAGAATTATTCCCTACTCCCATCTCTGTCCATCTCCCCTACTTTGCTTCTCCACATAAAAAACATTTGAGTTAGTTGGAGAACCCACTTATATCCTTACGGTAGCCTCTAGAGAATCAAGCCATCAAGAAGTTTCTGACTCATGAAGAACCTAGGGGCAAGACGGGAATAAAGACACAGACCTACTAGAGAATGGACTTGAGGATATGGGGAGGGGGAAGGGTAAGCTGTGACAAAGTGAGAGAGTGGCATGGACATATATACACTACTAAATGTAAAATAGATAGCTAGTGGGAAGCAGCCGCATAGCACAGGGAGATCAGCTCTGTGCTTTGTGACCACCTTGAGGGGTGGGATAGGGAGGGTGGGAGGGAGGGAGACGCAAGAGAGAAGAGATATGGGGACATATGTGTATGTATAACGAATTCACCTTGTTATAAAGCAGAAACTAACACACCATTGTAAAGCAATTATACTCCAATAAAGATGTTAAAAAAAAATTATCTTCGCCTGCATAATCTTTGAATAACCCTGCATATTTTCAGTCTTCTAAATATTGACATGATTCACAGACAAAAGAGTTTAATATTAGAATTTTATTGTATTTTATTTTCCTGAAATTGAATGAAGCAGTGATTTGTAAATTTTTTTGTATATTTGTTTTGTTGCAAATCCAGACTATTTGTTAGAGGCCTATTCATTCATTGTTTATTATTGTTAGTAGTTGTATTAGTATTAATAGCAGTAGTAGTATTGCTGCTGTTAATATATGCTACTGCTTTCTGCAGCAGAGTTAGAATGTTAGAGTACTTTATGCTTAAGGAAAATGAAATATTATATAAGAGTGAAGAAGAAATGATATACATTTACTGTATTGGGGTAGTTGGTAAAAAATTAAAAGGAAAGAAAACAAGACCATGACTAAAAGAATTGATTTTTACCTAATTGATTTTCATCTCTTAGAATTAATGAATCCTATCATTTTTGTTATATTTGCTTTATAATTTTAATTAAAGATATAAAACGTTATGTATAAAGTTGAAATGTTTCATTTTTACACTTTCTAGGCTTATTTTTTCTCCTTAGAACCAAGTATGGCAGACTATGTGGGTAGTAAAATATTTTATGTTAAATTTTTAAATATTTATCTTGATTTTATTAGTTGAATCTTATTTTTTACTAATTAAAAGTCTTCTGTTATTCTAAAAAAAAAAAAAAGAAGTTTCTGACAAAATCCGAATTAATATCAAATCTATGACTGTGAGACAGGATATTCTTTAAAGGTATTAATTAACTTATGCTTATGTTCTTTGTGCTTTTCCCTCTCTAATTATAAGCAAAGAAGCCAGCCTTTGTGTTCCCTTGCCCTGAGAGGGCTGAGTTTCTCGGTTGTAAACAGCTGGTGCTTGACTACAACTTTCTGCCTGGCGTTTGTTCTCACAACTTTCTGCCTGGTGTTTTCTCTCCAAAAGTCTGAACTCCCTGAAATGTTTATGGTAAGGTAGAGAATGAAGGTAGACACATTAAGGTGAGATTCTCTGAAACTAGAAGGGAAAAAGAGAGTTGGTGGATCCCAAGAACAGTGAGTGCCCTAGCAAAGAGTTAAGACCTCAACTGCCTAGTACATTTAATAAGGCCAGACCCTAATCCAGAGGACTTTGATGCTCAGAAATGATTACCATTTCACTACTTGGCGATGGAAGAACAGAGTCATCTATCCTAAAGTGACTCCACAAACATGAATGAGGAGCTATCTGTGTGACCATGATGGATTGAGGATAGTAAAGTCTCTTAACAGTTTCTTGGGAAGAAAAGTAATAACTGTAGCCCTGTGAGATGAGCTGAGTTATACTTAATTCTACTAAAAGAAGAAGGATTCCTTGCCACCCTGATTTTGTGGTTACATTCTTTTTAATTTACTATAGCTGAAGGTCTAAACCTTTTAAAAAAATGTAAATAATCATTGCTAAATCCTATGGATTAAAGTTCTCTTGCCTTTCCCCTTCTAGGAAATCCTGAGAAGGGAACACTTACCTTCTTTGTCTTTCCTCCAAGTTAGACGTCAACTTCTGGAATAACAGCTTGTTCTTATCTTCTAGAGGTTTTAACATCTCTAGCAGTTCCTGCTTCCTTAGTTTTAAATCCTCACTCAACTCCTTCAAGTAGTTGTCATCTATTTTTGAACTTCTGTGGGAAGAGACACTATATTTGCCTTCAACCCGGGCTAATAACAGAGACCCTCTTTTCGTTCCTGGATAGTTACCACTTGGCATCTTCCGTCAAAGACTCACCTTGTTTTGGAAGATAAATAAGATCCTGGAGAGTTTGAAGCACTTGTCATCTTGAAGGAAAACTCCTACTCTAAGAATAAAAAAGGTCTTCTTGAAAATATGTGCCTTGTTGTTCCATTCAGTTAAGTCATCATTTTTGTGCTGCTGTTCTTGAAACTCCTGTTGCACTGGACAGATTTTTAGCTACAGGTTGAGGTCACAATGGCGCTAAGACCACAGATTTCACAGGTCTTTAAAGTAACTCCAACATCAGTGACAGCTTGTTGACTGAAAATACTACTAACTACATCTGAGCAGTTCTTACCTTAGCTTTAACCAATGCCAAAAGTTTTATTCTGAAGTCTTTGACTGAATAGGGTAGAATCATAACACATCTATATTATGGAATTCCTATTGTGTTAGAAAGTGATGGTTTGTCAAAAATAACTCATCAACACCATCTTCCATGGCAATTGACCTCCATGGAATGCCTACTATCTGTAGGGCACAGCACTGGATTCTGTGAGTAAGGAAAAGATAAAGACAAAGCATCTGCCTCTGGGAGACTTAGGAGGAGGAGGGGATACTTCTAGGATACATTAAAAAAAAATAGAGGCCAAACTGGCAAATACAGGTATGGGTATAATATTGAGTAATACAATACATGAGCCAATTGTCATTACTTTCCTATCTTTTTTAAAAAAAATTATTTATTTATTTTTGGCTGTGGTGGGTCTTTGTTGCTGCTCGCGGGCTTTCTCTAGTTGCGTCAAGCGGGGGCTATTCTTCCGTTGCGGTGTGCGGGCTCCTCATTGCGGTGGCTTCTCTTGCTGTGGAGCATGGACTCTAGCATGCGGGCTTCAGTAGTTGTGATATGCAGGCTCAGTAGTTGTGGCCCACGGGCTTAGTTGCTCCACAGCATGTGGGATCTTCCCAGACCAGGGCTTGAACCTGTGTCCCCTGCGTTGGCAGGCGGATTCTTAACCACTGTGCCACCAGGGAAGCCCCTACTTTCCTATCTTTAAAACGTGATATATCACAATGGCAAGGTAGAATTATATCAGACATGAAACAAGAAGATATAATTTGTAAAAGATCATACTGTCAGCATGTCATTCCATAGCCAAGTTCCTTCCTGAGAGGCTGTAATTGTAGACTTACCTCCAGATTCTGATTTTGCCTCCATTTTCCTCTCCTTATTAGCATCACATTTCTCCTAGACCCTAAAATCTCCCGTCTTCATCTATTCACTTAGTGATCAGAAGATAACTGTAAGAGTTATACATTTGTTTCTTTCTTTTTTTTTTTTTTTGGCCACACTGCGTGGATTGTGGGATCTTAGTTCCCTGACCAGGGATCAAACTTGGGCCCATGCAGTGAAAGCATGGAGTCCTAACCACTGGACCGCCAGGGGATTCCCTTTTATGCTCTTTACACACAGTTTTAGGGCAATATTTTTAATGACATTCTCAAATGTGAATTGTCATGTTAATTTCAAGTATTAACTGAGCCTTTTCAGGGATTTTCTAGGGGCATTCTCCAAAATGACTTAAACCTTTTGTCTTTTGGGAAACCTTAAAGGCAGAGTATTGTAGTGAAAATAACACAAGATTTAGTTTGTCGGATCTTCGTTGGAATCTCAGCTTCGCTGTGAGAAGTGGGCTGACTGAGCAACTTACTATATTCTCTAAGTCCCAGTTTCCACTTTTATAAAAACGAGAATGGTAAATTAAAAGGTGTTTTGTAAGAATGAAATACAATATGTGAAGTTCTTGGCTCATGTCAGGTATTTACATTTTAGTGAATTTTTGGATGGTTTGGGTTTAGGTATTGTTTAATGTCCTAAGTAAGAGGTCAAATACAAAAAAGCTGATTTATACTATCCTAATGAAGCTTAAGCTTCAGAGCCCTTCATTTTCACAGACCTCTTCCAAAGGGCCCTGGACCTCATTTGGTATTCATAATTTTGTATTCTTTTTTTGGAAAGAGAGAACTCCCCAAATTATATACACTTTAAGGGTATATAAAGTATCTTCTACATCAAAACTTCTCTTTAGGCAGTCTCTACAAATACTTTTTCTAAAGCATGTATGTGTCACTTGTAATTTTTATATGATAGCTAGTGTAATATGACATTACATTAGAATAGCCATATCAGGTGAAACATAATGTAATTCACATAGGTTGCCCTAGGAGTTCCCATGAAAAGTTTGGATTGAAAGAGTGTGAGCGAACTCCACACACTTAAAAGAAGGAACAAGTTGGACTAATTATTAGTTGTGGCTTTTTAGACTGCAGATTTGGCAGGTGGTAGCAAATAGAGGACAAAAATGGCAATGATCACTGAAGCATGACCTCTTTAAATTTCTTGTTGTGACATTTGGTTGGCAGAATTATGTTAGAATTTTAAAACTTTAAATGCACATGCAGAATCCCAACTCACCTTCCTTTCAGTCCTTGGTTGGGAATGATTGAAAGTAGAACACTTGCTATTCTGATGTGCTCTTTTCTATAGCCAATCAGCACCTTTAATTTCCTAACATTCTGATGCCTCTTTCTTCAACTTGGAATATGACTTCCAAGAAGAATATTTGACTTGTAATAATGTACACAGACTTTAAGAGCTTAAACCCCCCCCCAAAACACCCAAACACCCCAGTTTTGAAAGGGGAATAATTGACATACTACATTATCTCTGGGACAGAGGTAGGGAGGGTGAAGAGATAGACGAACATTAGAAGTGGAAAGGAAAGAAGTTGAACACTAATTTTTCCTGAAGTAGACATTTAGGTCATCTGTTGATTCATGAAGCATGGTAGGAAACTTTGGAAGAGTAATAACTTGAGGTTTGGAATAGCACTTGAGCAGTGGAAAAGGAAGCCAACCAGGCAAGAGTGAAAGGATTGCCAAGTAGTGCTAAGGGTCAAGGTAATTTGGGAATTGCTGATCTGCCATGGCATGAATCAGCAGTCATGCAATTTCTCCAGCAGTACTTGGCAAACTAGAAGCAGTAGTAGAGAGAGCAGATGGTTGTTTGATTCTGAGCTGCGACTTGGCAGAACGGATGTGCAGAAGTTCAAGGGAGTAATGATACTGAGAGTACTGGTGAGAGTATCCATCAAAAGGCTGATCATCTCATTCAGGCGATGCAGGGAAAAGAATGAAGAAGGGGGTAGCTAAGAGGGGAGATTGAGAAGGGGTTGAATTTAAGGAGTTTGGGATGGAAGAACAAGAGTTTATGGTTAGCAAACATACTTCTTACGAAATAACTTGTAGAACCTCATCACTGTTTAGATAAATTTTAGTAGCAATTCATAATTTTTTTTTCTGCAGTAAGCTTTCTGTTTCTTCCTGTCACTGCATAATATTCACTGAAATTCATGTGGTACCTCAAAATAGACCTTATAACAAGCTATTCACAATGAACTCACCCAACGTTATAGCATTTGATTTTAGTATCTGTTAAGAGAAAGTGTGATTGCTCTATAATTAGAGAACTCAGAGCAATAGCATTTTTGTTAGTTTTACCAGTAGAAAATCAGATTAGTTTAATTAAGCCAGGTCTCCAAGAGTAGAGGCAATGATTTTCATATTAAAGCAAAAAAAAAAAAAAAGTTTTCCTATCCTCCTCACACTCAGCCTTGGTTGTAGCAATAAAATTACAGAATTCCTCAGTGAAGAAACATGAGGACCTTCTGGTCCTTTCTGACCCAGAGCCAGTTCAACCCCTGAGGAGATTTTAAGAATTCCATTAACTAAAATAAGGAGAGATGTGCTGGCAAAATCATAATAGCAAAAATTGTAGGCTCTTGAAGATCTCCCACATCTCCCTGTGTTGTCTGTTATGACCGTTTTGTGGTCTGCTTCACTTTAATCTGTGCTATAGCTGTCCCAGGCTAGAGTGCACCTACATTTGGAGTGAATCCGGGTAGTTAAGAAGATGGAGATTAAATTTTGGAACTCTTAAATTCTCTGTTATTGTTGAGGACTTTTTGAAAGTATTCTCTCAATGTGTCCAGATGCTTAGTACAATGGTCTTCAAACTGAGGTATTTGAACTTTCACAAAGACTTTTTAAGAAATGTGGGAACAAGGGTAGTTTTCAGAGGATCTTGCTGGATCCTCGGTTTCCACAAGTACTCTTTTACCGAAGTGGATCTGCCTGAAAATGTCCCTTGGTGGCTTTTCCTGTCCCCCCTTTCCTAATCACACTTTTACACTTGTTAAAATGGAATACCTTTCAATCACCTGAAATCTTACTTCAGTGACTTATCTTACTTCAGTGGTGTGCTTTGGGGGGTGTGTAAAAACCTCTAGGGCATTATACTCACTACAAGGTTGGTGTTGGGGTTAAAGAGAGTGAATGATTATTAATGACTGGATTACAAATTCTTTTGCAGGTCATGTGGTTTCCAATTCTTTGCTTTCAACAAAATTGAAGGATGACCTAATCAAATTTTCAGCTTAAATTTATTAAATATAAATTTTGATGATAAATTACTATATGGGTTTTGGCTTATAATTCAGAAGGATTTCAAAGATCTGAGTGACACTGCTATAACAAAACACCTTCCACTCCTGTTTACCTTGTGTAAACAATTTTTCTAAGTGAGTATTTTATGTAAAGCAAAAAATATGAATAAAATTGATGCTGAAGTCTGTCTTATTCTAGCTATAAATAATATTAACCTATTAATACAAGAATTAAATAGGGGGTAAAACAGTCTACCCATCAAATTAATAGAAGCATTTCTAAAATAATTCATTATAATTAAAAATTATTATGAAAATGTCTATTTTTTGTCAATGTGTACTACTTACTAATAGTTATAATGCTAATGCAATTCTGAAGAAATTTTAACATTTAGAAACTTAAGGTCACATGAAATAAAAAAAATAGAATTTCAATGTACATACATATTTTGCAGAGAAGAATGATAGGATGATAAAAAAAGACTTCAAGCATAAAATACATTACATTTGAATAAAATTCTGTGGGGAAAATGGGATGGAAATTTGAGTTCAAGGACAAAAAGGAGAAAATGTACAAAAAATTGTTTTTTTTTAAAGAATTTATTATTTATTTATTTATTGGCTGTTTTTGGGTCTTCATTGCTGCACATGGGCTTTTCTCTAGTTGCGGCGAGCGGGGGCTACTCTTTGTTGCGGTGCACAGGCTTCTCACTGCGGTGGTTTCTCTTGTTGTGGAGCATGGGCTCTAGGCACAGGGGCTTCAGTAGTTGTGGCTCGCGGGCTCAGTAGTTGTGGCGCACAAGCTTAGTTGCACAGCGGCATGTGGGATCTTCCCAGACCAGGGCTTGAACCCATGTTCCCTGAATTGGCAGGCGGATTCTTAACGCCTGCGCCACCAGGGAAGCCCCAGAAATGTAAAAATTTTCACTGCTAAAGAAGAGCTTGTTCATTTTATTGCATATGGGTTTTTAAGATTAATTGTATACATTTTAAAGTGACATAAGAGATTTATTTGAAAACATCAATATTACATCAGAAATTGTATTTTTTTAACCACTTTAACTTACAATAAAAAAGTTTAGATGTCAATCTAAAAACATGTGAAATGATACCTAGTTTCCTAGTGTTTCAAAATTCTTTTAGAATAGACAAGCAAAAAATAATAAGTCTAAAGACCACCGTTCCAGGGCAGTGGTTCTTGACTCTAATGTATTTAAGAATCCCCCAGGAAATTTGTAAAAGCTGCAAATTTCCGGGCTCATCCCCCAGAGATCCCTACTCTGTATATCTGGAGAAAGTACAGTTTTAACAAGCACTCTCTGGTGATTTTGATATGTCATTTGTGGATTGGCCTTTGAGCAATACCACTTCAAGTTTTCTTCTCAGATCACAATGCATCAGCAGAAAGCTGCTTGCTTGAATCGATTTTTTCTGGGCCATCTGTAGAATTGCCTGCCTCCTCTGAGTCATATTTTGTGTCACACCTTCACCTTTCACTTGGGAGGCCTTGAGAAAATTTTATGAAGACTTCCTGCATTTGTAAAGAAGATTATCCAAGACATCATTCTCTCACCTATTCTTCCCGGCCACCACTGCTGCCCACAGGTGACCACACATCACAAATTTCACTCAGAATTGGGTACCAAAGAAAGTGTTGCCTCTTCAGAGAACTATTGGTATGTAGTTTTTCTTAGGGATAAGTCAATAAACTGGTTTTGTTTTTCTTTTCGTCTGGTTTACTAGGAATCTCAGAGATAATTTTGTGACTTTGGACATTTGGGTCCTAACCCCTGCTTATGATCTTCTAACGTAATTAATATTTTTTTGGTCCTGATTTTTTAAATGACTTTTCCCCTTTTTTATTATTTTAATAAATCACCTCAGATCCTTTCTACAGAAGTAAATCTGTAAACAAATAAATCAGTAAACAAATAGCAAAAAACTATTCTTTTGTATATACTTTAAATATATATGGATACAATACATTGGAACCAAAATATTTTCTAGTTTTATTCATCTGTGTGTGTGTTTGAGTGTGTGTGTGTTTATACATCTGTAAAGGAAGTTTGCTTTGCTTATGGAAGTAGAAAATGGATTGATGAAATTTACTGTTACATTTTGGGTGTACTCAGTGGTAAGGCATACTGGGACTTCAGGTGCACGGTTGGAAAAATGAGGGGTGGGTAGGACAAACTAGATGGACTTAGGGTACTACCTGGGTGCCCAGGCTTCAGTTCCACTGGGGAATTATAGTACATAACAAACAGGAAAAGTAGAATCTCTTAATATGGAGCAGTCTAATCAGTCAATAAGAAGGATACAATGTCCACAAAATTCACCTTAAAGAGGTCCAGATCCCACAGGCAGGTGACTATGAAGGTGCCAATAGTCCTCCAAATATACCTTAAAATTTTTAGGAGTCCTTGAAAATAATGTTTGGTAGAGGGTAGAAGGTAGAGGTATGTATTCAAGAATTATTTATTTGTTCAATATTTTTAAAATCCTGTTATATGTCCTAGACCTGCCCAACCTTAGGGTTACAAAGTCAGATGAGACAAAGAAGAGAAAATCCTTGCTCTTAGGACTTTCCAGGCATAGACCAAGATCCTGCAAGGGCTGCTAGCCATGGGTCTCCTTTTGTAAATTAGAAAAAGATGTCCCATGTTGGCAATTAGGTCCGTCCAGTGCAAGGCCTGGCAACGGGTGGGGATGAGGGCAGCCCCCACTTGCCTCCTGGGTTAGAGAAGCTGGGGTGTATGGGTGCTAAGCGTATACTTGGAGCTCATGGTGGGGACTGCGTGGGGATAGGGGGCAGCAGAGGCCTCATCTACAGTGAGTGTGGGGATGGGAGCCACCACTCAGCTACAGCTGAAAATGCAGACCCAGTCCTGCCAGTTCTTAATGACTTTCAAGAGAAAATGGAAATCCGAATTTTTATGTAACCTCTTGACTTTTAAATGTTGCATGAACCAAACAACATATTTATGGGGTTTGTTTGGCCTGCAGACTGCCATTTTGAAACCCCAATTCAAGATAAATCAATTGTTTTCTGTAATTTCTAAGTTTTTCTCCCTCTCTTCCTTCCTTCCTTCCTCCCTCTCTTCCTTCCTTCCTTCCTCCCTTCCTTCCTTCCTTCCTTTCCTCCTTCCTTCCTTCCTTCCTTTCCTCCTTCCTTCCTTCCTTCCTTCCTTTCCTCCTTCCTTCCTTCCTACCTTCCTTCCTCCTTCCCTCCCTCCCTCCCTCCCTCTCTCTCTCCCTTTCTTTCTTTCTTTCTTTTTTTCTTTCTTTGTTTCTTTGTTTCTTTCTTCCTTTCTCTCTCTTTTTCTTGCATTGAAATGATCACTTTTAAAGAAGGCATTTAGATCCAGGTAATTTAAGCAGAGTTTTGCTTAAATTATATGAAATGCAAATTTGATCTCATTTCCTAATTTGATAGGTTTAGATTCACTATGTCAGAGAGTGAATGACAGAGGCAACACTCTTCAAAATAAAATGAAAACCAAACCCCCAAAACAACAGATATTTTTTGACATTTATTGTTAGGCATTACGGGGGACATAAAAAAGTATTACAAAGATAAAATGTAATATTTGTAAAGGGTTGGGGGTATATAATGCATCTCAAATTAGACAATCTAGTCATATTGCATAGCCAGAATCAAAAGTAGGCTCAGTAGTCCAGACTGAGCACAGAATTCTCTGATTCTTGTTTAGCTGTTTGTATAGGCTCATATGCTACCTCAACTGAAAAAAACCAAACAACCTAAAGTATCCCTCTACTGAATTTTTAAAAATTTAATAATAACCATGTATAATTTTAGGCACTACAAAATAAAAATACCAAATTATGTACCCTCGTCACCTATACTGCTTCAATAATCAAATACTAAAAATAAGAGATGATATTTATCATGTTATTAAGCCTTTCTTCTACATTGTGGCATTTTTTCTGTTTTTTCATTTGCACTTGCAAATAAATAAAGGATTATAAATGATAATTAGGAAACAGAAAGAAACAAAATCTGAGCAGGGATTGTATTTTTTAAAAGGCTGTGTAGTCCTGGGTGACAACACTGAAAATCTTCTGGCTTCATAAGCTGCTATTTTGCATGCACAAAAAATTTTATTCAGAGACTTGTTTAAGATACCAAGTCAGACTCCCTTTCCAATTTTAGTGTGAGTGCACTGTAGCAAACTTTCTGAATGTTACAAAATGAGGCATCAAATAAAACATTATTTCTGAACTATAGAATCATTTTAAATAAAGAAGTGTTATTACTTGGGTACATGTATTATAAACTTATCTGTAAACCAAGCAGCATTTACTAAAAAGAAAATGAAGTGTATTACATAGTAATGTATCATAACAATAAAAGTTCTGAAATAGATGCTAACTCTACATTTTTTAATTCATTAAGGACTGTTTACTCCTGTGTCCATATGGTCACAAAGTTTCATTTAAGAGGTTCACATTAATTAAGTAAAAGTTGTTTGGAACTTAAGTTATGGCATGGATGGGCATTTAAAAATAATACTGACCTAGGAACATAAAAAAGCTTAAAAAGGGTGAATATATTAATGGCTCTTCTGGGAAGTACTCTATAAAGCTCTTCATGAGCATGTGATCATGATGAAAGGGAGACAGATACATTTTTTGTCTTGCCCATTGAACAGATTCAATAATTATCAAATTGAATTGATAGTTGAAAACATCAGCATTTTTCAGCTTGAAATCTTTTTGTGTGTAGCAGACATCATTGTTTGCCTATATTAATGTTACTTCCTCTTTCTTCCTTGTGTCTAGTCCCAGGGTTGGAATCACAGCTGGTCAGATCCTCTTTGCCAATGATAGGTTTAAGTATGGACATGTGATTCAGTGCTGGCTAACAAAACTTAAGGGGAAGGCTGCTGGGGTTTCTAGGCAAAATTTGTCCTCTCTAATAAAGGAGATTAAAAAAAGGAAAAACTATATTTACTCTATGTTTTCTTTCTTACTTTGGATGCTTGGAGGTACTGTAGCCATTTTCAATGATGTAGAAGACCAAGAGAATTATAAAGAAACTAACCCAACACCCTGACAAGGTAGAACTGCTAAAGCAATCTTTGAACCACTTACCTTCAGACTTCTTAGGGCATGAAAAATTAAGTGCTTTTGTTGTTTAAGCCACTGATAGCTAGAATTCCTGTTGCTTGCAGCTTAATGGAGTCTACCTGGAATACCACATAAATGCAGGGTCAGTGGTGTGCCAGAGCCAGCTCACCCTGGCTGGTGAGACAACTGTGCCTATCTCTTCCCAATTCTGCTGTCAGTTACTCAAGCTGGTAGCTTTACATCACCTATGATGGGACTATTTACACTATGGGACTAGGCCAGTGATACATAACAGGGCTTTCCCCCCCACCCCGCCCCAAGAAAGCCTGTTGTTAAACATTTATCAGCAGCACACCACTGGGTGACTTACCTTACTCCTACAGATAAGTAATAATACCTACTATGCTATCTATCATCTTTTAAAATGCATTTTAAAATAACAAATGGGTAAGGAATTATATTAAGACATTCTCAAGTTGTGGAATTTTAGAACTGTAAGGGCTTTTAGTAAAGTAGAGCAAAATTAAATCTTGAGTGATTTTAAAACTAACCTAACCTAACTAATTAATTGCACAGTCAAGTCTACACTTTGACTCTTTATTCCCAATTTAGTGATCTTTCCAGTACAACACAGAGCCATTATATTATTTATGCAATAACAATAACAACAATAATAATAACTTTGCTTGTGAACATCTAGCCGCAAATAAAAGTATTAAGCTAGTGAGATATTCAATTTCTCTATAAATAGACCAACCTAGTTCTGATAATGCATATAATAAGTCATGTTTAATTACATATTCTAAATTTTAGTCTGTTCAGCAAAGATGCAGACCTTGAAGAAGGCTGACATATGGAAACTGTTAGTATGAGATTAAAAGCTGCCAACAACCTTCAATCATCATTACTCACAGTGAGTCCTGATGAGTAATGGGATGATCAGTTGTACTGCCCAGGTACACGAAGGATAGTCTCATCGAGAGGGAGCTGCTGCTACGTCCATCTTCCAGAGGTTGAAGGACTGTCAGATGAAGTCTGAGTTCCTCTGCTCGACTGAAGATAGGAAGGCAATCTTGAAAAATAGAAATTGTTTCGTGGGATGAAATGAATTCTCAAAGGATCTGAACTGGACTCTGAGACAATGTAGTGCCAGATTCTGACAAGATAGGTTTGAAATAACTGACCAAATTAACCAGCAGAAATTAGATGCTGAAAATACTCAACACTGGTTAGAGTACTTGTGGGAGCTTCACAGTGCTGGTGAGAGTGACAATTGGCAGACTTCTGAAAAGTGATTAGACAATATACTGCATATCAATAATCTTAAAAATAAAGATGTTGCAAAAATTTTGATAAATGTTGACAGTGGGGTGATGTGTATGGGGAAATTCATTATACTGGTCTCTCTACTTTGTGGTACAGTTGACATTTTCATAAACTTCTAAAACTCTCATAAACTTTTAAGAAATGTTTATAGTTTTTGGCTCAGGAATTCTAATTTTTAGTGATCTATTTTAAGGAAATATCATAGATTCAAAGATTAATTAATTAAATCATTAATTTATAATGAACATTCATTATAAAGTCATGAAAAATTGGAAACAATCTAAATTTCTAACAACAGGGGAATGGATGAATAAATTATGATATATCCATACAACAGAATGCAATGAGCCATAGAAATCTTACTCTGAAAGATATTTAATAAAAAGAGAAAATACTCAAAATACAATATGAAATAAAGAATACAGAACAGCATAGTCTATATGTGTGTGCATATACATGTGTGTGTTTAGAAGACTGAAGAAGATACACTAAAATTCAGGTTCTCTCAGTGATTATATTTTTCCTCTATTTTTCTGGACTTTCCAAAGTTTCTCTAGTGGGCATGTAGAAGAAACTTTTAAATTAAAAACTTCTTTCTTTTATAGAATCAATATATTCTAATTTAAAAAATAGAAAGAATGAAGAAAAAGGAAGAAAATATTGAAACATCTATATTTAGAAAAAAATAATATAAAATTTAAAAACATAACAAACAAAAACCCTTCAAGTCACTTGGAGATACTTCTGACAATAAATGGTATCTGTTTCAACCAGCATTGAAGTCAAGAAGGGAAAACTATGTACCATGTGAGTACAGGACAGAGCAGATTGACTGATAATGCCATCAAGGAGGTGGGGAGAAGAGAGATAAACTCATAGTCTAGGTGTCGAGTAGAGTTTTAGAGAAGTTGGGAATTGAGAGTGAATGTTTTTGGGAGCAGCTGCCATCCGTGTGAGGTTATGGAAAGGGAGAGCAATGGAGAAAGCACTTGAAAGATTCTTGCTCTGCCTTCAGGATGCACTCTCTACTTTGGGGTGCATATTTCTCCACTCGAGAAGTAAAGAGTGAAGACAGTACAGTATTACACTAATAATTACTTTGTGTCTTCCCAGCTGTTTGTTTCTGAACATGAGATCAAGTTCAGAATGAGCCAAGGGAGGCCCGACGTAATTTATTGTTATAACATCATTCCCAAACTTAAGACTTTGCTTGTCCCATATATGCAATTACATGGCTCTAGAAATCTGACCAGCTTTTTCTCACGTGAGTTAAAAAGCCCTATTCTAGACCAGTGGTTGTCAATTTTTTTTCTTTTGGCAACACACGGGAAGGGTGATATTCCTGTATGGACTATATTCCCATGGTGCACCCAGAGTTGAGACATTTCTCCAAATCTTCCTCTCCAAATTAAGAAAGCAATCCTAGTGAGCATAATGTTATTATAAAGAAATCTTTGACTGGACTTTGATCTACATTTGAAAACAGTGATTAATTCACAAAGGATGGCCGTCTTTAACAGGTTCATCCCTTGGGTAGGGCAACTAGGGTAGTCACCCCAGGCCTCACACTTGGAGGCAGGGCCGTGTAGGTGTGGCACCTATTCCTCTTTTCTGCATGTAATTAAAATCACTTTCAAAATTTCTGCCTATAATGATATCCCAAGAGGCTTATGAAGGTTGCTGACAGTGTAAACTCCTTCCAAGTGAGATTAGTGTGGGCAGGCAGGAGAGTTTGAGTTGCTAGGGTCCCACACCCATCTGGGAGTGGCCTTGCTTTTTAACTTTTCTCAGAATCAAATTACAAATAATCTCGCTTGAAAGAAGGCTGTGCTGTATTTCATCTTAAATTGGCCCTTTTATCTTGAAGTTAAAACTGAGTCACAGGAAAGTAAGAATGATGGCTGATGATACCCACTCATTAATCAATTACTTATTTAAACATTTACTATACGCACGGCACTATTCTAAGTTATAGGGATTCAGCGGTGACCAAAGACAGACATGATTGATCCCTACTTTCATAAAGCTTTCATTCTAGTGGGTGGAGACTGACATTGGACAAGAAACAAAACAGGATGTATTGTTGGTTCCTTTGCTCCCTCATTCAGTTCATTCCTTTAACTAACACATACTAAAAATGCCTAACACGTGCTAGGCATTCTAGATGCTTTCACGTAAATTATCTCATTTAATTTTTGCATTAACTCTGCACAAAAGTATATTATTATCTCCTTCTTATAGATGCATATATAACATAGTTTTCTGTAATGGTAAAAGAGAGGAAGCAATCAATATGTGTAACATAGGATGCTTGTTAAGTAAATTATAGTAATCTTTACAATAAAATACTATATTATGCAGCTACTTTTTAATGCAGTTATTATAAAAAATCTCTATGTGCTGATATGGAAAGCTGCCCAAGATACAGCATAACTTAAAAAAAAAAGGCAAAAATGCAGAACAGGGTTTAAAATCAGTTCATTTATGTTTTCTTTAAAAAAAGATATTCCTGGGGCTTCCCTGGTGGCACAGTGGTTGAGGGTTTGCCTGCTAGTGCAGGGGACACGGGTTCGAGCCCTGGTCTGGGAGGATCCCACGTGCCGCGGAGCGACTGGGCCCGTGAGCCACAACTGCTGAGCCTGCGCATCTGGAGCCTGTGCTCCGCAACAGGAGAGGCCGCGATAGTGAGGGGCCCGCGCACCGCGATGAAGGGTGGCCCCCGGTTGCCGCCAGCTAGGGAAAGCCCTCGCACAGAAACGGGGACCCAACACAGTCAAAAATAAATAAATAAATAATTTAAAAAAGAATTAAAAAAAATAAAAGATATTCCTATACCTATGTTTGTATATGAAAAGCATATGGAAGACTACTACATAAGTAATTCAATAGTGAGACTTCTGGTGGGTCTGCTGATTTAGGTTGAGGGGTATACTTACTTTTAATTGTATATTGATCCTTTTGAGAGTCTGAAATGTTAACCATACATATTAATTACTTTTTCAGTTAAAACTGTTGATGTGTTTTAAAAGAAAGTTGATTGGCTTTCTTAGAGCTTCGGGGCTATGATTGGCTTGTTCAAGGTCATGGGTATTTAGTTCCAGAGTCCTCAATTTAGGAATGAAGATAAGTAAACGTCATATAAAGGAAAAAAAGGTATTAACTTGTATGCTTTTAGGTTGATGTGCGTATGCCTGTGCATGTATGTGTGCATGTTGAAAGGCAGATGGAGTCCTGAACAAAACTGAGGGGCCCAGGGTAAATTGGATGAATTAGAATAGGTGCTAATGTTTGTCTTTGTATTTGCAGTACCTAATACAGTGCTTGGCACAAGCAGATAATTAAGTTAGTTAAAAGCATGTGAGATTACCTGAGGACATTAGAAGTGAGAACGCAATGCAGGTGATTTGCATGAAGTCAAAGTAGTTTCTGGGGTTGATAATATGGTTTGATCATCCTGGCTAGAAGAAGATGCAAGAGAAAATGTGCTTCAGAATATAAACTACTCAATTCTTTCTTATCCCCAGTAGAAGGCATATCCTCCAAGTTTGCTGATTTGGAAAATCCTTATTTTTTGCAAGGACTGAATTCCCTTGCTTGCTATTTATCAGCATTCTGCTGACAGGTCTTGTTCCTTCTCTGTCCTTATCCCCCTTTTTTGTTTTTCTTGTTAAAAGATCTATTTTTTAAAAAAAATCAGTTCAGGGATTTCCCTGGTGGCACAGTGGTTAAGAATCTGGCTGCCAATGCAGGGGACCTGGGTTCCAGCCCTGGTCTGGGAAGATCCCACATGCCATGGAGCAACTAAGCCTGTGCACCACAACTACTGAGCCCGCGCTCTAGAGCCCGTGAGCCACAACTACTGAGCCCCTGTGCCACAACTACTGAGCCCACATGCCTAGAGCCCGTGCTCCGCAACAAAGAGAAGCCACCGCAGTGAGAAGGACGCGTACCACAGTGAAGAGTAGCTCCTGCTCACCGCAACTAGAGCAAGCCCGAGCGCAGCAACGAAGACCCAACACAGCCAAAAATAAATAAATAAAATAAATAAATTTATATTAAAAAAAAAAAGCAGTTCAGTAACCCAACTATTTCAAAATCTCATTTCCTCTCATCTGTCATTTATTAATGGGCCTATTTTCTCTCCAGTGTTTCTTATCCCCCAGATATATTTGAGGAAACTCTTTTTAAATCCTTAGGGTTATTATGACATCACTAGTTCTTTTTACTGTTTTTTTTTTTTTTTAATCAGGCTCAGAATTTAATCACTCTATATATTCCTTGCCTCCCCCCTCCGCCCCGCTTTTCTATTTCAGGTACTGTTTTTTCTCTTCTAAATCTAGTATTCTGAAAAATCCCCAGTGAGTCCAAGCTGGATGTATTTTTGTTTTGAGAAATTTATCAGATGGATTATAATTTATTATTGCTTATCTCTAAGTTATTTAAGGATAGTCTGGTCTTTTTTTAGCTAACAATTTCCTATATCTTCCATCATTAGGGTACACAAAGATATAGCTTGTTTTGTGGGTATTTAATATTTTCTCCTAATTTGACTTGCTATTGGTTTCTTAATTCATAAAAATAGGCTTATTTGGAACCTGTTTTTAATAAACCTTGCCTTCTAAACATGTCTCTTGTCTGTGTCCAATTCTAAGGGCCACTTTAATGTTCTTCTTTTGCTTTTCAATATTCACTTGGTGCTATTGAATAGCAGACTCAAGAAAAGAAAAAAAATCCTTTGCCATTAGAAGGATATTGGAGAGAACAAACATTAGGTTCAGAGTCAGGAATCCACTGTTAAGCTTTCTGTTTCACACTTTTTTTTCCCCAGGCTTTACCTATCCCTCTTTCCCCATCAAAAATCAATCATCTTCCCCTCTTTTCTTATCTAATATTTAAAAAATGCATAAAAATTTTGCAAAGCACTATGAATGCCTGTGAAAAGGGCATTATGTAAATGTCCAGTATTATTATGCTGGAATTTTGCCATTAGGTTGTTTGCAAAAGAATAAGGTTTAGAATAATATTATGTCCTTTCAATCTCCAGTCCAAGGAGCTTCAGTTACCAAAATACCAGGAGAATGGATCTTATATGGTAGGCCCATAGAAAAGCTCCAAGACACTAGACTTATGCCTTTTTTAAAAAAATGGGTGATTACTTTCATCATTATTATGTTTATCCTCTTGGGAGAGTCATGACAATGGAGGGAATTGAGGGCAGGATGTGCTGCTTTTGCTTATTTTGCTTAGAGGAGCAGAAAGGTAACAAAGGAGTGGGTCCTGGCTGTAGTCCAAATAGTTCAGTTTATGCATGAGAGGGAGGGAAAAGTGATGTTCCATAATTCAAATGAAATTTGTATAAATATTGACATGGTGTATATAGGATATAAGGATAAGTACTGCCTCCAGAGCCACTAGAAGGTACTAGTGGCTGTACTAGACATTCCTAGATGTAAAGGAGTTAGCATCCTACACTGGGCAATTTAAGGGCACAGAAAAGCTCAGTCAGCCTCAAAATACCTCTTGCTTCCTGGATGCCACATTCTGAAATCTCCACCATGACATCTACTCCACTGGGTTGCATTTGCAGTCAACTATTTTATTCAGAGCCCCTGCATAAGACTAGGCAGTATAACTTAATGCAACTAGCAACTAACTTGCTGTAAATATGCAAAGGATTGATTCTCAAATCTTCATGGAAAAGATGATTTTATGATGAGAGGTCTTGAAGGATGAGTAGGGGGTTGACAAACTCAAGTACCTGTGCAGTTAACATAAAATATGAAGTAGACTAGATACAACACAATAGGTGCTGAGCTGTTTATGTTGCTGGGTAAGAATAATATGTGCTTCATTACCTATTATAGGCCCAATGAAACAGCCAAACAAAACATATCCAGGGCCCTACAGAAATCCTAGGCCACCAACTTGAGACCCCTGATTTTATATAGATGGAGGAAGGATGGTGAGGCATTACAGATTGAAGGGCAGTATGAATAAGAAGTCACTGAGACTTGCATGTTTTCTAAGAACTCTACTGGCATTGGTTAATTTATCACAGGGATTGGTGTTTTGACATAGGGCCCAGTGGTAAGGCCAGGTAGGAATCACAGGATTGGAGATGGAGGAAACGTAGCTAATATTCAATTTATGAATCACTGGTCTATTGCACACAATTAGCACACGACACAGGTTAGTCAAAGTAGTGAAAAGAGAAAATGACCCATTCCAAGAGGAAGCCTCTGGCAGCCTCCATCTCCATCAGTTCTCAGCAGCATGGAGTCAGGTCCTCTAGCAAAGAGTCACTGGGCTCAGTGGTCTCATTTTAAGGAGTCTGCCAGTAGGGTGTAACTGTTACGCCCAAGGGAGTCTTGTCTCTATCATTTCCTCCTTCTGTTCTAGTGATATCTTTCCTTGGACATCAACAAACAAATTCCTTATGTAAAGTAGCACTCTTTATTTATCAGACCGAGAGACACTTGCAGTCCTATACCAGACGTTTCAAAACAACTAATACAGAAGTTCGCTTTGGCCACTGTGACTCTATCTTGAATTACTTAATATAGCTTAAATCCTATGAGTTTCACACCAGATGAGTAGGAATCATAACACAAAAGAAATAACATCATAATAATTGGAAATATTTCATAAGCAAGGATATAAGAAATGGCTTCTATTCTTTTAATGAGATAAAACTGTAGAGCAAGATCTGGTAGCCTAGAGTGTGCAAAGGGCATCTTAACGGTTCGAAGGTTCAGAAATATTTCCCATAAACATTTCACTATTTATGCCAACGCATTCTTCTTTTTTTTTATCTTAGAAATTTATTTTTAACATCTTTATTGGTGTATAATTGCTTTACAGTGGTGTGTTAGTTTCTGCTTTATAACAAAGTGAATCAGCTTTATTTACATATATCCCCATATCCCCTCCCTCTTGTGCCTCCCTCCCATCCTCCTATCCCACCCCTCTAGGTGGTCACAAAGCACTGAGCTGATCTCACTGTGCTATGCCGCTGCTTCCCACTACCTATCTATTTTACATTTGGTAGTGTATATATGTCCATGAACACATTCGTCTTTAAAATGCAGGTGTCAATCAGAAAAGTTTAAATCAGATTACCTTGTATAACCTAGCTTAGATGAACTCCAAAGAGAGAATAGAAGATTATAAAGGGGGATGGAGGGGGAAAGTTTAGAGCTTGAGGCTCCGGTAGAAGTCAGAATTGTAGGTGGGTGTGAGTGCTCTGGCAGGCTGAAGGCAGCTGAGGAATCCTGCAGGTATGGGGGTGAGTACCGCAGGAGAGGGAGGAGGAAATCTTTGCCTACTGTGCAATGTTGCCGAGGACAGCTAATTGCTTGTGCCCAGTAAATTGCCTCTGGAAGCCTTGGGCAATATGCAGTAGGTTTCCCCTGATGCCTAGTTTATCAGATTAAGTAGAAATTTGGTAGGGAGGAGAGGAGGGGAATGATGAGCTGAAAGAATTCCTGTGCTGAAGGAAACCTTAAAGGTCACCAACTTTTTCAACCAATTAACTGTAATGACAAAAGAGGGAATTTAAACATCCAGGAATTATACCTTAGTCCAAATCAACCCACCACAAGTGAAAATGTCTTTGGGTACTAAAAGGGAAAGCGCAAGGGGGCTTCACTTTATAATTTTTTTTCGGATTGACTCTGGTATGAAGAATATATATAAAGTAAGGGAAAGGACCTTACATTTGTTGAGTCTCTGTTGTGTGCCCAAGTTTTGTACTGGACACATTATATTTATCTCACTTACTTTTCACAGCAATAGTGGAACGAGTTGTCACCATCATATAATACAGGATTAACAAATCCTGAGATTAACGAATTTGCCCATGGTCGCTCAGCTATTAAGAGGTTGAGTTAGAATTTGAATTCAGGTGTGTCTGACTAGGCCATACTGCCTCTTTTTCACAGATGTTGAAAGGTAACATACTAGATGCTTTAAATAAGGAGCTGATTAGGGATATAAACCAGGAGCTGATTCTCTCCTTGTCTCTCCAAGTTTATAATCTAAAGAAGGAACACTTTAATTAATTAACTGATCATCTTAGCTTTCTGTAATGTCCCAACCTGGTAAATAAGTAGGGGAGATCACTTATAGCCACATAAGTTGGAAGGTATTCTCAGTGTTCATAAAACCTTTTGAAAAAATAAGGTGAGGCGCCACACATGACCAAAGCCTTTTTCATTAATCCTTTATAGCTTCGCATGGCAGATAAAAGAGTGTTCCCAAACTGTCCTAAGATATTAATAGGTTCAGCAAAAACAAAAACAAACCCCAAAACCTGGTGGGAGCAATATTTTCTTCAAAAGTGCGTTTCAAAAATATATGTGAGGAAAATACTAAGCATATTTCTGTTGCTCTTAGTATGCAAAAGTCTGTCTTCAAGATATGGTGGGCAATTCTAAGAGCAAAGAAAGTTGCATATGTCCCCTGAAGCATAATTGACTGGTGTTCAATTTGTTAATTAATGCAGAGTCAGATTTGACCATTTTACCAACTTAATCTAAACAGCAACGTATGTTGAATTTCCCATGATCTTCAGCCTGTATTACGCACATTTGTGTTATGGATAAAATTTTGATTATGTCTAATAGCATTTACATTTTCTCAGAGACCATTTTTTTACTGTCTACTTTAATCCAGATGCTTATTATATTTTATGAGCTGTTGATTTTTCATCACCACATTATAATCAAACATGTTTGGGAAACACTGACCTAGAACTTGCTGCCAAGTCGCTACCATGTTCTGATTGCCAGTTTCCCAAAGGGTACACTCTCTTTTTGATTTAGTTTCCTACTTTTTGAACTTTTGGTACTTAATTAGACAGATCCACAATGTCCAATGCACATAGATCTATAGTATTAAATGCACATAGTTTGAACACTTTCCTTACACACTTGATAGCAAAAACCATATTGCCAGAATGGTTAAAACAGTAAATTTTATATGTATTTTACTACAATTAAAAAAATGCGACAGGGGTGACAGTGGTACATGAGTAAGAATATAAACTCATTGCAAAAAATAATATTTTTGATGTCATATATAAAACAATAAAAATATTTTATTAGTGTGAGAAAAACATATAAATAGTAGCTAAATGTTCCCTAGAAACAAGAAATATACTTGTGAGAATATTTACATAAAATTAAGTAAAAAAGTTGGACCACAGTTTCCATGAGGGAATTGTTCACTGGTGTGTTCTCAGCATTTGGTACAGTGCCTGCCACATATATAAGTTCAACAAATATCTGTTGAATGGATACAAAATTATTTTAGCTCTGAGGCCCTTTCCCTGGTTGCCCATTTAACCTGTTTACTTCCTAGAGCAAGTTACATAATTTATACTTAATGTCTCCCTGTTCCTGTTTCCCTTAGAACATACTGATTATAAAACTTCTGTTAAATCTCAGATTAAAAACAAACAAACAAATAAACTCTGTTGTATATAACAAATATATCTGTGTAAAAATAATTGTTTAAAAATATTTTTAGGGGGCTTTATTTTAAAAATCATTTATATACATTTAATTATATTAGGATGAACCATATGAAATTGTCATTTTTTTGTAGGTCCAAAACTGCCAATTTCATTTGTTTGATCTTAGTTTACAAATTACCAGCTAATTTATACCTATAGTTCCAAGTGATGGAAACATTGAAGCTTGGAGAAAATGTACTTTAATGTTCATTAAAAGGGTTCTTCTTTGCTTACAAATGCCAGGGACTGAAAGTGATCTCAAAAATTAGAACAAATATTATAGCATCTTCATTAGAATATGTGAAGATGACATTTTACTATGAACTTTTATGGCTAATCATAAATCTCTTACCAGAGACTGTGGAATGACCATCTGAATGTATTATAAAAAGATTTAATGACCTTAAATATTGATTACTTTAACACATAGCAGTCCCCTCCATTTCTGAAGTTAAAACAAGCACTCTCAATTATTATGGTTAAAAAGGATTGCATGTATTTCATAACTAAGAATATAGTAATAAATTGAATCTATAATTTGTTTTAAAAAATATTGCCATTAGTGATACAAAGCAGGGAGATTAATTTTGATCATTCACTATTTGAACAATTTCAAATCCCTGAATAATCATAAAATCATTTGAAAGGCCTAGGTCAGGGGTAGGACAATGGCCCTAGAACAACAGCAGTGACCATGGGCAAAGTCCTACACAGGAAATACAGTAACTTTTGCTTCTGTTGTCATCCATGACTCCTTTAGCTACTTGTGGACATTGACACGAGAAACCCCAGCGGAAAATCCTTCAACACGAAGAGGTATACAGGGAAGAATGAGAAGGTGCAGATTGCTGCTCCTACCTTCCATTTGTAACCAGTGTATCCCCTTTCTTCTCCCAGTCTCTGCTTTGCAAGAGAAGGATTAGGCTGAGTTTACACAAGAATGGCTGGTTTTCTAGACTAGCTAGTAGAACATTGCAATGTTAGTGGGAGGGGTGAGTGGATGATGTGCTACATTTTGGTGAAAACCTTCGAGACATCTTCTGTGCTTATATTAACTTGTACATTAAAAAAAAAAGTACCAGAGAGCATATGCTGCATTGTAGCATGCTTTTTAAAAATAAAAAAATATATGTTATGAACTTCACTCCCCATCACTCATTATTTTTGTACATTCTTTTTAGAATTGCTTAAGATTCTATTGTGTGTGTTGTGCTCCACAATTTACCCAAACAATCCTCTGTTGTTATTAACTTTTTCTGAATTCATTTCTTCACTATTAATGACAACATTGCAGCTAAATCTGAGCATAAGTTCTTAATTCTTTTTTAGAATAAATTTGGCAAATTCTAGAAGTGTAATTTCATGGTTGACAATGGGGATTTTGAATGATTTCCTGAAGAAAACATTTAGCTCCCAAGAGCAGAGATAAGGAAGAGATACAGGCAGTAGAGTGGACCCTTTCATACTGGGGGGAGCTTCTGAAGAGGGTCTAACATTTGTCACCTCATATTTAGACAATAATTTCAGACTAAGGCCAGAAAGACAGACAGACTGAGGAAATCTGAAAATGGTTAACATTTTTTGAGTATTTATTATGTGCTAGGCAGTGTTCTAAGCATTTTCTGTGTATTATCTCACTTTATTCCTACCATAACTCTAAGAGATAGGTAAAGGATAGAAGCAAGAGAAGTTAAAAACTTTCCCAGTGACCCACATTGAGGACATGGCAGGGCACAGAGCCATCCGTGCTTTTAACCACTGTGCATTCTTGCCTACCAAAAGTCCCCAAAGAAAAGAGTCTACAGCACACTACATCTTTCTAAAATCTCCTACTTTTCTCTTTTTCAAAAGTTTGAATTTTTTTACCAGTGCCACATTCTCTCTTGGTAGTAAATACAGTGACTATAAACTGAAGTATTTTGCTATTTGTCACTAATCATGGATGCCATTTTAAAAACTGATCTATGTTAATTATAAGGTATGGCATCAACTGTTGCTACAGTTTAATTACTAAATTCTGATAGTTGGTGTAAATAAACAATTATTTTTTTGTGATTGTACTTGATCAGGACATTGCTGAATTCTTATTGGGTATATTCTCATTGGATATATTCTTATGTTCCAGTTAGCTCAGTTCCTTTTAAGTGCTAATGAGTAGTACAGCAAATTGGTTAAAGAATGGATTCTGGAGCTAGACTTCTCAGGCTCTAACTCCACCTCTGCCATTATTTACTAGCTGCGTGACCTGCGAAAACTTCCCTAGCTTCTCTGTGCCTTAGTTTCTTCATCTGAATCTCCAAATCTACATTTCCAGATTTGACTACTCAGAACTCTATAGTTGCATGTGAAATTACCTAGCAGTATCTCTACTTGACTATATAAAAAGCATCTCAAACTTAACATCACCAACAGAACCTGCTTCAGTCACACTCTGCCCTGGCCTATAAGTGGCAACACCACTTACTGTTTGCTCAAACCCGAAATCTAGGAGTTTTCCTTGATTTTTCTTATCCACTCCTTCCCATACCTAGTCTATCAGTTAATTCCATCCCCTTTACCTCCAAAACATCTTTCAAATATGCCTACTTCTTCTATTTCCACCAACTCTGCCGTATCCAGGCCACTGTCCTCTCATGTCTGGGCTCCTGTAATGATTTCTTTACTGGTCTCCATTCTTTCACCTTACTTCTCCTCCCTATTGTCAAAATGATTTTTTAAAAGCATAAATCATATTAGTCACTCCCTTACTCTGAATTTCCCAATAGATTTCTTATCACATTTAAGATAAAAGTCAAACTCCTTAATCTGGCTTTCAAAGTCTTACAAAATGGGTGCTGTAGGGGGTTAAATAGTGTCCTCCCCAAAATTCATGTCTACTTGGAACCTCAGAATGTGACCTTACTTGGAAATAGGGCTTTGCAGATGTAATTAAGTTAAAATGAAGTCATACTGGAGTAGGGTGGGCCCTGAATCCAATGACTGGTGTCCTTATAAGAAGACGAGAGGACACAGAGACAGAGGAGATATAGAGAAGAAGCCCACATGAAGACGAAGGTAGAGATTGGAGTGATACAGCTATAAGACAAGGAGCACCAGCGCTTGCTGAGAGCTGGTGGAAGCTGGGAAGAGGAAAGGAAAGATTCTCCCCTAGAGCCTAGATCCTTTAGAGGATGTAGGTCCTGCTGACACCCTAATTTCAGCTTTTGGCCTCCAGAACTGTGAGAGAATATAATTTATGCTGTTTAAGCAACCAAGTTTGTGGTATTTTGTTACAGAAGCCTTAGGAAACAAATACAGGTGTTATTTATAACTCACTAGCTTCAATTCTATTGCCCTCCTCTTACTCTCTGCCCTCCAGTCCAGCCACACTGGTCTCCCTTCTGTCCTTGGTGTTGGAACACCAAACTGGTTCTCACCTCAGGGCTTGTCACTAGCTGTTCCCTCTCCTTGTGATGCTCATCCTCTGATATTTGCATGGATCCTTCTTGTCATTCAGATGGCAGCTTAAATGTCACTCTGTCAGATTCCTTCCGCAACCACCCATTCTGAAGTAGCCTCCCAAACACTCTCTATCACATCACCCTACTTTGTCTGCTTTGCACTTAGTATAATTTGACGTTTCTTATTCGGTTAAGTATTTATGGAGTCTGTTTCTACCCCCTCACTACACCCGCCACCCACACTTGTGCATGCACTAAACCACACTAATATATAGCCACTGGCCACTTGTGGCTATTTAAATATAAATTTAATTAAAATTAAATAAAATACAAAATACAGTTTTCAAACTGTGTTAGTCACATTTCAAGTTCTCAATAGCCACATGTAGCTAGCGGCTACCATATTGGACACCAGAGATATAGAACATTTCCATCATTGCAGAAAGTTCTATTATATAACACTGCTCTAGAATATAAGTCCCAGAAAAAGAGGAATCTTGTATCCCCAGTCCTTTTTTTTTTTTAAAACAAGTTTTCCTTTTTCTGAAATTAAAAACAGTTTTATTGAGGTATAGCTGATTTACAATATTATATTAGTTTCAAGTGTACTACATAGTGATTCTAAATTTTTATAGATTATACTCAATTTTAAGTTATTATAAAATATTGGCTATTTTCCCTGATTGTACAATATATCCTTGTAGCTTATTTATTTTATACACAGTAGTTTGTGCTTCTTAATCCCCTATCCTTATCTTGCCTCTCCCTTCTTCCCCCTCCCCACTGGTAACTACTAGTTTGTTCTCTATATCTGTGAGTCTGCTTTTGTTTTATTATACTCATTTGTTTTATTTTTTAGATTCCACATATAAGTGACAACATACAGTATTTGTCTTTCTCTGTCCCACTTATTTTACTAAGCATATTACCCTCCAGGTCCATTTATGTTATTGTAAATGGCAAAATTTCATCCTTTTTGTTACTGAGTAGTATTCCATTGTGTGTATATATATATATATATATATATATATATATACACACACACATATATATATATATATATGTATATATATATATATATATATATATACACCACATCTTCTTTATCCATTTTTCTGTTGATGGATGCTTAGGTTGCTTACGTATCTTTGATATTGTAAATAATGCTGCTGTTATTTACAACATTGGTATGCATATAGCTTTTTAAATTAGTGTTTTTGTTTTCTTTGGATATATATCCAGGAGTGGAATTGCTGGAACGTATGGTAATTCTCTTTTTATTTTTTTGAGGAACCTCCATACTGTCTTCTATAGTGGCTGCACCAATTTACATGCCCATCAACAGTTTACAAGAGTTCTCTTTTTGACACATCCTTGCCAATATTTGTTATTTGTGGTCTTTTTGGTGATAGCCATTCTGACAGGTGTGAGGTGATATCTCATTGTGGTTTTGATTTACATTTCTCTGATAATTAGCAGTGTTGAGCATCTTTTCATGTGCCTGTTGGCCATCTGTATATCTTCTTTGGAAAAATGTCTATTCAGGTCTTCTGCCCATTTATTTATTTTCTTCTGCCCATTTTATAATCAAGTCGTTTGGCTTTTTGATATTGAGTTGTATGAGCTGTTTATATATTTTGTATTTTAACCCCTTATCTGTCATAACATCTGCAAATATTTTCTCCCATTCAGTGGGTTGTCTTTTCATTTTGTTGATGCTTTCCTTTGCTGTGCAAAAGCTTTTAAGTTTAATTAGGTTCCATTTGTTTATTTTTATTTTTATTTCCTTTGCCTTAAGCTGAGACAGATCCAAAAAAATACTGCTGTGGTTTATGTCAAAGAGTGTTCTGCCTGTGTTTTCTTCTAGGAGTTTTGTGGTGCCATGTCTTATACTTAGGTCTTTAACCCATTCTGAGTTTATTTTTGTATATGGTGTGAGAAAATGTTCTGAGTTCATTCTTTTACATGTAGCTATCCAGTTTTCCCAGCATCACTTATTGAAGAGACTGTCTTTTCCCATTGTATATTCTTGCCTCCTCTGTTGTAGGTTAATCGACTATAGTTGCATAGGTTTATTTCTGGGCTCTCTATTCTGTTCCATTGATTTATATGTCTATTTTTGTGCCAGTACCATATTGTTTTGATTACTGTAGCTTTGTAGTATAGCCTGAAGTCAGAATGTGATACCTCCAGCTCTGTTCTTCTCTCTCAAGATTGCTTTGGTGTATCCCCAGTATGTTGAATTTGTGTGCATAATAGATGTCAAATTTTTTTTTTTTTTTTTATAAAGGGAACGCTATTTATTTATTTATTTTTGGCTGTGTTGGGTCTTCATTTCTGTGCGAGGGCTTTCTCTAGTTGCAGCGAGCGGGGGCCACTCTTCATCGCGGTGTGCGGGTCTCTCACTGTCGCGGCCTCTCTTGTTGCGGAGCACAAGCTCCAGATGCGCAGGCTCAGTAGTTGTGGCTCACGGGCCTAGTTGCTCCGCGGCATGTGGGATCTTCCCAGACCAGGGCTCGAACCCGTGTCCCCTGCATTGGCAGGTGGATTCTTAACCACTGTGCCACCAGGGAAGCCCCGTCAAATATTTTTTGAATAAAGAATGAATGCACTTTCAAGAAAAACATTGTTGACCCTTGATGTCAATGTGCTTTGTAAAAGTAAATGACAATATCACTGCTAATATGGCTTTCTGGAGAAAAATAACTTCCATTCTCTTAGACTTTTCCAACTGGGCAGGATTTCTTTAATATAACCACATCTGCCATTGATTATTCTTTTGTTTGTTTGTTTACCCAGTAAAGTAAAAAATAGATCTGGCTGTAAAGATTTCAACAATTTCTCTTGAGTGGTGGCTTCTTTGGCTTATAAAAATTTTTAGTAGAGATTTGTTGAGAAGTGAAAGGAGGGCAGATGGAGGTTTGAGTTGGATATTGTCTTCTGTGCAGTAAAGTGTCTGCTCTAGGTGTCTCAAAAGACAGTGTTCAATCTCACATCTTTAGTAATAATTTCTCTGAGCTTTGATTAATGTGGGTGTGAAATGTGTCTAATGTAGCAGTATGTGTCTGAAACATTCTAAGAAGAGTCAAAAAGTATTTTTAATTTTAAAAATGAATTTTAAATAGGTTAAAATGGAATCTTATTTAATATAACAGGTATGATACCAGATTACTGCATTAGAAGAAAAAGTGTGAAAATATATCTTTGCCATACTTGTAGGACAAATAGACCCAGTATGTTTTGAAGCCATTAAATCCTTGGCTATCAGAGTCCTACTATTCTGTTTTCAAATCATCACAATGAGGTTAAGATGAAAACTTGTACATGTCTGATACTATGTCTGACATTAAAAAAAAATCAATGTTGGTTTTTCTACTCCATCCCATTCCTCTATTTTAATACTCAGACATCTGTCAAAGTTCTTACAAGGAAGCTCATTGATTAGCTAATGGAAAATTATTATTGATTAGCAATGGAGAATTATTACATCAGCAATACCTGTGATTGAAATCTAGGGACTGACAAGAAATCTGAAGACCAGTTCAGAGTGGGTGAACTTGACTAATATTTATTAAAACTTACCCGTTTCCTATTACAAAGTTGATCACAGAGTGGGCTTATGACACTATGGAAGTGTAGTAGTCAGAACTTGGTCTGAAACAGTGTACAGATGCTCCATGCGGTTACCTAATTAGAATATAGTATTTCCAAATCATAAAATTTATGGCTTTAGAATCATTGCTGATGTTTTTACATGCAATTGAAATGGAGGAAAATACAGGGAACTAGATAGGAGTTCTTTGCTGTAAAATAGAATAAGAGACGTGTGTGTGTGTGTAAAAGAGAGGGGATGGGGAGCGGGAGGGAAGAGAACAAAAAACTAGAAATGAGGGAGTATGTCTGATTTCAGAAATCAAAAAACTGAACATTAAAAGGGGTCAGAAAGTTCCATCCAGGCTCTAGACTAGATCATCTTCTCTTCTAACTCTCCAGCACAGAGGGACATCTCAGCATTTCTGTGTTGTGTTCAATGGCCAGGAGCACATGCCTGAGTGATAAAGCTATTCTGGTAGAGATGAGAATACCTTATTCCCACTGGGGTTCTGTGAGAGGCAAAAGGAGCATGAGGGCTGCAGCATAATGATTCTTGAAACCTTGATGGATAGTGCCGTGGTTAAAGTGACCCAGTTTCAGATCCACTGAGGTATGAAAGAGGGAAGTCCTTTGGCCATTTACAAAAACGATGAAGAAACGAGAATGTGCTGTTTGGGTGTCCCCCTGTACAGTCTACATTTTCCAGAAAGTCAGTCTCTTCTATTAGAGTCAGTATTCCTTCAGGGAAGTCCCCATATTTTCTTTTGCTTTGTATGTTTTCTGCCAAGAATGGAGAAGAGGAGAAGACAGTGAGGAGAGAAGAGCCAGGGAGGAAGGGATAGGAAAACTAAGGGACAAAATATGGCAGTTAGGAATATTTTTGAGGATTCCAGATAGGCCTGAAAATCAAGATTCCTATGGTCCTGTTTACAAAAGCGTATCATGTTAAAATATATTTAGATAGATGTATAGATAGATAGGTACACATTCATGAAGCATAACTTGTAAAAATGTACTCTCCGTAAAAATCAAATGTCAGCCTCTCCTGTGTGCTACCAAAGAACTCTCCTTCTTTCCCCTTTGAATAGTAGGTCTGGATAAAAAAAGCACTGGTTTCTGGCAAAGGAGGGGGGTTGTGGATTGGAGATACATAGAGAGAGGGGAAAAAGAGGAGGAAAGACAGAAGGTGAATGTTTCTGCTGGGGGTGTTGCCCAGGAGTTTCCTAAGATGCTCTAGGCAATTGCAGAACTGAGCTTGTGTCTTGAACTGGCCCCATGGCTCCTCTTCTAGACTTGAAAAGAACACCCACTTTATCTCCACTTTTCTTCTTCTTGTTCACTGCTCCTCCCTTCTTCTTCTTTCCAAGCTCTCTCCAGTCACCGTGCAGAGAGAGCAGTTGCTGTGGCAACTTTCATTTTGATTCTTTGACCTCCAACTTTTCATTCCACAAAAAGCTTTGAGGACCCCACAGGAGTCATGGCCCCATTTCACCTCGGCCAGGCACTCATTGTGCCTGGATATTAAAGGAAGAAAAGGATTAATGGCATTATTTTGCTGACTTTTGGTTCAGGGTTGAGCTAAAACAAAGATAGATAGGAAGACCGTGAAGAAATATAAATTGGGCAAATAAACAACTGTCCCCTTTTTGAGAAAATCTTTGCATGACAATCCTCAAATTGAAAAAGTAGGATTAACACTTTATATTGCATGAGCCATCTGTTATTGCAGGTTCAGTAAATCAAGTAGCAGATCTAAAATCTCTCAGTGATATGTTATTCTGCAAAAGATAAAAACAAAATCTGTGATTTGGGTGTTGCAGAAATCAGAAATATGGGATCAGAAAAAGCCGATCTCCTGATGGTCTAGTTGCTGAACCCTAAAATCTAGTCAATATGACATTACCAGATCAATCTCCCTTAAATCTCTTTTATCACATGAGTTCCCTACTCTAGAAATTTCATCCTATACCAATTTCAAATATTTTCTTTCTACACACTTTCTCCTAAATTGACATTCCTGCAAATTTTAAATTAGGCATTCAAAGTCCATTTCTAGTTTCCCATCATCCGTCTATACGACCTCTGTTTCAGTAAAAGCATATGCCCATAAATTCACCACAATCAGCTTCTGCTCCTTGCCTCTTTGGGGTTTGATCCCTTTCCTCTGGAATGTGTTGCAAGTCCAACTTCACTTGCTCCAAACAGTTTGACATCTTGGCCTAGTTCAAATCCTCTAACTTCAGTGGAGCTATCTCTGAATGTAGCATAACTGGTATCTCTCTCCTCCAACTTTATACAGATCTTAATAGACTACACAGTCCAGTATTTGATTATATACACTTGTTCACTCTTAAATAATATAACATGTGAAAACACCTTGCAGTCTAAAGAGCATAACAGTGTCTGGCATATAATAGTCACCCAATAAATATTCATTCATTTATTTCCTTCTTCATTATTGTTGCATATTAATTGTTTTCTTCCTAACAAGGCTGGCAACTAATTAAGAAAGTAATCATTTTATTTCCTCTTTCCCCACAGGGCCTGGCATTCTTGAAGAGCACTCAGTAAATAATCAATAGACACTTACTGACTGAATGATTGATTGACCAATGCACTGTGCATTTGGATTCCGAGTACAGAAGCCCTTGAGGACGTGCTGGTTTTCCTCCAAGGGATCTAAAATTGACCTCTACTGTATGGTGGAAAATTCACTGCCTTTTTTTTTTTTTCTTTTTTACAGATGAGAAAGTTGAAATACAGAGAGAATTTAAATACTCCCAAAGTCAAATAGGATGGTAGTGACAGCTACAAGCTAGAATTAGAGGCCAGGCATTCTGCCTGCCAGTCAATTGAATTTGGAGTCATTGAACTATGCTTTTCTCTGGTGTGAGTAGCTTTTATCCACCTGTTAATCTCTGATGTATAAGCTTTAGCACATTGCAATATGACTCTGCTTCTCTTTCTTTTTTGTTTTATTTGTTTATTTTTGAGTAACTCTTATAGGTAAAAATGTATCTAATTATCTACCATTTTGGTTGCTTAAATTTTTTTTAATTGAGGTATAATTGACATATAACATTATATTAGTTTCAGGTGTTCAACATAACAATTTGATATTTGCATATATTGTGAAATGATCACCACAATAATCCAGTTAACATTTGTCAGTACACATAGATAGAATTTATTTTTTCTTGTGAGTAGGACTTTTAAGCTCTACCATGGTGGTTGTTTTTGATTCTTTGTTAGCCTTTTAAGATCAGGAACTGTGCCTTATATGCCCTTACTTACATTTTTGGTGTCTAGCACAGTACCTGATATTTAATAGATGCTTAATAAAATTTGTTGAATGGATGGTATTATCAGAAAAATGATCTTTTTAGAGTACTGAACAATTAACATACCTAACCCCTGTTTATAGCATTGAGGGGAGTTAAACTTATAAATAGTCTTATTTCATTCATAGCAATCTATTCTTAATATTGAATTATATTTCCTGTGCCGAGTTATTGTCCTTTAGGGATTACACATGAAATTGAACTACCATAGCATTGTCCTTGGTTTGATTCCTAAACTATAGGCTAACCTGGGCTTTAATTTCCAATCCACAAGTAAGAGTATAACACTTACATATTTAAGAAAAGAAAATAACTTCTCCCAACTGAAATAAGAGGTAATTTAAGGGGACAGAATTACTGGCCCCAAGTTAGCAGAAGCATTTTATCACTGACTCGTCTGAGCCGTATGGATTTCATAACTGATGATTAGCTTCTCTTAATCAGTTGAACATCCATTTAAGGGACAAATTGATTAGCTCCTTGTATAATTAACAGAACATTAAGTACCACCACTTTGAATTGAAAAAATTGTTTTGATTAACAGCAAATATGAACAGTTTAACATTAAGACATTAAATGGTGCTATCTCAAATCATTATTAATCTGTTTTTTAAAAAATGTTGAGGAGGTGTTTGCATCTAGCTCAGTGACCAATGTTTGCAATTCCCAAACCGTTTTCATTTTTCTGGCTGGCATTAAATTTAATATACCTTTTCCACAGAGGATAAGATTATAATATACTAGTATATAAATAATAACCAACACTGGTATGTGATCAACTCTTAGTTTGTACTCTCTACTTAGTGAAATGGTAAACAACACAGTTCGGAGTCATAGAACTAGGAAAATAATTGAATATTAAACTTCTGCAAATCATTTCAAAAATAATTGTTGAGGAATTGGAGAAAGATTGGCATGAATGTCAAAATGGGGAGAGTGGTTATTAAAGATGTCAGGATCTATAAAGGACATGATTCATGAGCCAGAAGAAATCACAGAGTTGAACAATGTGGAAATATCCAAGAGTAGAAGTGAACAAGACATTAGACAATTAAAAATATGAAAGGCTCTGCCTGCTGAAGTGAGGTCCAAGAAGATATTCCAATGGGGAAGAACAACTGGGAAATGGATCTTACAATCCACAGGAGGCCAGCAAAGTTGTTTAAAGATGTGCTATGTCAGTAGTCATAAAAAATTGCACTAAATTACACAAACACATAATTAAAGCTAAACATTCATAATGTTAAGGCTGTGTCATCCTGAGACAGATGGTAGTTGATTCTGATTACACCTTAGGCACTGAGGACCTAATTAGTCTTTTCAAGAAGGTGTGCAGGTGTCAGTCAATTCTGGAGTTAGTGCTGAGCAGGACAGTTTAATGGAGACACTGGAATACTTGAAATTGGTGAGGCCTGAGGCAAGTTTCAAACACTATTTGCAGAAGTTTAGGAACACGCAGGAAATTCGGTTTAGGCCTGTTTCTGAAAGTCTACATGCGCTACATGTTTGTCTTTTTAACTCATCTCAAATTACAGTCCCAGTAAAGATTGGTTTTAAAGAGGACCATTTTGTAGGCTCCAATCAATAGGACACTGAACAACTAATCTAAAACGGTCATGTAACCTTAATATTATTACATTCTATTGATTCACTAAGGGATGTTTGGCTGTGGCAATGTAAATATTACCTGAACGGTAATTGCTGAGAAACAGTAAAATAACAGAAGTTCCACTAGACCAGCTTCTCAAATCGTAAGTGCCTGGCTAGCAAGTTGAAAATACAGATTCCCAGGATCATCCTCAGTGATTCTGATTCAGTTGGTTTGGGGTGGGACCTGGGAATCTGCACTTTTAACAAATACAGGCAGGAGATCCATGCACCATCCTTTGAGAATCACACACAAGCCAAGAGTTCCTTGAGGATAAGGACCAGTATTTATTTTTTATAAAAGTTTCAGGACTTAATGTAATGATGCTTGACAATAGTTAAATGATTTGTTGAGTCAATTAATAATAAGTGGGTGATTATTTCTCACTCTGGCTTACTCTCACTTAATATCAAAGTATTTTCAGATTCCACAATGTTTGCCCAGATGTTCTAGTCTTAAATTCTTCATCCTAAACAGCAGAATCATGCCTCATATTTGGGGTTTCTGTACATTCATTCATTCAACATTCAAAAAATATTCATTGAGCTCATACTTTATACGAAGGACTGTTCTAAACACTTGGGGTGGGTCAATGAGACAGACAACAAATATCACTCTCTCATTAAGCTCACATTCTAGAAATGTGCATGTATCCTACTTCTAACTCCAAAGTTTTAAAATTATTTTCTGGGACTATAATTATGTGTTATAAATTCTTCACACTAAAGAGTTTCTTATAGAGTCTTGAATTAAGTAAAACATTCATTTTGGCAACTTTCAAAGCTCACTGAGGAGAAGAGAGATTGGCTTAAAGCACCAGGGAGTTTTATTTTTGCACATAAATATTTATGTGTGTAGAGGGGTGTGTGGTTAATTATAAGTGACGGGAAGAGAATGACAGATGCTTAGATCCTCTGTCCCCACGGAGAGACAGACCTTGCTTGTTGGAGTGTAGTGGCACATCGTGTGGTCTGTGTACTGAATCACTGATTTAAATATTGCAGCAGCTGGAGTGCAAAGTATATCAGCAAATACTACAGGAGAAGGAGCGTGTGTGTCTTGAATACAAAGTAAGAACGAAATAGGTTTGCACAGTCACATTGAGTAAGGATGTGGATGGCCCTTTTCTTTTTATATTTCAGTTTCAAAGGAGAGCTGGAGAAGGGCAAGTGGACAGTCCAGGGACACAGGCAGATAAATAAGTGGAGGGCCTGATGTTGTTTCCTAAATCTTAAATTTCTATTCCCTGAAGAGAGAGAGAAAGTCTCACCCTACCAGGGAAAATCTATTCAGAGAATTCATCTCCATAATGAAAGTACTAAACCAAACAAGTATTGTCCCTACTTCAGTGCTCATGGGGAAAATGAGAAGGAGAAACTAGTTTTCTTCAGCAACTTTCATTTTATTGCCTCTATTTTTGGTCTAATATAAAGTTCAAAACTCTTTTCTCAATTTTCCTTTAATAAATAATATCAATAAGGGCTTGCACAGACCACACCTGACCTCATTTACTATTCCCTAATTTACAGATTAGGAATTTGAGGTGAAGAGAGTTCAAATGATGTTACACAAAGATATACAATCATTTAGTAAGTAGCAGAATGAAAACTAAATCCAGGTTCTCTGATTAAAAAATCTGTTTCCACCATCATACTGCCTCTTCTTACTCTTATCCTTTTTTTGTAGTTGTTGTTGTCTCTTTTCCCTTATAATTCCCCAAGTTATAAATGACAGGAAAGCTGGGGGAGTGAGTTATTGTGGGTGGGAGGTGAAGAAAATGGTTAACGCTGATGGGTAGAACTTTCCTACTTACAGATAAGGTGTTGAAAAGGAGTAGGAAAAAATAAAGAGCAGCTTTAGAAGGAGTATGAATTCAAACAGTAAATGAACAGATACATTTCATACTTAGACAATGAAATAGCTAAAAATGTTAACTTTTTTCTCAATTTTCTAGAACTCTATATTATCATCTGCACTAAAGATTTCCCATCATCTGGTAAACTTCTTGGCGAGATCACCTAACCAAAAGCATCCTCCAAAAGTTCCATGATATCACAAGAAGAGATGCCTCATTCTCAACCTGAAAATGTCAATGATGGTCACTGGAAATTATGGGCCAGGTCATATAATACATTCATTCTTTGTGAATCTGAGTCACAGCTCACCATCCATGTTGATGCCAGCTGATTTGGTAGTGTTCATGTGGAAACAGCAGGGAACAGTGAGCTAGGTTCCATTCTGCCTCATGCCTCATCAACCAGATGGTTTGGCTGTATCAAAGCCAATAATGCTGATGTCAGAGGCGAGAGAACACAGCTGGATTTTCAGGTTCAAGGGGAAAGAGGGAATCTGTAATGCTAAAAGTTTGGAAGGAAATTGCCTTTGGACTAGTAGATAGAGACAACTAGGACTGATAGAGAGTTTCTAATGTAAAGTCCTACAGCAACATTTCTATGTAATTTCTTCTGCGGGCATGGTAGGATCTGAACCCTTTTTATCTCACACCTGCTAACAGGACTATTGTTGCAAGTTAGCTAGTTATTGTGCACCAGATCCAGAGGAGGTTTTAGCACTGACATACTAGACTCCTACCAACTCCTGTATCATATTATCCCGGGGATTTCTGAGGACTAGCTTGAAACCAAAAAGTACAAAGGAAAATACCTTAGAGCACCAGCTCCTAGGAACTTGTGATGAAGATTTTATTTTCATGAGCATATCATTGTAAATTCGCACTTTGACTAAGATGTAAGAAAGGTAATTCATGCTTTGTTTACTGGCTTGGTCACGTTAGGGCTAGCAGGAAATCTAATTGCAGGCACATGGGGCAGGGGATGGGGGGACAGGGCTGTTCTCCTACAAGGATTTCCTACACAATGTAGGAAACTTGGAGAAAGGCCCTCAGTCTTTACTCTATCATAGTTGAGGCTAAGATGTTCATTGCCCAAGCCTACCTGGTCCTTTTGAATATGAACACTCCCTTGTACCAAACTTGGTCATGGCTCCAAAGACCATGATACCTGGTATCCATGTGTTGCCACAGCAGAGGTCTGGTCACTGCATGGGAGTAAAGGCCAAGTCTTCCATCTACACCTGAAACACACAATACCTCTCTCCCCCCTCCAAGAACCTCCCACTCTGAAGTAATCCTTCTCTTTCTGCAGAAGTCAGGCCATTAATCCCTGTTTCCCAAGTATCAGCTTCTTCTCAGAGATCTGGGTGTGAGAGGGGTGTTGCTTTCAAGGTCTCTTCTGAATCACAAAAAAGCTACTAAAATAATTCTCACAAAGCAAGGGAGGCTGGTCACAGGGGCATGATTATTCTTGGAAGGGAGGTAGGATGAGGAAAATTTCCCTTTCATTCTTTGTATTCTCCTATTACAGCAGGAACAAGGTAAAATTAATATCTCAGTGAATCATCCTGCCACAAAGAAGGTGACTTGTAGGTTACTGAGGTTCAGTGAAGACTTGTGGGATATGCACAGCCTATTGATGACTGAATCGAGTTTTGGAATGTAGGACCAGAGAATGACTGAGCAATGATTTGCAGATAATTTCTTGATCCTGGAAGATTCAGGCAATAGTTCATTGGGACAGTAATTGTGGCATTTGGTGTCAGGAGAGTAACACAACCAGGGAAGGAGAGCTATTTAATCCTAAATGAGCAGGAAAAATACATAGTATTTCTGTTGTCGGGAGTATCCACATATGTGTGCATAAAATGCTTAAGCAGTAAACCCTCTGTGATGCTACAAAAAAAAAAAAAAAGTTTCTCCCACAGTTGCTACAGCAAAAGGGGTGCTGTGGATTTCAACTCCCAGGAATTAACGTATGTAAATGACTTCTGGGTAAGCAGGAATGATTTTTTTTCAAAAAGCACTCAGCTCAGAAGTTGCTCTTTTCTTGTCAATATTCTGAGTGATTTATACAACTGTTCCCCCTGAAGAGTGCAGAGAGAAGGAATTTTGCAGCAGAACGTGATTGTGGAATTGGAGGCAAGCGATGTCCCCTGAAGTTGTAATGATTGCACAGAAGCAGAGTGAAAAGATCAGTTGAGCCAAGACAAACACATTTATTTTAGCTATAACTATATACTGATGAGATAGAGTTAACAATTGATACCACAGCTACCTGATTCTTATTACTGTCTATCATTTGTAAATAATAACTACTACATGCTTGTTGTGTTTGTAATATATTACAATAAAATAAAAAATAACTAACATGTATTAAACAGTTATAATTTTGCTAAGAGTTTACAGCAGATAGCAAAAGTGGCCACAAATTTGCCCCTTCTCTGTATTCACACCTCTGATGGTGCCTTCCTTCATTGACTCTGGGCTACACCATATGACCTGTATTGGTAAATGGGAAAATAGAAAATTTGACTGAGGCAGAGACTTGAGAAGTACTTGAGCAATGGAGCTTGCACTTTTGCTGCTCTTGGAACCCTGAACAGTTATATGAACAAGCTCAGGCTACCATGTGGGAGGATGAGGGACATGTGGTGCATTTACCCCCATCATCAGAGCCAACAAGAAGCTGAACCCCAGAAGCAGAGTCAACTCGTTCATTGGCAACTGACTGTAGATGAATGAGTAAGCCACATTGAGACTGCAACGCTCAGAGAAGTGCAATCAAAACTGTGACCTACCCAATAGAAACAAAAGCAAAAATAAACAAATGGGACCTAATCAAACTTACAAGCTTTTGTACAGCAAAGGAAACCATAAACAAAGCAAAAAGACAACCTACAGACTGGGAGAAAATATTTGCAAATGATGCGACCATAAAGGGCTTAATCTCCAAAATATAAAAACAGTTCATACAACTCAATAACAACAACAACAACAAAACAACCCAATTGAAAAATGGGCAGAAGACCTAAATAGACATTTCTCCAAAGAAGTTGTACAGATGGCCAACAGACACATGAAAAGATGCTCAACATTGCTAATTATTAGAGAAATGCAAGTCAAAACTACAATGAGGTACAACCTCACACCAATCATAATGGCCATCATTAAAAAGTCTACAAATAACAAATGTGGAGAGTGTGTGGAGAAAAGGAAACCCTCCTACACTGTTGGTGGGAATGTAAATTGGTACAATCACTATGGAGAACAGTATGGAGGTTCCTTCAAAAACTAAAATAGGACTACCATATGATCCAGCAATCCCAGTCCTGGGCATATATCTAGAGAAAAACCATAATTCAAAATGATACATGCACCCCAATGTTCACTGCAGCACTATTTATAATAGCCAAGACATTGAAGCAACCTAAATGCCATTGACAGAGGAATGGATAAAGAAGATGTGGTACGTATATACAATGGAATATTACTCAGCCATAAAAAAGAATGAAATAATGCCATTTGCAGCAACATGGATGGACCTAGAGATTATCATATTATACTAAGTGAAGTAAGTCAGACAGAGAAAGACAACTATCATATGATATCACTCATATGTGGAATCTAATTTAAAAAAAGATACAAATGAACTTATTTACAAAACAGAAGCAGACTTATAGATATCGAAAACAAACTTATGGTTACCAAAAGGGAGATGCAGAGGTGAGGGATAAATCAGGAGCTTGGGATGAACACACACACAACACTATATATAAGATAGATGACCAGTGGGGACCTACTGTATAGCACAGGGAACTCTACCCAATATTCTGTGATAACCTATATGAGAAAAGAACCTAAAAAGAATGAATATATGTATAGGTGTAACTGAATCACTTTGCTGTACACCTGAAACTAATACAACATTGTAAATCAACTATACTCCAATAAAATTAGAATATTAAAAAAAAAAGAATTGGCTTTAAACCTGTTTAGTCAATCAACAACTCACCTCAGTAAACATGCTTTCACAAGCCAACCAATCAGTGTCAGCCGCTCACTACTGAAATGGGTTAATCCAGGATGAACTCACTTCCATAAACATGACACTGAGTGCCAACCAGTCAACAATAACTTCACCTGAGTAATCACACTTCGACTTTCACCTCTCAAAGTCCACCCATCCCTGAACGCCACACTTCCCCAAACTAAGTATAAAATTACTAATCTGCTTTGCACTGAGATACTGTGCCTGATCAACACAGCTCTCCCTTTCTATCGTCCTTTTATTTCAGGTATTGAGTGGTGGTCTCATCTTTCCTTGACAAACCTAGAGCAACCTGTCAAACAAAGAAGTACAGCTAATAAGCCAAAAATGAAGATAAAATGGAATCATAAAATATATTCAATTATTCCAAAAGAAGACAAGCAAAGAGAAAAAAGGAACAAAGAACAGATGGGACAAATAGAAAACAAATAGCAAGATGGTAGATATAAAGCCAACCACATCAATAATCATTAATAGTATTAAATGTAAATGCTATTCTAAACAATCCAACTAAAAGGCAGAGGTTATCAGATTGGATTAAAAATAAAGTCCCAATGATATGCTATCTAAAAGTGTCTAAACTCTAAAGATACAGGTAAATTAAAAATAAAAGGATAACGACATATCATGCAAATACTAATTTAAAGAAAGCTGAAGTGATTATTATTAATATCAGATAAAGTAAATTTCAGAACAAGGAATATTATCATGGATAATGATAAATGGTTGATTCATCAAGAGAGCATAACAATCCTAAGTATTCTGATGTATAATAAGATTCAAAATACATGATGCCACATATATACAATGGAATATTACTCAGCCATAAAAAGAAATGAAATGGAGGTATTTGTAATGAGGTGGATGGAGTTAGAGTCTGTCATACAGAGTGAAGTAAGTCAGAAAGAGAAAAACAAATACCGTATGCTAACACATATATATGGAATCTAAGGAAAAAAAAGGTCATGAAGAACCTAGTGGCAAGATGGGAATAAAGACACAGACCTACTAAAGAATGGACTTGAGGATATGGGGAGGGGGAGGGGTGAGATGTGACAGGGTGAGAGAGTGTCATGGACATATATACACTACCAAATGTAAAATAGATAGCTAGTGGGAAGCAGCCGCATAGCACAGGGAGATCAGCTCGGTGCTTTGTGACCACCTAGAGGGGTGGGATAGGGAGGGTGGGAGGGAGGGAGATGCAAGAGGGAAGAGATATGGGAACATATGTATATGTATAACTGATTCACTTTGTTTTAAAGTAGAAACTAACACACCATTGTAAAGCAATTATACTTCAATAAAGATGTTAAAAAAAATACATGATGCCAAAATGTATAGAAATGAAAGGAGAAATAGAAATTGATAATTATAGTCAGAGATTTCAATATTCCTCTCTCAGAACTGATAGCAGTAGACGACAGAATATCAGTAAGGATATAACACTTTGCAGACTACATGATTATCAATGTGGAAAACCCTAAGGAATCTCCAAAAAACTGCTAGACCTTATAAATTAGGTTTAGTAAGGTCACAGGATTGAAGGTAAATGTCCATTGTGTATACAACTTGAAAAACCAATTGTAATTGTCCTCCTTTTGCACGGGAACGGAAACCATAAACAAAATGAAAAGACAACTCACAGAATTGGAGAAGATATTTGCAAATGAAGCAGCTGACAAGGGATTCATCTCCAAAATATACAAACAACAAATACAACAACAATAACAAAAAAATGAACAACCCAATCAAAAAGTGGGTGGAAGATCTAAATAGACATTTCACCAAAGAAGACATACAGGACTTCCCTGGTGACGTAGTTGTTAAGAATCCAACTGCCAATGCAGGGGATGTGAGTTCAATCCCTGGTCCAGGAAGATCCCACATGCCACGGAGCAACTAAGCCCGTGCACCACAACTACTGAGCCTGTGCCCTAGAGCCTGCGAGCCACAACTACTGAGCCTACGCACCGCAACTACTGAAGCCTGCATGCTCTAGGGCTCACGTGCCGCAACTACTGAGCCCACATGCTGCAACTACGCACCTAGAGCCCATGCTCTGCAACAAGAGAAGCCACCGCAATGAGAAACCCATGCACCACAACAAAGAGTAGTCCCTGCTCGCCACAACTAGAGAAAGCCTGCGTGCAGCAACGAAGACCCAACACAGTCAAAAAATAAACAAACAAAAAAAAACAAAGAAAACATACAGATGGCCAAAAAGCGCGTGAAAAGGTGCTTAACATCACTAATTATTAGAGAAATGCAAATCAAAACTACAATGCGGTATCACCTCACACCGGTCAGAATGGCCATTGTCAAAAAAAATCTACAAACAATAAATGCTGGAGAGGGTGTGGAGAAAAGGGAACCTTTCTACACTGTTGGTGGGAATGTAAATTGGTACAGCCACTGTGGAGAATAGTATGGAGGTTCCTTAAAAAACTAAAAATAGAGTTACCATATGATCCAGCAATCCCACTCCTGGGCATGTACCTGGAGAAAACCATAATTTGAAAAGATACATGCACCCCAATATTCATTGCAGCACTATTTACAACACCCAGGACATGGAATCAACCTAAATGTCCATCAACAGAGGAATGGGTAAAGAAGATGTGGTACATATATACAATGGAATATTACTCAGCCAGAAAAAAGAACAAAATAATGCCATTTGCAGCAAAATGGATGGACCTAGAGATTGTCATACTGAGTGAAGTAAGTCAGACAGAGAAGGACAAATATCATATGATATCACTTATATGTGGAATCTAAAAAATGAACTTATTTACAAAATGGAAATAGAGTCACAGATATAGAAAACAATCTTATGGTTACCAGGGGGGAGAAGTGGGGGAGGGATAAATTGGGATTGACATATACACACTACTGTATATAAAATAGATAACCAATAAGGACCTACTGTATAGCACAGGGAACTCTACTCAATACTCTGTAATGACCTATATGGGAAAAGAATCTAAAAAAGAATGGATATATGTATATGTATAACTGATTCACTCTGCTGTACTGCAGAAAGTAACAACATTGTAAATCAACTATACTCCAATAAAAATTAAAAATAAATAAATACAATTGATCCTCATTATTCTTGGATTCTGTATTTTCAAATTTGCTTACTCACTAAAATTTACTTACTTGTAACCGCCAAATCAATACTTAATAGTGCTTTTGTGATCATTTGTAGACATGCACAGAGCAGTGAAAAATTCAAGTCACCCAACACTCACATTCCCAGATGAAGCTGAATAAGGTGATGTTTTGCTTTCTTGTTTCAGCTCTCATATTATAAACAAGTTTCCTTTTTTGGGCTCCAATGTCACATTTTTCATATTTTTTGCTTTTTGTTGATGAGTTTGCTGTTTAAAATGACACCAAGAATAGTGTTAAAGTGCTGTATAGTGTTCCTAAGTACAAGAAAGCTGTGATATGCCTTACTTGGTTTGGATAAGCTTAATTCAGGCATGAGTTATAGTGCTGTTGGCTGTGAGTTCAACACTAATGAGACAATATATATTAAGTTGTCCTTAAACAGAAATAGATGTAAAACAAGATTATCTACTGATCAGTTGATGAAAATGTTGTGAACAGAGATGCACAGCAACCTAATTCTGTATTTTCCCTAGGAGCAAAGGTTCAGTATGCATTAATTCAGTGTTTGTGATGACTTCATAGTGCATAACTACTGCAAAAATGAGAATCAACAGTACTCAAAATGAAAAATTGAAAATTTAAACTAAAAAAATGCCATTTACAATAGCATCAAAAACTATGTAATACTTAGGGATAAATTTAATAAAACATGTACCAGACCTGTATACTGAAAAATATGCACTATTTAATTATGAGAAATTAAAGACCTAAATAAACAGAGAAGTATACCATGTTCATGAGTTGAGTGACTCAATATTGTAGATATAAAAATCCTAGCAAGGTTTGGTTTTTTTGGTAGAATTCACATGCTGATTCTAAAATTTATATAGAAACACAAAAGACCTAGTATAGACAAACAATTTTGGAAATAAAGAACAAAGTTGTAGGACTTACAGTATCTGATTTTAATACTGTAAAGCTAAAATGATCAAAATAATGTGATTTTGCCATAAAGATAGAAAAATAGATCAACAGAACAGAAGGTCTAAAATATATCTTAATATATTTGATCAACTGATTCTTGACAAAAGTGCCAAAGTAATTCAATTAGAAAATATAATCTTTACAGCAAATGTCTTAGAAAAATTGAATATCTATATGCAAAAAGAATCCCCCAGGTGTGATTTAGAAGAGACTCACTGTATGAATGAACAATTGGAAACAAGATTCAGGGGTTATGGAGCTTTAGAGGATGATGCCTGGACAAGGTCTATTCTTGGTATATTACATCTCTGAGGAACCTCGAGTTCTGGGGATGACTTCTATTTCTGAAGATTGTTGTTCTTAAGTACATAATTTGTTACTTAGTTTGAGTTGAAAAGCTGCCTGTCCTCTGGTATTTTAAACAGCTAGCCTCACCCACAATGCCTAAGTACATATTTTTAATAAGGAATGTAGAAGAAATCTGACTATGTTTCAAAATGTTTAAGCTTTGAGTAGAGACCTGTATATAGAAAGTGGAGATATGTCGAAGGCACAAGAGAAAGGTGTATTTCATATATCATCAGGTATAATTCTGGGTTTAGCACACCCAACTTGTTTAATAGTCTATTAATGCATTAGCCATAGACTTCAAATACTTTGCCTAATTTTTCCTAATTCACTTTTTTCAGTCTTTAGACATGAGTTTTTTGGGGGTATTTCTGTGGTAAAATATATGTAATATAAAATCAACCATTTTAAAATGAGCAATTCAGTGGCATTAATTACATTCACAGTAGTGTGCAACCATCACCATTATTTATTTCCAAAACTTTATCACCCCAATCAGAAACTCTCTAAACATTAAGCAATAAATCCTCATTTCCCCTCCCTGCAACTCCTAGTAACTATCAGTCTACTTTCTATCTCTATGAATTTGCCTTCTCTAGATATTTTATACAAGTGAAATCATACAATATTTATCCTTTCGTCTCTGGCTTATTTCACTTAGCATAATGTCATCATGGTTTATCTATGGTGTAGCATGTATCCGAACTTTATTCCTTTTTATGGCTAAATAATATTCCATTGTATGTACATACCATGTACTGTTTATTCATTTATCTGTTAATTGTGAATAATGCTATAATGAACACTGGTGTACACATACCTGTTTGAGTCCCTACTTTCAATTCCTTTGGCTATATACCAAGGAGTGGAATTGCTGGATCATATGGTGACAGGATGATTTTGTAAAAGCATAAATAAGGCATAACTGTTATAAAAGAATGAACATATAGAGATAAGCTTGAAGAAAACAACAACAAAAACAAAGTCTGCCTATTAGTAGTAAATTGTTTCTCCAAACTTGTTCTGTGCTTCTTACCTAGCAGAGTATAATGTTTAAATATGAAGTTTGTGTACACATGGTATCTGAAAGTAGTTTTTGTAATGACCTTCCCTTGTATTCTATACACTAGCTACTTGCTCAAAAGTGATATGGCTCTCTTTCCAAGCAGGAAAAGAGTAGAAAGAAATCATGACTGAAAGAGTGTAGCAGGAGGATGAACAGCTCCTCCCAGTTTTCTCAGAACTTTGCTGTAGACAGTAAATCACCATACGTCATAGTCTGCCAATAACCTGTACTCTTCTACACAAAGACATTTTTGTTGCTGTTGATGTTAACGGTGGTAATTAGAAAACTGTGCTGGGTCTAGGTTTTTCTTGTTTGTAAAAATTGTTATGTTTTCTATAAATACTATATACACTTTGGGGAAAATATTATGTAGAAGTTCTTTGGAAAGAACTTAGCGAAATGTCTGGTGATAGTGGTGTTAGTGTCTTAGAAGGGTGTTTGTGTGAAGGCTCCATATAATTGCCTGTCTCATTTTTTACCAATAATTTCAAGTTTTTAAAAAAATGTTTTTTCCTAATAATTAGACATACTTACTGATTTAATTTTGGTTCCTTTCTCTTTCCCGTCTTTACTTTGTTGAGTCAAGTGGCTAAAACCTGGGTTGCAGGGACAATTGCAAGGCAGGAACATACTTCACAAGAATCTAATCAGTTGAATGGGAAAGTTGCCTTAGGCGAGGCACTGTGCTGAGCTCTGTAGGAAAAGAGCTGGTGACGGGTGACTCTCAGGATTTCCAGATATGATCCTGGATTATAGTGTTTACAGGCCACTGTAAAGGAATGACACAATCTGTGTATATTATATAACACAGACAGCATGGTCTGGGTCAAGTACCCTGCAATCAAATGCATGAATATTTCTGCAGTGAAATGTGTAAGGACTATGAATAGCTTCCCAGCCATTCAGGTCAAGTTTGCCGACAGATGAATTATGAAAAACTTTCAGTTTTAAGAGCACTTTGTGTTTTGTAATTGTAGATAAAAGGCTATGCAGTTTTCAGCGAGTTATGCTAGTGTCTTTTGGGTTGAACTCATGAAATATTAAAAAAACAGAAGAGAATTCAGGGGTCATCTTATCCAACTATTTTTACCTGCTAGGAAATAATAATATCAAGTGAGCACTTAAGATTCCAGCTTGGCATTATCTCATTTAATTCTGTTTAACTGTCACATTAACAAATGTCAGTACTAGCCTCCAATAACAAATTAGACCCAGATAATACTTGGGTAAATCAAAGAAGGTTGGTTACTAAATGACACAGAAGAAAATCAGCATGGCGGCAAAGTTATCCAATGAGACAGAAGTTTAAGCTTTCAGAGTTTCCCCCAAAGGGCCACACCAGTGGATACATAGTGGTTGGTTGCTTAGTCTGAATAACTTGGCACCACAGAGACATGTGGTTGATTCATGAAAGTGGTTCTTCCTGAATATTTCACTTAAAAATAATTTTCCTGCTTGACTTATTCTTCAGCTCCATCAGTCTCATTATTATAAACAGAGTTTCTAATAGAAAATAGCTAGCCTTTATTAAGTAGCTAATATTTGCCAGGAACATTATCTCATTTTTAAAACTGAAGTATAGGGCTTCCCTGGTGGCGCAGTGGTTAAGAATCCACCTGCCAATGCAGAGGACACGGGTTCGAGCCCTGGTCTGGGAAGATCCCGCATGCCGCGGAGCAACTAGGTCCGTGAGCCACAACTACTGAGCCTGCGCGTCTGGAGCTTGTGCTCCGCAACAAGAGAGGCCACGACAGTGAGAGGCCCGCGCACCGCGATGAAGAGTGGCCCCCGCTTGCCACAACTAGAGAAAGTCCTTGCACAGAAACGAAAACCAAACACAGCCAAAAATAAATAAATAAATAATAAAATTGAAGTATAGATGTTTTACAATGTTGTGTTAGTCATCAGTTTTAATCCTTACAACAGTCAAGGTACACAATATCATTGCCATTAACAGATATGAAACTGAGGTTCTGATAAGCGAAATACCTTGCTCAAGACTACACACAAGAGACATTAACTGACATTTTTAATATGGGCTTGTTTTTCCTTTATGGTGTAGCCTTGAGGCTCCCCTTTAAGAAAAGTGCTCTACAGAAGTCTAAACACAAAAAATTTATCTACATTATAAAGTAATACTTATTTTACAGACAAATATTCTTAAATAGCAAGATTTCTTTAAATTACAGTTTCCTTGGCACATTTTGTTTATTGATCATTAGTTACTTGATGCAGAGTCTAGGGAGCCACAGCCAAATGCTGATCAATCAGAAATGAGGATACAGAATTTCTAGAATAATAAAATAAATCACAGGAAAATACAACTTAATATGTTCCATTTTCCATAAATACATGTATCCTAGAAGTGGATTGATTTGGGCTGGAAATGTATTCTTGCCTAGGTAGTTAGGAGATGTATTTTAGAAGGCTACATTGAAAAGAACCCTGTCAGATGTCATTAGGAGAGTCACTGAACTGAGCTGAAAACCGGAGACAAGATTCTTATTTATGAAATGGAAAGACCAGATAAATAGGTTATACTAAATTCTACAAGTAAAGAAATGCTGCTAAAATCCAACCAAAAATGTTGTCATAGTCATTTTTACTCTATCAGAGTCTTCAAACTTAAAAATCCTCTGCCCCACTTCCCTTTAATTACTTCTATTTCAGATATATGCATGGGATACCCAAGTACTACTCAAGAGGTACATTGATTAGAACCACAGAAGGAGATTTAACATCACAGAATAATAAAGGATTAGTGGATAAGATGTGATAGGGCATATTTTGAGTAAACAAAAATTAGCTTTCTTGTGAAGGGCTCTTCAGTTTGAGAATGTGACAAAAAGAGATGAAAATGTTGTGAAGGGAAATTGAAAAATAAGCTTCTGCTTTAATAAACCCCTATGATTAGGTAACAAGATATATGCACGATTAAATAAGGCCCAACCACCAAGACATTAATTAGGCTGATTCAGGGAAGCAATTCTTCCTAAATACTCCATTTAAAATAATTTTCCAGCTTTACTTTTTCAGCTTCATCAATCTCTTATTTTGTATTATGTCATTGCTTTTCAAATCTAAGCATTTGGCTTTATCAACATATTCATCATAAGCATCCTTTCTCTATCTCTCTCTCTCTTTTTTTTTTTTTACAGATTTCTCTACATTTCAATTTGCTCTTTACCTACAAGATACTTAAGTTTCTTCCTTTCATAGCAGTAACAATAACAAAAATAATAACATCTGCTATTTGTGGGCTTCTTTTTCTCTAGAATAGTAAGTGCTCTACCTGATTTATTCTCATTTAATCCCACAACAAGGAGGAAACACGTTTAGAGAGATTATGTGATTTTTTTTCAACGTCATACAGATCTAAATGGTAGGGTCAGAATTTGAATGGAAGGATCTGCTTGACTTCAGAGTCATTGCTCTTAACCATCTCATATCACCAGCCTCCCCTCCAGGTGTGGCATCCTTGTTGGTGGTAGGGTAGTAGTCCTGAGACCACCCATCTTGGGGAGGAAGAGAGGGAGATCTCTCCAAGAGGCTTCAGGCTCTTTCATCTGATAACTGGGCAGTAACTTCTTGGTCCCTCAATCTACTTATACTCTACTCTTTAATTCCTGATTATTCTTAGAAGCTCTTTGGGGGAATAGATAGACAACTATTATTTTAAATCTCAAGGTTAGGTCAAGAAAGAGAACTAGTCAAAGATTAAATGACTTGCCAGGGGAATGGAATGGGAGGGTATTGAGTTCCTCTGGGCCAGGCTCTGTGGGAGAGAGTAAAACAAGTCAGATGGGATAATTTGCCCCACCCTGGTGTTCCTAGTCTAATGGGGCTCAGAGCTCCGAGCTCTTGATCTACCCCAGCTCCTACAGTGGTTTGTTTCTCCACCACTAATCTTTGCCCTGGCAGAACTGTGTAATCCCGATTTATCTTAGTGTACCTTGGGATTGCCTCTGGAAGGCTACTGCATATACTTACATACAGTAAATTGAAGTCCATGTTTCTATAATGGATGGAAAGAAAAGCAACAAAACAAACAAGTCATTATGTTAAATCTGATTTGAATTCTCCTTAAAAAAATAAAGCAACTGGCATGATATATTGGCAGCTTTTTGACAGAGCCCACATTTGATTTGATGAGATGCGTGCTCCTATTTGAGTTATGTGCAAAAGAGGGCAGGCAGATGGAAGCCTTTTACAAAAGGAAAAAAAAAATCCTGGTTAGTGTAAGCCTGGAATTCCTAATTTGCTTTTAATTTTTTTCTTTTAAAAAGCAATAAATAGGTCTTAACAGATGGGTTTACACTTGAGTTAGAAGCATCCTTTGAAAAATTACAAGCAATGAATGCCTTTTACAGATGTAGAGAGTTCAAATACATGTAAATCACAGCAAACCACACAGGGTGAGGCTCGAGAAACTTTCTGAAAAAGGAGGTTTAGAGAAATAAATATATACTCAGCTATAGAACAATTTGCTGCAGCCCTCCAGCATAGCTTTTCAAACTGTGAGTCATGACCCATTAATAGGTTATGAAATCAGTTTAATGGGTTGTGACCAGAAGTTGAAACAAAAGGTGGTGGTGGGAACAGGAACAGGAAATATTCAGAGTGCACCATGTGTATTAAGAATAAATGCTGTTCCATGGTGGTTTGTTCCATTACACACTGTTTACTGGGTTATGATGTATTTCTTTTTTTTTTTTTTAAATAAATAAATAAATTTATTAAAAAAAAAAAAGCGTATATTGAGAGCAGGAAGAGCTGACATAGATGTTTGTGGCCACAGAGGTGATACTTTTGAAGGGACAGTGTGCATTTTCATCTGTGAGTGTTGCTGTTTATCCAAGAAAAGCATCATGTTCTTTTATAGGCAAACCTCTTAAGTCAAAACTAGCAAAGGCATGGGAACACGCAGTTTTACTTGGTGTTTATGTTGCAATCTGGTTGTGATTAATATTTTAAAACTTCATGCTAAACTGTAATATATGTAGCTAGTGGGAGTGCCTGTACAAGCTGGTATTTTATGTCTTTATGTTCCTGTTTGCATGATCTGTTAAAATGAGAGATTTTTTACCTACTTAAAATATGATCTTTGAAACTATACTGTTACAAGTTTGATTGATTTAATACTACCTTTCTGAGTCTCTTGGACTGAGAAGATGTATTGAAATGTAATGTCAAATGTTACAAGATCTGATACAAGGTTTCTCTTTGGTTTTGTAAGGACATATACATTCACATTTGTAAACATCTTTAGGAAAGGACTTACTTTTTATAACAAGCTTCACTCTCTATGATGTATTTCTTACTAGATGTCATGGTTAAAATTTTTTCAAAGATGCTGATCTAGCAGATGACTAGTCCAACTATATCACAATATGACTCCATTCATGAATAACCAAGCTTTATTATGTATTATATAGCATAAACACTTGAGTAGTGCTTCTGAGTATGCCAAGTATAGTCAAGGAAATCCTAGTTGGCTTGAGCAGAGTTGGCCAGGAGTGGCCTGTGAAAATGTCCTACCTGCCAGATATCCCCGGCAAGGATGCCTGGGGTAGACCCAGAAACCTTGTACCTGTTGCCATAAGGTGAACACCCAGAGAGAGCAGGTGATCAATTGCCTTTCTTTTGTGGACCCAACTCAAAGAGATGCTGCTTTCAGATCCAAGAGGTTGATGTGATTAGGTAGTGATAAGAAACAAGAGATCTGGAAGCTAAGCACAAAGAGGTGACACCTTGCTTCCCTATAAGTAATTCTTAATGGAAAAGAATGGCAATCTAGCATTTAGTGAACACTTACTATATGCCACTACTGTTTTAAGTATTTTCCATGAATTATCTAGCAATAATCCTAGGAGAAAAGGCACTATCATTACCATTTTATACACGAGGGAAGGCTATGCTCAAGGATGAAGGAAAATTTGTCCAAAGTTAGTTATTTGTGATGGAACCAGAACTTGAGTTTAGATTTGCAGCCAAAGCCTGAGTCCTTCCTAATCCTCTGTACTGCCTTGGTTGCATCGATTTATTGCCTCCATTGCCTAGGCTTAACGGTGTTCTCTTTCACCACAGCAGACAGCAAGGACTTAGCTCTGTGAATTATCCTTGAGTCCCTTTTTTCTTCTACTCTCCACATCTAGTCCATTAGCTCTGTGCTCAAAAAAGGGATATACCATATCCATCCACTTCTTTCCACTTTCACTGCTTTCACCCTAATCCAAGCCACACCATCTCTCGTTTTAGGCTATGGAATACTCTAACTCGTCTCCCATCTGTCATTCATGCTGCCCTACAATCCATTCTCCATATGGCAACTAGAGGAATCTTTTAAAAACAAATCAGATAAAATCACTCTTTCACCTGAAATTCTCCACTGGTTTTCTTTTTAATTTGGAAAAAGAATCTAAACTTCTGAGCATGCCAAAACCTACGTACACTGGCCCCTGCCCACCTCTCCAGTTTCATCTGCTACGGTCCCTTAGCTCTGACTTGGCTGAGCCTCAGGCCTTGTATCTGTCCTTCTCTTTGCCTGAAAAGTGCTTTACCTAGATCTCAGCCAGGCTGACTCCTTTCCTGCACAAGAATTTCTGGTGCTATGTAGATGAGGATGTGTTCACTGACTCACTCACCTCACGATGCTAATTACCCTCTCAGAGCCCCCGTACCAGTTGCCTCAGATTTACTTTCTTTGCAGCACTGTCTGAAGATCTTATTTGTTTACTTGTTTATTACCTGTTTCCCCATCTAGGAGACAAAGCACTGGGCCCTTGTCTGTATTGTCCTTTGCTGTATCTTCAGCATTTAGAACAGGACCAGCCTGGCAAATAGCAGGCCCTCAAGAAGTATCTCTGAATGTACAAATGAATGAGTAAATTTGTGTCATGATTTTCCAGAGGCCCACCTTCTGAGTGTAAAGCTAGAATGTTCTCTTGGCCCTGACAGTTAGATGTGGCATTTCAAAGCCAAAGCTTCCGAGTGCGGCTTTCTCAGTTACTGCCATATTTGGTTCTCCTTCCTTACAAGACTCATTGCCATCAGGCTGACAGACTTGAGAGTCAGGAAAGTGGTATCAGAAAACCAGAGTTCTGTGACCTCTTTGAATCTTGATTCTTTCATCTGTAAAATAAAGATAAGTCTACCTAGTAGAGATCTTTTGAGGATTAAAGAGAGTAGGTATGAAAAACAAATGATTGTTATTGTGATTACCTGTCTTTTAAGGTACTTTGGAGAAATGAGAAGTGGATGAGGAAGCGCTTTGTTAATTCCAAACTCAGGAAAGTGCCCTCCATCTGGGTGTCATCTTCAAGGCCTCATCTCCCTTTATGCCCACATCCAATAATTTACCAGGTTCTATCAACACCTCTTCCTCTCTGTAAAGTGGGGACACACTTCCTTAACCTGTTTATCATTTGCGGTCTCATGCAGGGCCCAAGAATTTGATGAGATGAATTGACATGCCTGGAGCTCAGAGATATTTTTAAAGTATTAGTTTTTCTTTTCCTGAGAAAAATTCATTTGTACCTTTACTCAAGATACCCTGCTTTTCAGTGTCACACAAGGTTCTCTTATGCTATGAAGGTCAGGGTGTTTTCTTGGGCTGGTCAACCCTCAATTGTTTAGATTTAGAGGGAAGAAATAAATCCTCCTACAGCTTCTCTTCTTTCATTCCTCATAAGATTTAAATAGCTGCTGAAACCTGAGAAGATTCCACCTGGGTACCTCAGCAGTTAACTTTACATCTGACTTCTAACAAGCTGAAGTGATCACATACTTTTACCAAACCAGTTTTACCTGCCTGGAGTCCTCCTTCATGGTCTTATCCAGGAAGACACTTATACTTTCACTGCTTGCCTTGTGCTTTTGCTGGTAATAAACCACCTTAGTTTATTATGATTTTTTTAATAAACTATTTCCCCATTCTTTCTTCCCTGCCCATCTAATTTTTACCAGCTGGCCTACTGTAATGGCCACTAAGTGGTTCCCTTGCCTTTAATCTCACACCCCTCCAATCTAACTTGCTGTTTTTTATTATTATCTCATCCCCTTAGGCCCATCTCCCGACTTTCACAATCAGGTAACCTAGGAAACAAATTAAAGACAGAACAGTAGAGCTGGTGAGACATGGCTCCTACCTTTCTTATCCATCTCAAAGGAGCTACTTTAAGTGTGCTAACTGTGGACCAAATGAGAGAGTATTGCCCCAGCAGACCAATTCCAAGTCTGACTGTGCACTAGATTGCCGGTTAAACTGGGCAACTCACATCATATTTCTGGATCTGATTGTGCTCATCTGAAATGATGAAAATAGTAATGGTTGAAATTTCTTTTGTATTTACTATGTGCCAGGCACTACTTTAAGTACTCTACATGGATCTATTTATTCTTCCGATAACCCTTTCTGGTAAATACTACTACTATTGTCTGCATTTTACAGATGAGAAAAATGAGGCACAGTGAGGTTAAGGAACTGAGGCAAAGTCACACAGCTAGGAATTGTTGGGACTCTGATTCAAATCCAAGTCTGCATGTGGATGCTGTTAAAAGGAAGAGTTGAATTAGATGAGCTTCTGGGGGTCTCTCTAGCTCTAAAAATACCTTAAGTCCACATGCCAGGGAAGGCTGCTGGTTCCCCCAACAAACACAAAGGGCAGGCACAGAGCTGTGTTAAGGTGTGACACTGCAGCCAGTATAGTTCATCCTCAGGCAGGGAACACTGTCTAAATATAGAGCTCCCTTAACATTGGAAGGTCTGACTAAACTGGGTTAGTTGCCAGTCGAGGTGCTAGAGGCAGAGCAAGATGAAAGGTGTGCCAGCTGCGCAGTGGCACCGCATAACAATGTAGGGCAAGATTCCTCCCTGAGCTCTGCCCTGCTTGCATCATTGCTTTCATGGCACGTCCTTTTGTGGGATTATATAACGCTGATTAAGGTAGATTACTTTAGGAATCAATCTGCCTCTCAGAGAAACAAGGGCATTGTGCCAAACCCTTCTCCACCAGGGTGACAATTTCATGCCTTTAGGTTTTGTGTTTGTCAGTTGCAAGAGAAACTCTGTCTTGTGTCTGAGCCATGCATACCTGGACTGTCTTTAGACATGCATACTTTCCAACGATGTTAACTTCCTGCCTGGCATGCTCTTTGAAAGATGTTTCTAGGCCCTTTAAATACTGTTATGGGTCGAATTGTGTCCGCCCAAAAGATGTTCAAGTCTTAACCATTGGTACCTGCCAAAGTGGCCTAATTTGGATACAGGGTCTTTGCAGATGTAATCAAGTTATGATGAGGTCATTGTAGGATAGAGTGGGCCCTAATCCAATGACTTGTGTCCTTATAAGAAGAGGGAATTTAAACAAACATTCAGACACATAGGGAGAATGCCACGTGATGATGAAGGCAGAGATTGAAGTGATGTTTCTACAAGTCAAGGAATGCTAAGGATTGTGGGCAAATCCCAGAAGCTAGCAGAAGGCAAGCAAAGAGTTTTACCTAGGGCCTTCAGAGGGAGCATGGCCCTGCTAACACCTTGATTTCAGACTTCTAGCCTCCAGAACTGTGATAGAATACGTTTCTGTTGTTTCAAGTCACCTAATTTGTGATACTTACTTATGGCAGCCTGTTGGGCTGCACCCTGCAGGCCTGCAAGCCTTGCAGTTGCCCAGCCTCAAGACGGAAGAAAGAGCCAGGAGTCAGTGACAGAGACATCTGTGACTTATTGGACCCGGGGAATCTTACATACCTGAAGCAAGGTCCTGGAATGACATCCCACTGTGTGCAGGAGATGGCAAGCAGGACACAGCAACTGACTTTACTACTCGAACAAGGGAGAACGAGGCTACCTTTTATAGGGGGGAATCGATGTTATATGGGCTTATTAGTTACCAGGGGCTAATTAAGGTCTATAATTAAGAGGATTGGATAGTCATGTGAGTAAAGCAGGGACTGGTTGTGCAGGGAATGTACAGAGAGCAAGAGAACAGCCATCTTGAATGGCCGAACCACACACAGCCCTAGGAAAATAATACAGATACTTCTCTAGATCTTTTGCCAAAGACATTTGAAGGACTTCATAAACATAATTCCATTAATCCATACAACATAATTTGAACTGCGTGGAAGGAAGAGTTCCATGGAAATAGAGCTAGGACACAGGCCTGAAGACCAGAGATGTAGCTCTAACTCTGCTACTTACTAGCTCTGTGATTTAGGGGCAAATCACTTAACCTTTATGAGTTTTTAAAAATCAGTTAAAAAATGGGTCTATTGTAAAAGTACTGCCCAGTTTGCTTCATAAAGTTGTGGTGAGGATCAGTAATGATTTACATGGCCCTAAAATGTTTGCAAAGCACATGCAGGTGAAAACATTACCTTCTTTGTTTTTCCCAATCACCCTACAAGGTGGATAGTTTTCTTGATCTAATGTTGCTGATCAATGCAGAATTTAGAGAAGCTGTTTACTTGTCAAAGGCAACGCAGATGGTAAATCCTAGGGACAGGACTTTGGTCTCCACTCCGTATGCTCCACTGTCTTGTGTTTAGGAAAACACTTGGTCCATGGTAAATGCTCAATATGTATCTGTTGAATGAATAAAGGAATGGATGAGCCTTTGTTATCTGACACTTAAACATGTGAATCTTTTAAAACATTTCAGCTGAGAGAAGGCTAATATATTTGTGAAAATGAATAAAGGAAACCTCATTTAAATTGCAGTCAGGAAGCCCTGAAGGGGGAGCTCTCACACACGTATCACTCACCACAACTTATAGACACCAGCAGGAAGAAAGATTTCCTTCCCACCCATCAACTACAAGCTGCCCACCGCCTGCAGCCAATGAAACACCATCACAGCCCTCAATTTCCTCCTTTCCTTTCCCCTCTCCTCTGTTCTCCAGACTTGCCTATGGTTTGCCATAGTTTGCTTGTCCTGAATTGCAATTCTCTACTATTCTCAAACTCATTTTGCTGGTAAAATAACTTTTTTTTAAGGTCTGATATTAAAATATAAAGTATACAAAATTCATTCATGTACACAAAATTATCTGTGGAATGTTTACTAAGTGCTAGGCATGGGTCTAGGTGCTAAACATACAGCAGTGACAAAATAGACCAAGTCCCTGTTCGGGTAGAGCTTACACTCTAGTGGGGGAGATAGACAGTACACAAACTCCTATCTTGACATGACATTTTTAGAGAGAAAATTAAGCAGAATAGTGGAGATAGGGCTTATGGGGTTGGGGAGAGGGGAGGAAGGATGTTATTTTACATAAAGTAGTCAGGAAGGGCACTCTGATAAGGTGATTTTGGAGCAGATCTGTGAAGGAAGTGATGGGTACCTAGGTAAGGCTATTTCAGGCCAAGGAAATAGCAAATAAAAAGCAATTCCAAGAAGTTTTCTTGGGATCTTCAAAAAAACAGCAAGGAATCCAGTTAGAAGAAGAGTGGATTGGAGGTCAGAACGTTATGGGAGGCCGGATTATGTGACCGTCATAGATCAATGGCAAGAGTTTGTGGAGGTAGTGAGAGTGGTCAGATTCTGAATACATTTTGAGGGTAGACATGACAGGATTTTATGATTGATTGGACATGGGGTGTGGAAGAAAATGATGTGTCAAGGATGACTCCAAGGTTTTGATTTGAGTGACTGGAAGAATGGATTTAAAAGTTATTAAGATGGTGAATTCTATGAGAGAAGTAGGTTTGGGGTAAGAGTGGGGAGACCAATTTAATTTTGGACATTTTAACTTGAGATTCATTGTAGACTTTCAAGTAGAGTTGTTGTGTACACAAAAGGATATATGAGTCTGAAGCTCAGGGAAAAGGTCCTCCTTAGAGACAAAACCTTGGGAATTGTTAGCATATAGAAAGTATTTAAGTCTATGAGGTTGGATGAGATCACCTAAGGGGTTGAATATAGACAAAGAATATGTTCAGAGCTTGTGTCCTGGGGCATTCCTCCTTACAGGGGTTGGGAATATGAGAAATAATAGGCAGAAGAGATTGAGAAGGAACAGCCAGTGAGGAAGGAAGAAAACCAAAAGGGAGTGATGTAGAAGCTGAGGGAAGATGCTGTTTCAAGAATGTTTGGAAACTTATCACACAGAAGAGAGAGGGACAATTGCTAAAGCAATGAACTCAACTCACATAATGCTGACCACCTGAGTTAGGTGAGGCTAAGTTGTTTCCACCTATTATGACAACTTGGAAGTGATTAATAGGCAACCTTGACAAAAGCAGCTTAGGTGTAGGTGGGACCAAATCCTGCTTGCAGTGGATTCAGAAGAAAATAGTAGGAGAGGAAGTAGAGACAGAAAATAGAGGCCCTTTAGAGGAATTTTGCTGTATAAGGTGCAGAAAAATAGTGTGGTAACTGGAGAGTAATTTGCTGTCAAGGGAGTGGGAGGTTGGTTTGTCTGTTTGCTTATTAAGAGGGGAAATACTTGTGCAAGTTAATGGTAACAACCCTTAGAAAGGAGAACATTGAATGTACAAGGGAAAGAAAGGAGAATTGCTGCAGTGATGTCCTTGAGTCAGTGGGGGAGGTGAGATCCACTGAACAAGGGAAAGGTTAGCTTTGGAAAGGAGCACGGAGCAGAGTCATTGTCACAGGGGGGAAGGCGTAATATATGGGTACAGACACCGGTAGGTTGCTTGTCACACAAGTGAGAGCCTGTGCAAGTATTCTCTGAATGCCTCTATTATCCCAGCAAGGCAGGAAGAAAGACAATCAGCTAAGAGCGAGGAGGGGGAGGAGCTGGAATTATGAAGAGGTGCAACACTCAGAAGGGTGGGAGAGTGAGAGGACTGAGGAAATGTAGTGGTAGGATTTCCAGGCAGCATTGTAAATATAAAAAGGTAAGGGGTTATTTTTTGAATAGAAGCCAAAGGATGGGAATTTTATACATTTGTTGACAAGCCCATCCGTGGAAGCCAAGCTGCAGGCCTTGGTATACAAAGAAGAATTCTGACCTTTAGGAATCTAGAATCACGTAAGCAATAAATAATGAACACATGAAAGATTCAAATAATAGTTTAAGACAACAGAAGAGATGTATGTGACAGGGAAGCATATTAAATTGCCAGATATATGTAAAGAGTTCAGAGGAAGGAGAGAGGTGATCTAGAAGGGATATGTTGGTTGAGCCTGGTAGAACAGATACATTCATAGAGGGGCAAACGAACATAAAGGAAATGATAGGAACAAAGACTAAAGCCTGGACGGAAAAAGGCAGAGAAATATCATCACCAAGTAGAGTTGCCAGGTAAAATACAGGACACACAGTTAAATTCAAGTTTTAGTTAACCAACAAATAACAGTTTAGTATAAATACATCCCATGCATATTTATCTGAAATCAAAGTTAACTAGGTATCCTGTAGTTTGCTAAATCTGGCAACTCTATCACCAAAGTTAATGGAAATCAGAAGAATGTTAGTTGAACCAAGGGAGGAGAGAAGTACAAGAATGCAAAAGGTGCTCAGTGGTGGCAGATACTTCCACAGAGCCATGGAAATGTGGTTTTGTCATTAGGACACCACTGGTGGCATTTGACACAGCAGTGAAGGCAGAGGACCAATGCAACAGATAATGCGCCACTCAGTAGAGAGGTTTGATAATGAGAGAGGAGAGAAATATAATCTACAGCCAAATGTGAAGATGGACCCCAGGCCCTGGGCTCACAGCCCCTGGGGTGATATATACATTTAGTTAATGTGTGAAAAACCAAGATCCTGTCTTTAGAAAATTCTATAAAGGCCAGAGATTAATGGTGAGGCCACAGCTTATCTGGCTTGGTACTCTAGGACTCAGGCATCCTTTTTTTGGGAGCAAGACAAGGGAAGGAGACACATTTTTGCAAATGAAATAAAAAGAGGAAAAACAAAAGAACCGGAATCCTACTGTTGGCAAAATGTTCATTTTAATTATATAGTAGACCAAATTCAAATACTCTCAGATGGAAATTGGATTGTGAACTTTAGATTATAAATCACTTAATAGAACACACTCTTGGCCCAGGAGGCTTGCCCTATAATGGATTTTATTTCATTGAAACTGGGTAGAAGAAAGCATCAAAGAAATTCCATGAGAGCCAAGCACTGATGTGAAAAAGGCAGTGGCAGAATTGTCCCGACCTGGCCACCAGAGGTTGGGCCTTGGTCACTGAGGACAGCAAGTCTAAGGGTTGTGAACTATCAGAGTTAGAAGTGTTAGAATGACAGTGACATATGCTTCTCCAGTCACGTTTTATCCTTAGGCATCTCAAGGTTCTATGGTATCATTACAGAATATTTATTACTGAAATGCCTGCCCTCAGAAAGAAAAGGTTATAGCTTTTGGAAGGAGGTTTTAAAAATGAGGGTTAACAGAGTGATCTTTGACAATAACTGCTAATGGATTAGGGTCAGGGACAGCTCAGTGCCCACAGACCTTAAAAATACTGTCATCTATATTTCTCCCTGAATGAAGTGTTCATCTTGCCAGTTCCTATAGTTAATGAGATTGTTAACTCTGTCTATTTATAGCAGCAAACACTTCACTGGCATGTAGCAAATGCTGATTATTAATCAGGGGCCTCTACTGACTCAGGATGGAACGAAATGTAATTATTCAAATTAGATTTAGGCCAAGGTCCAATGACCTCACAGGCAACATCCTGATTTTGCAAGCCTAGTTTCTGTAAGCTGCATCTCTGGAAGATGTTGAGATTCCAATCTTCAGGAACCTTGGGGTGAACAGTGATGCTGAGTTTAGGCATCTCCTGGCACCTTTAAAAGAATTGAATTTTCTGCTATAAATGCACCTATGCACCTGCCAGCTCATGACTCAAAATCAGCCTTACTGAGTAAATCATTATACAAAGTAGTTATGGATGTAGAATTTTAATAGCAAATCAATGAAAGTTAATTTTCATGGATGCTATTAGGAAGGGTGTTCAACAAGCCTGTCTCCTACATCACGTTACTTTATACTTTGGGAGAAAAGCTAAGATCTTATATAGGTGATTAAAAAAAAAAAAAAAGACAGACATGGGAATGGCCCAATCTTCTCTACTATACTTAAGTGAGTGTCCTCCCTGACATTTACCATTTCGCCATTCAGTGGGAAACAAGGATAGCCTCAGGGTAGGTAGGGTGGAGGGAGAAAACTTGAGAGGGGTTCTCTGAGAAGTTTGCAGCTACCTTGAAGGTGGACTTCCTTCAAGCCCTGATTGAGGAGTCAGGTGAGACCAGTATTTGCTGTGTCTTTCATGTCCCCTGGCCCTTGGGTTAGACATATGTTTCTCTAAGCTCCTGCTATGTTCGGGCCTCCGAACCTTTTTTAAAAAATTTATTTATTTTATTTTTATTTATTTTGGCTGCATTGGGTCTTTGTTGCTGCACGCGGGGCTTCCTATAGTTGTGGCGAGTGGGGGATGCTCTTTGTGATGCTGAACGGGCTTCTCATTGCGGTGGCTTCTCTTGTTGCGGAGCACGGGCTCTAGGTGCGTGGGCTTCAGTGGTTGTGGCACGCGGGCTCTAGAGCGTAGGCTCAGAAGCTGTGGTGTGAAAGTGTGCAGACCAAGCGAAAGTGAGTTTTCCTTTCTTCAAGTAGAATCGGGTATTTTGTACTTGATGGTATTTCTATTTTCATATGGGTGTCTGAGAAACCTGGAAAGTGCTTTTAACATCTCGGTGGGGTGGGAAGGGGAATGAATGTTTTAACTGTATTGTCATTTACTTGGTACTGGTCTTGGGCAGGGATTGTTTGGTTCCAAGTAACAGAAATCCTCTCAAACAAGCTTGAGCAAAAGTGGGGAACCTATTAAGTAGATACAGGGGTATCTCCCAAGGGCAGGATGTTCAGCTGGGTCTCACAAGGATCCACACTAGGATTCAGAGAGCTTCGCACTCCAGGGGCTGCCAGTCACCTTGTTTCTGCTGCTGTTGGAATGTCTGCTCCTTCTCTGTTTCCCTTGCAGACCAGCTTTCTCTGCTGAGCTTGTGTTTGGCTCATTATGGATGCCCATGAATGGTACCCTCAGTCTCTGAGTTATAGGAAGTTTCCAGTCCACAGCCCATTCCTATCTGACTTAATCTCAATGCTTACTTTTAAGATAGTATTTTTAAGAAATTGAGATACACTTCACATAATGTAAGATTCACCATTTAAAGTGTTCACTTCTGTGGTCTTCAGTATATTCATTATGTTGGCCAGCCGTCACCACTACCTAATTCCTGAACATTTCCTTCACCCCAGAAGAAACCCTGTATCTCTTAGCATCTAGTCCCAACTATCCCCTCTCCCCCATCCTCTGGCAACCACTAATTTACTTTCTGTCTCTTTGGCTTTGCCTATTCTGGACATTTCATGTAAATGAAATCATTTAACATATGACTTTTGTGTCTGGCTTCTTTCACTTAGCATAATGTTTTTAAGGTTTATCCATGTTGTAGCATGTAAGAATACTTCATTACTTTTTATGGCTAAATAATATTCTAGTATACAGAAATACCACATTTTGTTTATCTAACCATCAGCTGATGGACATTTGAGTTATTTCCACTTTTTAGCTATTATCAATAATGCTGCTATGAACATTTGTGTACAAGTTTTTACAGGAACATATTTTCAATCCTCTACCTAGGAAGAGAATGGCTAGGTCATATGATAATTCCATGTTAACTTTTTGAGGAACTGCCATACTGTTTTCCATAGTGGGTGCATCATTTTGCATTCCCACCAGCAATGTATGATGAGGCCCATTGTCTTTTAATTCCAAATTTCTAGGAGATAGAATCTGGTTACTCCATTTCAGTCTCAGGATGGGTTCCCTTTAGGTCAGATACCTACTCTGCTCAACATGGCTCAGGATGGGTTCCCTTTAGGTCAGATACCTACTCTGCTCAACATGGCTCAGGATGGGGATGGGCAGTGGTGTGTGGGAGTAGAATGGTCACAGTCATGCAGAGGCCCACCATGGAGCAGTTCTCAGAAAAGAAGGAGTGGTCTGGGTATTTCTGGAATTTCTCCCTTCCTATCTAGCCCTCACCTCACCCTCAGCATACCACCTTTATGATCGATAGTCCTGAGTCATGGAAGTGGTCTGTTGATGACAATTTGTTATTTTTAAATTAAACTAAGCCTCAAAATTTTCTTTAAGACAAGGCACAAAAATCTCTAGTGGCTAGTAAAAAGTAGCATGTTCACTTTGAATAGACATTTGTAATATCAAACCTGTGTTGCAAATGAAAACTCCAACTCAATGTAGAGCTTTAACTGACATGTATAAGATCATAAAGTTAGTTAGTGACTATCTGGAATTCGCATTTGGAACCTCAGTGCTACTGACTGAATTCTCAGGCCACTTGTGGGTTGATACGCTAATTATTGTCCTTTCTTGTTATTTTGGGACCCAAATTCCCATTCTTTATTCATGCCTTTGGGGAATTTGTAGACAGAACCTTACTTACACTTTCCAAAATGAGTTGCTTTATAAAAATCCCAGAATGCAGTCAAGCCCATCTGTTTCCTCTCCTATATTAACTTATTTGTTGCCGTAAAGCTCCAGACAGTCCTTAGAGAGATGCAGTTATAGGAAAGAAAACTGATTATGAGGGAAAGATTTTAGGGTCGTTGAGATTTATTCCCCCGATATGCAAAGTCTGTGTAATGTGTGCAGTAGCCTGAGATCACCTTGGCATAAAGCATGGCTCACGTTTGAGCAGTTAATCATGCAGCCTGCACATGAGGGGAATAGTAAGCAAAGGATTCCCATCACAGAAGGTTTAACAATCAGGAGCTTAAGATCCTGCGATGGAAATGAGGCCGGTTGTACAGCATTTTAACTGAGCATTACTCTGGAGCTCGTCTCCGAGTATTAAGTATTAAGGCTCCCAAAAATTATTGATCCAAACTGGAAGAAGGATTTAACATTTGCCTTGTTTTCTGTGAAAGTCAAGATATATGTACACCAGCAAACTTGAACCAGATTTAGACTCGTGTGTGTGTGTGTGTGTGTGTGTGTGTGAGAGAGAGAGAGAGAGAGAGAGAGAGAGAGAGATTAAGTGGTTGCAGAAATCTGAGAGTGGAAGTTAAATAATGATAGATAGATAATGATTGATTTACTCCACATTATTTATAATAATTTATGATTATTCTTTGTTTTCCTTGTGGGGTTAAGGGGACAGGGGTCTTCATTTCTATCTCCTAGATAAGGCTCTGTCTGAGAGGTGGCGTTAGGTGGCTGAGTCCCCGTGGAGTGACAATTCAGATGTTACGTGAGCCTGCTTCCCAGGTCACAGACTGTGGGCAGTGTTGCTCCCCCGCCACTCCTGTCTCCTCGAGAGCCTCCAGACACAGCAGGTGACACTGATGGATGGTCCCCACCTAGCTCTTTATTGAAGCCTCACTCTGTACACAGAATAGGTGAGATAGCTGATGCCTCAGTAAGGGTGGACAGCTAACAGGTCAATAGAAACTCAACCCAAAATTGCTGTCACAGCAGCTTCTTATAGCTTTTGGCTCTGATGTACAGCTACAGCACTTTGTAATTCAGCAAATGCAGTGCTTCAGGACTGCTCCATTAGGTGTAGCTGTAACCAGAAGTCAGGTGATCTGGAGCGCAGTTCCAGCTGGAGCTTATGACCTTGGGATGATTTCTCAATGCTTCTGAGACTGTTTCTTCATCTGCCAGAGCAGTGGAGTGGGGGTTAGACTTTCCTAACCAGAATTGACTAGGATAATGCATGTGGAAGTACTTTGAGAATGAAAGGAAAAAGTATTATTCATACAACAAAGCTAGGCAGGTCGGGATCCCCTTGGGGATATTTCCCCTTCTAGGTTGGGAAAAGTGGGAGAAGAGAACTAATGTTCTTCTGAAACAAGTATCACATATTTTGTCTCATTTAGCCCCATCAAGGTGGGTGTTAGTCCCATTTTGCAGATGAGGTGACTAAGGCTCAGAGAAGATAAGTGCCTGCCTCACTGTTCAGCCCTACACTTACTTCTGTCTTAACAATCCACCCCTTCCCCCCTGCTTCTGCCTCTTAACTGTTATATGACCATGGGGGGAAATTAATCCCTTTGAGCCTGGGTCCCTCATCTGTAAAAACAGAACTAATACCACTTGTCTTGCAGACTCATGTGAGGATTAAAGGAATTAGTCCACGAACAGTGCCTGGTCAGTTGTGGGAACAGGCAAGGTTCCTGGTCTCTCCTCACCTCCGGCCGCCTGCCTCATCCATGCTGCCCCCTCTACACTGCTCCCAAATTTCAACCTGTGCCTGGGGCCTCCCTCCTCCCTTCAGCAGGAAGAATGAGAAAATGTCTCTCCACATTATCTTTCCATTTTTACTGACATTAGAAAAATTTTGAGAAACACCCTTAGATATTTTCTAAGCTAGGCACCTAAGCAAGTTCTCTGGGGGAAAACTATTTTTCAGCAGAGGGAAGCAGTGTGCCATGAGCTGTTGTTCAGTAAAATCTCAGGGCAGAGATTTTTGACATCATCGATCATTTTATTTGTATTTCTTTAATGGCTGAAAGCCATGGCACTATTTTTCTCTCCTAGTGCTCGTTATTAATCCCATTTAATATTTATCATTAAGTGAATATTGATAAATTTTGTGAAATAATATTATTTCACTTAAGATAGTGATTTGAATCCACACATTTAACTCTTCTTCTTTTCACCCCATTTCCATTTGAAATGGCTCAAGAAATATTAGCAAACATCTGCAGCAGAGTTAGAAAACAGAAAACGATGCAACCGGAGGCCAGAAACTTTAGAGACATCTCTATAAGACATAGTTTATATAAAACTTGATTTAGGGTCTTACTATTTAGTAATGAAAAATTCTTACTTTATGAATTATTTTTAAAAGCTTTGTTGTGGGTTGTGTCCCCCAAAATAATATGTTCAAGTCTTAACTCCCAGCTCCTGTGATGTGACCTTATTTGAAAATAGGATCTTTATAGATGTAATCAAACTGAGATGGGGTCGTGCTGGATTAGGGTAGGCTCTAATCCAATGATTGGTGCACTTATAAGAAGAGAGATATTTGGAACAGATACACAGGAATGAAGGCCATGTAACAAGCAAGGCAGAGACTGGAGTGGTGCAGTTGTAAGCCAAGGAACGCCAAGGACTGCTGGCAACCACCAGAAGCTAGAGAGAGGCGAGGAAGGATTCTTCCCTAGAGCCTTGTGAGGGAGCATGGCCCTGCCAAAATCTTAATTTTGGACTTCAGCCTCCAGAACTGTAAGAGAATAGATTTCTACTGTTTTAAGTCATCCAGGTTGTGGCAATTTGTTATGACAGCCTTAGGAAACTAATGCAAGTTTGACTGAAGGCTTTAAAAATTGGATTTAGAGGAGTACTGACTCCAATGTATATGAAGAAAAGACACCTGAACAATAAGTGGGTAGATTCCCTTAGTAGAGCCTCAGATAATCTCTAAACTCAGACAACAGAGGCTCAAGTAAATGTGGGACACATCTGAACACTACAAATTACCTTGGGAAGTTGGACCTTGACTCCATCCTTGCCATGAACTGCCATGTCAAGTAAAATGGAGGCATCATCACAGCAGTTTGGTACTAAGGAGAGCTGTGCCATTCAGAGAAGGGGCTGGCTTGGGGGACCACAACAAACATAGAAAAGCATCCCCTAAGTACAATGGGCTAAGCAGGCAAACTTTCTTGCACACGCTTTTTCCTAACTTCTGGGTACAAACTAGACTGCCAATCTTATAAAAATAAAGCCATGAAAATATGAAATTTTCCCTTTCTTCTTTGTCTGAAATGAAACAGTTTGAATAGAGACCTGCACAGTTTCTGATAAGCCACTTTTCAAATCCCCAAACAGGAAAAATGTAGACATTCATTTGTTAACAAATTTTTGTTGAGCACTTACTATGTGCCAGGTATTATGCTAGAATGAGAGCTTCATTCAGAGGTTTTGCATCATATACAAAGATCTGAAGGCAAAACAAAAGAAAACATGGGTAGAAGAAGAGAGGCCAGTCAGAGCAATCCAAGGAAACAGCCCCTCTGAAATGAACTTATTCCAAGAAATCAGAAGAAGAAAAAACTTAGGTGAATCACCAGTTCCCTTTAATATTTCAATATAAGATTAGAGAGGACACTGTATTTATGAAAATGGAACAATCTGAGGCTAGGAAATATTGCCATAAAATCAGCAATATAATCCTTAAAATTCTCCATAGAGAAAATTGAATCCTGCAGCAAACTGAATTGATGAATTAGATGATTAAGTTGAGAAATTCTCCTAGATCACAGAGGAAAAAATACAAACTTAACCATAATGCATATATAAAGGAAACATGTACAGGGAATAAATCCAACAGATCCAACTTAGGTATAATAAAAATACCAAAAGGAGAGAGCAGCTACAGAAATGGTAACAATAAAGAAATAATAGAAAAAAACTAAGCTTATAAAACATTTGCATCTTCAGACTGAAAGGACCTACTAGGAATCAGGTAAACTTAGTGTATAGGCTCCTACACTAAGATAGAGCCCAATGCAGGTCCCTTCCTGCACTCAGGGAAAAACAACAAAGCAAAACAGATTATCTGGAAAAGGGAAAAAAGAGCATCGGCATACTACTTTCCCACCATACTAATTGTCGGACGACAGGGAAAAACATACATAGAATTTTGAAGGAAACATTATTGCCCAAGAATTTCTTATTTGGTTTATGTGAGAGGGCATAGAGAAATCTATTCTCACACATTCAAGAACTAATAAAATATTCCTTTTCCTGAGAAAAATTCCTTGAAGAAGTCCTATCGCAATTCAAGAAAGAAATCAAAATGAATAATTCAAACTGGAGGAAGCCAGAGCATCACAGAAGTTATAGCAAAAAATGAAACCAATAAAATTTAGTATTAGTGTATAAATGATTGCTGTTAATGTTATAAAATATAGCAAAAATATGAAAAATGATAATAATATGATCTAAAAAGGTAGATTATTCAGATAAAAACCTGAGAGTGTGGAGGAAAGAGGGAGAAATAGAGGCTCTGTGAGTATATAAGTTTTGTCTGATTTGTTTACTATTTTATCCCCAGGCTTAGAATAGTGCCTGGCATATTGCAGGTGCTTAATGAATGAATAAAAAGTCTGCCAAATCTCTATAATCAATGAGAATTTAAAACTTCCATGAAACAATAATAAAAAGACTGATAGAAAGATTAAGGAAAAATTCAATATACAGCAATTTGAAGAAAATAAAAGCCAAATGCCCCCTCGCTCCCCCCAAAAGATACTCAATCTAACTAGTAATCAGGAAAATGCAAATTTTATTTAACAAAGACATATTAATTCTTATCCATCGATGTGATTGCCAAAGATTAATATGGCTGACAATACCACATGTTGGTGACCATATGGGGAAACAGAAACTCTCTTAATCTTTTGGTGGACTTTAAATTAGTACTAATACTTTGGAGAATTTGGCAATATGAAGCAAAACTGAAGATGTGTGTACTCAGCTACTTGATTTCTAAGTATACACTTTAAAGAAACTCTTGTAAATGTGCTTCCCCATGAACTCCTCCAATGATGTCCTTGTTTGTAATAGTGAAGAAGTGGAAACAATCTAAATGTCCATCACAAGGGGAATAGATAAATGAACTTTTAATTCACACAATTGAATAATATACATTAGTTAAAATTAGTGAACTACATTTGTGTTTTAACTAAATATCAAAAAAATAAAGTTAGTTAAAAAGAAAAAAGAGCAAATTCCAGAATGGTATGAATACCATGCTAGGATTCATGCACGTTTAAGAAGCACTCAAAGCCATACCCACTTTACTACGAATTGCCTACAAAGACAGCAATTAACAGTAAGAAACAAGAACTAAGTGGAAACATGCCAAACTCATGATAGTGATTACCCCTGGGTAAGAAGGGTAGGAGAGTTTTGAGACTGTGGTTGGAAATAAAGGACTTCAACTTTATAATATTTTGCTTCTTTTATTCAAAAAAATCTGAAGCAAAGTGACAGAATGTTAACATTTGTTAATTCTGAACAGTGGATACATGGGTGTTTGTTATATTATTCTTGTACTTTTCTTTATTTTTAAAAACTTTCATACTCCCCCGAAAGTGTAATAAATATCTAAACTTATGTCCTTACAACAATAATTTTTTTAGGAGATTGATGAGTTCTTAGGGAGGCCGTGGGTCCATGTAACTCTGACATGATATTAAAAAAAACAAAACTTCCTGTGTTTGCTGTGTATACACATTGTTTTTTTTGGAAGGGCACAACCTTATCCCTTCCAAAGGTATTTGGAAATGTATGGGGGGAGATTTTTTTTTTTAACGTCTTTATTGGAGTATAATTGCTTTACAGTGTTGTGTTAGTTTCTGCTGTATAACAAAGTGAATCAGCTATATGCATACGTATATCCCCATATGGGGGGAGATTTTGATTTGCATAATACTTAAATGGTGTTACTGGCATTTAATACCTGGGGCCAGGGATGCAATTTGTAGGACTGCCCCTATAGAAAAAGAATTGACCAGCCCCCAGTGCCAATTATGTCCTTTTGGGAAATATTGAGTTAGAAATTGCATTCTGCTGAGGATAACAGAAAATCCTACTATTAGTAGTTTAAGCAAGTAATCATTTTCTTTTCCTTATGTAACAGGATGTCTGGAGGTTGCTGGTGTAGGTTCAAGAGTGGCTCAAGTGTTTCAGGGCTCAGTTCACTGCGTTTCTAGTTGTCTTTTCCTCATAGTCTCACAATGGCTGCTGAAGCTCTAGCCATCAAATCCAGTGTCCAGACAGGAAGAAGAAGGCCTAGGGAAAGAAAGGGTGATATCTTTATTTGGAAAGCAAGACTTTTCCAAAAATTCCTGATAGACTTCTATATATGTCTCATTGTATCACATGGCCTTGCTTGCTGAAAGAGAGTTTAGTTTCTGGTTTTGCAGCTTTTGTACTAGAGAAGCCAAGGAAAAGGGGGTTTGGGATTGATGTTAAGTAAGTCAACCCACAGTATTTGCTGTAAAAATGAATAGGTTAAATCTTCGTATTAAAATAAATAGGGCGGGTATATCAAGGTTCACTCAGGAAAACAAAAGCCACTCTGAATATTTACCACAGAAGATAAAATAGTGGAAATAACTACTGCAGAGCAGAATAAAGAAAAAAGAATGAAAAGAACCGAGGACAGTCTCAGAGACCTCTGGGACAACATTAAACGCACCAACATTCGAATTATAGGGGTCCCAGAAGAAGAAGAGAAAAAGAAAGGGACTGAGAAAATATTTGAAGAGATTATAGTTGAAAACTTCCCTAATATGGGAAAGGAAATAGTTAATCAAGTCCTGAATATTTACCACAAAGGGAGTTTAATGTAGGAGGTCAGTTACACAGGGGATTGAAGGTACGGAAGCTAAATGGGGGACAGTGAGGCAGCCCAGAGATTAGCAACCTCAGGAAACTATTATCCACTCAATGTTAGAAAGACAAGGGAGAAGGCAGAACAGGATCATTCAGGAGGAGCTGGAGCCAGAGCAGAGCTGCAGCTATTGAAGAAACAACACATAAGAGGTGGGGGGAGAGGAATGCCCCTGCTTATTTTTTTCTCTCACAGATTTCTTCTATTGGCCAAACCCAGTGGGAAGCCAGCTGACAGTCTGTAGGGACCCCACTATGATGCAGAGCTAAGTAAGAGAAGCACTAGGAATAAATTGGAGGGAAAACAGATCCAGGACCAAGTACACTTGGTTAAAATACAAGACACACCTCTATGTTAAAGTAGAGAATAGTATGGACAATAAAAGTAAATCAGGGGTGACAATATTAATATCAGATAATGTAGAATTCAAGGCCTGGGCCATTAAATGAGATGAAGAAGCATTTTTCTATTTCTTTTTTCCTTTTTCCATTGCTAATAGGTGCAATCCATAACAAAGATGAAGGAATCATTGAAACTTTAAGTGCTAAATCGTGTACATCAAATATATATATCAAAGCCTCTTAGAAATATGAGAAATCCACAAGAACCATAATCATAGAGGGGGACTTTAATCCCTGTGCTAGATCAAGCAGACAAAAGTAAATAAGGACATTCAACAAGAGCTCATATTAAGACATATGGCAGCAGCCAAACCTGAAATCAGAGATAGTCACAGCTTTAAGTGCTTTTATTAATACACAAGAAAAATGAAGATAAATGGATTCAATTATGGCTCCAACTCAAGAAGACAAAAAACAAATATAACTTTAGGAAAGAAAGAGAAAGGAATCAATAAAAACAAAAACAGAAATCAATACATTTGAAAGAAATGTGACATTGATAAATTTACCAAGAGCCTACTTCAAAAAGATCAATAAAAGAGACGAACTCTTGGAAAACCTTATCACAAAAAAGTGAGAAAGGACCCAAATACACAGCATTAAGAATAAGAAAGGTTATATAACCACAGATACAGAGATTAAATACATTGTAAGAGCAATATTGTATATGACTTAATCCTCAGACATTTAAAAATCTCAATGGTAATGATGATTTTATAGGGAAATAAAAATATTACAGAATTAAAAGAGGCCTTATTATGGCTCATGAAGCCCTGCAGTTATACTCTGTCATGGAAATTGGAGTATGACATCTATTAGGATGGAATGCAAACTGAGTTTACTGAACTGTTTTCCCTATTAGACTACAAGCTTCCTGAGGTCAAGGACTACACTTTATTTGATTTTGCATCTCCAGTATGTAGCTAAAGTATACAATGCAGATGTTCAGGGGATGTTTGTTGAAAACATTTCTTCTTTCCTCCCTCCTTTCCTTTCTTTCTCCCTTTGCCCTTACTTCCCTCCCTCCTCCCTTTTCCTTCTTCAACACATCATGGAATAATCAGGAAGCAGGATCCATTTAGTTTAGAATAAAGAGCGCTCTATTTATGTCTCTCTTTAGGTCCTAGCGATGGTCTGTTCTCTATAGATCCCATCACTCTATGAGGCAGGCTCCAGTGTGGGGTCCACAGAGGGTTCCTCTGCAAGCCGCAATGCTTATCAGGAGCTGCCTGGAGCTGGTGACTCACAGAATCGCCCAGCAGGCCCTGGCTGTTGCTAGGAAACCACAGTTCCCTGGTGGGACCCAGCACAACACTTGCAAGTTGTCCCTGATAACTTAGAGGAAGACAAGAGCTGTCAGAAAAAGTAGGGGGAAAAACAAAAAGCTAAAATGAAGGAAGTAGTTTTCCCTGCCCAGCACTAAATGACATGTACCTATGGGGACTAGAGATGAAAATAGTTGGAAGAGAAGTTAGCATCATTAAAACCACTTTTGCTCTTGTTTCTTTTGATGTTGTAAAAATGTGCTGTGAGAACATGGCCCAGAAGATATATCTGTTCTGTAGACAGTCTTGGCGTTTTCTGGAACTTTGGCCACGGGAGAGGCTGGGGGAGTGACAGAAGGGTCTTCTGCAGAATCCCTGACACTCTGCTTTGGACCTCTCCAGCTGCCTGGTCAGCCATCTTTGGCAGGTGAGTGCCTCCTGTGGCCAGCAGTCAGCACACTTTCAACCGACTGCAAATCAGTGCTGTCCAGGCACACTGGGAACAGCAGAAGGACAACAAGGAACTCTACAGCAGTGGTTCTCCAAGTTGACTGGGTGTCAGAATTTCCTGGAGGGTTTCTTAAACACAGATTGCTGGGCCCTCCTCCCAGAGTTTCTGATTCAGGAGGCCTTGGTGGGGGCTGAGAATGTGCATTTCTGCTAAGTACCTAGGTGGTACTGATGCTGCTCCTCCAGGGACCACACTTTGGGGACCTCGGCCCCAGACTATTAAATCTTACAAGGAATTGACAAGTCACTGAACTGATAGAGAAACAGAGGTTCAAGGAAGTGCAGTGGACTGCCCAAGGCCACTTAGCTACTGATGGTGGCCTCAGACCAGGTTTCCTGGATTGAACACTAGTGCTTCCTCCACTGCAAAATGCTCTCCAAGCAGTGTCTCTTTAAAAATTCTCCAAAAGACTCCAGATGGCCGCCAATAGGGGTGGTCCTATGAAGTGAATGCCAAGTTGCTAAATCCAACCCTGATAGCAACAGCTTTGAATGTGAAGCCAGAGACGGTTTGCAAAAGACTTTATGTTCTTCGTAGCGTTGTCTCTCATCTTTCTAAATGCTGTAGATAGAAAAGGAAGCATGTTGAGGAGGAGCAGACACAGCTAAGCAGGGCTCCAATACGTTTCCAAAGAGGCATGCCTCCAGTGCTACGCTGCCAAACTAGGGCTGCTGGTGGGAAGCCCCATCGGCTTTGGACTCAAATCACAAGGCAGGTCCCCCTTTTGCCTACAGCCCCACTGCTCCTCTTTGGCCTCTGTGTGTGCCGAGATAGCTCCAGAGATACATTTAAAACTTAAAAAAATATATATACATTCCTGGTGGCGCAGTGGTTGAGAGTCTGTCTGCCAATGCAGGGGACACGGGTTCGAGCCCTGGTCTGGGAGAATTCCACATGCCGCTGGAGCAAGTGGGCCCATGAGCCACAATTACTGAGCCCGCGCGTCTGGAGCCTCTGCTCCGCAACAAGAGAGGCTGCGATAGTGAAAAACCCGCGCACCACGATTAAGAGTGGTCCCCGCTTGCCGCAACCAGAGAAAGCCCTCGCACAGAAACGAAGACCCGACAGAGCCATAAAAAAAAAACAAAAACACATTCTTTTCACTTTTGCTTGCGTATGGGCTTCATCAGCCGTCAAGGCTAATTGTAAGCTGCTGGATACAAAAAGAATGAAAATCAGGCAAACAACATATATTAACAAGGTCTGGCTAAAGCAAAACTAGGGTGAGTATGGACTTTGTCGTTGGTCCTCCTGGTCTCCTCTTTGACCCTCTCGTGACCCTCCAAGGCCCTCCACTCTTCCCTCCTCCTCCTGATTTCTATTCCTGTATGACTTTGCTCTTCTTTTCCTTCAGCTAAACTCTACTCAGGTGTGAGATAGAAGAGATTTAAGGGCTCACAGATCTTCTAATTTTAATAAAGGACTTTTGAAGACTAAAAACCCTCCAAAAGTTGAATAAATGAAGCTCTAATGATGAAATTTGGGGGGTATTGGAGAATGGGGGGAGAATCCCTAAGAAACAGGACCTTATCCAGAATTTTTTATGTTGTACCTCATAGGTGGCCACTAATTTGTCTTCTGCTAAGGCTGAGACTTACATTGTGCCTTAATAATACTGACAGAGGGTCATACTTTAGGAACCATCACTTGTATTTGCCGTACTTCCATTCTCATGAGAAGTTTGTGCCCAGATGACATTCAGTTGGAACTGGTGGACAAATTCTTGTTTCTATAGCATAATGGTGCTAAGAAAAAAATAACTAGAGAGCTCCTCCTTCCTGCCAGGGTCTTAGCTTTGTTCATATTGTCTCTTCTTCGTGGGGTGAACTGTATGTTTGTGAGTGCTACCAAGTGAATGAAGAAATACTTGACATTGTACTTGTGTGTGGTGCTTTATAGTTTTCAGTGTGCTTCATATACATTATCCCCTTTGAGCTCATTTCTTGAATTTTTGGAAGTTGTAATTTCCATTTTACCTCTGAGGGTACAGAGGTTCATATACATCAGCTAGATAGCAGCAGAGCTAGAACTTGAATCTAAACCTTTTGATTTCTGATTCCAAATAGACTATATTTCATCCAAAAACAATAAATCAAGGATGTATCATAGAGGAGGCTGACTGGGTGGGTAGAGAGGCTCTTGGAGGACTAACTAGAGCTGGGAAGTGACTCTGGTCAGCCTATGAACATACTGAAAAGGGGAACATTATGGAGCTGGCCCTCCTTCTGGTGATTCCAGCGGATGTCATGATTTGTGTGTCTTAAGTCCAGGGTAGTGGGGTAGCAACAACATGGTGTGGCCTGTGACTCTCAGGAAGTCAGGAGAGTTAAGAAAATGTGGGTTGGGCTGGCAGAGAGGAAAGATGGAGCTTAAATGGAGAAGAGGGTTCTTCCTGTTACCTCTACGATTCCATTCATGCAGTGAAGGTAAGTCCTGAGAAGGGGGGGAGGCTCCTTCAAAATCATATTTCACCTGGGAATGCAAAAATGGGCAAGTAGAAGGGCTTGTGCTGACTGAGGTCCCTCAGGAATTATCTGTGTGTTGTCTGCTTACTCAATGCTCTGTATAAGTGTTACACAGTATTGTATTTCATTAATATTGTTTTGTCAGAGAGTACTTGTCCTACATTTCAGATGTTCCCAGGGATGCTGGGAGAAGGAATAATGTTAACCAGCAATATTCCATGCATTTAATTACTCCTGGGAAATTACGATAGCCATAGCGTTGACTAAGGAGTTAAGAGAAGAAGGAAGGCATTTCAGGTGTGTGGATTAGCAGGCACAAAGGTACTAAGACGGGAATGAGCTTAATCTGTGGCGAAGAATAAAATCCTCTGCCTTGTCAAAGTGGAGAATCTGGGAATAATAGAAAGTAAGATTGAACAAGTAACCTGAGACTGGATTATAGGGTCTGGAGTGTCACATTGAAGAGGGCTGCCTTGATTGTGGGCATCACTGAAGGTTTTTAAGCAAGCATCATTTTAGGAAAATTATTCCAGCAATGCGCAGGATGGTTTGGAGTGGGAAGAACCTGGGGGCAGGGAGCAAAGACATGAGGCTACTGGAGTAATTTTTTTTTTTTTAATAATTTCTAGTTTGCCTTTATTCCTGGAGGATATTATTATCAGGGGTCCCAAGTGAACACTTGAAGTATTTATTTATTTATTTATTTATTTACTTATTTATTTATTTATTTATTTATTTATTTATGGCTGTGTTGGGTCTTCGTTTCTGTGCGAGGGCTTTCTCCAGTTGCGGCGAGCAGGGACCACTCTTCATCGCGGTGCGCGGGCCCCTCACTATCGCGGCCTCTCTTGTTGCGGAGCACAGGCTCCAGACGCGCAGGCTCAGTAATTGTGGCTCACGGGCCTAGTTGCTACGCGGCATGTGGGATCTTCCCAGACCAGGGCTCGAACCCGTGTGCCCTGCATTGGCAGGCAGATTCTCAACCACTGCGCCACCAGGGAAGCCCTGGAGTAATTTTTATAGGAGGTAATAAAGAGCTGACCTTGTATGGAAATGGAGAGGAAGGACAGATATGAAAGACATTAAGATGAGCCTCTTTTAGTTGTCAAGGAGAAAGTCAATTGTTGAACACATTGTCCCCGCTGGGATCTTGTGGGCAAGAAGCAGGTTTTCCTGCTATTCTCTTAACCTCCACTCTTGCTGCTTGTTTTCTCAATGTGGTCTCCTGTTGTCTTAATGGAGCAGTGGAGCTCTGCTCATTAAAACTGTGCAGCACATTGCAAGTTTCACTCATTTTAAGTAACTGATTTTATAGCATTTCAAACCTGCCAAGTTGATAAATTAGGCACTGTATTATTTTACAAAATCTGGAGTCTCAAATTTAGGGAATTTTGAAAATTAGCAAATCCTATGGCAAATGGCAGCACCTGCTGGCAAATATGATATTACAGGCTAACTCTAGTAGGCAATGGAATGGCCCAGAAAAAGATGAGCAAAGAGAACAAAGCTGCAGGAGCTGGAAAGTTTGAGAAGGGGAATCCATAGGCTAGGGAGAAATTAACATATTCCAGGGAAAGATAGGAAAAGAAATCAGTGGTGCCAGGAAAACCCCAAAGTTGGAGAAATCAATTCAGAGAATTTTTAAAGAACTAATATGTGTCTATCACTATGCTAGGTGCTTGGACAATATAAATGTGATATCAGACAAGGTTCTTGACCTCATAGGTGATTATATATTGCGAATAATAAATTCTAAATGCTGCAAAAACTTCTTTTAGGATAATATTGCAACAGATTGACTACCCTCCCTAAATCTTCTTCAATAATGATTTTTTATTTAATGCGTTTGAGAATTATTTCCTTGGGAATTGTTTTCCCTGTGAAAATACTTTTTAACATTATATTGGAAATTGGTGTGTGTATGGGGGAGGCGGGGAATGGTTTCACTTTACATGCCTTGTTACTAGAATTCATACATTTAGAAAGTCAGATTTTTCAGACTATGTGATTCGCATTCGTGATTCAAAGGAGATGATAAAAGTCTTTATAAGGTCTGGTCCTAGATTTTCAGGGAGACTGGCGTGTAAAAGACTTCATAATTTATTTGATTATATCCACCTTTTTTTCCCCCCCCGGGAAGAATTTAAGACTAATCTAAGGCAGATAAGATCAGCAACTGTAAAGAACTAATTATGTGCAAACCTCTGTACTAGTTATGGGAAGGGGTAAGATGAGGCATGAGACATAGTGACTACTCTGTGGAAAGGTAGGAGCAGGGATAAAAAGTTAATGAATAATAAAAGATTAACTATTAGAACATAGTTTTGGAGTTTGCCTGCCTGGGTCAAAATCCTGGCTCTGCAGTTGTTTAGCTGGGCAACCTTGGGCAGGTTGTGAGAGCTTTCAGTGTCTGATCTGTAAAAGGGAGAAATAATAGTACCCGCCTCCTAGGTTTGTTGTGAGTTTTAAATAGGTTAATGTATATAAAGCACTATATAGAGACAGGAATTAGTAAGCACTATACGTGTTCACTACTATTATAATGGAAAGTGGTAAACGAGTGGCGTAGTCAGTAATCTCTGCAGGAGTTAGCTGTAAATCCTTTTGGGAAACAGTGTTATAAATAAAGAAGTCGTGTTGAGGAGAAAAGAACACAGAAGGGTGAACTGGGGAGGCTTACTGGTGGTGACTCATGTAAGCTCAGTCTTTGAAAAGAAGTAGGATTTTTATGAGAGAAGAGGCAGGCAGAATGGCCTGAATAATAGGGTATGGAAATGATGGAGCCTGTTACAGGGGCGGGAAGAGAGGCTGGTCTGTCTGGGGCCTTGAGAGCTTAGAGAAGTAGTTGAAACCCTGTGTTGGGATGCTCATGGGGGCCTTGACTACCATGCTGAGGAGTCAGAACTTGACTGAAGACTTGAGAGCCACGGAGGGGGTTTGAATGGGGGAGTGTGGCACATTAGGAAACTTAATCTGTGAAGGATGCTGCAAGGCCAGGAGACTGATTATGGGTTGCAGGGGAGGAAAATAATTTTCCCTCTACCCTTCTGAGTTCTTAGCTGAGATCTCTGTAGTAAAAGACAGATTAACAAGAGAAAACAAATGGAAATTTATTAACATGTAGCCCTCATGTATACATGGGAGATACCCAGGGAAAAATGAGTAACTCTCCAAGGTAGCTTAGAATTCAGGGTTAAATACCATCCTAATAGAGAAAGAGGAGGGGTACATAGGCCTCTTAAGAGGAGAGTAAATGGTTTTTAGGAAAGATGAATGGACTTTAGAAGAACAGAGGGGAGGTGTGATAGTTTGTGACAAAGTGTGTCTGGGTGTGGTGTCGACTTCCAGGCTCCTCTCCTGTGATAAGAGTCAATCTCGCCTGGTTGATGAAACTTCTGGGGAGGGGATTTATGACAAGTGAGATCCTTTTGGAGGATCTGACTTTGGGCAGATAAGGGAGTTCAGAGGAAGCCTCTCCCTGCATTTGCTGTTTTTCAAATGCCTACAGTTCAAAATAATTAATTTACCAAAGTAGCCTATTTTGGGGTGGCATGTTCTGCTACCCTCAGGGTCAAGTCAGTGTAGAATCAGAACTGCAATGATGAGAATCTGGACAAGGGGAAGGCAGATGGAAGGATGCTGAAATGGACCTAAGGAAGACTTGATGACATTGAGTGCTGGGGCCAAGGCAGAGGGTGGGGGAGAGCCCGCTGTTGAGGCTGGAGACATTGGGATAGTTGAGGTACCAAGTGAGCTTAGGAGGAGGCTGGGGATACTGCAGATGATATTCTAGACCTATTGAGTTTGCAGTGATAGGAATAAATGAACACTCCTAATGTCTGAGGCAGTTTCCATTAAGGGGCTCAGATAAATGGCCCTGGCAGTTCTAGGGTAGAGGGTCTCCTTGAACACGAAGTACATCTCTAGACAGATATCCAAATGATTTCCTCAACTTTTCATTTTTATATATGTAATGTCATTACAGGACTAGTGATTTCAATGCTTTTAGGCTGAATCAGGGTAGCATTTGTCTGCGCTCCTCAAGAAGCACTTGAGCAATATAAAGTTTTCATCATTATCAGCATTAAGTGTGACCCATCCATCCTGCCTAATTCACATTCAGCCTTTCATGCTGACTTTCTGCCCGAGGACCCCGATGCCTCTCCTTCCAATTTAGCATTAATATTAATGATGGGTGCTCGAGCAGAAAGTCAGATCAGCAGGCAGAGTCAGATCTGCTCCTTACAGAGTTTCCAGTTTCCCCAAATGCAAATGTCTTCGGGGCAGGGGGGTGGGGGGGGATTTTTGTCTTTCAGGTGAAGTCAGGTAAGTGACGAGAACTCCTTTTCTCGAGTGAAAGGCTGATGCCATTAGAAATGGTTCGCTCTTTGCAATCTCATTTAGCAGCACACTAAGCAGTGGTTCATTAAGCTGTAAGCAGCTGTGTAGTGGCACCAGAGGCTTCTTAGGGCACTGGGCTGAGATGGTGGCTTCACTGTTTAACTTCTGCATCTGGGACCATTTAGAGCTCTGTAGAAAGAACAGTGAGTGCGGTGAAATTGAACATGGCCAGATTTGCCCTAACATTGAATTAAGGCTATAGGCTCTGAGATCCAGAAATAGTAACAGCATCATACATAAAACAAGATGGGGTAAATTTTGCAAAGGAGCATTTGTTTTCCCATTTCAAGTGGTCAGGTGTAATAGGGATAGGAAGTAAAGTAGAAATAAAAATTGTAATCTATACCTCGGCCCAGATGCCAAATTGTGGTAAGGTGCATTTCAGTATGTCTTAGGTTTTTACCTAAACATTTTCTTTCTATGTGGCATTGTGGATGGGTTCAAAATTATCTTAAGGGTATGGGATTTCTCTGGTGTGTAATCTGTTCACTTAGTTCTCCTTCCACTTGTAAGTCAGCAATGCCCCCAGTGGTAGTGAGCACAAGTAACTCAATATGCTTTGAGTCATACTTTCCATTTTTATCACTTTTGCTTGTTTTATAGTCTAATTTTAGGCCTGACTTATTTTTTCCTCTCTTACTGCTATATTAATAAAATTCACAATGCCTTGAATGTAGCAAAGAGTCAACTGTTCATTGAATGACTTGTTTCATAATTGTAGTAGGCAGTAAAGTGCTCAGAATGTTGCCGGCTTTGGCAATTCTATTGTGCAAGCAGTGTAGGCATAAGAGTAAGGCACACTCGGGTTCTCACTGTAAGTCACCAGAGGCAAGTTGCTTAAACTATCTGTATCCCAGTTTCCTCATCTGCTAAAGGCGAGTGTATGATCTTCACAGAATCATTGTGAAGAATGAACAGAAAACATAAAAAAAGTATACCTAGCAGAATACCTAGCATATTAATACGCCTTTAGAAAGAATTTGCCAAGGAAATGAATAACTCCAAGGCAAGATTTCAGAAGACATAGACAGTCTTCCAAATACAGCCAAGTTTCAGAAGTGTCATGCTGATGACATACCCAGTGTGGCGCTAGCTATGTATTATAATCCTTTCTTTCAGTATACATTTTTTTAACTGCCAGATTTATGGTGAAAGGGAACTTGGATATCTAAAATGTTGTGAAATTTTTCTAAAGGTGAATTGAAAGGGATTTTCTCTCTGCTTTTAATAATGTAAACCAAGAGCAAAAATGGACTCTATAAGGTACATTCCAACTTGCCATGAGAACTTAAGATTGCTTAAAAGGATGAATAAACAAAAAAGAAACAGTGTGAAGTGAGCTCTATGAAAACTTCAGTGTCTCAAAAGAGTATTTGGAGAGAATATTGTGATATCATGACCTGAAGATTGGACCACTGCCCCCCTGAGAGCCACCAGGCGTATTCATGTTCTCACGGACTTCCTGTACTGTTTGTGGATACCTCTAACTATCATGAAGAAAGATAGTGTAATGGACCTATTTTTGCTTTAGGGCTTAATTAATTTTTCTTCACAATGCAGTGAAGTAAAATTATTTCTGGGAAAGAAGAAGTGGAACTTTGTTGAGAGTACTGTTAGATAATTTGGACTTTTATATCCATTAGCCATAACTCAAGAAATCAGAGCAGAGAGACAGGCTTAGAGTTAATGAACAAACCACTCAAGAAATGAGGTAAAAGTGGAAAGCCACAGGTTCATTTTTTATCAAATGTTCTCTAAACTTAATGTTGGCTGTGGAAATTGATCACATGGTCCTCCGGGAGACTGACTAGATTGCCTTCAGAGCCACTAGGTGCATCCAAATTGCTCTAACTTAACCCCCTTCCCATTTTTTTTAAAGCCTTGGCTTACTTCTCAGTCACATTTGAGGATTTTTTTGGACCCTAAGTCTTAATTTAATTAGTATTGCCTCTCAAAGGGAGAAATTTACCACTTTATAACAGTAAACATATACACCAAAGCTGCCTTACGAGGTAACCGGCTTAAGCTTTTAGGAGGAACTACCTTTATTTTAGCAGTAACCTGGGGTTACTGCTAGTCTGTTTTGTAGCTGCAATTCAGAACTCCTGGAGAGGGTTATAAGGCTGTATCCAACTTACTTGTAACCTTACTCAAATATGACAGTGGTGAACTCCTGAAGATGGCAGCAGCACTTTAAATTCCACCAGCCCAGGAAGGGCCTATGGTTAACACAACCAGAAATCAAATGACGCTGGCAATCTCCTTACTGTTTTCCCTGTGCCCCCATTTCCAGCCACTATTTCAGATTTCCACTTTACCTCTTTGAGCCCTACACAGAGTAGAGTATAGAAAGAAGGAAGTGAAGCCCCCAAAATGTCTGTCTAATCCTCTTTATCAAAGAAGAAAGGAATTTTTAAACCTTTCAACACCACCAGCCCCTCCATTTCCCTCCTAAATGTGGATTTTCTCTCTACTTGAGGGTGAAACTGAAGGAATAGAAAAGGAGATTGTAGATTATACACTGATTTTTAAAATATTACCCCTCACTAGCTAGTTATACTGTTAAGCAAAGAATGAGCAAACTATCCCTTCTGTTCTCTATTGCCAGAAATGCCCTTTAAAGAAAATTAATGTTTCCTCTGTAATTGCTGAGAACTATAAATTACAATGCCTGTACATAAGAGATCTCCATAAATATAAATCTGAGTCTTTCACATTTGATCTGAAAAGCTATATTATTTATATAATTTTCTATGTGGAACTGAAGATCTAAAACAAATTTTCTACGCTGATTATTACATTTATGTTTATAATTATTTTAACTTAGATTTTTAAATTGCAGAGGCAATACAAGCTTATATAAAAAGTCAAACAATTCAGAAATATATATGGAGAAAGTTAATAATCTGCTCTGCCCATCCTACTTCCTGAGGTAACTGTTAAATATGCTCAGAAAAATAGCCCCCAAAGTGGGATTGTACTGTACACATTATTGAAACTTTCTCTGGATCAATAGATATAGATCGAAGTCTTTTAAAATAGCTGCATAATGTTTCATAGTATGGATGTAACATAATTTATTCAACCATAGCTCCTGTGATGGACATTTGTACTATTTCCAGTTTTGTCATCACCACAAACACTGGTGCAATTTCATGTACAGCCTTATGGACTTATGCTTTTATTTCTGTAGGCCACAGTCCTCAAAGTAGAATGTTACTTAGAGGGTTTTGTGTACTACAAATTTTAGTGAATACTGCCAGATTGCCTTCTAAACAGGGTGTAACAGTATTTGAGTGTTCATTTGCTTGCATCCTTACCAGCACTTGATGTTACCAATATTTAAAAATTCTTTGCCAATCTGTTGGAAGGAAAATGGTATCTTATTTGAATTTACATTTCCTTGGCAAGACTGCATCGTATAGTGTGTAAAAGCATGGACCCACAGCCCACCTGGCTGGCTGTGCTGCTTACTAGCTGTGTGACCCTGGCAAGTTACATAGCTTCTCTGTGACTCAGTTTCATTGTTCCCATTGAAAATGGGAAAAATCATAGTATCTGCAAAATAATATTATTCGGATTAATTATGTTAATGTTTGTAAAGATTTAGAATGGTGCCTAAACACTGCTTAGAGCAGTGCCTGACATAATATGCACTATATGAGTTGAATAAATGCATTCCAGTGATACTGAACATCCTTTTATATATTTATTAACCATTTGCATTTCTTCTGCTAAATATGAATGCCCAAGTGTTTAATGCCTACTGTAAAAAAGTGGATGGATTTTTTTTTTTCACTTTTGAAATCACATCACTCCCAAGGAAAAGCACAGTAATCCCCAACCCCACTACTCCACTGGTTGGAAATGTCAGACGTGGAGAAGAATTTTGCTGAAATGTTTGAATGAGAAGAAAAATAGAAAGGTTTAAAAAAACAGACAAAGAATTTTCCAAATAAAATAACATTCCAGGATTAATTCCTACTAATACAGATGGGACCTCAGTTTACTTGGATAGAGATGTAAATCCATTAGGGGGAGAGAGAGAGAGAGAGAGAGAGAGAGAGAGAGAGAGAGAGAGAGAGAGAAAGAAAGGCAGCTGGATAATTACCAAGGGTATAATTTTACAAATGAGAAATTATCATTTGATATCTTCGATTTCAGAATAGCTCATCCTTTCTTGTTGAGATCACTAACCACATACCTCTCTTCTCAATTGGTTATTTTTCACTTGGATTTGTCCTCTACAGGGAATCTTGTATTATTTATCAGTCATATAAATCTAAAAACACCCAGCGTCAGGCTTGCTTAGATGCCAGAGACAACTATTTCTTGTGTTTTTCCTCTCAGCTTCTATCAGCAACATGCTTTTTTTATGTTTTCTCTACATCTTCAGAGCAACAGAAGGATGCTCTTTCATCAGGGGTTGGTTTTAGTCTGTTTCAGTTAAATTCAAATTTGAGCAGTTTTATTCCATTTCAGATTTATGAGGGGGGTGGGTGAAGGGAGGGAGGAAAGGGGATGGGAAGAAGCAGTAAGAAGGGGAGTGGGAAGGGGAGATTTTTCTGAACCACGTTCCTTGGCAGTTATGCAGTCTTCTTAGGCAATATCAAACTGACTTTTATTGAACCTTAGAAATAATGGCAGGCAATGAGAATGTTGATGGAAATGCATTCCCTTCATAATCTCAACTTCAAACGTTTTGATATCCTACCACCATCTACTATCTGTCAGGCTCATTCCCTCCAGTAGCTGGACTCCAACAGCTCTTCTGCCTCACCTCCAATCCTTCGACTCTATCCCCTTTGCACTGATCATTATCTCCCCTCAAGTCTTTACTGCCACCCCCTCCAAATTCCCTTGCCCCCTTATTTCTCCATTGCTCTACTCTGAATTAATTACCACAGCCTCACGTGGATCGTGTAGCCAACCAATCTTGCAGCATTTCCCTAGTCAATTCCCTCCATCCCTGCTAGAATATCATCTCATACCTTCTCTCCTCCAGCCTCCAACGTCCCTCCCTACTCCTCGTTCTCAGCTCATGACCTAATTTCTTATTTCACTGAGAGGATACAAGCACTCAGAAGAGAAATTCCACATGTTCTCACCACCCAAACTCATAACCTAGCTGCATCTGTACCCACAAACTTGCTCTTGCTGTTGCTGCAGTGGGTGAGCTATTCCTGCACCTATATAGGGCAGTCCTTCCACTTGCGGGCTAGATCCTGCACATCCCCCAACTTTGCTTACTCAAGGGCAACATTTCTGCAATTTTACACTCTCTCCTGCATGATCCTCCTCCTTACTCGATCATCGCCATGCATGCTGCAATAACTCACCTTTTAAAAAATTTCCGTATTGGTGTTAACTATAAGCTAGATAAACAAATCTATGTACAGTCATTTTAATAAGGGAAAATATTATGTGAAAAAGTACAAAACATGAAGCTGGCTCCTCTCCCTGGGTGAAGTGTAAAACATTTTTTCAAAGCTCAAAATTAGTGACACAATAAGTAGACAATCTATAAAATATGCTAAAGCAAACCTTAATTGTTATATTTAAAGCTGGGTAGACTACAATATTAAGCAGAAACAGGCATTATTACCAGGTTTCTGTGGAAGAATTAAATAACATCAACAATGATGGGCCATCAACTTCTAGTAAACTTAGGAAATCATATAACTTCGATACAGATAATGTTAGAATAAGTTTAGAAGTGGTATAGCTTAGACTCTCCCACTCCCAAGAAAGTACCAGAAAGATAATATGCACATTCTTTTTTTTTTTTTAAAGGTAATTATTAATATTTTTTTAAACTTTGGGTTTATTTATTTATTTATGGCTGTGTTGGGTCTTCGTTTCTGTGCGAGGGCTTTCTCCAGCTGTGGCAAGTGGGGGCCACTCTTCATCGCGGTGTGCGGGCCTCTCATTATCGTGGCCTCTCTCGTTGCGCAGCACAGGCTCCAGACGCGCAGGCTCAGCAATTGTGGCTCATGGGCCTAGCTGCTCCGTGGCATGTGGGATCCTCCCAGACCAGGGCTTGAACCCATGTCCCCTGCATTGGCAGGCAGATTCTCAACCACTGCGCCACCAGGGAAGCCCAATATGCACATTCTTAAATGTGAAGAAATGTGAACACATTTGTTTCTCTAAATTCTTTAATTGTATTGCTCAGCACTGATGAGATTCATCACCTGTGAGGATACAGAGGGAAGGTGTAGGGTGCCAGATTGCTCTGCCAGCCAAGTCACTGGACTCATTGGTGCCTCTCATGTATGGTCCCATGAGTCATGGAGACACCTGGCTGCCTTGTAAATGGCTGCCAGCCCCACAGCTGACTGTCTCCTATTGGACCTCGAATCTCCCCCAGCTGCACCCTTCATCTGGGTCACATCCTCTGTTCCAGCACCTGAATACTGCAAGGACATGCCTGAGGCCTTGCGTTGCCTCTTCAAAGCCCTAAGCATCTGAGCAGGAGAAATATATGTATTTTCAGTTCCATAATGCCTGTTTCTATCCAGAAACAAGATCTCTGATTGCTGAAAAGATGACAAACCATTGTTTCAGATCTCTCTGATTTTCCAGCAGTCAGAGGTAGTAGCACCCTAGATACTCAGACACACAGCGTCCACCCAAACCTGAAACTCCCAGGGCTAGGGATTTATATGCAGAAGCACTTCCCACCCCAGAGACAGTGGTACTTTCTGGGGATTAAGTTAAACTTGCTGTTACACTGTGCACATTTTAGACACTCCTGGTCTGGGACCCACTGTGGTTCTTCCACTCCAACCTGGCTGCCAAAGCTCTGAGTTTGTGTACAGGAGAGTACCAGCTTCTCTGTGTCAAGTGCATGGCCACTCTGGGGTCAGGATGCCAATTCAGTCCCCTGTCCTGGCTGCTGGCCACTATTTCATCTTATAAAAACACTTCCTTTGACCACAGATCACACTCCAGCTACTGCCCACTTATATATTCCCCATTATAGTAAAACTCAAAAAGTATTGCCTACGTTCTTGTTCTCTTTTCCCATTTTTTTCTTCAATCCACTCCAGTCAGGCTTTCCTCCCCCTGTACTATTAGTTGCAACTGACACAGTTGATCACTCCTTCCTTCTTAGAACTCTTTCTTTACTGGGTTTCCTTCTAGACTCTTCGCTGGCTCCCCCTCCCCTTTCTCATCTGTTTACATTGCAATGCCTCAGGGCTCACTCCTTGGGCCGATTCTCTTTCCTCTGTCCACATTAACTTCCTATGTGATCTCAGCCAACCTTACCCACAGGGCTGACATAAAATACAGGATTCCCAGTTAAATTTGAATTTCAGATAGACCACCAATAATTTTTTAGTCCTGTGCTTTTATTTTCTAAATCTGGCAACCTTGCCCATCCAGTCTTTTCCCTGATGGCTCCTAAATTTCTATCTCCAGCCTAAATCGATCTCCTGAATATTTTACAGATGGGAAAAAAACCTTGCATATTTTATAGCCTCAGCATCTCCACTTGGATTTCTAACAGAAGCTCAGACTTGCCATGTCCAAAACAAATGTTGATTCTCTTTCCTCTCACCGCTTCTATTCCTCCTGTAGGCTTCCCCCCTCTTGAGCAATGGCATCACCATTCTCCCAGTTGACCCCTCTTTCTCACCTGCTGCACACCTAGTCCATTAGCACCCCCCAGAGATGGAATCTTCACAATAAAATCAGAATTCTCACTTCCACCACCTCCACTGCTACCGTGCTAATCTCAGCCATCATCATCTCTCATTTGGGCTGTTGCAGCAGCCTCCAAATTGTTCTCTCTGCTTCTACCTGTGCTCCTCTCTCCCCCACTCCCTGCATATATTCCACAGAGGAATCTTTTAAAAATATAAATCAGACCATGTCACTCCTCTGCACTAAAACCTATAAATCTTCTCTTATCACTCTGAATAGAATGCAAAATCCCTACCATGAGTTTCAAGACTGCACACCCCCTGTCCCTCTGCCATCTCCCTGACCTCATGGGTCATCCCTGTCCCCTTGCTCTCACTGCTCCAGGCACAGTGACCTCTTGACTCTTCCTAGAACATGCCAAACACCCTCTAGCTTCCAGGATTTCATACTGTTCCTTCTCTTTGGGATATGCTGTCCCCACATATTTGAGTGACTTGCTGCCTTGCTCTCTTTAAGCCTCAGCTGCAGTCTTGCCTAATGAGAAAGGCATAATAACCACCCTGCATAACACCCCCTCCCTCCATCACACTCTGCTCCCTAAGCCTGCTTGATTTTTCTTCCTAGTACTTAGCACCTCCCCCCCCATGTTTATTTCTTGTCTATTTCCACCAGCTCCCACAACTAGAATGTGAACTTGATGAGAGCAGGGCCTTGGTTTTGTCACTGCTGGATATCTGGGGCCAAGAATAGTGCCTGTGGTCATAATTGCCATCAATATTTGTTGAACAAATGACTGAGCCACTTCATAAATGGAAGAGAAGAGATTTATTATGGAGGTTGTGATTAAAGAAATTACTATCTTTCCTTTTGTTCTGTATCTTAATTCAGTTTATAACCTAGCAATCTCTCTTTTTGTTGGCCTACATTTTCAGTTCTGTAAAATGTTTGTGTGGGGATAGCTGTTCTCCTCCCCTAATAATCAGTAAAAAAACCTTCCATTATTTACAAAAATTCAAGAAGAAGGGAGGAATGCATCTTTCACTAAACTAATTTAGAGGATCAAGGAGGGGGAAACATCAAACCAAAGGTAAGTAAAAAAGTTAGTTGAGTATTTGCCCTTGTAGCCTTTTCAGAAAGTATACATGCCCCTTGGAATGATACATTGTCTTAGAATACAAGCATCACTTAGAGTTTACAAAGAGCTTCTGTTTCAAATCATCATCTCCATTTCACAAGTGGGAAACTGAATCTCAGAGAGGTTACAAGGTAAAGTATAGGTGGAACTACTCCTGGAACCTGGTTATCAGCTTCTGCTCAGCCCAATCAGACAAGAGGTAAGGCTTGGAAACTTATTAGAATCACCTGAGTTGACTGTGAATCAGGAAAAATGTCTTTCCTATAAAAATTATGGACAGAGCATGCAAAAGTGACACTATCTGAAATAAAATTGAGAATTTTCATAAAAAGATTGAAAGAACAAATTCAAAGATACTTTTATTTTGGCTGCCATTTTTCTTATCTGCATCTGTTAGATTAGAGTTTTATACATTTTTTCCATATTTTCTGTTCAAGAGTGAACTGTTTTATGGATTTCTCAATCTTTGGTGGCTTTTGAGACTTTGGAAGCCTGAGATCCAGAATATGTTTGTCTTAGTCTGTTTGGGCTGCTATAACAAAAATAGACTAAGTGGTTTAAAAACAGCAGACATTTATTTCTGACACTTCTGGAAGCTGGGAAGTCCAAGATCAAGGCACCAATAGATCTGATGTCTGGTGAGGGGCTGGCTTCTTGGTGCTATGTCCTCACATGGCAGAAGGGGCAGAGACACTCTCTGGGGCCTCTTTTATAAGGGCAACAATCCCATTCGTGAGGGCTCCACACTCATGGCTTAATCATCTCCCAAAGGTCCCACCTACAAACACCTTTACATTGGTGATTAGATTTCAACATATGAATTTTGGGGGATACAGACATTCAGTCTATAGCAATGCTTACATTATTTTTTAAAGACATAATTGCCATAAAGTCACAAAATTAAAAAAAAATTATAATGAAGTACCTTGTGGATCCTGGAGGATCCTAAGATCTTATTTTCAAAAATACTTATTTACTATTTCCTTCTCATGGTAGAACATAATACATTCTTTATTATAGGATAGGTTGCTTTACAGCCTGTTATTCAATTTTTTATAAGTGGAAAATGACCAGCACTTTGCATGTTGGTATCTGCTCTCCAATCTTTGCTGTTAGAAAAAAAAATTCATTCCAAAGTCAACTTTCAAACTGGACCTGCCATGTTTACCATTCCTGGTCACTATCTTCCTCTGGCTCCTTCTCAGGAAACAGCACAAGTAGCAAATGTGATATGCGCACCCTCAGAAACTGGCTGGCCAGAAATGTAAGTTGAAATGAGAATCCAGCTCGTCCCAGCTCATTTCTCCACTGGCCTCTGATTCTCCTTCCTCCTACATGATTTTAAATTTCTACCTGCAGGAAATGTTGGGAGAAGTGGGCCTATTTAGGGCTTTTCAGAGAGGGTAAAAAGCCTTAATAGGGATAGTTGAGATCCAGCCTCTAAGTAAGCAACAGGGGTTTGGCTAGAGAAGAATTGAATGGATGTTTCTGCCAAGGAGAAGGAGAGGGGCAGAATGTTTATGCAGATCATATGATGAATGATGCTGAAAGGAAAGTGCTTCTTGGCAATGACCTGTTGCAGTTCTAAGGTATTTACCCTCTGGAGTATTCAGACCGGAGACAGACAAGAAACCTTGCTTTAGTTCTCTTACTAATATTAGCAATCTTATTCCTTCATTGCCCAACAAAATTTTACTTGAATCTGTACCCATTCTAGAGACACTTGTGAGTAGTGGTGGCCAGAGGGATAGGTTAGGAGGTATATGAGTGACAGCTGGATGAATAGAGTCCAGGGGGTGCTTGCACCAGAGAGCTTGGTGGCTGTGGTCCCATCTGTAGTGTGTAAGGAGGGCCAGGGAGTGTCAGGGGCCAAAAGTTGTTCAGAGAGCTGCCTGCCTGTCCAGAGAGAAGCAGCGTATTTTTCAGAAATAGGACATCGGCAAGGTTGTTCAACATTTGCCCTTAATGATGAAAAATATCTTGGACTTGTAGAATGCTTACTATATTCTAGGTTCTACTCCACACACTTTACATGTATTCACTCATTCAATCCTTATGACAGCTTATGGGTGAAGCAATTTTCTCATTCCTAATTTACAGAGGAGGAAGCTGAGACACAGAGAGGTTCAGTAACTTGCCCAAGGTCAAGTAGCGAGAAACTGGCAAAGCTGAGATTTGGACCCAGGCAGTCTGACTCCAGAGTCTGTGGCCCTTTCACCACATGACACAGCCTTACTATCCATGTCTCAGCAGTGGCTGGATGATCAGACAGTTATCCAGTTATTCAGAGTCAATGACCTGAGATAGATAATTAGGATTGGGGGTAGAGTGGGGGTGGTGTGTAGGTGGGGAAGCAGCAGCATAAGTTAAGAAAATAAATACTTGGAGGCAATGATGGGAATGGGTATTGTACCAGAAAAGAGGGCATTTGAATGGGATGGTGGTGCTTTTTTGCATGATGTTTATAGGCTATCTGTACAGATATTCATGGGAGTAGCACAAAGAAAGAAACCGGAGTTAGCTATTTGCAGCTTATTGTCTAATTTTCTTTAGGCCCAAAGTACACAGTTAGTGCTTGTTTTCATGGTTGCTGCAGAATTTCAGATAGGAAAGCTTTAATGGGTTACAATCTGAGTTCAAAATGTTCACATTTTGTACCTGGCTAAAATCACTGCAAGTTATTGGATGTTCTGATTCTGACAAAGAGCTAGCTGTTTTCAGTGTCCTTTGCTTCCCCCAAAAAACAAGTTAGTCCCAGGTCATTTCCAGCTACATTTTATGACATTCTGAGTCTTTCTGCCATTTGGGAAGTTCCAAGATCAAAGACTAGATAAATGATTGAGATCCTGTCACTCCAGCAAAATATCTATGTTATATGGTCAACTTATCTGCAATCAGAAGCTTAGACTTCCAGACCAGGCCACCAGCCCTGTTGTACCACCAGAACTTTTCAAAACCAGTTTAAGATTAGTCAAGGCTGATTGTCTACGTCATTGAGACTAAGGACCAGAAATGACACTTGGTACTTCTCTGTGGAATTGACAACTGTCTCCTCCTCTTTATCCCCCTCCTCCTCATCATTCCCTTCACCATCATCAACACCAACAAACATTTGTATTGTGCTTTACAGTTGACAAATCATGGCATGTGATGCTGAGTTTGCTTTTCTTTTTCTTTACTGTTTCTGCTTTCCATTAAAAGCTAACACTAAATCATTGACCGTCGAAATTGTTCCTTTGTCTTTTAAAATTGTGACAGGGACATACACAGTTACCAACTCTTACTTATCTAAACTAATTAAACAATGGTTAAAATATGTCAACAATAATTAGGTCAGTTGATTTGGACAATTAAGATACAAATATGGCTTTTGAATAGTAAAACAAATAAAACCAGGCTTTGTAAGACTGATGGAAGGATTATTCCAAGTATGTAGGCTTTTTATATTAATGTTATTTCATAACAGAAATTCATCTTAGAAGTGCCTAGAGCTGATTGTAATAGTGAATAAAGACAAAGATACTAGGAATTGAGTAATAAACTGCTATGGATTTGGCCTGAAAATTTTTCTAAAAGAAACAACCTAAATGATTAACAACTGGGTCTGGGAGTATGACAGTTATCTACCTTATTTTTAGTTCTTGTTTCAAAGATATGTACTCAAATATTGTTTCTTGATTTGAGATTCTGCTCAAAACTTGGCCTCTATGTGACTCTTTTGCAAACTGGCATTCTCTGACCTGACCTCTAAAAGAAGGTTACTGCTCAGGGCCAGCTGATAGGAATGCTTATAAAGAACAGCCAAAAGTACAGTGCTATGTAAATGCTAAACACCAACGATAATGATACAGAATGGGAGGAAATGTTTGCTGTTTCCTTTGCCGAACTAGGCTGTGTACAGTTTGACCTCCAGGAAAGTCACTTTGTTTGTGGGTGTGTGAGCAAGTGAGCAAGACATTTGAACTATCAGAGAATATAGATGTAATCATTTTCAGGTTGCATTTTAACTTTTATATCAACAACTTTAAGAGTTTTTAGATATCAAGTCAGTAACATATTTAAATTTGTCAAATGAAGGCATTTTTGTGCACCAACTTTCTTTAAGAAAGGAATTTATTTATTGGCTGCATCGGGTCATAGTTGCGGCACACGGGAACTTTGTTGAGGCATGCGGGATCTTTTTGTTTCGGCCGTGGTCTGCGCAGGTTTCTCTCTAATTGTGGCGCATGGAGTTTTCTCCCTCTAGTTGTGGTGCGTGGGGCTCCAGGGCGCGTGGGGTCTCTTGTTGAGGTGCGAAGGCTCAATAGTTGTGGTGTGTGGGCTTAATTGCCCCGTGGCATGTCGGATCTTAGTTCCCTGACCAGGGATCGAACCCAGGTTCCCTGCATTAGAAGGCGGATTCTTTACCACTGGACCACCAGAGAAGTTCCTCTGCACCAGCTTTTTTCTCCTTTATCTGAGCTTGGACATATACACAGATGGGAGCACAGAGTTTTTCTCATTGTTAACCAACTTTAAAGGCAACTTCAGTTAAATAGGCTGTAGCTGAGTGCTCCCAGACCCGTCAGCCTCTCTCTGCGTGGGCGCAGGCAAGAGTAATTCACTCTCAGTGGGAAACAGAAAGGACATGTACTATTTTCCTAAGAAACATAAGTAAAAGCTGTGTGTCTGACAGGCAGTGACATCCTCCACCCCACTCCCAGTGGCTGCTCTGTAGCAAGTCTGCTGAGAGCATTTCCCACAGTTGTCACTGAAGTGTGGGGATTTATTTCCCGGAAGGACTACTCCCTGGAACAGTCTTCCTGTTGAGACTGCCCTCCCAGTAAGACCTCATCCTAATTTTGCATTTAGCTGTTACTTCCTGGAAGAGGGTCAGAGACCATAAGGAAGAGAAGTCTACTTGTAGCCATACCCCAAATATTGTAGGAAATGTGATTCCAGTTTCCTCTTGAAAAGACCTCATTTGAGAGAACTCAGTTCTCACTTGAAAACTTAATTGGACTGGATGATTTTTGTTCCCTTCAAATTCTGCAACATTTGGTTTTCTTCTATGAAAACTACAGGAAGCTATACTGTGGAGAAGCATCCCATTTCTCAAATGCTTTTAATGTTAAGACAAGATTTGTCTGGCAAATACGTCACAGTGTTTGGAAATGTCCAAAACTGACTCCTATTTTTCTGTCCTTATTGGAAGATACATCTGGGCTCATAACCTTTAATCCATAACCTTGAATCATCAACTGTTGTCTCACCAAGATCTTTTAGGGAGAAACATTTCATCCACTGTTGTTTTTCACTTGGTCTTGGGCTTAGAGATCATGTGGAGAAAGTCATGAACTTTAATTGCAGTATCGAGTCTATTATGAATCTGTACCCAACCCAATCCTTCATAGCATGCATTCTGCTTCTCAAGATAATGTGGTGGGGGGAAATCCCCTGGTGGTCCAGCTGTTAAGACTCCACCCTCCGAAGGCAGGGGGCCCGGGGTTCGATCCCTGGTCAGGGAACTAGATGCCGCATGCTGCAACTAAGAGCCTGCATGCTGCGACTAAAAGATCCCGCATGCCGCGATGAAAATCCCATGTGCCGCAACTAAGACCCGGCACAGCTGAATAAAAGAATAAATAAATATTAAAAAAAAAAAAAGAAAATGTGGTGGGATGTTTGTCTGCCAGTCATGGCTTTGTCCTTCGTCACAGATACATGTAGCCTCTGGCATTTCCTTTCTGCCTATCTGTCTACCATCTGTGACCATGGCAAACCCCCTCAGTTTTCATCTAGCATTCAAAAGTAGCTAAAACAAAGTGCAACTTCTCTTCTTCCAATTCTTGGAGTACCTTCTAGAGACAAGGGGCTGTTTTGGATGCAGAGCTCACCACTCTCCTTCAGCTTGGTGGAGAAAGCAAGAGAACATGTGTAAATACTATGTACATACTTGCTCCTGAGGGCCTTTGTTTCCTTTCTCTCATTTATATCTCAGTGGGAATGTGAGCCCACAGAATAGAGATCGGATCTAACTGTACACTGTGTGATATCATTGCTGGCATCAGTGTGTTACCTTTCACAAATAGTAAGAAGTATAAACCTATTTTTGGTGCTAGCGAGAGCCTTCCTAGGAAAGGAAAGAAGGAGGTAGAGATTTTCTTAAGAATTTCAAAAGGCCATAAATCTCTCAGAGACCTTGATTTTCCTGGTATTTATCTTTTTCTCCCCTCCGCATTTTGAGTATCATTGATTTACACCAATAAGCAGGAGTGAAGACTGTCTCCACCTGTGCAGATCCTCCTGGGTCTGGAGCGAGGACATGGTTTCTAATACAGACTGCGTGGAATTCCAGCTTTGATGAATAGTTCTTTGATGAGTCCTTTGATCTTGCTCAATTTTTAGGGATCTGTTTCCAGACACCTGACAATAAGCACACTCAGCAGAAACAGCCTTCAGACTTCATTTCCCTCCCACCCAGGGAAGCCATCCACCATGCCCTTTCATCTCTTCCACCAAAGCCACATTGTATCTCTGACTTGAGCTTGCTGAATTGATATTAGAGCTCTAAACTTCCTCACTCGTTGCCTTTTTACTCAAATGCAGCAGCTGTTGCTGGACTTTTGATGAAATTGATGAAAAGAGACTCAAATTCAATAACTCCTTAGAGGGCTGTGGTGCCTGGGGAGGTGTAAAAGGGGAGGAGTAGGCAAGGTTTCGAACAAAGCCTGGCTCTTATTTCCACCCACTTCTGCATTTTTCCTAGGCTAACAAATCCCAATGCTGAGCACAACTGAAACACAGAGGGTGATGTGCACAACTAGGACACGGGACTGCAAGGCTGTGATGGTGTGACTAGGATTAATAGCAGGAAAAGAGAAGCAACTAACTCCGGGTGGTCAGGAAATACATGCTTATCCCAAGGTTCAGAAATCGAGTATATGTACATGAAGAGCCTTTCTGGGTTAAATTAAAAAGGAAAAGGAGCAGACTTAAGTATATTAGCATATAGTTATAAACCTCTTACTCAAAATGGTCTTTTTTAAACATCTTACTCATGCTGCTAAGTCATAGGACTTCATGCTGATGGGAGAGTTTAATTAAAAGGATATTTCCTGGAAAAAGAACATACCAGGTCATTGTCAAATAGGTTTTTAAAACAATACATTGGGGAAATTTTTGATGTTGGTGTTAGAAGAAAGGTAATATTTTAGCAACCCAGAGCATTGGATGACTATCTAAATGATACAGAGAATTCATCCAAAGGTATGATGAGAAAGGAGAGATCAGTGGAAAGGGTTGGTCAGGGAAGGCTTTGTGTGAGAGGTAATGATAATAGCCATCAGGTGCTACGGTGGGCATTTCTTTCTTTATAAACTATTTCATGGACTTCTTGAAAGAGAGGATTTTACAGATTGTGAAACAGAGCCTCAGCGAGGTAATATGTCTAAAGCTTTCCAGTTCATCAGTGGTAGAGCTAGGGCTTGAACTGGGGCAATTGGATCCTTTCCTCTATGCCACACTGTCTTCACTTGGGCTGGACATGATTTAGTTACAAGGTAGAGCAGCTTAGGATGAGGGTTAGGCCTTGAGGAGCAGAGTGGCCAAGGAGAGAGAAAGATGAGTGAACACAGTTCCTTGTCTTGCCCTTCACCCTGCAGTGATGGAGAACCAAGGGGAGAACAGCCTGACGATGAGTGTCCAGACTAGATTCATCAACGCAAGTCCTCTGACACCAAATAAAATGCTCTTTCCACTACGTTTTAGCAATAAAATATTTTATTCCATAGTTGGAATAAAAGATAATGTCTTAAAGTGCAAAAGCATAACATGTTGTAAATGAGTTTGCAAATATAAAAAAACATGGGAGACAAGAGTTTGAAAGTCAGGGACACTTATCTAAGTTCTTGAAGAATGATAGGGAGAAACTGAAGACAATAGCATCTATTCCCTGGTTTTACCCCAGCGTGGTGGTGGTGGTGGTGGTGGTGGTGGTGTGTGTGTCTGTGTCTGTTAGTGTGTATTGGGGCACAACTGGGGGCTCCCAGAGATAATTCCTGCCCTGTTTGACTCAAGTCTACCTGCTCTACAGGGGCAGAACTAATTGTTTCAGCTTCCTCTATCTTGTCATTGGCAAGATTTAGTATTATTTTCTGTTACCCAACTCCTAAACAGCTTACATCTCTCTCTCTCTCGGCTAACCCAGGTTCTATATGGACCCAACTGTAGCAAGACATATTTAAGATGATTCTGGCTGGGGTGAAATTTTGTCACACTGTCCAGGCATTTTGTCCAGCAGTTCTGCTCTGAATATCTGATTCCTGAGTTCCTCCTATTCCCCAGCACTTACTTGCATGCGTGGATTTTCTTTCAGCTTGACATAGCCTCTGGTTCCCAGGAACTTTCCAGGTATAGTTCCTGGAAAGGCACACAATCTGCCCTCTTTGTTCTGTTGTAGAACTGCTGGTCTGGGACCCTGCAGTGGACGTCCACTGTTTCTGCCTGCCCTTCCTTCCCTCCTGGTGGTAAAACTACCCTTCCCACACTGCAAGCAGCTCTTGATGAGACTTCCGCCTGAAGCATGTCCTTCCTTAGTGTGTGCACGTGTGCTTGTCAGAATCTGATGATTCTGCAGATGTTTGGATGAAAATAATTATGACAGGGAAAGGTGTTTCACTTTTGCAAGTACAAGAAATGTGAGAAATGCTGGAATTCTGTCATGGTCCAGAGAAGACAGAATGGAGTGAAGCCATCTATGCCTATAGCAACAGAAAGAGATGATATCTTGGGAGCAATGGGAAAGATGCCCTAAGGAATGTTTGCGTTAAAATTGTTTATATAACCTAGAAGCTGATGAATACTTTAAATACGTTATTACTGTAATCTTTTAAGACCTAACACACACACACACACACACACACACACACACACACACACACACACCCCACATGAAAAGCCAGCCCAATCAGATACTCCCTTCAGGAATTTAAATCTTAAACAGATTGACCCAAGGATGGATTGTTTTTGGAAGAGTGACCTGAAGTGACTGTCCAATAGTCCTGCTACTGAGATTGTCTAAGCTACCCTTATTTTGGACTGCACTAAAATCTAAGGTTTAGCTTTCCTTTAATTTTTGTGAACTGCCCCATGTACTTCCCAAGGTTTCTTTTTAATTTGTTGTTCAAATTAGCTAGAGTCAGTTTCTGTTGTTTGCAACCAAAAAACCTTAATCAATACAAATCCTTACTTATTTGAAATCACAACTGCCAAGGGCAGGGTGGCGGTCAGTAAGATGACAAAGCCCTTTCTGCTTGGGTCCTAAGATCGCTCATAGAGTGTAGGGATGAAACTGTTCTCTCTGTGCTCACTTGAACCTGATCTGGCAACATTTCCTATGCTCTGCCATGCTGGTTACTTTGACCCGCTTGGTCTTCTTTGGACATTTCCATTCCCAGGAAGCTTCTTCTGTTCTACCACCTGTTTTAGTACTAAAAGTTTATGCTTTCTGTCTCCGGTAGTTTCTCTAAAAGTCTTCTAGTTTCTCTATAAACTCCATGGCAGGGCTTCCCTGGAGGTGCAGTGGTTAAGAATCCACCTGCCAATGCAGGGGACACAGGTTCAAGCCCTGGTCCAGGAAGATCCCACATGCCGCGGAGCAACTAAGCCCGTGTGCCACAACTACTGAGCCCGTGCGCCACAACTACTGAAGCCTGTGCACCTAGAGCCCATGCTCCGCAACAAAGAGAAGCCACCTCAATGAGACGCCTGTGCACCACAATGAAGGGTAGCCCCTGCTCGCTGCAGCTAGAGAAAGCCTGCACGCAGCAACAAAGACCCAAAGCAGCCAAAAATAAATAAATTAAAATAAATAAATTAAAAGAAAACAAAAAACAAACAAAAAAACTCCATGGCATGCCCAAGCGGGGTTTCCATTCTCCTTTCCTGGAGAGTCACTGTTTCAGGAACTCCTCCCTCCCGGGTCCATAGCCTACTGGCAGTAGAGTAGTAACAAAGGAGTGACTCTGGGATTGAGACAGACATGGGTTAGCATCTCACTCTCGCTACTTATGGGTGACTTTACCTAATCTCTCTGAGCCTGTTTTTACAGAAATAAATGCTGTTCATGGTTGCAGAACTTCAGACTGCTCTTAGTGAATCAGTACTGGTGTGTGTTGAAGACAACGGTTTCTGGGCAAAAGAGTGTGGATAACTCAGTGCAAAACCACTATTCTCTTGGGAGAAATGACTCTGCATGGGCTCTAGAGATGATAAATTTACTGGTGTCATCTTTAATATGAAATGTTACAAATAAAAGGCACCCAGAGAAGTTCAGTCAATTGATCAAGGACATTCAGCTAATTAGTTACAAAACCATATCTGAGATCCACCCCTCCTAATTCTCTTTGAAAAGCACTGTTGATGCTAAAAGTTGCCCTGAATGCTTTGTCTGCATAGTTTTTTGATATATTAACTCTAGTGCTGAGTTCTGTCACTGGAGAGATTCTTCTACCTGTGATGGGAGTGACGGTAGCGGTCTGCATCTAGAGAGAGTGTGAGCTTTTCCTAACATAAGATATAGGATGGGTCCCTTTGGGTTTAGTTTATTGAATCAGGAAAGCACAAACTCTCTGCAGCTCAGAATCTGAGCATTCTCCAGTGACTTTTCAAGGCAGCCCTGGTGTTAGGCCTTCCATATCCAGCCAGCAGGGATAGCTCATAGGATTGGCCTGTGTCTAAGCAGGGAATGGACACCAGCAAGGGTGATCTGGTCACCATGGCCCTGAAAACTGGATTTAGCAGTGAGGTAGACATAGCCCCAGTGAGCCAGTCTTCTTATCATTTACTGGTCCAGGCAGGCTTCCCTGGGCAGGGGGAGGACTGCTGAGTTACATCAGACATAAATGAATCAATACAAACCAATTCCTTCACAAAAGAAAACCTAATTAGTCACACTGCTACCCATATCAACTGTGTGTCTCTCTCTGAGCAGCTGACACATTCCAATTCCTGCAGACAACTGCATTCTAACGCTCCTTAATGAAAAATATACATCTATTTTGTTATTGCCAAGTTTAAGTCTTGCCAAGTTTGTTTTCTAAAACATAACCAATAATGGAAACTTAACTATGGTCTTAGAAGGGTTTTCACAGTTTAGAGAAGAGTCAGGCTTTATGTTAGGAAGTAGAATGAGTTCATAGAGGATGATGATCTAATCAGAGCTTGGTCCATACTTGGCTGCTTTTGCAAGAGGGAGATGCAGAGCTGGGGGATGAAAACGAGGGGTGTGACCCCATGGCACCTGCTGGAAGGTGTTGCAACCCAACTGTAGCCTCTGGGAAGAACATGCACTTCCCACAGGCCTTTCCTACTAATAGATGCTTTGTATCACTGCAGGAACCCCCAAGAAGTCAAAGGCCACCTGCTAAGGGAAACTCAATTTTTCCTTCATTCATGAGTCATCACTCTTCTCAATGACCCTGGCAACCAGAGACAACTGTCTTCTAGAGCCAATGGAGAGCATTCTTTACTACACCGGCAACTTCAGATGCCGTGAGTGTGAATTAACTATCGAAGGTGGTACCATAGATGGTTGAGCATGTGGGCTTACAGTCAAATTCCTGGGTTCAAATCCTGACTCTGCCACTTACTAGCTGTTTGACTTTGGACAAGCTGACTTTATTTCTCCAAGGTCACATTTCTTCACCTGCAAAAATTGGGCTCATACTGTATTTTCTTAGATCTAGGATGCTAACATTACTTTTTATACAACTAATGAAGAAAAATGACTGCCAATCAAACTATGACACAACATTGATTGTAAAATTCACCGATTTTAGAGATGTTAAAATGTTTTTTAATAAAAGGATATTACAATTGAGGAAGTAGGCTAGCACCTACCTCATGGTATTCATGTGAGGACTAAGATAATTCATACAGATTCTTAGCACTCTGTCAGTCACAGAGTAAGCCCTCGTAAGTGATTACTACTATTTTACTACCAGAAGGTGGTAGTTTGGGTAATTTCAGCAAATCATTTAACTCTCTGTGCTTTATTATCTTCATCTTTAAAATGAATGGGCAGCCATATGGTCCTGCCACCCAGAATTGGGAAGAAAAACTAATTAAAAAAACATTTTTAGGTCCTTAGCAATTCTAACTGTGAAACACTATCAACTCCTTCTGCTGTTCATCTCCTGTGCTTAAAAACTAATAAGGAAATATACTCTGTATATTTTTATGTATGTATTAATTTAGCTGGAATTCCAAGGCCAATTTAAACTTTCAGCTTGGAGTATTTATATTTCTATTGTAATTGTTGAAAGAGAACTTTAAATTTTTTATTTATCCTCCTCAATATAACTCTGATTTTTCATGAGTGGCTTTGTTTTTTACTGAGAAGGGAAAGTTACCCTAATATAGTATCTCCATTGTTGGCCAAGCCTAAAGAAATAATATCTGATTGCAAAATTTTGTGTATCTGTGAACTCCCACAAATTTTAGAAGACTGGTATTAATAAAAATTAATCTCAGTTATACTAGTTGGGTAAGAGAGGAAAATACATTCCCGAGTATTTCAAGTTATAACTAAGTACAAGGGAGATTCAAATACTAGTCCCATAGGGCCTTACTCTTGGATCCCACTTTGAGTAGCAAGGAGCTAGACCAATAAAGGCAGCTGTTGTGTAAGAGAAGTTCAATTTAACTGAACTCTCAGTTATTAAACCTTTAGTATGATGCAGGCATGGTGTTAGGTGATAGAGGTGCAAAGGAATTTAAAACAAAATTCTTGCCCTCCTAGAATTTACAGTCTGATAAGAAATGCTAACACAGTGTGATAAATACTACAAAAGTGTCATGGGAGTATCAAGGAAGCAGAGACTGGATCTGCCTGGGTAAGCAAAAGAAGGCTTTAAGGATTGTATAGGAGTTTACAAAATGGAGAGTTTGGGAAAGAGTATTGCCTACAAAGAGAATAGTGTTTGCAAAAGCATGGGTATAAAGAAACATGGGTTTCATGTAGCTTAGCATGACTACTGTGCAATGTACAGTGTGTGTGTGTGTGTGTGTGTGTTTGTGTTTATGTGTAAGGGGTGGGGTCCCTTGTGGTAATGAGAGACTTGCAGACAAAGTTGAGATAAGATTGTGAAGGACCTTAAGTTGCTACATTAAGGAGTTTGGACATTATCCCAAAGGCAAAAGGTTTAGATTCGAGAAGTGTTTGGTGGTAGATTCAATGGAACATAATGACAAATTGGCTATAGGCTGCTGAGCATTACAGAGGAGCTAGGAATGATTTCAGGTGTCTAACATGGACTCCTAGGTGACTGGAGGGGGCAGCATTAACTGATAAGGAACATAGGAAGGGCAGCTACAATGAGAAAAGCACATAATTGAGACTCAGAAGACCTGGAATTTGGTCTGAGTTTTTGAAAAACTACCTTGAAAATAATTAGATCAGGTTATTGTTATATAAATACTAAACCCCTTTGGGCCTCATTTTCCTCATGTTTACGGAAGTAAGATGGAGAAGAAATATACCAAGATGACTTAGGAGTCAGGGTGCATGAATTCACTTCCTAATTCTGACAATTACTAGCTGCGCGATTTTTGGCCAGCTACTTAACCTAAGTCTCTTCATTTGGAAAATGAGGATAATAATAACACCAGAAGGTTGTTATAAGTTATGTATCTGGCACATAGTAAGCCCTCAATAAATGTTTGGTCTTACTATTTTTATTATCTCTATTATAAAAGGATATATTTGTCCTTTAATTTGAGACAGCACAGCATAGTGGTAAAGAGAATGAACTTGGCACCAGAGTTTATGAAATTTAGGCTGCATTTGCCATTCGCTGCTGTGTGATCTTGGGCAAGTTGGTAAGCTTTCTGAGCCTCACTTCACTTATCTATAAAATAAGAATAATGAGGGACTCTACCTCATAGGGTTGTTGTGAGGATTAGATGAAATGATATATGTGAAGTGCTGTGATGAGTGCCTGGCACAAAGTTCTTATGTGTTTGTTGTTATTATTGTTGTAATTATTATTATACTAATTTTAATTTTGAGATTGTAAACTGTTTGGGAGTAAGTGTATTCCGTAGAAAATTAGTTACTTTTCCATGTCAGTGACTTTGTTCAGCCAACAGAGCAGGCCCTGAAGAGACAGTCCTGTATTTCGTCAGGTGACACGTGGCGTGGCCTGCAGGCCGGTGAAGCTGAGGACGGTGGAGGGCCTCTGAAACAGCTCCTCTGAATTAAATGGAACGACTTTCTCCTCCAGATTCTGTGTGGGAGGCTTATATATTTGGTTTGGTAATGAGTTTGCTTTCTGAGCCAAAGAAGAGGAGAGAATAAAAGGAGAGAGAAGGCGTGAGAGGCAATCATAGAAACCTGGAGGCTCAGATCCTCCAAAATGGAAAAGAAGCCTGCATTTCTGCAGAAACAAGAGAGAAACAAGCAACAGTCTCGAAGCTCATTATGATTTAACTTTGAGATAGCACCAAATGACAGCGATGTGACTACTGAAGCCTGTTTGAACTATAAGCAGGACAAAGGGGGAAACGGAGTGTATTAGCAGGAGCGTAAAAGATAACCTCCTCGCTTACAGGCTGTGCACACATTAGTGCACGGATGTGCTGTTAAGGGCTATTAAATCTCTCTAAAGTGGCCATTTCCCTTTCTATGGCAAATGATTGAAAAATCTTTGTTGTGTATTTACTTGAACAAAATTCTTAGAATCTTTTAAGACACTTGCCCTCTGTTGTGAGAAGAATGCAAACTTGTGACTGATGGGGTCAACAAGCAGGAAGCAGTGATGAATCCTGAGGGCACGTTGCCTTGCATAGCTCAAAAGAGTAAAGTATGAATTCATTTAATTTTTTTTCCTGTAAAGAAGCATTTCTCTTTGTGTTCGAGTTTTGTAGAAGATTGAAAAAATAGAAGAATCTGAGTGCCCTATTTTCCCACTGATTGACAGTGTCAGTTCCTCTGCTTCTCCACTTGTCTGTTATTACCATGATTATCACTAGGATCATCTTTCTTTGACTTTTCCCATCTGAGAAGAGCAAATTATCCTCAGCATCATATTGTGAGACAGAAGTCTGAATGGAGGTGCAGTGGTTGGGAGACCACCTGCCAATGCAGGGGACACTGGATTGAGCCCTGGTCCGGGAAGATCCCACATGCCGCGGAGTGGCTAAGCCCGTGCACCACAACTACTGAGCCTGCACTCTAGAGCCCGTGAGCCACATCTACTGAGCCTGCGTGCCGCAACTACTGAAGCCTGTGTGCCTAGAGCCCGTGCTCCGCAACGGGAGAAGCCACCGCAATGAGAAGCTCATGCACCGCAACAAGGAGTAGCCCCTGCTTGCCGCAGCTAGAGGAAGCCCACGCGCAGCAAAGAAGACCCAATACAACCAAAAAATAAATAAAATAAAATAAGTTAAAAAAAAAAAGAAGTCTGAATGGAATAGCTAGACATTAGTGTTTGTCTACATTAATGGCATAAATTGGGAACTTTGTAATTTGATCTCGGGTATTAGAAGTCAGTGTCCGTAACTGTCTAAGGTAAACTTTTTTTTTGGCAGTGTTTTGGCCATTTAATTTCTATTAAATTTTACATAAAACAAGGAGTTAAAAATGAGCATCATATCTAAGCAATATGGAATCAAAATTAAGCTTAACTTCTGTATTGTAGAGGTGCAGTTTATGTAGAAAGCAAAAACCTTTCAAGCATTAACAGGACATTTGAAGGAATTATCTGTAAATACATAGTTTTTCAGCTGTAAACAGTAAAGTATAAAGGAGGGCCAAAGGAAATCTATGGGAAAATACAGGTTCAGATATTGCTTGCTTTACCATTCTTCTTTTTTTGAAAATTTAGATACAATTGACATATAACATTATATTAGTTTCAGCTGTACAACCTAATGATTCGATTATTTGTATATACTGTGAAAGGATCACTACAATGAAGCTAGTTAACATCCATCACCACACATAGTTACAACACTTTTTTTCTTGTGATGAAAACTTGTAAGATTTACTCGCTTAGCAATTTCAAATATATAATACAGTATTATTTACTATAGCCCCCATGTTGTACATTACATCCCCATGACATTGATTTTATAGCTGGAAGTTTGTACTTTTTAACCCCCTTCACTCATTTTGCATCCCCAAGCCCCCACCTCTGGTAACCAACAATCTCTTCTCTGTATCCATGTGCTTGATCTCTTGTTTGCTTCTTTTGTTTTTAGATTCCACTTATAAGTGAGATCATGTGGTGTCTTTCTCTGTCTGACTTATTTCACTTAGCATAAGGCTCTCAAGGTCCATTCATGTTGTTGCAAATGGCAAGCTTTCCTTCTTTTTATGGCTGAGTAATATTCCATTGTATATATATATATACTACATCTTCTTTATCTGATCATCTATTAATGGATGCTTAGGTTGTTTCCATAACTTGGCTATTTTAAGTAATGTTGTAATGAACATGAGGGTGCATATATATTTTCCAGTTAGTGTTTTCATTTATTTTTTCAGATAAATACCCAGAAGTGGAATTGCTGAATCATATGGTAGTTATATTTTTAATTTTTTGAGTAACCTCTGTATGTTTTCCACAGTGGCTGTACCAATTTACATTCCCAGCAATGGTGTACAAGGGTTCCCTCTTCTCCACATCCTCGCCAACACTTTAACTTAAATACTTTAATATACATCATCCAAAGAGGAGTTTTGCAGAATTTCATTATATCTGAAGAATTTTTAAAAAATGTAAGTCAACTGAATTGACTCATTAAAATGCACTTCAAAATGATATCAAGGGGCAACTGCACAACTGCAAAGCAGAGATGCAGGTCTGTAAATGTCATTAATTCAGTCACATTTGTTGAATTCAAATGAGGGTATATAGTCCTCTGTATAGAAAAATGCAAAAGAAAGAAGATACTCATTTTTTTTGCTTGAGGTGCTTACTCTGGCTTTTGGCATCACAACTTTATATGTACAATAAAGTAGAAGGTGGTATGAGTCGGGTGACCAGGGTCAATGCCCCTTGCTACCTCTTTATGACCTTGGGCAAGTCTCTTAAAGCCCTGTAGGCTGAAGTTTCTTCATATGAAAAATGAACAGTTTAGAAAATATATTTTCGAATATCTTTTTCAGCTTTAAAAGTGTATGGTTTTAAGTGAATGAAAATTAACATGGTGTGAACAAACTGCTTCATTCACTTATTCACTGAGAGCATCCTAGGAGCTAAGTACTCTAACGGGGCTGTGGATATAAAAGACAGGAACATTTGGTCCTGCTTTCAAGAGGCTCACAAAGCAAGAGCAAGACTGACCAGCTAGCAATGAAAATGAACTGTACTCAGTGTGCCCCAAATCATGGGGAGTTCAGAGGAGGGCAGGTTTATCTCTGGGGTTAGGTGGGGCAACCACCCAGGCTGTGGCGGTAAGATGTGTGATAGACCCCAAAACATAAGTGGAAGTTTGGCAGGTAGAAAAGAAGGGAGGATGCCTCTGGCAAACAGAGTAGCATTGACAAGACATACACCCTGGGACTTCCCTGGTGGCACAGCGGTTAAGAACCGGCCTGCCAATGCAGGGGGCACGGGTTCAAGACCTGGTCCGGGAAGATCCCACATGACACGGAGCAACTAAGCCCGCTAGCCACGACTACTGAGCTGATGCGCCACAACTACTGAAGCCCACGTGCCCAAGGTCCGTGCTCCTCAACAAGAGAAGCCACCGCGATGAGAAGCCCACGCACCGCAACGATGCTCCCTGCAACTAGAGAAAAGCCTGCATGCGTCAACAAAGACCCAACACAGCCAAATAAATAAATAAATTAAAAAAAAAAAAAGACATACACTTTGTGCTTGAAGGGTTAGCGAAAAGTAATAGAGACAGAAGGATTGTTTGAGACTTGATTGTGAAGAGCTTTAAAAGTCATGCTAAGAACTTTTGACTTTATCCCAAAGGCATTGGGGAACCATGAAATTAGGAGACATGATCAAATTTCTTTCAGAAAGTTCACTCAGGTGGCACTTGTGGAGTCCGGATAGAGGGAAGATGGAAGGGAAGCTCTTTGAAGACTATTTGGATGGTCCACGGGAACAATGATGAGAGGCTTACCTGGGGCTATGACAGTGGGAACAGGGAGGAAGGGACACGTTTGAGAGATGGCTCAGAAATAGAATCAACAGGATCTATTTATTCATTCACTCAACAAATTTATTCAGTCTGTGCTATGTGTCAGCCAGTATGAACCATGAAGAGAATATAAGTACTGTTGATGCTGACAGGGGAGTGGTCAGATTAGAGCAGAGGGAGGTGGTACTAGTTTGGATGGGCTTCCTGGAAGAATGCAGTCTGACCTAACTTCCCAAAAAAGGAAAAGAGACATGAATTCATAGAAAGAGGCAGGGGAACATTTTATTGCCCGATTAAGAGCTTGTAAGAATGCAAGAATGAGGAGATGACCAGCAGGTATGCTTGACTAGCAAAGAGAGTCTTTTTTAACCTGGAAAAAATGGAGAGATGGGCGGCATTTGGGAGAGAAGACTGAGAGCAGAAACATCGAAATTTGATGTAGTAACCACGGGATACCCCTGTAGGGTTTTAGAACCCACAGGGAACTACTGTGGGTTTTTAGGAGGAGAGGAGCTGTGTGGTAGAGTAGAAAAAAATGATGGAATTAATGCTTGTAGATCTGGATTATGCTACTAACTAGCTGGGTCATCATTCAAATCATTTAGTGTCTCCAAAGCTCATGTTTGTATTGTTAGGATGGGAGCAAAAAGGCATTTAGATGGAAATCCAGCTAAGAGACAACTACAGTAGTCAATTCAAAAATGCATGCGAAGTACAAACCATGGACCAGACACTATATAGACACTGGGGAACAGGAAGAATAAGAAATGGCAGGGAAATGGACTTTCCAGCCTGCTGGGCACCTGGAAGTAAGAATATTGTCCAGGAAAAGCTTGGATACTTGCCTTTATTTTCTTCCCTCCCATCTCACCCCATTTCTACCTCTGGATATGGCCTTGCTGATGCTGGGTTTGACTCAAGAAGCAAAAGGATGATGGTATCTGGAAATATTTCCTATCAAAGGTATGAATTATTTGCATACATTCTTGAATAGTGATGCAAGTCCCAGGTATAAAAGGATTAGACTTGGGCTGCATCATGACCCCCAGCCCCTCAGGTGCTTTGGGCACCGAGGGAAGCTGCTAAAAACAGCTTCATCTGCTTCTGCTCTGGGTGGATGCCCCACCGCTTCTCGCATTCTTGGCCAAAGAAATCAGGCACGTAACCTTACAGATTAAGCAAAAGTGGTTTCTCCCTGCCAATTTAAACCTACCTGTACGCTTCATCAGTCTTTGGCTTTCAACGGGATTACAGTCTAATAGGAAGATAGACATATAAACAAATATATTACAGTACGACAAGTGGTTCTTTTTTCTATAGACTGGCAGTGTGGTGCTGGGGAACTGAAATGGAACAATCTTCTCTGCTGAATTTGGCTTTGCCAACAGATGAACTTCTTTCTGTTTCCTCTTAAAACATCGTGCTGAGTCCTAACAAGTAGAGGTGCCCTGGTTGCCTAGGAGAGAATATTCTCCCAGGGGCTGGGCAGGGACTTGAGACAAGGGAAATGTGGTTCTTCTTGTCCCCTGAAAAAGTAACACTGGATTTTCCGGCCTAGAGGTACATTGCCTAATCTGCCTGGGTGCTTCTCATCTTTCTCTGTCCTGGCCCTTCTTGGGCTGCTTGTCTGAGGGAAGCTGACTGATGAAAATAACCTTTCTTTGTCTTCTGTAGACGCTCACCCAAAAATCAGGCACCAAACTGGAGAGGCTCTGCCATTATTTAGAAATGAAAATTAAGGCAAGTCATTTATCCTTTTGGGTGTAATTTGTTCATCAGTTAAAAAAGAGACTCTCTGTCCTTCCTACTCAAAAGGCTAATGTGAGGATGAATACAAGTTGGGAAGATATTTTTGCAACATAGAGGATCACTAAATACAATGCACCATTTAATTATCAATCCTCTCCATAGCTTTTTCTAGCCTCCAGCATCTACTAGCCATTTTTAGTTTCATCAGCTGTCTTAAAGCATTCTCCTTAAATTCTTTCAATTTCAGTCAAACTCCTGATAGGCAACCATAATTCACATTCTTGCTGAGGGACACCTGAAGTCAGCTTTCACCCCCTAACCAGGTATCCAAAGCCGGATTTATATTTCTTTTTAAAAAAGGGAAATGAAATCCTCAATAGAAAGGTTGTCTGGCAACCGGATAAAAGAAGAAATTTCTTTCAGGCTTTCCAAGAAGACAGAATAGGAGTCTTGAAATATAAATTACTTTTTATTGGTGTCTTGAAAAGGTATTATTCTCAACCATCTGCCTCTCTTACCCCCGTTACTGCATATGGCCTATGCAAGCAATTAAACCATTGTGTGTCTTTAAATTGAATGGAAGTAGAGATATTTTAGGAGATGGAAGAAACCTTAGAGATTTCCTGGTTTATCCATTTATTTCTTGAAGTAGGGAAGTGGAATTTAGAACAGGTAAAAGATTTCCCCGTGACCTCTAGCTTTTCAGTGCTGAGCCAAGATCAGACCCAGGGTTTCTAACTCCCAGTTCAGGGTCCTCACCACTGGGCTAAAGATAAGATACGAGCATGAATAACTACAATGGAGGCAGAGAATGGTATTCTAAGTCTCACACTAGGCCTCAACGTCCAACCTGATGGTAAGTGTGGCAGAAGCAGTCAAAGGCCCTAGGCCACGGGGACATCATTTCTGCCCACACTGTCAAAGGGCATTTGGGTTGGAGAGCATAAATGACCCTTCAGACGTTTACCTTGGAGGTAAAATATCTGCTGTATTAAATTCCAACTGTGCCTGTTTCACAGAGGAAGGACAATTGGTTGGTGTCCTTTCTCCTAGCTCAGAACTGCTCCTGTTATTCTGATCATTCTGCTCCGGTTTAGGCCCTCCCTTATGGTCTGCCCCACTGGAAAGCTTGGTGGCTTTCCTGGAATGTCAGGTTATGGAGAATAAGAGTACCTAGGAGGGGGGAGAACATACTTCTGGTCAAATTCCATGACAGTGAACTCCCCATGCCTGGGCCAACTCCCTTGGTGTTAATACAAGTCAACCCCACTTGAGTTACGTAGGCCAATACCTGGGGCTTAGAAATATTTGTTTCACATGATCTCACTGTGATGGAACATTCCTCCCTCCCTGTATCTTTCTCATAGAAATGAATTTCTGATAGTCCAGAGGGAGTAGAGTCTACCTGAGGTCATGACCTGCCCCTGCCTCTACCTCTGTCTCTCTGTTCCAGGCCTGGGTGACACAGCACAGGGCTCTCGGTCCTTTGCAGTACACGATGCACCATGTAGTAACTTATCTTGCTGCTTCCTAGGGCCTCTCTGGTGAACTTGGTGGCCAGTGGGGACTTCCCTGGAGCCTTGAGGGTTGTGCCTCTGCAGTGGATTTTCAGGGAGTTATTTATAGTTATACAACTGCCAGGTGGAGGATGGGCAGTGACTCCCCGGCTGGGGGAATTGAAGTGTTAAGAAGTTCTATGTATGAGGGATTCTGGGCACACAGAACCATAGAGTCCTAAAGCTGGAAGGGGGTTAGGATTACCTGTGCCACAGGAGATGGCTTTGCTGTGAGACACTTCAGGGTCTGGCTGCAGCACAGGGTCAATGGGGAAGTTTGCAGAGGAAAACACATTTGTTCATGGAGACCTAGCAATTAGGAACTGGGCAAGAAGGCAGGGGAAGAGAGGGAGTTCCCTGCAGCCCTGAGAGATGAAGTGGCTTGGCTAAGGACACATGGGTAGTTCTCTTTCCTGTGCCACCCATCAGGTGGACCTGCTTTCTAGTGGAGCTGATTTGAGGAGGTGAGGAGAACTAATCTTCATTAAATGAGTCGGAGTAAAGCCAGATGTTTGCAGCTGGAGTTGGGCTATGTGACTCCTGCCACCTGGTACTGCTAATTTGTTCCTGGGTTGACCATCTGATCTTCTGCCCACAAAATGAAGCAGTGAAACACTCCTTCTGCCAACATAGTAAGTGAAAGTGCTCTCCTCCCACTGTTCCATCATGAAAGTAGCATATCTGGTGTCTGTAGGTGTTTGAAGGAGCCAACTATTCATGTCATCTGCTGCCTGGATCCTGGACCAGTTAAAGACTAGGCACAGGAGTCCAAAAGGGCTCAAAGCACCTGCCTTATTCCAATCCAAGGAGAACAGTCTTCCCCATCTGAATTGAACTTATGACCCCATCACAAGCAGGGTGGCTAGATTCCACAGGAGTAAAATGTAGACATTTAAGGCATGGAAAAGTCTGGAGTGTGGAGACTACATGAGGCCTGTGGCAGGCTGGATCCAAAAGAGAGCCAATGACATCTACTCACATGCTTAGGACACCTCCCTCTATTGGAAGATGGGACTTAAATGGAATGGAGAAGATGGGGGGGGAGAGGGCATAAATTATTCTAAGATCTGGTTCATTACTAGGAGGAGAAAATGGCTCCTCTACATCCATTTTTTTTCTTTCTCAGTGAAACCTACTTCTCTCTGTACCTTCAGTCGGTTCTCACCGGCTGTCCTGGAGCTTATCTTCAGCTTACGTTGTGTTTCCCCAGACCACACAGTACTGAACACAGAGTAGGTTTCTCAGCAAATCCATGTTAAGACCTGGGTTTACATCTTGGTGAAATAGGAACAATGCAGTTCAGCAGGTGATTGTCCTAGGTTGGGTCTTCCCTGAGACAAGGATCTGGGTGCCTGGAGTTTATTTGGAAATTGATTCCAGGAAACACCAGTAGAGGAAGGGGAAAGTGAGACAGGGAAGGGAGGCAGCCAGGAAAGGGGTGTTATCAAGTGCCCACTTGGGCAACTAGAGTTTATGCCCTGGGGAACTCTACAGCCAGTGTACAAAAGATACCTGGAGTTCTCCCAGTTGGAGTGAGGGAGCTGGGTGTTTATTTACCACATTCCATTGGTCATCCTTTGAGGCTGCTTTTCTAGCACTGCATGTAGCATGCACATGATACACAATTTGTGCTTTTTGGAGAAAACTCATCTAGCAGATAGGTGTGAGCCTCTCACCAGCTGTCGGTGGTTTGTCTCTGTGTTTTTTGTTGCCTTTGTCACAAGAGGCTGTCTAAGCTCCACTCTTGGCTGGAATGTATTGCGGCAGCCTCCAACAGTTCAATCACTTGTTGTGCTGACAATTCTCCCTCCAAGAACTGTCAACCTCTGACATATAAGAGGAAATGACAGCCTTGTACAAAGCTCCATAACCAACTCCCTAACTGGATGAGGTCTCATAGAAACTGTCAAGACAGAATGGCAGGTACTACAGTCTTTCAGAAGCTCCACAAAATGACTGCTGCTGCCGAATTGCTGCCTTCATTTCAGACATTGACTAGTTGAGAGTGAATTGGCTTCTGACAAGTTTCTTCCTCGCTGAGTTTGGGATGGATCCTGCCTGCTTTCTACTTGACCATTCAAAGTGTTGGCATGGGCACCTGGACTGCCCCTTGGAGCTGGTGCCTGGAACCCACCTGCTAGGATGCACAGGGAAGTGAATCATGAGAAGAGTCCTAGGAAGGCTGCATGTCAAATGGATGCTTCACACGAGCTTCCTGGTTTCTATCCTGCTCCCTGCTCTTAGGCATCTCTGTTCTGCATAGACACCCTGGGCGGCCCCCTTTGCTGGTCTTAGGTATCTCCTCTGGCACCTCTTCAGTGCAAGACTCAGCACATGGTAACTTATTGTGCTGCCTCCTAGGGCTGATTCTCTGGTGAACTCGGTGGCCAGTGGGGTCTTCCTTGAGGAGCTTCCTTGGGAGCCTTGAGGGTCATACCCCCGTAGAGGTGAGGCAGTGGATTTTCAGGGGACTATTTGCAAATTCTGCTAAACTTAGAGACAATCTAGCGTGAGATGTATTCTAGGCTACAGGTCAAGCATTTTCAAGAACAGAACCTTCCATTAGTTTTCCTATTTCTTAATGCAAGTGAAATAGTTTTGGAGATTCAAATTTCAGTCTACATAATTCAGGTGTGCAAAATTAGAACTTTTTTTCTCTTTAACTGAACTTAACACTTGTTGTGGGTTGAATTTTGTCCTTCCAAAAAGATATGTTGGAGTTCTAATCCCCCAGTACCTCAGAATATGACCTTATTTGAAGACAGGGTCTTTACAGAGGGAATCAAGTTGGAATGAGGTCATTAGGATGAGTCCTAATCCAATATGATCCATGTCTTTACCTCAAGGAGAAAATTGGACACTGACATGCACTCAGGGAAAACACCACATGCCGAAGAAGGCAGAGATCAAAGTGGTGCTTCTAAAGCTAAGGAACGCTAAAGATTGCCAGGAAACCAGCAGAAGCTAGGGCAGAGGCATGGAACAGTTTCTCTATTGGCCTTCAGAAGGAAGCAACCATGTTGATACCTTGATCCTGGACTTCTTGCCTCCAGAATTAAGAGAATTGTGAGAGAGTACATTTCTGCCGTTTGAGCCGCCCAGTTTGTTGTGCTTTGTTATGGCAGACCTAGCAAACCAATACAACACTCAAATCTTTTTCAGTGATGGTGATAAACTTGATCTTCCCAATTCAAAGCAAATTTGGGAGTCTTCAGGTGAATTCAGTCTCTTTTGAATAAATACTCAAGCAATTCCTATTTTCCTCTTCTTCTCGTCCTTCCTTCCTGTCTCACCAGGCTGTGGCCCTACACGGAGGTATCTGTCCTCTGGATTCTGCTGACATGCCTCTGTTTTTCTTTGTTACATTGGCTCTAAATGCTCCGTGTCTGTTACTGATGTATCCACTCCGCATGCCGCCCCTGTATCAGGTCACTGGATCCAACCAGTTTATTCAACTTCAACACCCTTGTCTTAACTGTGAGGTTTAGTCAGGGCCACCAGCTCATTCTCAGCCTCATCTGCACCTGTCTTGAGCAAAGTACGGACAGGATGGGCTCAGCCGGGGGCAGGGGAACCTTTCAGATATTGTCCTGAACCTGTCTCTGGGGCCATAGGCTACCAGGACAGGAAATGGTGGTCCCAGGACATACCTCTGCCATCCCAGACCTATCCTACCACCACTTTGCCTCTCCTCTGGCCACCCATGTGTCAAGGGACCTTCTGTGAGGCTGAGATGTGTGATCTCTGTGGTATCATTGCAGTAATAACTGGGAACATTCTGAAATCCCATCAGTGGGAGAAGGATTAAATAAGTGAAGAGTATTCATATTGTGGAATACTGTGCAGCTGTTAAAAAGTGTGAGGGATCTCCCTTTATCCTGACATGGAAAGATCTCCAAGACATATTATGTTCTAGAACAATACTATGGTATGGCTCCATTTTTGTGAAAACAAATCTATATACATGAATATGGATGCAAAGGCATAGAAAATCCTGAATGGACACATATCTAAGTGTTAAGAGCATTACCCAGAGGAGACATATGAATTGGGAGAGGGGGGCAGGTATGTGAAAGAGGATGTTCACTTTTTCCTCAGAGTCTTTTTGTCTGATATGAAATATTAACAGAACTGTATTAATGAATTATGAAATTTTGACAAGTAAAAAAAATAAGCCAAACCTCTCCAAAATACCATAAACTGTACTGAGAATGGCCTGCCTGTCCTTTTCTCGATAATTAACCTGTTCACTCTTTCTTCAGTCTGAAAAGGCTCAGGCATACTTGTTGGCTTAACTGAACCTCTCTTTCACTCAGATATTGTTAGCACAAAACTTTAATGAATAAATGAAGGACCAGAGAATACAACTCCAAGTTGCCCTCTAGACCACAGCCTGTGTTGTCACAGAGGCCTTTGGCAATCCAAAAGGAATAAAGTTGAATCAAGTAACAAGGGGAAATCAATATCTTATTCACGTTAAACCTGCCCTTATGCTCTCCATTATGTGACTTGCCACACAGAGAATCGATCTGTTTCTCTTCATGTGGAACACAGGGGCTCTAAAATTTTCATTTATATATATTAAGTTTTAAGAAGAGAACTTCACTTCATGGCGCTATTTCCTTTCCCTGTAAAACTGGTGGATTAATAGCAGAAGTAAAAACAGAGCTCCTCGTGTTTGACTCAGCTCCAGTCCTGCATACTAAGTAAACATTCTCAGAGGAATGGTTCTTGGGTCAGGACAAGGACAATAATGGTCACTAACAACCATCACTCATTACATGGTTCATCTTCCCCTGAGCTCTTCTAAGCTACTGTTTATAAATGCTCTTTAATGTGCCAAGTGCCCTCGTGCCCCCGAGGCAGACACACACTTGGAGGGAGGGTAATTGCTGCTGTCATGATGAACCCTGGCCTGTGCACACGGCATTCCCAGATCACTTCTCCCGCCTCTGGGGCAGAGGGTTAATGGCCACTGTCCAAGACCGCTTGGGACAGGGAGTGGTGGAATCTAATTACTGGCTCTTGTGGGTGGACCCATGTGTGTGTCTTGATGAACAGGATGAGCTGAAGTAATCTCCAAATCTGCATGCTAACTACCTTCTGGAAGTTATTGTTATTTTGAAGGCCCTAAGGAAATTATATCTTTATTGTGAGTCTAAACGGTCCTCTATTAACTCTCGCTGTTGCCTTACCTGATTCTTATTGCTCTGAAACCTTGATCCAGCTGCAACTAAATTACCTCCTCATTTTGTCCAAGAGAACCTAGATTATTTCTGTCTGTGGAACCACTGTCCCCAGTGTAGATCCCTGTCCTCATTTGCACCCTGCCTCCCCTCCTCATCAACCCCCTCCCCGACTGGTAGATCCTATGTGGGAACAAGTACATAATTCTCTCTTTCCAAACAAATTCGATGAGATTTTGTTTTCTGCTTTTTGAAGATGTGACTGGACACCTTAAACTAAAGGTTCTTGCACCTTTATTTTCTCCTTTTTGAGTAGGCGACTGAGTCGTCAGAAGTCAGAAAGAATAAGCAGGGTTCATGGTGAAACTTATAATTATGATTGGAACTTGAAACAGTATTTGCAAGCTATTGTTAATATGATTTTTTTTCTGGTTTGTATATGTGTGTTGCAGTAATATATATTTCCATTTATTTTGCCAGTGGGTAAATTCTATATTCCCTTGAACCCCTGGAAAACATTTCTCTGTTAACACACAGGTGACTATTCTGCACACATACACATCCCCTTGCCATGAATCTTTTTTTTTTTTTTCACATCTTTATTGGAGTATAATTGCTTTACAATGTTGTGTTAGTTGCTGCTGGATAACAAAGTGAATCACCTATATGTATACATATATCCCCATATCTCCTCCCTCTTGCGTCTCCCTCCCACCCTCCCTATCCCACCCCTTTAGGTGGACACAAAGCACCAAGATGATCTCCCTGTGCTATGCAGCTGCTTCCCACTAGCTATCTATTTTACATTTGGTAGTGTATATATGTCCATGCCACTCTCTCACTTCGTCCCAGCTTACCCTTCCCCCTCCCTGTGTCCTCAAGTCCATTCTCTACGTCTGCATCTTTATTCCTGTCCTGCCCCTACGTTCTTCAGAACCTTTTTTAAATTTTAGATCCCATATATATGTGTTAGCATACGGTATTTGTTTTTTTCTTCCTGACTTACTCCACTCTGTATGACAGTCTCTAGGTCCATTCATCTGTTGATGGACACTTAGGTTGCTTCCATGTCCTGGCTATTGTAAATAGAGTTGCAATGCACATTGTGGTACATGACTCCTTTTGAATTATGGTTTTCTCGGGGTATATGCCCAGTAGTGGGATTGCTGGGTCGTATGGTAGTTCTATTTTTAGTTTTTTAAGGAAACCTCATACCGTTTTCTATAGTGGCTGTATCAATTTACATTCCCACCAACAGTGCAAGAGGGTTCCCTTTTCTCCACACCCTCTCCAGCATTTATTGTTTGTAGATTTTTGATGATGGCCATTCTGCCCCGTGTGAGGTGATACCTCATTGTAGTTTTGATTTGCATTTCTCTAATGATTAGTGATGTTGAGCATCCTTTCATGTGTTTGTTGGCAGTCTGTATATCTTCTTTAGAGAAATGTCTATTTAGGTCTTCTGCCCATTTTTGGATTGGGTTGTTTGTTTTTTTGATATTGAGCTGCATGAGGTACTTGTATATTTTGGAGATTAATCCTTCGTCAGTTGCTTCGTTTGCAAATATTTTCTCCCATTCTGAGGGTTGTCTTTTCGTCTTGCTTATTGTTCCCTTTGCTGTGCAAAAGCTTTTAAGTTTCATTAGGTCCCATTTGTTTATTTTTGTATTTATTTCCATTTCTCTAGGAGGTGGGTCAAAAAGGATCTTGTTGTGATTTATGTCATAGAGTGTTCTGCCTATGTTTTCCTCTAAGAGTTTGATAGTGTCTGGCCTTACATTTAGGTCTTTAATCCATTTTGAGCTTATTTTTGTGTATGGTGTTAGGGAGTACTCTAATTTCATTCTTTCACGTGTAGCTGTCCAGTTTTCCCAGCACCACTTACTGAAGAGACTGTCTTTTCTCCATTGTGTATTCTTGCCTCCTTTATCAAAGATAAGGTGACCATATGCACGTGGGTTTATCTCTGGGCTTTCTATCCTGTTCCATTGATCTATATTTCTGTTTTTGTGCCACTACCATACTGTCTTGATTACTGTAGCTTTGTAGTATAGTCTGAAGTCAGGGAGCCTCATTCCTCCAGCTCCGTTTTTCTTTCCAAAGATTGCTTTGGCTATTCGGGGTCTTTTGTGTTTCTATACAAATTGTGAAGTTTTTTGTTCTAGTTCTGTGAAAAATGCCATGGTAGTTTGATAGGGATTGCATTGAATCTGTAGATTGCTTTGGATAGTATAGTCATTTTTACAATGTTGTTTCTTCCAATCTAAGAACATGGTATATCTCTCCATCTGTTTGTATCATCTTTAATTTATTTCATCAGTGTCTTACAGTTTTCTGCATACAGGTCTTTTGTCTCCTTAGGTAGGTTTATTTCTAGGTATTTTATTCTTTTTTTTGCAATGATAAATGGGAGTGTTTCCTTAATTTCTCTTTCAGATTTTTCATCATTAATGTATAGGAATGCAAAAGATTTCTGTGCATTAATTTTGTATTCTGCTACTTTGCCAAATTCACTGATTAGCTCTTGTAGTTTTCTGGTAGTATCTTTAGGATTCTCTATGTATAGTATCATGTCATCTACAAACAGTGACAGTTTTACTTCTTCTTTTCTGATTTGGATTCCTTTTATTTCTTTTTCTTCTCTGATTGCTGTGGCTAAAACTTCCAAAACTATGTTGAATAATAGTGGTGAGAGTGGGCAACCTTGTCTTTTTCCTGATCTTAGTGGAAATGGTTTCAGTTTTTCACCATTAAGGACAATGTTGGCTGTGGGTTTGTCATATATGGCCTTTATTATGTTGAGGAAAGTTCCCTCTATGCCTACTTTCTGCAGGGCTTTTATCATACATGGGTGTTGAATTTTGTTGAAAGCTTTCTCTGCATCTATTGAGATGATCATATGGTTTTTCTCCTTTAATTTGTTAATATGATGTATCATGTTGATTGATTTCCATATATTGAAGAATCCTTGCATTCCTGGAATAAACCCCACTTGATCATGGTGTATGATCCTTTTAATGTGCTGTTGGATTCTGTTTGCTAGTATTTTGTTGAGGATTTTTGCATCTATGTTCATCAGTGATATTGGCCTGTAGTTTTCCTTTTTTGTGACATCTTTGTCTGGTTTTGGTATCAGGGTGATGGTGGCCTTGTAGAATGAGTTTGGGAATGTTCCTCCTTCTGCTATATTTTGGAAGAGTTTGAGAGGGATAGGAGTTAGCTCATCTCTAAATGTTTGATAGAATTCACCTGTGAAGCCATCTGGTCCTGGGCCTTTGTTTGTTGGAAGATTTTTAATCACAGTTTCAATCTCAGTACTTGTGATTGGTCTGTTTATATTTTCTATTTCTCCCTGGTTCAGTCTTGGAAGGTTGTGCTTTTCTAAGAATTTGTCCATTTCTTCCAGGTTGTCCATTTTATTGGCGTAGAGTTGCTTGTAGTAATCCCTTATGATTCTTTGTATTTCTGCAGAGTCAGTTATTACTTCTCCTTTTTCATTTCTAATTCTATTAATTTGAGTCTTCTCTGTTTTTTTCTTGATGAGTATAGCTAATGGTTTATCAATTTTGTTTATCTTCTCAAAGAACCAGCTTTTAGTTTTATTGATCTTTGTTATCATTTCCTTCATTTCTTGTTCATTTATTTCTGATCTGATCTTTATTATTTCTTTCCTTCTGGTAACTTTGGGTTTTTTATGTTCTTCTTTCTCTAATTGCTTTAGGTGTAAGGTTAGGTTGTTTATTTGAGATGTTTCTTGTTTCATGAGGTAGGATTGTATTGCTATAAACTTCTCTCTTAGAACTGCTTTTGCTGCATCCATACGTTTTGGGTCATTGTATTTTCATTGTCATTTGTTTCTACGTATTTTTTGATTTCCTCTTTGATTTTTTCAGTGGTCTCTTGGTTATTTAGTCGTGTATTTTTAGCCTCCATGTGTTTGTATTTTTTACAGATTTTTTCCTGTAATTGATATCTAGTCTCATAGTGTTATGGTCAGAAAAGATCCTTGATATGATTTCAATTTTCTTAAATTTACCAAGGCTTGATTTGTGACCCAAGACATAATCTATCCTGGAGATTGTTCCATGAACACCTGAGAAGAAAGTGTGTTCTGTTGGTTTTGGATGGAATGTCCTATAAATATCAATTAAGTTCATCTTGTTTTATGTATCATTTAAAGCTTGTGTTTCCTTATTTATTTTCATTTTGGATGATCTGTCCATTGGTGAAAGTGGGGTGTTAAAGTCCCCTACTGTTATTGTGTTACTGTTGATCTCCCCTTTTATGGCTGTTAACGTTTGCCTTATGTATTGAGGTGCTCCTATGTTGGGTGCATAAATATTTACAGTTGTTGTATCTTCTTCTTGGATCATTATGTAGTGTCCTTCTTCGTCTCTTGTAATTGTCTTTATTTTAAAGTCTATTTTGTCTGACATGTGCTACAACAGCTTTCTTTGGATTTCCATTTGCATGGAACATCTTTTTCCATCCCCTCACTTTCAGTCTGTATGTGTGCCTAGGTCTGAAGTGGGTCTCTTGTAGACAGCATATATAGCAGTCTTGTTTTTGTATCCATTCAGCCAGTCTATGTGTTTTGGTTGGAGCATTTAATCCATTTACATTTAAGGTAGTTATTGACATGTATGTTCCTATTACCATTTTGTTAATTGTTTTGGGTTTGTTACTGTAGGTCTTTTCCTTCTCTTGTGTTTCCTGCCTAGAGAAGTTCCTTTAGCATTTGTTGTAAAGCTGGTTTGGTGGTGCTGAATTCTTTTAGTTTGTGCTTGTCTGTAAAGGTTTTAATTTCTCCATCGAATCTGAATGAGATCCTTGCTGGGTAGAGTAATCTTGGCTGTAGGTTTTTCCCTTTCATCACTTTAAATATGTCCTGCCCCTCCCTTCTGGCTTGCAGAGTTTCTGCCGAAAGATCAGCTGTTAACCTTATGGGGATTCCCTGTTATGTTATTTGTTGCTTTTCTGTTGCTGCTTTTAATATTTTTTCTTTGTATTTAATTTTTGATAGTTTGATTAATATGTGTCTTGGCATGTTTCTCCTTGGATTTATCCTGTATGGGACTCTCTGCACTTCCTGGACTTGATTGACTATTTCCTTTACCATATTAAGGAAGTTTTCAACCATAATCTCTTCAAATATTTTCTCAGACCTTTTCTTTTTCTCTTCTTCTTCTGGGACCCATATAATTCGAATGTTAATGTATTCAATGTTGTCCCAGAGGTCTCTGAGACTGTCCTCAGTTCTTTTCATTCTTTTTTCTTTATTCTGCTCTGTGGTTGTTATTTCCACTATTTTATCTTCCAAGTTACTTATCCGTTCTTCTGCCTCAGTTATCCTGCTATTGATTCCTTCTAGAGTATTTTTAATTTCATTTATCGTGTTGCTCATCATTGTTTGTTTGCTCTTTCGTTCTTCTAAGTCCTTGTTAAACATTTCTTGTATTTCTTCCATTCTAGTTCCAAGATTTTGGATCATCTTTACTATCATTACTCTGAATTATTTTTCATGTAGACTGCCTATTTCTTCTTCATTTGTTTGGTCTCGTGGGTTTTTACCTTGCTCCTTCATCTACTGTGTATTTCTCTGTCTTCTCATTTCACTTAACTTACTGTGTTTGGGGTCTCCTTTTCTCAGGGTGTAGGTTCGTAGTTCCCGTTGTTTTTGGTGTCTGCCCCCAGTGGGTAAGGTTGGTTCAGTGGGTTGTGTAGGCTTCCTGGTGGAGGGGACTGCTGCCTGTGTTCTGGTGGATGAGGCTGGATCTTTTCTTTCTGGTGGGCAGGAACACATCCAGTGGTGTGTTTTGGGGTGTCTGTGACCTTATTATGATTTTAGGCAGCCTCTCTGCTAATGGGTGAGGTTGTGTTCCTGTCTTGCTAGTTGTTTGGCATGGGGTGTCCAGCCCTGTATCTTGCTGGTTGTTGAGTGGAGCTGTGTCTTAGCGTTGAGATGGAGATCTCTGGGAGAGCTTTTGACATTTGATTTTACGTGGGGCCAGCATGAATCTTTTGGGAAGACATTTTTGTTTTTCTATAAAGGCAGGAGCTAAAGCATAAAATTGTGTCACCTGAGAAGTGATTAGGGAATATTTCTTCTTAAACCACATGAATGCCCAGCCAGATCAGCTTCCTAAAGTGAAGTGAGAGCTGCTCAAGCTGTGCCTGGGAATATTAATAAAAGGCAGAGATGCCTCTGACCACAGCTTGTCATTTCAGTGTCCCCCAGCCCTGTAGGCAGCAAAGACTGGAAGCATCGGAGAGCCTTAAACCTCCGATTTAGGAGGTTGAAGCCTGCCATCTAGTGGCTACTCCGTAGAATTAACCAACATTTTGTTAAGTTTAAGCATGGCAACGGTTGGCATATACCAGAGGTGTTACTAGCATGTACTCACAAGTGCCATCTGAATTTGGGCTGTGGTTATTCTGTAATAATACCAAGAACTCTAAAGCTTGAAAACGACTAGCAGCGCATCTTTAGGAAGCAGACGAGAAGGTGGATGCTGGAGAGGGAGGTATGCTGTGCTGTCAGGTTCCTCCCCTAGAATCTGTAATGCTGAAAAGCGGGAGCATCTGGAATGCCAGTGACTGCAGCCACCTCCAGTTCTAGACAAATGGGTACTTTCTTAAAGCGCCCTTCTGATGAGCAGACAACCTTCAGGCTTGTTAGCTAAAGTGTCGTTTGTGGGTGCACCTGGAAAGATCATAGCAGGTGATGCAGTCGAGCACCCAATTCACGAGGTTGATCTGTGTATTGGGTGCTCAACACATGAAAAGTCATGATGCCTGCTGGCGGCTGGGGGAGTTCCCTTCAACCTGGACAATGGGGATGACAAAAAAATGAGAGCATCTTTAATCGTTTCCTGTGGCTTATGATTTTAAGGGTTAGAGAACACCTGAAAGGGTTTGCTTTAAAAAAAAAAAACCTATTGGTTGGATTTCAGTGATTTTTATCACAACCTGCTCCTGCTTTCTGCAGGTTGTAGGAGCTGGAAAATGATAGGGGAAGATTGTTGCTATGATATATGCAATCTATCAGAAAGTCAGAGCATGGAAAAAAAATGGGGAAAATGGGCTTACTGAGATCCCAAGTTCACATAAGAAGTAAGAGCAAGGTTGAAGAGATGAGCAACTTATACATAAGCTGCATAATTCTTTTCAGTTTTCCCATCTGTGAGTTGGAAATGAAGGAATGATCAAATTTGCCAACTGATTGTCTTCCCATGATGTTAAGGTGGTGGGACAACCTCTAAGGGTGTTAGAGTAGCAGTTAGATATATACTCTATTTAAAGCGGTGCACTGACAGATTACATATCAGGGCTTTTCCTTTTTTTTTTTTTAAATAGTGCCACCTGATTCAAGTTGGGAACAGAAAATCACCTTGAAGTAAATGTTCCTTGTTCTACAAAGGGTGCTTGAGTAGGTTCCCTTGGTTATGTAAATGTCAGACAAGTAGGCCTCCGGTCCCAGGAGAAGGGAGTAACAAGACATCCAGTGCTTTGAATGGTTTAGAAAAGTTTGCCTCACATCTGGTGGGAGGAATGGTTGGCGCAGAACAGCAGCAGGAGGGCTGTGTGCTACGTGCAGTTGTGTGGTCAAGTCAGATGAAAATTAATTAAATACTCTTTGGATTTAGTTGCCCACTCCCTGTTTTCAAAACGCTCGTCTTAACTTGACTTTTGTGCCCAGACTCTCCTGCTTATTTCCCCTGCTTCATTGGCTGCTTTTTTCCTTCCCTCCTTTGTAAGATCATGCTCCTCCACCATCTGCTGGTCTTCCTCAAGGGCTTGGTCCTGCTAAAGCATTTTCAAAAAGGTAAAATCAAGTCTCACATAAATGGGAAAGGAACACATCAAAGATTTTATGTAGCCCATTAATGAATGAAGAAACCAGGAAGGTGTTAAAATCAGGTTCAGGGAGAATTTGAAAAACAGACATATATACTCAGGAATGCTGAAATGAATTTGCTAATAGGTGCAGAATGGTTAATATAGAACAGTAAAACGTAATTCTTGGGGGCATCTTTTCTACAGGGTAAAAATCAATTGTATCTCTATTGGGACAACATTTATCCACCATGCTATGGACAACAATCATTTGCATTACTATCAGTTTTCTACAAATTAACCTCTATCCCTAGAAAGTTGTAAAATAGCCTGGCCAATAGGAAGACAATCAAAGGTGCACAGCTCTACAGAATCAGACAATCCCCAGAGGGTCCACCGGACAATGCCCAGAGCTCAGTAGTCTCTGTGGCCCATTTTTGAGGTTTTGATGATTTTCCCCAACATTCCTGAGCTCTCTAATCATTCTGTGTTCTTTCTGGGCAATCTCACCTAAGCCCTAGCTTCAGTCGCCTCCAACAACAGCTGACTTTCAAGTTTATATCTTTGGTCTAGTACCCTCAGGTCCAAACCCGTGCATCCGTATGCTTACCTGACAACTCCCCTTAGATGTTTTTGAGAAGGTAACTTCCCAAAGTCATTCAGCTTGTTAGAAGCAGAGCTGAGGTTTGAACTTGGGACTATTCGATCTCAGAACTGGAGCTAGAAGCCTGCAACATTAACAGGCGGTGGTTTTGTAGTGCCCAAAGGTAAGGGGCTGGAACCTAGGCAGTCGACCCCTTCTCCTTCTGTCCTATGGTGGTGGTGCTTCAGGGTGGGGGGGGCCCTCCTAGGGCCTGAGAGTGGGCTCTTGTCTAACACTCAGAAATGAATGGTCCAAGGAGACACACGTACTGACAAAGCAAAAGACCTTATTGTAAAAGGGCATTGGAGGGGAGAGCAGAGGGGTGAGGGAACCCCAGAGAATTGCTCTGCCTCCTGGCTCGCAGTCTCGGGTTTTATGGTGGTGGGGTTAGCCTTCCGGGTTGTCTCTGGTCCATTATCTTGCTCGTGCCCATATCTGGTCTCGCCAGGGCCCTTCTTGGTGGCACGCGCAACTCTCAGTCAGGATAGTTTCCAGCGCGAGCGTTTCTGGGAGGTTGGCAGGACATATCATGGGCTGGCGTCTCCTCCTTCCTTTTGGCCCCTCCCTAATTCTTCTGGTTGGTTTTGGCGGCAGCTGTCAGTCCCTTGTTCCTTATTGGGGCCTCCTACTGTGAGGTAACTCATGCAAGCGGCTATTCTCGTGCCTGGCCAAGGCGGGCAGTTTCCGTCAACAGTTTCCTACCAGTGAGGGGTGTCCCCTGAGGAGGAGAAAGCTGGAGACGTGGACCTCGCTGATTCTCTGGCTGAGCTTCAGATAAGAGACCGTATTGCTGGCTGTCCCTGGTGAGCGTTGCCACTCCCTGGTGAAGAGGCAGGAGCAGGCGATACCTTTTTTCTGTGGCTCAGTTTTCAGAGGCTGGTGTTCTGGTGTGGCGCCCTTGATCTAGCTACCTGTTACTTTTTCTCGCGCGAGAAAGAGGCCTCCAGCCTGGGCGGAGGGTAGGAATACAGCACGTGCGCGCGCGCGTGCGCGTGCGCGGTGGTGGGGCTCCCGTGGATGTTTCCCAGGTATTCTGAGGGTGTTCCGCATCTTCTGCCCTCACCCCGCTGACCTTGGTTTCTGCTGCCCTCTCCCTTTAACTCTTCCCTGCTTCAGTGTCCACACTTCCCTTCAGGAAGAATGAAGTCTCAAGCCCCATCGAGCCCTAACTGGTCTCACAAGGTTAGTAGCAAATTTTGACCCGAGTAGGTGCTCATTTCTTCCTGTGTGGTCTTTTTCTTCTCTTTCTGCCTTCCCAGCCCCAAACCCAGAGACTGTTCAATCAGTGGCTGATCAGATGAAAACAACTGACACAGAGGTGAGGATAGCCAGTAGCCATGGCCCTCGTTCAATACCTGTGGAAAAAGTGAATTTCTGCCTGGTAGAAAGTACGTGGGAGCTATTCTTAAGCCTGCTTTCAGACACATCTAACTACTTGCTGGCTCTTCATTCTTTTCTCTGCCAGGGAGTCGTCATGTACACAGTCCCTCCCTTATTGGCAAAGACCATCTCAGTGGGGATTTTATTTACTTTATCAGGAGGGCGAGCGGAGGATGGGTCAGGTTGCCTGGCCTTGGTGTTGACACAGAAACCAGGGAAAATGCATTGTGCTAAACTTGGTGTTCCCTAAGTTGTAAACATTCTTAACACAGCATTCTGGAAAATAAGTTCTAGTGTAAAGAGAACTGTAAACTGGGGAACTGAGGGACTGAACTGGAAGGGACGCTCATTTTCCCCAGTTGCTCAAGTTACGGACGAACCACGTCACAGGTCACAGAAACGGGCTCTGCCACAGTCTCATCGAGGTACCCGTGTGGTCGGCAGCATCGTGAACCGACCGCAAGTCCCAGCACAGGTCCATGGAGGGCAGTGGGGCGGGGGTGGGAGGGCCAGCCTTGTCCAGGTAACTCCTCTTCCCAGACCTTGGGCCTGCCCAGGGCTGTGCCCCCTCCCACTTTGCTGGGGTGACTCCTAGCTGGGGCTGGCTCTCAGGCCCCAAGGACACTCTCAGCCTGCTCTTTCTGAGAACATTCCTAGTCTTATGAGATAAAGGCTTTTCTGCAGCTAGAGAATCCTGCACACACCTCCTTTGAACTCCTGCCACTCTGAAAAGCCAAAAACATCTGCCCACAGCACATCGTTTTGGAAGTCTCTTTTCCCTTTCTTTTCCATCAGAACTGTCTGAAACCACTTTCTACCTTAGATGAAATTGCTATCTGGTGCAGTACTTGAAGTGTGAATGCCTTAGAAGCCACCTTTAATTCTTTTGAGTTAAAAAAAAGAATACTCTTTTTTTAGGGTCTTTCTCTAGGAATGAGGTGATTTCCTCCCCTACCAACTGTTTCCCTACCTTTTCAGCAGGCTCACCTTCTTTTGGTTATACTTGGTGAAAAGGAGGCTTTTTAAAAATATTATTAAATTGAGGTATAATTCATATATAATTCATGCTTTTAAAGTTGTACCATTTAGTGGTTTTTAGTATATTTTGAAGTTGTGCAACCATCACTGCAATCTAATTCCAGAACATTTTCATCATTCTAAAAAGAAACTTCACACCCATCAGCGGCCTCTCTTCATTATTCCCTCCCCCCAGCTCCTGGCAACCACATTCTACTTTCTGTTTCTATGGGTTTGCCTATTCTGGACATTTCATATAAATGGAATCACACAATTTGTGGCCTTTTGTGTCTGGCTTCTTTAATATTTTTAAGGTTCATCCATATTGTAACATGTGTCAGTATTCTATTCTTTCTCATTGATGAATAATATTCCATTGTTTGGATATACCACATTTTGCTTATCCACTCATTAGCTGATGGGCATTTGAGTTGTTTCTGCTTTTTGGCCAAAAGCAATAATGCTGTGAACATTCGTGTACACATTTTTGTGTGGATGTATGTTTTCAGTTCTCTCGGATATCTATCCAGGAGTGAAATTCCAAGATCATATTGTACTTTGTGTTTAACTTTTTGAGGAACTGTCATACTGTTTTCCAAAGGGGCTGCATAATTTTTATATTCCCACCACCAATATGAGAGTTTCAACTTCTCTACATCTTCCCTAGCACTTGTTCATCTTTTTGATTATAGCTATCCTACTAGATGAGAATTATATCATCATGGTTTTGATTTTCATTCCCCTAATGACTGATGATATTGGGCATCTTTTCATGTGCGTGTTGGTCATCTGTATATCTTCTTTGGAGAAATAGCAAAATGATTTGACCATTTTTCAATTGGATTGGACTTTTGTTGCTGAGTTATGAGTTCTTTATTTTCTATACAAGTCCCTTGTCAGATACCTGATTTGCAAAATTTTTCTCCCATTCTGTGGGCTTGTCTTTCACTTTCTTGATACTATCATTTGAAACATGAAAGTTTTAAATTTTCATGAAATCCAGTTTATCTATTTTTCCTTTTGTTGCTTGTTCTTTTGGTGTCATGTCTAAGAAACCATTGCCTTACCCCAAATCACGAATATTTATGCGTATGTTTTCTTCAAAGAGCTTTATAGTTTGGGCTATTAAATTTAGGTCTTTATACCATTTTGATTTAACTTTTGTGTATGGTGTGAGATAAGATCCAAATTCATTCTGTTGCATGTCCTAGTACCATTTGTTGAAAAGATTATTCTTCTCCACTGAATTCTCTCCCCTTATTGAAAATCAATTGACCGTAGGCATATGAGATTATTTCTGGTCTCTTAACTCTATTCTCTTGCTCTATATGTCTATCCTTATGTCAGTAGCACACTGTCTCGATTACTGAAGCTTTGTAGTAAGTTTTGAAATCAGGAATTACTAGTCCCCTCCACCTTTGTTGTTTTTTAAAATTGTTTTGGCTATTGTGGGTCCCTGTCATTTCTATGTGAATTTTAGGATCAGCTTGTCAATTTCTGTGAACAAGGCAGGCATTTCTATAGAGATTGCATTGAATCTGTAGATCAATTTGGGAGAAATTGTCATCTTAATAATAATGTCTTCCCATCCATACACATAGGATGTCTTTCCATTTAAGTCTTTAATTTTTTTCAGTGATGATGTGCTTATATACAATGTAATGTGTATATAGGTCTTGCACTTTTTTGTTAAATTTATTCCCAAGTATTTTATTTCTTTTGATGTTATCGTATATGGAACTGTTTCCTTAATTTCATTTTTGGATTGTTCATTGCTAATGCATAGAAATGCAATTGACCTTTATATATTGATCTTATCTTTTTCAACCTTGTAGAATTTTTTTTATTAGTTCTGATAGTTTTATTGTGGATTCCTTAGGATTTTCTATGTTCAAGAGCATGTTGTCTATGAATAGAGTTAGATTTACTTCTTCCTTTCCAATCTTGATTATGCCTTTTATTAGGAGATTGTTTTTATAAACAGTCTTGCTCCTACTATCCTCTCCTCCCCCGTCACTGCTCCTGTCTCCTCTGGAGCTGTTGACCTCTATCTCAGGATCACATAGCACAGCAAACAACTTTAAACTTGGTATCAGGCATCACTGTCCTAAAGACCATTGACCATCTCCCTACGGGGTATTTCTCCCTGGCCAATTTTCTCTTCTGATGGCCCCAATGCCTGGGCATCTTCTTGAGCCTCTTTCTGTCTTCAGGTTGCCTTCATACCTCTTCCATTTTCAGTCAAGTCCCTTATCTTCTCTCTCTGGGGTGCCCTCAAAATTTTCTTCACCTTACTACGCAGAGCAGTTCAACTCTCATTGTCTCACACACTCCTATCCATTTACACTCAGGTGCCTACAGTAACAGCAAAAAAATTTTTTAAATGAACCAAAACCAGGCCCCAAATAAAAACACCCCATTAAGATGCATCAGAGTATTTTTCTAAACTAAAGAATTGTCTCTCTGCAGAGGAATTTTGCTTCTCCCACGGAAATCAGAAGTAGCCACCATCAGTTTTGCTAATGCAGAGTAGTCCTCCCCCTCCCACTACAGAGAAGTTAAAACCAGCTTTTTCTTTTTTGAGAGGCTCTAGTTTGATAAAAGAACCATTTTCTGGGAAATCAGGATATCCTCAGATCGCCAGGTCTTACACTGGGAGTCTGAAGGTGTCAGTGCTCAAGCAAAGCAGGATGATGCTGGCAAGTGATGTGAATCTGCAGGGTGTAGAACGAAGAAAGTGCCTGCCACCCAGTTCTACAAGGATCAAGTCATTAGCCACTGCAGTCGCTGACCTTCAGTACACCCTGAAAGGAATTCAGGACAAAAACAGAATGAAGCATTCCATGTTTTGGGTATATGAGCTCCTAGCTGGTTAAAATGCATATCTAAGGAAGAATTTCAATGACCCCAGATTCTTGCATCTTCCCATATATAGATAAGCACTAAAATCATGAACTTGAAATATCTGGGTTTTTTTGTGATTAACAGTAATCTTTTACCAGGATGTATCCTTGACTACATGTAATTCCCAGCCAGGAAAATTCATATACATCCTGGCTCCTCCCCTAACCCTTTGGAGCAGGTCCTCAGAGCTATCTGAGAGGCTGACTCCTGGGCTATAGTCCTCAGTAAGGTCCTCAAATAAAACTGAAAGTCACAGCTCTCACGTTGTGCATTTTTTATTTCGGTCAACAACGGCATAACTCAGATCCTCTGCATGTTATGTGATGGGGAATTCAGGGGTGTCCCATGTAGGGGTGTCTCCTCTCATGTCCAGGGCGGAGGAAACAAAAGTTAATACTGACAAAGTAGTTAGGAGTTTGGACTCTGGAGCCAGACTGCTTGGGTTCAAATCCCAGCTCTGCTACTTAATAAATGTGTGACCTTGGGCAAATTACTAAACCTTTACTATAATTCTACCTCACATGAAGTTCTCTTATTCATACCTAAATTTTTTTATCTGTAAAATGAAGATAGTAATAACATCTTTCTCACAGGATTGTTATGAGGATTAAATGAGTTAATATATGTTAAGCTCTCAACACAGTTCTTGGCATGTAACTAAGAAAGTGTTAAAACAAACAACAGTTGCAAGAACAATAATACCCTGATGTGTATGAGGTCTTCTCTGCCAGACTGTGAGTTTCTAGGTAGGGAGAGACTGTGTCTTATGGAATTTTGCATCTAACATCAGTGCCTAGCACATAACAAAGACCTTCATTAAATGTCTATTCTTGATGGAATGAATGAAATTTTTACATCCACTCAGAGAGTGATTCCTTATTAGGCTACAGATCAAAAGTAGACATTATCAAGCGCCTTTGTGAGCATCCTTGGGGGAAGTGTTCTCAAAGCTGCCAGGGAGTGTGTGGATGAAATGTTACAGAGATTTAAATTTCAGAAGTTAAAGACGATACTGTAATTTAGAAAGAATTGTCCAGAGAGAAGAAAAGAAAAACATTAAGCAATGTAAGAATAAAGGTCTTTACTTCAGAGGAAGGAGAGTCTGTAATAGTAAGATGAAAAAATCCCACTAGAATAGGGATTGGCAAACTTTTTCTGTAAAGGGCCAGATAGCAAATATTTTAGGCTTTGTGGGCCATGCAGTCTCTGTTGTCACTACTCACCTCTGCTGTGGTAGAGTGAAGCAGGTAGAGACAACATGTAAACCAGTGGGCCTGGCTGTATTCCTATAAAGCTTTATTTACATAAATAAGAGGTGGGCTGGATTGGTCTTTGGGCTGTAGTTAGTTGACCTCTGCGCTAGAACAATGTTGGGAGTGAATAAAGGAGTATCAGTGGGACTGTGACAGCTGGAGAAGCAGCTTGCACAGAATCCTTTTTGAGAGAAGAGGATGGCCACCGCAGTATCCTGGGGAATTCTTCTGCCGTATGTGTAGCTACAGGGAGCACCTAATACGACCACTTCAGTCTTAAATGTGGTAAATATGGAGAAGAGTGGACAAAAAACATGCAATGCCATAACTTTTTTTTTGATAAGAAAGGACACTTCAATTGGATTGAAACCCATTTATATTAAAAATAGAGAGAACAGATAATCCAAAATAGAGACTCCATAACTTATTTCAATTTCTCCAGAATGGATTTTATATCTATGTTCAGGGAGAGACTTACGACCTGAGAATTCATGGAATTTTAAGAACAATAATGAAGCCAAACTTGAAAATGTCTCCAGACTGCCACTTTGCATGCCCCTCTGCCCCCCGCACCCACCCCGCCCCAGCTTCCTTCTCCATGCTGTAGGGATGCTTTAACCCCTCCTCAGGCAGGATGGGACTTACTCAAGATGAGAGTGGTTCATTGGACAGCTGAGAAGTACAGCCTGTCTTGGACCACATGTCCATTCAAGAACTCATAATCTATAAACCAATCTGGAAACCATTTTCTTATTCCTGAACAAGGTTTTCTTTCTATGTGACTCCCCACTGGCAAAGAATGGAGGAAGAGAGAATGCACTATTTTACAGAGGCAAACTATTACTTCCTCACAATTCCATTCTATAGAATGTCCCTACGGCACTTTGAATAAAGAAGCTGAGGATATTTTGTTTTAGCTCTAATAATCAGTTCTGGCATACTAATTTCCTAACCCAGAAGAAATATACCTTCAGCCTGTTGTATAATTATCTCAGGAATTATAAAGGTAATAAATGCATGATTGCTTTTTTTAATTAATGCATTAGAGCAGAGATGCATAATTGGTACTTTAATGATCTAGTGGCAACAAATTAGATAATAATGTGATTACAAAATGACAATTACTTTTGGCAATTAATTGGCATCACCTTTTAGTAGCCCTTTTCACTACATTGCTTGGGACTCTCATTCCAATGAGAAATAGGATTGTTCTAAGCCTGAATGGGAGCTATGGGGAAGAGTTAAGTTAATTACTTAACAAAACAAGTGGTTGATCTTTATATTCTTGATCAATGGGTCTTTGGGGTTTAATAACAGCAACAACACACTATAACTTTTCCCCTGAATAATACCCAAATGATGTATAAACTTTTCGTAATGTAATTACTGCCCATAAATCACTTCATTTCTGAAATATGGTGGCTTCTGATGGGATGAGATTGCTTTTTTTACAATCTCATTAGTTTACGAAGGAAAGGAAAAAAATCTTGCCTCTAATAGGGAGACAGGTAAAAATGGAAGGTGATTTCGTTACATGTTACACGCAAACTGGCTGAGAAAGAAACAAAAATGTCTCATATCTTTCCCAGAAAAAAAAAGACATAATGTTGCAAAACGCTTTTACATACACAATTAAATTTAATCCTCATAGCTGTGTTTTGGTAGTAGTGGGTTTATAAGAATTGTTCTAGAAAAAGTCCCCAAATGTAAATGAAGTGGTTTATATCAACCAGGTGAAATTTCTGTAGCCTTTCTATATTTGATGGGGCATTTGACCTGTGTTTAATAGATTAAAAAATTTTAATATGCAATATACCAAAAAATATTTTTACAGTGTTTTGATTAAATAGTTATAATTATTGACAGTTAAACTTATTTTGAAATTGGTTATTTCAACATTACACTATCTGTTGTTAACTCAAAGCTATATATTATGTCTCTATTGAATTTCACTACATGCCTCCTGTTCTCTCCCAAAACTGAATAATGAGATTAAGCATCTCTCAATAATGAGAGCAAGACACTGTATTGACGGATTTCTAACTGCTCAGCTCTATCTTTGATTTTTTTTTTTTTTGTATACAACTCAGAGTCTCTAAAAAGTTCTTTCTGCATTTTAATATCTAGCACCGGACACTGTATTATAAGGCGACTGAGAACACTGTCAGAGTGAGAGCTGAAATTGAGGCCACCCCACAGGACCTTCAGATCTTTATTTGAAAAGGCCATTTTGCAGGGCTAGAGAGATGTTGCAAACCTGGGGACACTCATATCTGGAATTCCAGTTCCAGATACCCAGAGTCAATGCATAAAATCAGTCCTTTTTGTTTTCAAGTTCTTGGATGCAGGGTGAATATTTACGACTCCGGAGACATACACAGCACTCATTCATTCATGTTTTTGTATATCCGACAATTATTTATTAAATACCTATTATGTTCCAGGCAGTGTGTTAGCTACTGGGCATACAGAAGTGAACAAAGCAGCTTCGGTCTTGACTTTCATAGGGAACACAGCAGAAAGAAGAAGACAATCCCATTATTGTTCTGATTGTAAGTGAACTTTAATCCAGATGGAACTGGTTGGTTTCTCTCTTTCTTCTCTTTCTTTCATGTCTTCCCTTCCCCTCCATTTTATTTCCATCTCAGCCTCCTCCTCCCTTCCTTTCTGTCTCTTACCCATGGGGTTCTGAAAGTTATTCTCAATGTAGTACAGATTTGATGTCATTTGGTTTCTTAGATAATGTTAATTTGGGGATGTGAGATAACAAAGTCCTGGGGACCAGCTATATTTTATATCTAATTCACATTCCTTTTTTGAGGGGTTTTAGGTTTTCTGGCAGTATTGAACATCCCCAGGAGGAATGTTAGTATTTAAGAATACCTTTGCTAGTTCCCATTCTCCTTTCCTTCATTTATTTTTAACAAAGGAGGAATAGAAAGGCCAATATCTATTTCACTGAATAACTACCATTTTTTGAACTCCTACTGTGTGCCATGTACTTTCTGTACGAGACAGCATTGTTATCCTTTTTCTATAGATGAAAACATTGAAGCTGAGTAAGGTTTGGTAACTTGCCTAGGGACATACAATTTGCATGTGAAGGAGCTGGGGTTTGAACTCATCACCATGAGAATATAAAGCCCTTGTTACCCTCACCAGTTGCTGTGGCTTCTAGAGCCCTTAAGTGCCCTTAAGTCTGCAGCTTGATAATTTGGACTCTTCTTGTTTCCTTCGAGTAAGGATACAAATGGGAGATGCCTTTCCTTTTCCCCTGTCTATGAGACTGAGTTAACTACCTTTTTGGAACATATGATCAACCTGGTGATTTTGATTTTGGCTTAATCCTAGAAAGAACTGGTTCCAATCATGGTACAAAGTCTGACCATGTCTTTCAACCTATGAAGAAAAATGAAAATTTTATTTCCTCTCTTTCTGGGATACTGAGGGAGTTGACCCCATCATTAAAGTGTGTTAGGAACACGGGGTCTCTATAGATTCTATTTTCACATAACATTAGCTGCCACCTTTTGCAGGCAGAAAAAAATGAGGTACTAGGGCATAACCAAATTAATTTTACATCACTCTGGAGTTAGTGATTAGTTGCGAGATTATAAAGATTGTATTCCTGGGGTTATCACATAAAGATGAAAATATTTTTTACAGAAAGATGGTGTTGGTTGCACTGATGTCTTTTGAAGTTTTACCATCATTTAGCATTTCTTAGAAGGTAGTCATAGGGCATTTGTAAATAAATATCACTGGCTGCACATATTTTATTTTAGGAACGTTATTTGCTTACCATGAAAATGAAGGTTTTGAAGTCTGTTCAGCTAGAAAACTGTATTTGTAGCTGAATAAAAGCTTTTAACTCTTGATATGTTGCCTTTGGTTGCTTTTATGCCTGTTTGCAATAACTTCCCGTAAGATCCATGCAAAGCCAGCCCTAGTGCCAGTAGATAAGGTTTTTTAGAAGTTAGAATTAATTGCAGAGGTCTAAGTGAGACACAGTGTTCATTTGCTTCAAGGTTTGTCTGGAAGCTCAAGGTTATATGCCTGAAACTGCTTACGGTCAGTTATTAACAATGGTGGCTCAAACTATACATGCTGGAAGGAATTTCCTGAAAAAACTACACATACTTTTAATATACTTGGAATATAAGAAGAATTCATTCATTCACTTATTCATTCATTCATTTTTCGACAATGATTCATCGAATGCTTATTATGCACTAGGCACTAGGATAGAGATGAAACAGAAGAGAACAAAACAGTCATGATTCTTGCCTTTGTGAAGTTTATAGTATAGTGAAGAAGATAGAAATTTAAGAAGTAAAAGAATAATATAGACTTGCAAATTATGATAAGAATTCTGAAGGGAAAGTATAGGGTTCTAAGAAAGGAAACCATAGGGTGGTCAGGTTGCCCAGTGAGAAGTGAGGAAGCAAACACTGCAAGTAGGGGGAGCAATGCTGAAGAGGAGACTAGCTTGGCAAATGCAAAGAACTGAAAGAGGCCAGCGTGACACAGTGGGTGAGGGGGACAGTGATGCTAGGATGAGGCATGGAGGCATGTAGACCTTGGTAAGGATTTTGGATGTTTTTCCCAACAACCTTAGGGAGTTGTTAAACAGGCAGTGATGTAATCTGATTGGTGCTTTAAGAATATCACTCTGTTTGCTACGTGGATTTGGATAATAGTTTGGAGGGGGCAAGAATAAAAACAGGGAGACCAGTTGTAAGTCTATGGTCATAATCCCGGTGAGAGATGGTAGTAGCCCAGAGTGGTAATGAAAGAGATGGAAAACAGTGGTAATGAAAGAGATGGAAAACTCTGGAAATATTTGGAAGTAGAATCAATAGACTGATATTGGATTGGGTATGAGGCTGGTAGGAGACAGAGAGACTGAACCCTAAATAATAACGTTCAGATATTTGGCTTTAGCAATTGGATGGATGGAGATGTCATTTTACTGAGATGGAGAAGATTCGAAGAAGAGTGGCTCCGGAGCAGATGATGAAGGACCTAAGTGTTATTTTATGTTTTTGTAGATACTCTTTATCAGATGAAGGATGTTAATTTCTTTTTCTAGTTTGCTACCAGTTTTTTTTTTTTAATCATGTGTATTGCATTTTATGAACTGCTTTTTTCTGCATCTACTGAGATGGTCACAGGATTCATCTCCTTTATTTTATTAATGGAGCAGATTGCATTGAATGATTTTTGAATGTTAAACCAACTTTGCAGTTCTTGCATTTCCAGCTTGGTTGTGATGTATTGATATAATCTTTTTCACACATTGCCATATTTGATTTGCTAGACTTTGTCTAGAATTTTTTAAAAAAAGCAATGTCATAAGTGAGCTGGGCCTCTAATGTTCCTTTCTTGAAATGGCCTTGGCAAGTTGTTGTATCAAGATTATTCTGGCCTTAAAAAATGAACTAAATTTATGGGTAAGTATGGCTAAAGGTTGACTCTTAGAGGAAAACATAGGCAGAACACTCTGACATAAATTGCAGCAAGATCTTTTTCCACCCACCTCCCAGAGTAATGAGAATAAAAACAAAAATAAATGGGACCTAATGAAACTTAAAAGCTTTTGCAAAGCAGGGGAAACCATAAACAAGAAGAAAAGACAACCCTCAGAATGGGAGAAAATGTTTGCAAACAAAGCAACTGACAAAGGATTAATCTCCAAAATATACAAGCAGCTCATGCAGCTCAATATCAAAAAAACAAACAACCCAATCACAAAATGGGTAGAAGACCTAAATAGACATTTCTCCAAAGAAGACATACAGATGGCCAACAAACACATGAAAAGATGCTCAACATCACTAATCATTAGAGAAATGCAAATCAAAACTACAATGAGGTATCACCTCACATGGGTCAGAATGGCCATCATAAAAAAAATCTACAAACAATAAACGCTGGAGAGGGTGTGGAGAAAAGGGCACCCTCATGCATTGTTCGTGGGAGTGTAAATTGATACAGCCACTATGGAGAACAGTATGGAGATTCCTTAAAAACTAAAAATAGAACTACCATATGACCCAGCAAACCCACTCCTAGGCATATACCCAGAGAAAATCATAATTCAAAAAGACACATGCACCCCGATGTTCATTGCAGCATTATATACAATAGCCAGGACACGGAAGCAACCTAAATGTCCATCAACAGAGGAGTGGATAAAGAAGATATGGTACATATATACAATGGAATATTACTCAGTCATAAAAAGGAATGAAATTGGGTCATTTGTAGAGACATGGATGGACCTAGAGACTGTCATACAGAGTGAAGTAAGTCAGAAAGAGAAAAACAAATATTGTATATTAATGCATATACGTGGAATATGAAAAAAATTGATATAGATGATATTATTTACAAAGCAGAAATAGCGACACAGATGTAGAGAACAAACGTGTGGATACCAAGGGGGAAAAGGGGAGGGTGGGAAGAATTGGGAGATATGGATTGACATATATACACTACTGATACTATGTATGAAATAGATAACTAACGAGAACCTACTGCATAGCCCAGGGAACTCTACTCAGTGCTCTGTGGTGACCTAAATGAGAAGGAAATCCAAAAAAGAGAGGATATATGTATACGTATAGCTGATTTACTTTGCTGTACAGTATAAACTAACACAATATTGTAAAGCAACTATACTCCAATAAAATTTTTTAAAAATGAACTGAAGAGTGATCTTTCCTTTTCTCTTTTCCGGAAGAATATGTGGAAAAATTGGCATTGTTTCTTCTTGACATATTTTCTAGAATTCACAGCAAAACCATCTAGGCCTATAGGTTTCTCTGGGAAGGTTTTTAAGCAATGAATTACTTTTTAAATTACTTTTAGTTTTGCTAAGTTGTGTGTGTGTTTTATGGAATATACCATCTAATTCATCTAAATTTTCAAATGTATTGGCATGTAGTTAAAAAAATCTTATTATTATTCTTTCATTGTTTGTAGGATATGCAGTGGTATCCCCTTTTCATTCCTGACATGAATTATTTGTGCCTTTTTTTTGAAGGAGTATTACCTTATTAGTTTTTTCAGCAAAACTGTTTTCTTGGATCATCTCCTCTACTATTCTATTTTCTTTTTCATTAACATATGTTCTTATCTTTATCATTTTCTTCTTTCTCATTTCTTTGGGCTGAATTTTCTGCTCTTTTTCTAGCTTTTTGATGTGGATACTTAGTGCACTGATGTTCAGGCTTCTTTTCTGTTGTATGTCTGTAGGGCTATAAATTTTCATGTAAGTGTGATTTGAATACGTATTTTAAAAAAAATCTTTGGGTTAATATTTGTTATATAATTTCCTTTGTGATTTCTTCTTTGGCCCATAGGCATTTAGAAATTTACTTCTTAATTTCCAAATTGAGGGATTTCCTACTTATTTGGCTTAATTCCACTGAAACCAAATAACATATTCTGATATGATTTTGATTTTGAAATATGTTGAGACTTGCTTTATGACTCTGAATATGGCAATTTTGGCAAATGTTCTGTGTGTCCTTGAACAGAATGTATATTCTGCAGTCATTAGGTACACTGTTCTATAAATATGTCCACCAGGAAAAGTTTGATTGTATTGTTTAGATCTTTGGTGTTCCTACTGAATTTTTTGACTGCTTGCTCTACCTATGAGATAGGTGTGTTAAACTCTTCCAATGTAATTGTGGATTTGCAGACTTCTCTTTCTGTATTTTTTTATATGTTTTGAAGCTATGTTCCAAGGAACAAGCAAATGTAGGACTGTTGTATCTTCCTGGTGTATTGACCTCTTTATTATTATACAATGTTCTTCTTTAGCTCTAATAATGTTTCTTGTTCTAAAGTCTTATTTATCTGATAGCAGTATAGCTATTGTAGTTTCTTTTGGTTAGTATTTTCATGGTATACCATTTTTATCCTCATGCTTTCGACCTGTCTGTATTATATTTAAATGTGTGTCCTTAAGCAGTGTGTGTGTGTGTGTATGTATATACATATATATATATTTAAGTACATCCTGATAATCTTCCTCTTTTTTTTTTTTTTAATCTGACAAATAGTGGTTTGTTTATTTATTTATTTATTCATTTATTTATGGCTGTGTTGGGTCTTCGTTTCTGTGCGAGGGCTTTCTCCAGTTGCGGCAAGTGGGGGCCGCTCTTCATCGCGGTGCGTGGGCCTCTCACTATCACGGCCTCTCTTGTTGCGGAGCACAGGCTCCAGTCGCGCAGGCTCAGCAACTGTGGCTCAAGGGCCTAGTTGCTCCGTGGCATGTGGGATCTTCCCAGACCAGGGATCGAACCCGTGTCCCCTGCATTGGCAGGCAGATTCTCAACCACTGTGCCACCAGGGAAGCCCCTCTTTCAACTAATATTGAAATATTTAGTTCATTTACATTGAAATATAACTAAGCCCCTCTTTCAACTAATATTGAAATATTTAGTTCATTTACATTGAAATATAACTAAGCCCCTCTTTCAACTAAATATTGAAATATTTAGTTCATTTACATTGAAACTAATCACTGACATATTTGGGCCTAAATCTAGCATCTTAGTATTTGCTTTTTATTTGTTTCACCTATTTTATATTCTTTTTTATCTCTCCTTTGTATTTAGATTATTTTCTATTATCCCAAGTTAAACATTATTTTACTATTCTATTGGTTATCCTAGAGATTATATTATATATCCTTGACTTATCAAAGCCTAATGTAATGAATACTTTTTCCTAATACCAAATACAGTTGACCGTTGAATAACACAGGGGTTAGCAGCAAACAATTCAAGTATAACTTATAGTCAGCCCTCCATATGTGTAGTTCCACATCTGTGGATTCAACCAACTGCTGATCATGTAGTATTGTTGTACGTATTTACTGAAAAAAATCTGCATATTAGTGGGCCCTCACAGTTCAAACCCACATTGTCCAATGCTCAACTGTAATGCAACTATCTTAGACTAGTTCTACTCAAAGTGTGGTTCTTAAATCAGCAGTGGTCTGTGATCTGTGATGGTTGATTTTGTATGTCAACCTGGAGAGGTCTCTGCACCTAGATATTTGGTCAAACACCAGTCTAGCTGTCACTGTAAAGGTATTTTTTAGGTAAATTTACATTTCAATCAGTAGACTTTAAGTATAGCAGATTATCTTCTACAGTGTGGGTAGGCCTCGTCCAGTCAGTTGAAGGCCTGAAGAGAAAAGACTGAGGTTCCCCGAGGAAGAGGGAATTCTACCTCCAGACTGCCTTCTGACTCATGCTGCAGCATCAACTCTTCCCTGTGTCTCCTGCCTGCTGGCCTGCCCTGCAGATTTAAGACTTGCCAGCCCCCATACTTGCATGTCCCAATTCCTTAAAATCTCTCTCTCTCTTTCTCTCTCTCTCTCCATCTTATTGGTTCTGTTTCTCTGGAGAACCCCTGAATAATGCAGGGTCCCAAATCAAGCCCCAAAGCTTGGGAACTTTAAGAGGGTTCCCTTCCTTGGCAGGCCCCAAACTATCATTTTTATCTCTTTGCCTTATCAGTTTGTTGAATACTTTGCTCAGTTTCTCTGCCTCTCAGCCATCTCTATGTAATTGGAAGATCTCCCCAGGGAAAAAGTAGTCCTCAAAGCTAAGCTCATTTCTCTGGGTTTCTTTCTTTTCTTGGATCTTGGCCTCATGATTATTCACTGCTGTGTTACTGATAGTTCTCTGAGGCCCTCAAACATATATAGAATATTTTCCCTGGCTTTTGTAGCTGTTTTCAGTGAAAGAGTTGGTCTGATTTATCTAGTCCCCCATTACCAGAAGTGATTCTCCTGGAATAGGTGGCTGTCTGTCCTCCTTGATCAAAATCCGTGAGGGAAGTCTCAGATCTTTTTTTTGGGTCAAGACTTCAGTTTTGCTTTTGTTAAATTTGAGGAGCTTTTGAGACATCCCAGGTGAGATAATGGAAAAGTGGTTGGATAAACAAATCTAGACCTCAGGAAGAAGAATCTCCATGGAGAAATTTTTTTGGCACACCAGTATACAGATAACACTTAGAAAGATAAAATGAATGAGATCACCTAGGAGAAAGTCTAGATAGAGAAAAGAATAGGGGCTGGGAATGCGCTTTTAGGAACTCCAGCATTTGAAAGTTAGTTGGAGGAGGAGGTATGAGTGAAATACTGGGAAAAAGTTGTCAAAGGGGTAGAGAAATACCCATGAGAGTAAAATGTCATAGATGCAGAGAAAAAAGAGAATATAAAGAAGTAGAGTATGATCAAATATGATTTATCTGGTGAAGTCGGACAATATAAGACCTAAAAAGTTTCTGGGCATTTGAGCCTCACAAATGTACCAGAGACACTTGATGGATGGCCGTACTTGGGAAGAAGAGTGGGCGGACAGCCTCAAAAAGAGTGATGCAGGGCTGTGGGAAGCCTGCCCGGCAGCCATCACCCTGGTGGCTTTCAGTCTCTAATCTGATCATGAGCTCTGTGCTATCTTAGCTTGAAAGACTTATTTGAAACCTGTGCTCTGTCCTTTTGGCAAATAACGTGGGTAATACCTGTCAAGAGCAAAAAAGGATGGTGGTATTCATGCCTCCTCCTAATACTCACCAGCTCTTTGGGGAGCAAACCTGTAGTTCTTGTTCTCAGCCAGAGCACAGCTGCACCTCCTGAGGTGAGCTTGCCTTGCTCATCCTGCAGAACTCCCTCTGACGCTGGATGTCTCCCCAGAGCCAGGAGGCAAGAAAATGCTTATTTCTCATCCTAGAGATGTGTGCTTTTTCACAGCAAGCCGGTACTATTTGAGCTCTCAGGGTAATTTTCTTTAGTTATTGGTCCAGAGGAAAATTTAGGCTAAAGGAGAACCTGTTATTTCTATTTGCCAATATTTCAGAAAAATGAGAGTTATATACAGCATAAACCTCATTATGGTCTCCTTATAGTCCTAGAAAACATTAAAGATTGGTTGCTTCCCTTGGAAACACGTGGCAATGTGTTTGTATACTTATGCTGAGTTTGATTACCAGATACACTGATGGTTTCTAAAGCATAGTGTAAAGGACAACTGTTTAGCAAGGAAAACATTGACCCCAAAACCCATTACCCTTGTGGGATAAGTGTGGAGTAAAATACAAGCCCTCACTCTGAGTGTATTGACTTGGAACCATGGGCAAAGTGAATTTAGTTATTTCTTTATCTGATTCACACCTGATGAGGCAAGCAGAGCCTATGAGTCAGGCATGAAATTACACCAAACTGGTTCACTAAAAGAGAGAGTACTTCAGAGAGAAGCCATCCTGCTGCTTTGGGGAAAAGCAGGACACAGTTGGACACAGTTTAAGGCTCCGTTAAATGTGGTCTTTAATCAATGCAATCCTGGTCAAACTGTCTACCGCTACTCATTTGTTGGGTCTTGATGGCTGTTAAAGAGGGTTTACTCGTATATGATAATATCTCAATGAATGAAATTAAATGATTTGCTGAGTGATTGGTAAGATGACACAACCTGAAATCTTTTAATTCTGCGTAACTGAGTCACTTAGTCTTTCTGATTATGATCCCTAAATGTAATGTGAGAATAACAGAATACTTGTCCTGCCTATATCACAGGTTGTGAAGATCAAACAGGATAATGTATGGAAAGCTCTAGATAAAGATAGAACTTTGTTTGCTGTAATGTAATCACCTCCATTTCAGAAATTGTAAATGTGACTTTACTTCCTGTCAATCACTGAGTGTTAGGAAGGCTCTTTGTGGTATCACAACACTGCCCCAGTGTATCAGCATCCAGCATGCATAACCACCTAGGACTACCGTGAAACCTTAGGAAACTTAACAAAAGAGACTACTATAAACACTGAAGAAAATTGCCAAGAGCTTAAGCCAAAAAAGTCATAGATAATGTCCTCTAATTGACCATTTTACCAGCCCAGAAGGAAAAGTGTATTTTCATTGGCTGGTGATAGCTATAATAGACAATTCTGGCAGCACCAAAGCCATAAAGCATAGGAGAGTGAGAGTAGGAAAAGGCTGGTGTAGAAGGGTTCTCCAGAGAAACAAAACCAGTAGGATATAGACACGTATTCTAATAGAAAATTAGATAGATTTATTTATTTATTATAGGAATTGGCTTACATGATTATGGAGGCCAAGAGGCCATCTGTAAGCTGGAGAACCAAGAAAGCTTGTGGTGTAATTCAATTTGAATCCAAAAAGCTGAGAACCAAGGAAGCCAATGGTGTAAGCCCTGGGTGGAATCCAAAGGCCCAAGAACCATGAACACCAACGTCCAAGGGAAGGGGAAGATGGATGTCCCAGTTCAACCAGAGAGCAAATTTATTCCTCCTCTGTCTTTTGGTTCTGTTCAGAGACCCAGTGGGATGATGCCCACCTGCACTGGTGAGGGCAATGCACTTTACTCAGTTTACCTATTCAAATGCTAATCTCTTCTGGAAACACCCTCACAGATACACCCAGAAACAATGGGCTATCCAGGCATCCTGTAGCCCAGTCAAGTTGACACATTAAATTAACCATCACAGTTGGAGAAGAGGTGAGAGAAAAAAAAAAAAAAGAAAAAGAGCAGATAGTTTGGGAGAGAATAGCATAAAGCAGTAGCAATGGTGATACTTTCACTATCAATGAAAGTGATAATAAGGGCAATAATAAGAAGCTCTGGATCAGTGGAGAAAGAAATTGTAAAGTTTTTCGATTCAGTCCAGGGACAGCAAGTACATAGGTCATGTGGGGCAGACTTCCCATCTTGTCCACAGCAGACATTGTTGATCAATCATTGTATTCTTTCTATTCAGTCAAGGCACCTGAGTGGCAAGGCAGAGTGATCCCAAAGCTGAAGCACTTACTCTGTGGGAATATGAAGAGTCTCACCTAGAGCCTACTGGAACAGTGTGTGAAAGGGATAGATATAACTCATTAAATTATTTGGAAGTCATGTAATGAGATGAGCAGATCCAGCGGGTCAGGCTCAGAGATGAAGGAATACGGTCCTCGTAGAGTGCTCAAGATCGTGCTCTAGGTAGCTGCCACAACTCAGCTAGAATAGGCACAAGAGATACAGTCTATTTGCCAACCAGAATTTTATTCAACCTCCTCATTTGACAGTCAGGAAATTGATGAAATAACTTGTTCAAGTTCACCCAAAGAGTCAACCAGGACTAAAATCCAAATTTATCTTTCCCTAGTTGGAAACTCAAGACCCATCTCAGTTTGGAGCTGTTTAGCTGAAGACTGATTCCTGGAATGGTTGGGCAAAGTAGAGAAAGGAACAATTTTAGATTTTAGAGTTTAAGCCAATGGATCTTGAGCCAGGGCTTTGAAGTTTAGTGTATTAATATGCTTGGCCTGCTGTAACAAAATACCAAGAACAGTTTGGTTTAATTGATTGTCTCACAGTTCTGGAGGTTAGAAGTTTGAACTTAAGGTGCCAGCAAGGTTGTTTTCTTCTGAGGGCTTTGAGAGAAGCTGTCCCATACCTCTTCCCTAGCTTCTGGTGGTTTCCTGGCAATTTTTGTTGTTTCTTGGCTTGTAGACACATCATCCTGATCTCTGCCTTCATGTTCACATGGCATTCTTTCTGTGTGCATGTGTGTATCCCTGTGTCCAAACTTCCCCTTTTTATAAGGACACAGTTATATCGGATTAGGGACTACCCTAATGACTTCATTTTAACTTCATCATTTGCAAAAACTCTATTTCCAAATATGGTCACATTCTGAAGTACTAGAGGTTAGGACTTCAGCATATGAGTTTGGGGGAAACAATTTAACTCATAATGTGAGGTTCAGTTTTCCCTAAGTGTCAGGTCTCTGGCTATAGGAGCCAGCTTGATTTTAGTGTAAAAGCTTTCTTAATGAAGTCACGTTTAACATTAGGGTTGATTCTTCAAGAGGTTGCCAATAATAGACCATGCAGATGAATTCGTAAATCATTATCAGTTCTAGGTTTATTGTATAATAAGGATGTTCAAGGTCATGTTACTGTGGTTAAGAAGGAGAGGGAGTGGCTAGGTGGAGGTGATACCCTGCAGCAGAGAATGAAACTTCAGAGTGAGGTGATGCTATTCTGCTGCTAGTTAGGGGGACGGACCAAGGACCGCTAGAGCTTGGGGAGCTGGCAGATACCCTTGGACAAGGTTCCTCTATACATAAAGATCTAAAGATATAGATATGAATCAGGAGATGTCAGGAAACCACCCTGTTCTCTGCCACTGGACAGAATACAGAGGCACGTGAGGTGGACAAAGCTCTCTGCTGCCTGAGAGCCCTGTTCCCCAAGAAAAGTAGTGAAATTTGTGTTTGGTGCCCATTCTATGCTTCCCATCTTTTCTTCCCAGTTACTCCAGTCTGTGGGGGCACCTCCTTTCCAACTCCCTCAAACATGCAGAACCATGTTCTGTCCCTCTTCCTCCTGTACAAAACTATTCTTAAGGGGAGATCTAAAACATATTAATTCACATTTAGATGTGATTGATAAGTGTTTAAAGTGGGTTCTGTCTTGAGCGATTTGTGATTGTCAAGAACTTAAATTAGAGGAATGAAGCTCTAAGGCTAGAAATACAGGATCATTCAGCTCTAAATGGAACCTCTTTTACTAGCTAATCAGCTCCTAAATTAAAATGCCAGTGTTCATTTATCCTCTAGAATTGTCAGTGATCTAGGAATTTGCTGATTACATTAACAATTTTTCTTTAATTCTAGGAAGATGCAAAATAGAAAGTTATGAAGATATGAACCTACACTTATTGGCCATATTTAAATCATCTACATTTTGCTGACAATCTCACCTGACTTATCCAGAATTTGATAGCACAGGACTTTCTCTTCAGTTTTATCACAGCCCCCTCTCTTTTCAGCTGGCTTGAAAGTGTAAAATCCAATCATGTTTGTTCCTTGGCAATCAGACAGGAACTGCTCTTTCCACCATGGTTTCCTTGATGGTGCCAAATAGTGCAGAATCACTTTAAAAGAAAGGCTTCCCCTACTTCTTTCAAGAGTGAATTTCACCAGCCTTCTCTTTACCTTGTCTCTGCTCAATCTCCCTCAGTTTTTTGTCCAACTCAGTCAAGAGAAAGGGTATAGATATCTTCGTACATGTTAGCTGTGGGTGTAGGTATAGACATAGGTGAGGGGCCTGGCAGAATCTGTGGGAGATGAGGATGGCCTGGAATGAACATTTCTTGGATCCTGACTTAACTCCCTGCTGTCCCTCAGTGGCTCTGGAGCATGGCTTGGTCAGCCACTGAAGGTGGTCGTTGGCCACCATGGGGTCTCTCTGGCAGAGTCAACACCCTCACCCCTCGGGAGAGTTCACAATACCCTTCCAAGGGACAGGCAGGATTCCTCTCAGGGGATTGACACAAAACCAGAAAATCCCTGCTCTTGCTCTCTCTCTTACTTCAACAATTGACCTGACAACTTCAGAGGACATATTAGCAAGTGGTGTATACAGGCAACAGAACCAGCAGATAATCAATACTTTGGTAAGATGTACATTCCAGAAAACCAAGCTGATGTGACTGGAGATTTCTTAGATAACTAGAACATTTCCAAACCCTCATTACATTATATTGTTATCACAAAAGCTAAGTTACTCTGATTTAAGCATTATTTTCTATGAAAAGAATGGCTGGGGAAACTAAAAGTTCTGGGGAGACCAACCTCATAGTTACATTTAAATAGCTTTTCTGGATGGAGCAAATGCATTAAGTTAAGTGCCGGCTCACTGAGTTTCTTTGGCCTTGGGATCCAGTGGGTGCCGTTATGTGCTCTGAGGCTTCACTTTGGCAGAGAATGGAAGGGTGAAGATTCAAGTCTAATTTTTTTAGCAGACACTCCCAAGGCATGATATTCCTGTTTGGTTGGATGAAGTCTTTGAGGGGAAGGTGGAATTGATCTATGGCTTGCTTGACTGCCTGTCACCCACACTTTCTATCCTTTAGTTTCTAATTATTTACATTTATTTGATGTATATAAAATATTTAAACACTCAAAAGACAAGAAACACCCCCCAAAAAACTTCAAACACTACCAAAAACTCCCTAAAAAGTAGAGTCTCTTTCCACCCTTGATACACAGTTTCCTAGTTCTGTTCCCTATAGGCAGCTACCATTAGCAGTTTCTTATGTGTCTTTCCAAAGATCTACTAAGTAAATATTAATATATGTGTATTGCTCTCTCTCTTTCACCTATATAATCATACTATATATGTGGAACTACACCTTGCTTTTTTCATTGAACAATATATCTTGGCCATTGTTCTTTCTTTCTATCTATCTATCTATTGAGTGGGCCAAAAGTTTCATTTGGTTTTTTCCGTAAGGTGGCTCTAGTAGCACTTAGTTGTCTAACTTCATTCGAAACAATTTTGTTAGATTGTATGTGACAGCTGTCATATCAGCTTGCATTTAAAAAAAGACTTATCAAAATTGGTGAATTTTTGTGTAGCCATTTTAATATTGAAGATAGAAGTAAAAAAGCAACATTTTTGGCATATTATGCTTTATTATTTCAAGAAAGGTAAAAATGCAACTGAAATGCACAAAAAGATTTGTGCAGTGTATGGAGAAGGTGCTGTGACTGATCGAATGTGTCAAAAGTGGTTTGTGATGGGTAGACCGTGGTTCCACGGTCGGGTAGACCAGTTGAAGTTGATAGTGATCAAATCGAAACAATAATTGAGAACAATCAACGTTATACTATGGGGGAGATACCCGACATACTCAAAATATCCAAATCAAGTGCTGAAAATCATTTGCACCAGCTTGGCTATGTGAATTACTTTGATGTTTGGGTTCCACATAAGTTAAGCAAAAAAATCCTTCTTGACCATATTTCCGTATGCGATTCTCTACTGAAACGTAATGAAAACGTTCGTTTTTAAAACAAATTGTGACTGGCAATGAAAAGTGGATACTGTACAACAGTGTGGAATGGAAGAGATCATGGGGCAAGCGAAATGAACCACCTCCAACCACACCAAAGGCCAGTCTTCATCCAAAGAAGGTAATGTTGTGTATATGGTGGGATTGGAAAGGAGTCCTCTATTATGAGCTCCTTCCAGAAAACCAAATGATTAATTCCAACAAGTACTGCTCCCAGTTAGACCAATTGAAAGCTGCACTTGATGAAAAGCATCCAGAATTAGTCAACAGAAAACGCATAATCTTCCATCAGGATGACACAAGATTGCATGTTTCTTTGATGACCAGGCAAAAACTGTTACAGCTTTGTTGGGAAGTTCTAATTCATCTGCTATATTCACCAGACATTGCACCTTTGGATTTCCATTTATTTCAGTCTTTACAAAATTCTCTTAATGGAAAAAATTTCAATTCCCTGGAAGACTGTAAAAGGCACCTGGAACAGTTCTTTGCTCAAAAAGATAAAAAGTTTTGGGAAGATGGAATTAAGAAGTTGCCTGAAAAATGGCAGAAGGTAGTGGAAAAAAAGGGCGAATACATTGTTCAAAATAAAATTCTTGGTGAAAATGAAAAATGTGTCTTTTATTTTTACTTAAAAAACTGAAGGCACTTTTTGGTCCACCCAATATCTATCTATCTATCTATCTATCTATCTATCTATCTATCTATCTATCTATCTATCTGTCTGTCATTGGCCAAATTCTTTGTAATGGATGCATAATATCCCATTTTATGAATGTACCATAATTTATCTAGTCAGTTCCCTATTGATGTTTGAGGTGTTTTGTCTTTGGTTGAAATGATTTCTAAAGTGGTTTTTGGGCTGGGGTACATGTGCAGAGACTCTAGTCTTTTGTTTTGATATTTTGATATTTTGTTTTGATATTTCCTAGATTGTTGGGACAATTGAAGTGCATTTGTGGAGGTTGGGTGGGAAAAGAAGAGGAGTTACATCAGAGGAAGAGGTCCAGTGGGGGACTGGGTGAAGTCTTACTACATGGAATGTGATTTCATTTTCTCCTCTACCTCCCCCAGGAAATCCTCAGTAAAACTGCCATTACTGGCCAATGTTTTTGGCAGTCATTCATTCATTCAGCAAATATTACTGCATTCCTTCCATGTGTTAGGCACTGCTTTCGGTGCTTTCTCCCCAGCAGAGCAGTGAACAAAACAAAGTTCCTGCTGTCATGATATTTATATCCAGTGGAGAAAAATAAAATCAAAATCAAATAAATATATAACTTCTCTAAAGACAAATAAAGCAGGGCAGGGGCTAGAGAGCAACAGAGGATGTTGGAATTGACTTCCTCAGAGGTGATGCTGTGTGGGTTCAGAGTGGGTGCTGAGGTCTCTGGGCAGTACTACCGCATCTAGGTTGCCTGGAGTGCCCAGTGACCTCCAGCTTCCCACAGGAGCCTGACTCCAGCTGGATGTTGCCAACAGATGCTCCCTCTGTAGCCAGGAATGTAGCACCATCTCCTTTCAATGTCTGTGATGGAATCTGTGAGGGAGAGAGAGAGGAAAAGGGAGAGGGAGCTAAAATAAGGGGATGGTAGCCTAGGAAAAAATGTGGATATTCTACCATAGATTTAATTCAACATCACTGAATTACCAAAGGGCTTCTCATCATTCACTGTTTAGCAGGGGGCAGGGAAAATTATTCATTATTCAACGTGAGATGAAGTAAAAATGCCATACTTTGTAAAACATGCAAGGTTACCTACTATGGTAACTGCTTGCAGAGTTTTATTGTGTCTGCAGCAGGGCTAATTAATTTGCTCTGAGCTTCATTGGAATTCCTGTTGGAGATGATTGTCTTGGTAACAAAGCACCACAGAGAGCGAGAACATCAGAAATACCATTTGGGGCTGCTGGCACAATCTGAGTCTTTCTTAGGGCTTTCTCAGACATCAGCAAGGACTGTCCTGTGTCCCTGTCTTGTCCCTCTCAGACTGGTAGTGGGGGCAGGGTTTTTCAGAAATTGCATAGCCCGTAGTGTTATATGTGTTTAGAATCCAGGCTCTGAAGTCAGACCAGTCTGGGATTTCACATTTACTGGCAGCCACTTACTGTGCAACCTCAGCATTCAACGACACTGTGTCCTTATTTGTAAAGTTAGAATAATTTTAGTATCTACCTCAGAGAGATGCTATCAAGGTTATAATAGATGTGTTTGTAAAGCACCTGGTCTATCGTAAACTCTCACTAAATAGAGCTATTTTCTACTTCTTCTCATTCTCCTCTTCTCCTTCTTCATCACCACCACCATCATCATCACTATGACCATCATCATCTTTTTTTCTTTTCTGCCTGTGTGTCTAATTCATGTGATGGAATTTGAGGTATTGTGTCCAAACTGGACAAACTATAAAGGGCAGTATTAGCACAACTGAATCCATCTTCTAAAGGCCTCAAGGAAATAAGGAATTTAGTGACCTGAACCCTGGTTGGTCCAGGCTTTGCTGCTGCTACGTGATTTGGACCAATCCCTTCACCTCTCTCTGGGATCCACCCTCCTCTTTGGTAGGACAGAGAGGTAGAAATTAATGATCTCTTAGGTCCAGTCCCACTCCAAGGTGAGTGGTGTCTAATGGACCACACCTAAGTAAGTTAGGGTGTATTTGGCAGCAAGTAGCAAAGTAACCAATTAACAGTGACTTAGACAAATGGCGTAGACTTAAAAAAAACTTCTAAGCAAATTTTAGCAAACCATATTCAGCTATGTGTAAAAAAGATTTTATATATATATATATATATTTTTTAATTAATTAATTATTTTATTTTTGGCTGTGTGGGATCTTAGCTGCTGCACGGGCTCTCTCCCGCTGCAGCAAGTGGGGGCCACCCCCCTGCCCGCCGCAGCACGCGAGCTTCTCATTGGGGTGGCTTCTCTTGTTGCGGAGCACAGGCTCCAGGTGTGCGGGCTCAGTAGTTGTGGCTCAGGGCCTAGTTGCTCCGCGGCATGTGGGATCTTCCCAGACCAGGGCTCGAACCTGTGTCCCCTGCATTGGCAGGCGGACTCCCAACCACTGCACCACCAGGGAAGTCCGAAGACTTTGTATTACAACCAAGCTGGAGTAGTTTTCTCTTTGCATCCTCTGAATACAGCTCATTCAATAATTCACTTAACACATGTATATTTTTCTCCTCAACAACGTTGGAGAGCATTGGTGGTATATACCTTTGTACCTCCCAGAGTTCCTAACTTAGTGTTTTGCTAAATAAGTATCTGTTAAATTAAATGAAAAAATCAGAATGAATGCAAAATCCTGGGTAATACCCAGTATCTTACTGCTAGTATCTTACTGCCAGGTACAACTTGGGTCCATCAACAACTTGTAAATTAGTAGATTGTTGAGACTTCTGTTTTTAGTCTAATGGTTTGCATATATAATTTCTTGGGAGCTCTTAATACATCACAAGAATACTCTTAAGCAACAATTAACCTTGTGAACAAAAGAGAAGTCACAAAGATTATTTATTACTTTGCCAGTCTTAATAAAGACCTAATGTGCTAACAGCTTCTCGTGGAGACAACTGCCATCAGTTAAGTAAAAACATCATTAAGTTGTAATCGCAAGTATCAATAGAGGCAGAAGCTACTAGTTTTCTGATTGCTGACAGGCATTAACTGGTTTATGGGTATCCGTTCCAATAGCTTTCTGCTGTATTGTGTTATTTTTACCACTGTCTATTAAACTCATTCACATCTACACACATTTATTTAAAGTTATAGCTGAGAGGCACTTGAAGGACGTCTCACCCAGCATTTTTCAAACTGTGGCCCAAAGATCTCTTAGGGGTTTCTGGAAATCTCTTAAGGGACTTTCTGCGTATTGGAAGGTCAGACAGTGTACAGTTCTATGGGTAAAGCAGGGCATTTTGACATGCTTATCACGATGCAAAATTCATCTTGGCTCAATCATTTTGATACAGACATTGTGGCATGTCATGGCTGCACAAAATGATCCTGTAAAATCATAAAACCCCGGGTCCTTATCATCAATAAAGTGCGCCTGGCTAGCCTTGATTCTTACTCTACCCCAAACCCAACCCCTGTTGTGGTGATTTTCATTTTCTATTTTACTCATTTATCTATTGTTTGAATTTTTATTCGTATTTATTACTTTTACTCAGAAAAAAATGTTAAAGGTATTTCTTAAAAGTCTGATTAAACTGGGATATGTTCTTAGGAGCATCAGGCTTATCTCCCCAAACCAGAGTTACATAGGAATATTATGAAATGAAAACATATATTATCACAAGTTCTGAGAGGACTGCTAGAAATATAATTGGCAATTTCCTGTGCAGTCTGGAGCTGAGAATAAGGGACTAAATATCAGTATGCACAGTGTCTTTAACTCTGATGGTTGAATGAGAGAATTTGAGACATGGACCAGCCAAGGTATAAGTAAATTCTTAAAGAATTCCTCGGTCTCACCCTGTCTCTGAAACTCATCCACCTTCACCACATCTTTCATCTTGACCTCACCCCTACTTCTTCATCCTAGAATGGTATTGGCAGTGTGGTAAAGGTAAGGTATAGGGTGGGCTTACTGATGTTTCACATTACCTGGTATATTAGTTTCCTGGGGTGCTGTAACAAATTACCACACTCTTGATGGCTTAAAACAATGGAAGTTTATTCTCTCACAATTCTGGAGGCAATAATTCCAAAATCAAGGTGTTGGCAGGGCTGTGCGTCCTCTGAAGCCTCCAGGAGAGACTCTTTCCTTGTCTCTTCCAGCTTCTGGTGGATCCAGGTGTTCCTTGGCATGTGGCTACGTAAGTCCAGTCTCTGCCCCTGTTTTCACATGGCCTTTTCCTCTGTGCCTGTGTCTTCTCTTCTGTCTCTTATAAAGACACTTCCATTGGATTTAGGGCCCACACAGATAATCCAGAATCATCTCCTCATCTCACAGTCCTTAAGTTCATCTGTAAAGACCCTTTTTCCAAATAAGGTAACATTCAAGCTTTTATCGTATAAGGTAATATTCACAAGTTCTGGGGATTAGGATGTGGATATACCTTTTGGGGGCCACCATTCAACCCCCTACATTTGGTAATTTAAAAAGAAAATTGGTAATATTTTTTAAGTTGAAAGTTTAATTGGTTGTATTTTCTCCTGAGTCAAAATGTTCCTTGGTCAAAACATCTGCCAGTATCAAAATGTCACTTTTCTGACTCTGGAGTTCACCTCTACTTCAGCCAGAGCCACTTATGTCTAATACTTTTGGCTGTTCTAAGTGAGCTTTGACCAGAATAAAACTTACACAACTAAACATTATTGGAAACTCCTACTTCTTGTCTAATAATTTCATTTTTCTGTGAGGAAATGGAGACCCGGAAGTTAAGAGAACACTGCCTTTGAGTCCTAAGGGCTGCAGAATTCATCTCGTCTTCACCAATCACTGGGTCTGGGACTGTGGTTATATCACCTGATTTCATTACTTTTGTTTCTTCATTGGAAAAAAAATGATAATAATACTTCTACGTCTAACTTGTTAGAATTGTTATGAGTATAACAATGCTTTGAAAATAGGTATAAAGTTCTCTTTGTGATATTATGATGGTTTTTCAACATATATTTGAAATGTGTTTATGCCTCTCCATTAAAAGAGAACAGGAAAAACAGATAATTATGAACTCTGAGCTAGAAGGGATCTACTCCTCCATTATAGCCTGCAGCTACCTAGGGAGCTATTGAGAACACACACAAAAATTATAATTTAAACTTTCAGAAATGGAAGTAAGGAGGCAGCTATGAATAATAGGACCAGTTTAGAGCAGAGTTGGCAGATTCACAAGCTTAAAGAGGCCAGGCAGGTAATATAAACAAAGAAAGCAGGGTAAGATTAAGAAAAATAGTAACAGACATGTAATGGAAAATTGTAAAGGATATAATGGTTGGGGGCATGATAAGGAGCAGTGGGGATTGTAGTGAATTGGAGACCAGGGAGCAGTATTTAGTTCAGTCTAAGGAAATTGCTAGTCTTCATCTGCCAGCATGAGATGCAAGCCCAGCAAGCTAGATATTCCAAGGAAGAAATCTGGATTTTTATATGAGGTAGTCTTATATCAGTAGTTGGTTAGGCTAGCCTATGCTGTGATAACAGACAGCCGCCAAGTCCTAGTGGCTTAACAAACATTTTTCCTCCTTCATGTGAAGGAGGGAGTCTGGGCAAGTCTCCAAGGCATCTTCCCTCCATGCATCAACCCATCAAGCCATCTCTACCGGCTCAACACTAGGTTTCCATATAACCAGTGGCCAAGTGTTATGGGTTGAATTGCATCTGCCCAGAAAGGTATGTTGCAGGCTTAATCCCCAGTACCTGAGAATGTGACCTTATTTAGAGATAGGGTCTTTACAGAGGTAATCACTTTAAAATGAGGTCATTAGGTGGGCCCTATATCAGTATGACTGGTATCTTTCTAAAAAGGGGAAATTTTGGACACTGGGACATGCACACAGGGAGAATGCCATGTGAAGATTTGCGGTTATGCTGCCACAAGTCGAGGAACTACCAGAAAGGAGGGGAGAGGCCTGGAACAGATCCTTCCCTGCACCTTCAGCGGGAGCATGGCCCTGCCAACACCTTGATCTCAAGCTTCTCGCCTCCAGAACTGTGAATAATTTCTGTTGTTTAAGCCACTCGGTTTGTCACAGCAGCCCTGGGAAAACAATATACTGAGAAACAGAAAGAGTGGAGAACACACACAGGAACTTTTCCCTGACTTTGCCTCAAAGACACATGTCATTTCTGCTCACAGTCCATTGGCCAGAAGCAGTCATGTGACCCCACCTACTACTAAGGGACTGGGAAGTATGTTCAGAAAAGCCCAAGTGGAGGTTGGGGAGCATTAGTAATATCTACTCTCTACTCCTGATTTTTAGTGTTAGCAACTATACAGTTTGGAAGAAAAAAAAAAAGAAAAGAAAAGGAAACGAGACTGAACAAGGCTTCGTTCTTTTTTTTTTTTTCTTTTCTTGGCCACGCCAGGCGGCTTATGGGATCTTAGTTCCCCAACCAGGATTGAACCCAGGCCCCCTGGCAGTAGAACTGTGGAGTCCTAACCACTGGACTGCCAGGGAATTCCCTGAACAAGCCTTCATTGGACGAGCCAAACAAACCCTCCCTTGGTGTGGGTCTCACCAGGCAGTTCCAGTCTGGGACGTGTCCTGAGGACAAGCCCATGGGCAGTGCTGCTCTGTTCATAGGGTAAGATCTGTGCTTCTGAGGGAATGTGTTTTTTGGTCATGGGCAGGGATAAGCACAGTTGGTGCATGAAGTCTTTGGTATCAAGTGGAGGTCTGAGCTTGGAGAAAGGATTCCAGAACCTGAGAAGTAGGGCAACATGGTGGTCTTGGGAAGGGGAGGGTGCACAGACCACCACTCTCTAACAGTTTTTAGCTGGGAGCTGATTTTTTTTTTTTCAATTCTATGCTCTCCTATCCTCTTTTTCTTCCCTTCTGAACACAGAGTCCATGTTCCCCAGGAACCAGATCAGTCCCACCAATGCATCTGAGTTATATAGGTGAAGGGTTTTTGGAGATAACTCTGGGAATCTGCTTACCATTCATAGTATTATTTCTGTAAGCATACAGTCTAAATTTCAAACAGCCAGCTTAGGAAATAATTTTTACAAAACAGCTCATTGGTGAATTTGGGACCATGTGTGTGTGCAAGTACATATTTACAACCTTGATTTATATTCAACTTAGCAACAGCATTTTAAAATTATTTGTGTGCGATATACTTTACTCATGTGAATATAATTTTAAAATAATATATCTAGATGCTTTCAACTGAATTTCTCTCAGAATATGTATCATATTAACTTGGCTTGTGGATCGTGCTCAAGATTATTCTTAAAGAACATGCTTGGTTGGTTTCACTGAGCCAAAATTTTTTGAATATTCTAAAAAGCAAGAGAAAGAAGTGAGACAAATTGTACTGTTCATGTACTGTGGCACAAGCTAGAGAAATATAATTGGGCTTCAGGCCAAATTCTGAAGGCAATTGGAGCTGCCTGTGTCAATGGGGCATAATTATTCCTCAGCTCCTGTTGACAGAAAGAAAAATTGGTAGTGATTCACTTCCCAATGCTGGGGATTCAGAGAGAATATCTGGGCTCCAGATCACGGCAGATGGGTGTGTATAGAAGCCACCGATTTGTCATTTGCAGGGAGCAGGGAACCCTCCAGTTTGAAAGAGTCTTTGTGAATCTGTTGCCTTGGGCCATCTGTTCTATGGCTGAAGGCAGTGCCATACACCAAGTAGAGGTTTGTGGAATGAATAATGAATCTTTCCAAGAGACCTTCCCTGCAAGTGTGCCCACCTTTTCTTTTCATCTGACCACTGTATGGTCCCCTCTTTGGTGATCATGGGAAGGTACGAGGTCTGCACTGAAAAGGCTAAGGTTCCTCTCCTAGATTCATTTATTCAGCAAATATTTATGAAACCTAAGTAGTGCTAGGGACTGTGCTAAGTCCCAGATGTCTAGCTAACCATAGCCCAACCTGGAAAAATGGGTCTTTCCTGAGAAAGAGGGAGTTGTCTGAGCAGACGGTGGGGAGGAGAGGTTGGAGCCTGGGCATGCTGATTCTCTGTTCTGATTTCAGGGACGTAATCTGTCCACGTGAAAGATTCTTATGCCTGATGCCATTCCTTCCACCTGGACCCTGGATTGCATCCCCTTGCTTCCCTGGGGTTTTATGCTATCGGTTTCTTTCACTTGGTTATATTTTCAATCTGCTTGTTTACTGGCACATCCCCTCAGCATATAAATGTGCTTAAGTCTTTTACCTAAACAAAACCAAGTCCTTCATTTGCTCTTAAGTTTCCCTTTCGTTTCCATTCTTTCCTTGTCATTTCCTTCACACAAGCAAATTGAAAGGATTGGTTTACTCAGCATCCCCCCTTCCCCACCCGCCTTGGTCAAACCCTCCCAGGGTGGCTTCTGCCCCACATTCTGTGCTAGAACTGTTCCGATGGGGGTCATTTGTGACCTCTTCGAGCTTAGTCCATTTTAAGGTCCACACTGTTAATGTTTTGGTGGCATTTTTGACCCTGCTGATCAGGCCTGTCCCAAAACCCTTTCCTCCCCTGGCTTTCATGACCTCAAATGCTCTTGATATCTCAATTACCTTCCTGGTTCTTCTTCTCAGGCACCTTCACAAGCAAATCTTATTCCACCTACTCTTTAAATGTTTTTTTTCTTTTGTTCTGTTTTCTGAGGTTTGGCTTTTGGCCATTGGCCGTCTCTTCTTTTTACTCTACTTATTTTCCTTGGGTGATTTCATCCACTCTTATGTCCTTAATCAGCCCCTATCTATGCTGACAATTCCCAAATCTGTATTTCCAGCCTGGATTTCTTTCTGGAGCCAGACCACATACTTACTACACGTTTAATTTCTCCACTCGTATGTCCCCCGGGAACCTCAAAACCAACAGTTAAAACATGAACTCTTCATCTGTCCCCTACCTACTGTTTTCCCTTGTCAACCTTAAACAGAGCGAAGAGCAATTTTATTTAAGCAAAATAAAAAAGATGAGTTTGTTTGGGAATAGTAGAGGAATTGCCATTTGGTACAAACTATGTGAAACATAGTCAAGCCTGGAGAACAAACGAGGAGAGCATTCTTTCACAGAGGAAAGGAGGAAGTTGGCGGGGTTGTTTTTAACAAAAGTTCACTGGAGAAAAATGAGAGTTCCAAGTGGTGGCAGCTTCTCATTGCCCGCAGGAGATGGCAGTTTACTGTTGTGGCTGAGAGAGGAAAGCTTCCTTCTTCCTACTGCACTGAGCAAGCTGCGCAGGGGCACATGCATGAGAGCCTGCACTTCATGGCTTCCCGATTCCAATTTTGAGTTTGGTTTCCTTAATACATTTTCACACCCTCCGTCTCAGTACCTGGTATGATTAGTCCCTACTCAGTTGCCGAAGTCATACCACAGTGTATGAGTATCATGTCTCATCAGTCCTACCAACTTTTTATTTTTCAGATACTTCCCTTTTTCTTCATCCCTACTCCCGTTAACTCAATGCAGTGTTTTGCTTGAGCTGCTGCTGCTGCTTTCACCTCTCTAGCTTGCCTGCACCCAAGCTTGCCCACTGTTATGGACTGAATTATATGCCCCCCCCAGATACATATGCTGAAGCCCTAACACCCCCAAATGTGCCTATATTTGGAGATAGGGCCTCTAAGGAGGTATTTAAGGTTAAACGAGGTCATAAGGGAGGGGTCCTAATCTGATATACCTTGTGTCCTCATAAGAAGAGGAAAGGGCACTAGGGATATACAGACCACAGAGAAAATAGCACGTGAGGACACAGCAAGTAAGTGGCCATCTGCACGACAAGGAGAGAGGCCTCAGGAGAAACCAGACCTACCACCACCTTGATCTTGGGTTCCAGCCCACAGAACTGTGAGAAAATACATTTCTGTCGTTTAAGCCACCTAGTCTGTGGTATTTTGTTATGGTAGCCTGAGCAGACTAATGTAACCACTTAAATAGATTCTTTCAAAAACAAACTTGATCATGTCACTGTCCTGTTTGAACTCTTCTTTGTGTAGAAGACCCCTCTGCATCTGCCCCTTCCCCTCCTCAGTGCTCTGGACTTGCTAAATGATGGAATGTACCAAGCTTTCTCTGTACCCTTGCCATATTCTTTCCTTGGCTGGGTTGTTCTCCCTTGTCCAGTCCATCTCCTTCCCTGATAACTTCCATTTGCTTTTTGTGACCTGACTCTTGCCTCCCTGGTCTGTGGGGTGCTATCACAGAGCTTCCATAGACCTCAGCTGCCTCCCCTCCAGACTGTGAACCCTTGAAGACAGGACTGAGGTCTTATTCATTTTTCTATTGGCACCATCTGCATTATGCTTGGAATATAGTAGGTATTCAAAAATGATCTTGGATGAATGAACAAAATCTATTTATTCTTAGGAATACAAAAGAAAATTTGACAAATCACCGTGTTTTCCCAGTGAAAAAAGCCAGTCAGGGTGTAACCTCCTCTTGGGTCTGCTTTATATTATGATCTGTTGAACCTATACATGCCTGTGGTCCGAAGAACCAAAACAATATTATCATTATTGTCATCACTGTAATAACAATAGCAATTTTCATTTATTGAGCCAATATTGTATACTGTGGGTTATATATAAGGCATCTCATTTAATCCTCACAACCACTCTATGAAGTAAATACTTATTATTATTGCCACTTTACAAGTGAAGAAACTGAGGCTTAGAGAAGTTATATAACTTACCCCAGCTTACAGGTGATAAAGCTGGAATTCAAACTCAGCTAATATTCTATTAGTTCCCCTACATTTCCTAGTTCTCTTGCTGTTATTTCTAGTCTGGATAGGACTATATGACTATTTCTGAGTCATGAGCAGAAGTGACTTGTATCAATTCTGGGCTCAAGCATGATTCTCTAGCATCTCTTTCCCTCCTGAAGTGAACCTTGAAGCCCCATCTTGAGATAGCAGAGCGTCCATCAGCCTTGGCCCCTGAATGACACAGGGAAAAAGAACCCCCAGCTGGCCTGTGTTGGATATGTAGTGTGAGTGAGCAATAAACTCTTGAAGTATTAAAGCAACCAAGATGTTGAGATTGTTGTCACTACAGCATGCTCAATTCTGTCCTGACTATTAAACATCTTTGTCTCCCTCTGCACAGGGCAGCCCTGGGGCCCACTGCAGCAGTCCCATGTCCTGTATAAAGAGAATATGCAAAGCAGAAGGGAGACCTAGTACCTCTCAGAAATCTAATCATCTCTCTCAACACAGGGTAAGACTACTGGATGTCAACTGCTCAACCAGGTCTTACTGGGTTACTAAGTATATAGGAAGCATCATCTCCTTGAAGACCTTAAATATCCAAGTTAAAGAGACAAAAAGGGTGAAAGTGTAATCAATAAAAATACATAAAAATATAGGCAGTAATTATGTCAATGCATTGTGGAGGTGGTTAGCCATGGAATGATATTAATTATGATAAATTACTGATATTAATCAGGGATGAGGGATATAAACCTTGAACTGTCACTTCAAAGTTGGAGGAGTTTATTGCAGGGTTTTCCAATCTCATGATCATTAATATTTTGGGCCAAATAATTCTTTGTTGTGCGGGCTGTCTTGTGTATTGTGAGATGTTTAAGATGTTAGCAGCATTCCCGGTTTCTATTTACTAGATGCCAGAAGCATCACCACCCAACTCCAGCGTGACAAACAACAGTGTCCTCAGACATTGTCATAAATTCCCTGGGGGCCAAAATCACCCCCAGTTAAGAACCACTGGTTTATTAAATGTAGCTGGGGATAATCTTCTCTCATATATTTCTACTAGGATGTAAACAAGTGTAGTTTGGGGAAAATGGCACTTGCTTACACAGCAGCTTTAAGGAGCACCAGGAATGTGGTGCCCACAAATGTTTCTTCTCCCTGAAAGATAAAGTCCCTGGAGTCTGGGGATTCCTTGTTGTGGGTTAAAGCAGAGAGGCCCTGCTTTCCCTTTTAATGTCCACTATCCTTGGGAAGGATTACACAGTAGGTGCTAGCCTGGAATTTATACATCAACAAAGGGAGGATCTGAGAATAAATCTGAGCTAAGAGGGAGAAAAAAATATAACAAGACACTTGGCACTGAAAAAGCAGCAAGGCCAAGGAGGGAGAGCTGATAGCAGAAAGGGACAGGGGCTCTAGCCCAGAATGCGAGCCTGTGTGTTTTCATGGGGGAAGAAGGAGGCTAAGAGAATTTTGAAATGCTTGAGGAAAGTGTGCAGTCAGTTGCAAGCTTGGGGGAACTCTGAGGACACTGGGCTCTGGGGTGAGGGGATAAAGAAAAACCAAAGGAGAGAAAATCCTCAGGGCTCTGGCATGTGTACAAGGGCCTGCTGATCTGGCTGTGGCCTCTTCTGTGGTCTTATCTCACTGTACTCCCTCTCATGCTTGGGATCAGCCATCGTGGCCTTCTTCCAGTTTTTGAAATGCTCTGTGTTTAAACCTTCCTGCTTTCCACATGCTGATCCGCCTGCCTGGAGCCACGTTCCCTACCCCACCGGTTCTTATCTACCTGGCTTCTCTGAGTTAACTGTTCCTCATGTTTCACAGCTTAGTTCAATCTATTACTTCCTCTGGGATGATTCATAGCATCCTGCTCTTCATAGCACATTTCTTAATGTATAACTGGATCTTGATTTGTGGGATTACTTTATTACTGATGATCTCCCTCCCAAACTTAAAGCTCTAATGATGGTAGAAAGTGTGTAAGTTTGGCTCATCATGGTCTCCACAGGACCTAACTTCAGGCCTGGAATGTAGTATGTGCTCAATAAATAATTTTTGAATGAATTTCTAAGGGTCAGGATTTTCCTACTTCATAAGTGTGCCTTGTTGAGTAGGGGCAGGATCCAGAGTGGTGAAAAAATAGTAGGAGGGATAAAGAAAAAAAATCACAACAAAAGACACAAACTCATCACACCAATAGTCTTACCTTTGTCATTCAAAAATCTTTGTTCTCCTTTTTCAAGTTCTAGGCCACTAAAAAATGGCATTCCTGGCCTATATAATCCAATTTACCCTATAAAGATGCTAATAATTAGGTCATGGGACTGTCTTGGTCAGACCCTGGGTATGTGGGCTCAATGAATCTGACTCTCTGTTGGGCAGGAAGCAATTTCTGCTTCCAGGTTTATCTTCCAGAACTGAAACAATGGTATAGAAGCAATTCCTGCCCCTCTTAGACTGCTCAGAGGGTGCTGGGTATCCCTGAACATTTCACATTGTAATGATCTCCAAGAGTGGCTGAACAGGGGTTTGAGTCACTGCATTTGGACAGACTGTGTTTAGAGTTAGCTGGTAACACTGAAGTTCCATCTGGCAATCCCTTTCTCTACTTTACATGATCTGGGCCATGAAAGTCGTCTTCGAATTTAGTTCCTTCTAGATGTGTTCTTGTTTAGGGGGTTAACAAATAATAGAAGATAAATGCAAAGAGAATCTTCTGTGAGTTGTTTTGAGTCAAGTCAGCTTTTGTAAGGATCAAGGTTGAGACTTAATTTTTTTTTTTAAGTGCTGACTGTATGCCCAGCATAGTGCTAGGAACTGAGATGACAGTGTTGCACTGGCCTGACATGGAGTTTGCAGACTCGATTTCTAAAACAGTGAGATAGACCTGTCTGTCTATCTGCCTATCTATACTTATCTATCTATCTATCTATCTACCTATCTATCTATCTTCCTACTTAACTTAAGCTAACAAGGAGAATACTCAGAAATAAAATAATCAAGGGAAATTCTGATTTAGTGACAGTTTAAGCAAAAGTACTGAACTTCTAACAATAAAAACTCATTACAAGGAAAGAAAATTTTGCCTGACTACAAGTAGGAGAAAAAAAGCTTTAAAACATTTTCATTATTTTACCTATTCAAGAATGGAGATTATCTTCCTTGACAAGGATTAACAATATAAAATGTCCTCCTTTTAATAGTTGCTTCTATATAAACACACACACACACAGATGTGTATATATGTATACATGATATTCAGGGATTGGGATAAATTTTGTTTTTTTTTGTACCTGGTATGAGCTTGTTTTATAAGCTCAAAAAGGTACATGAATTCTAGTGATAGACCCGAATATTTGAATTGGAACAATCTTGGAAACTCGCAGTCATAGAGTAGCCATGCATATCTCTTAGCTCTTACTGTTTGTTCTCTGACTTCCTCCTGTCCATGACTGAGAGCTGTTCTCTCATTAGATATATATATATGTGAACCATGGTTCCATTGCCTATGTAAGAGGCTTACTCTGCATGGTCTCATAATGATCTCTTATCCCCACCTCCTCCATATCTCCGTCCCCATCCTGTGGACATACTTGGGCTTGGGATATTAAAGATCAGCTGTAAGGCTTCTCCCAGCATGACTCTCGTGATAGTCCTGGTCCTCCAGAAAGCAGACGCCAAGACAGGATTTTATTAAGGGAAATGCCTGGGAAAATGGGAGGGAGCTGAGAGAGACTGGAAGAGCCATCAGAGCAAATCCGGCCTTGAGTGAAGGACAGAGGAAAGAAATGTTGCATGGGAGCACCCTAGATGCTGAGCAGGCTAAGGAAAGTTCTAAGGAAAGTTCTAAGGAAAGTTCTAAGGAAAGTTCTAAGGAAAGTTCTAAGGAAAGTTCTAAGGAAAGTTTGGCAAGGCTCTGGGGGAGTCCTTGAGCCAAAGTCACCCATTAAAGGAGTCCCATTTCTCCCAGGAAAGAGCCTGCCTTAGACTTCTTGCTGTGCTTAGTCATTGCCTGGGAGCAGCTTTTGGGAAGAGTGGCCTTGGTGCCACAGCAGTGATGAATTTCAATGGGTGTCAGAGCCAGCAGCAGCTTGGGGCACTTGAGCAGTTACACTCCCTGCAGATGGAAGTTTGTGAGGCCCATTGTCATGACCATTACAGCTTGTGATTCATTCAGAAGTTGGTTTGGAAAACCTGCCTCCTCTATGCAACAGATGGGAAGGTTTTCAAGATTCCAAGGAAACATTTGGCAGGACAGACCCTAGTCTTAATTACTGTAATTTCTTTCCAGAATACTGGCTGTCTTCTATATGGATAGAGTCATAGAAGAAATGATATTTGGGGAATGGGGTGAATGTTTTTCTTCTGTATCTGATGTCATCAAGTTTTACAAACCCAAAAAGATGCATGAAGTCTGATGATAGACCCGAATAGGTGAACTGGAGCATACTAGAAAATCAAAGCCATAGAGTCATTAGGTGTATCTCTTAGCCCTTCCTGTTTCTTCTCATGTTTCGTCCTTTCTCATGACTAAATCTTTTTTCACATTAGATTGAAAGAACTTCTGACAGGGATTGACTCCTTCAAACTTCACTCCACCCTCTTTCTAGTTTGATATGTTAGGAAGCTATAAAAAACTACATGTCCCATAGAGAACAGACTTACGGTTGCCAAGGGGGAGGAGGGGCAGGGGAGGGTTGGATTGGGAGTTTGGGACTATCAGATGCAAAATATTATATATAGAATGGATAAACAACAAGGTCCTACTGTATAGCACAGGGAACTATATTCAATATCCTGTAATAAACCATAATGGAAAAGAATAAGAAAAAGAATATATATATATATTCGGTATATATGTATATATCCCTGTGTAGTCACAAGGTTTGTAGGTATGAAGGGTAGTTGTAGCCAGGGCCAAAGCAGCAGCTTCCTGATCTGTGGCTTGTCATGGTGAGGTGACCTTGAAATCTATAGGTCTAGTGGCAGCTCTCTGACTGACTGATGCTCCTCCAGTTCTGCCAATGTCTGTGTAAACCCCTATTACCCAATATTAAGCTCTCTGCTTGAATGATCTGGACTAGTTTTCTGTTATCTACACTCAACCCTGATTATATGGTAACTAAACTCCCCCCAGAGAAGATTGTTATTCATTAACTCATTTGTTCATTTGTTCATTCATTAATTCAACAAATACTTGTCCATTTAGTTATTGACTATTGGACTTGTGCCAGGCACTGCAAGGCACAGAGGATTCTCTGGAGAAGACATGGGTTTTTGCTGACAGGCAACATGATCTGGTTGGGCCCCTTCAGGGAGGTGGAGTGGTGTTTTCAAGGGTAAAAGGGCAGTGTTTAAAAAGTTCATCTTTAGAAAAAGAAAGAAATCCCATCTTACTTTCTTAATTTTCTTAAAGGCAATTTTATCTGTTGAAAAGACCTATGTTTTCTTTTGAACTGGAAGGGAGGAACAAGTAAAATTATGGAACTATTTTTTTTCCCCTTTTCTTAGCCTTTATTACTATAAAGAAGACCCAATTAAAACATGCCATTTCTGATATATCAAATCATGGTACTATGCTATGCAGACATACAATAGAAATGGTTACAAAAATGAGAAAACTACTAACTGCCTGCCCTCATGGAGCTTACAGTCTAAATCCTCAAATTAATTAGCAGAACAGAGTACTGGTAAGTCTTTACATATTACAGAGTAATGACCACTGAATGCATAAGATTTACATTAAATTTTTTATGACAAACGTTAACAAGTATTATTGATTACAAATCTATTTTAAAGGTGTAAAAAACATCAATAATATGACAGAGGTGGATCATTGTTATAAAACAGAATTCTAAATGAAACAACTACTAACAATTAGAAATAAAACTGGCTCTAAAGGAATGATCATAATAAAAAAACACTAAGGATTTTCATGTATTTTTGCATTCTCTGTGGCATACTGACTCTCAAGAAGGTACCAGGGACCTATTCCTTCCTTCGATTTTTAAAGTAGTAAATAGAAAACCTTCAAACAATGACACGTCCTCTAAAATTTATGGAACTATTTTATTGTTTATCTTCATTTTCCTTGATTGTCAGATTCCATCTTAATACTGTTTGTCTCCCAAGACTCTAATGGATGGTTGCCTTCCAAAATTTCTAAATCTCCTTCCTGAAATTTAAGTGGTAAAGAAGCAGATCACTGTTTTATATTTTGTAGTAAACACCGTAACCTTTTCGAAGATTCTAATAATCACAAATGGACTGTATCACTCAAGGTCTCATTTTCTCTCTGTTAAATAAAAATTTAAATGGGTGGAGTTTGGTGGTTTCTTCCAAATAAATTACCTTCTTGGCCCTTGGGATAGAAGGGCCCTTTCCCATCCTGTATGGCATGGCTGCTGAAAAGTTAATGGGATCTGAGACTGAATTAGTCAGCAAGTTGTCTAGTTCAAGGGAAATAAAAGTCCCACTGTACTTAGTGAAAGGGAGCTTGGGGTTAAACTTGGGAGTCACACTTTTTGAAAACTACCTACAAACTGGAATTTATAGAGGAAGACAATTGGGGTGGTGAGATGGCTGAAACCTATGTTGTATAAGGAGTGGTGAAGAAACTAGGTTGGGGGAAAAAAGGGTGTGGAGTGGGAAACAGAAGAGAGGTGAATAAAGCCAGTACTATGCTCACCACAGTGTGGAATTAATCTCTTATTTCAGATCTCAGGACATTGAGATGTAACAGTAATACGAAAAGTTCTTTTTCAAATATTTAGTACTTATGCTTAGTGCTTCATTTGTTTGTTTGAATTATAACAACCTCAGAGGTAGGCATTATTATTCTCATTTAACAGATGAGAAAACTGGGGTTCAGAGAAGTTAAGAATCTAGCCCAAAGTCAGGCAGTTAATAAAAGCCAAAGTAGAATTAAAACTCAGGTCCCTCTGACTGTAAGGACAATGCCCTAAAAGGCAGTGCATGTATGCCTCAAAAAGGAGAGGTGGTAAGCAAAACAACTGCTTGGATGGGGAGAAAAACAAACGTCCTTTGTTTTATGCATGGCTGTGTCTCTGTACCTTCCCACCTGATAGGGTGAGAAACTGCATTACCTCTTATTTCCATGCATTAGCAAGGTGAATGCATCCCACTCATCTCAATTTAAAGAGCAAATGCCATGGCATGGGTTCAATGGACATTTTCTCCCTTGTGTTCCAATCTATGGCTGATGTGACAAGGACAGAATTGTCAGAGCAGCTACTAATTAAATAGTCCAGAGCTTCATTAGGAAGATGTGCTGAATGCAGGACTCACCAGGCAAATGTTGACATCATCATTGACACTAATTTGTCCCTTGGCTGGCAGCCTCGGCACAACAGAGGGGCTGGACTCTGAGGGGAGGGCAGGGCTCCCAGGCTTGCTGAAACCACTTTCGAGGAAGATTCAGAGATGGTCACTATTGGTCAGGAGTAGAATTCCCATGGGCACCTGGGTTAAGCTTATCACTTTGGCTTTCTCTCCTTCAGAGAGTCAGTGGCCTTCTACACCCAGAGCACGTCTGTCATGGTTGACATGCACACGCATGCACACGCATGCACACACACTCACACTCATGTGTGCATGCCCTTAGAGATCGTGCAAGAACATAATAGAGTCGTGGGTGTCTCTGTTACAAAAACGGAACTAACCTATTAATCTGCCTCCTTTGGGTATATGATCAGTATTCAGGAGACAAGGCCACCCTAAGAGGCTTTCTGTGTGCAAATAAAAATGAATTCTTGCCCTTGTACCTTAATAGCCAGAACAGGTGAAAAGACGTGTGTACCCATTTGTTCAGTCCCAGCTTCCGTGACGCAAGTTCTCATGGTATTGTGGGGCCTTCCTGACTCAGGGACTCAGGGATTCAGGGGCTGACATTTTATTTCATGTCCAGGAACATGTAGGCCACTCTGAGACTAGAAACTACTACCATAAACAACAGATCTTCCAAACAGATCAAGAAATCTTTTAAATATCAGAATTCTGGGTCTATCACTGATTTGTCTTTATACTTTGCTCTCTGAGATCCTGCATGAGAAAAACAATACTTTGATCTCACAAAGGACAGTTACTATTTTCTCCATTTTGTAATGATGAAGCTGAGGTTTAGAGAATATGAAGAACTTATGCAAGGTCCTAAAATTGGTAAGAGGCAGAACAATGACATGTTTCCATTCTTTGGGCCCTACCTTTAATACTTGCTCTGCTCTGTGACGTCCCCATAACAATTCTTCTCTTTCCCACTTGTTCTCCTGAGATTTCACCATGGTACTCTGTACACACTTTTTTTTTTTTTAGAATGTTCTAATTTCATTAAAAAAAAAAAATGTATTTATTTATTTGGTTGCACCGGGTCTTAGTTGCAGCCAGTGGGCTCCTTAGTTGTGGCATGCAAACTCTTAGTTGCGGCATGCATGTGGAATCTAGTTCCCCAACCAGGGATTGAACCCGGGCTCCATGCATTGAGAATGTGGGGTCTTAACCACTGCGCCACCAGGGAAGTTCCCACTGTACACACTTTCACCATTTCTTTCCTTGTCACCAAGTAACATTGGTCAAGTTCCCCTAGGTGCTTTTTATGTTTGATATCATGCACATACCCTATATAAACACAAGGTAATTTAAAACAATTGAACAGTGGTTAACCTTATCCCCAGATATCATGCCATCCAACTTCCGCTTGAGAGACTTCAAAGAACCTTGTGTTTGCTCTACTTTCCAGTGACCGTGAGTCAATGAAGGAAGGTATTGTGGCTGTCATTTCAACCATCAACCTACAAAGGGTCCAGAATGGATTAGACTTCAGGATTGATGTGTGTCCTATGGAAAGAGGGATGCATACGGAACATTTGTAAGATTATAGAGAGACTGTAGCAGTTCCTTTACAAATTGGTTTTGACCAATTGTTCATCTATAACCTAGTTACTGAGTAATACATTTTTGAAAGTATTTATTTCTTTTTTAATCATGCTGTATATTTTATACTCATACCTGCCTCCCAACCCCAGTGGAATTCCATCAAAGGATAGGAAGGGTTTGGTTTTTTATTTATTTATTTATTTTTGTTGACACTTGAAGCAATACTTTAAAAGTTTGGAATCATAAGCACTAGTAAAGAAATTTTTTTTATTGTATGAAGCTTTTTGTTCTGTGGACTTACTAAGTTGTTATATTTCTGAAGAGGACCTTGCCACTCTCCCTAAATCTAGTCTGAGTTATTTGAATTCTGGAGTGCCATGTATTCTGGTTTCCTAATCTACTCTAGGCAGCCTAACTCCATTTCCATGAATACTATTTTCTGGAATGACTGTCTTGTCTTTTAGTCACAGGGGCAGCTGGCCTTGTCATGGTTCCTCCTGAAACTCCACAATCTGTTGAGCTGGGACTCTTCCTCCCAGCTGGTTGGCTCAGGGTGTGGTCTCATCCCTGGGGACCTGCCTCAGGATACACTTCCTCTGTTTTGGACTTGACTGTCTGAGTAAATGAGCACCAACTCGGTGAGATTTCTCTGTCTTCTAACTGAGAGAAGCATCATCAAGTGGATCTGCTTTGAGAAGGAAAAGGACTCACTCTGTGAGATCACTGACGGTTAACACCTTGCCAGCCAGGGACCAGGGGCCTCTGAACTGCAGCCTTCTCCTCGTTTCATTCTCAAGGAAACACCATCTTCATGTCTCAGGTTAAAGTGACTGTGGCTTCTCTAAATGGAATGTTTGGTCTTCCTATTTGGGATGTGCGGCTGCTTTGACATTCAGGAGTGCCATCTGGGATGGGCACATCTTTCCCTAGCCTCCAGTGGGCTGGAGCCCACTGTCCAGCACATAGGCCTGCGGAAATAGCTCTGATCTTCTGCTTTCAATGTGGACGCAGAAGGGCAGTTATAAATGGGAATTTCTAGCTCAAAGAAAGGAAAGGAAAATACATTCTGTTTTTAAAGAAAAGGTAACATACCTTATTGTTTAAATAGCAATTAAATTACTTCAGATTTTTTTGGCTCAAACATAGTTGTTTTTATTCATTTATTTGACAGATATTTAATATGCTCCTCTATTTCTTTAATAATAATAACAAAAATTTATAAAGCCTTTACTTTGATCTAGGACTGTGCTAAGTATCTTACAAGCAGTATCTTAGTTGGGCCTCTCAAAAACTCTATGAACAAGGTATTATTATCAATCCTATTTAATAAGTTAGGAAAGAGAATCTTAAGAGGTTAAAAAAAATTAAGGGGAAGGAGCTAGTCACTGTTATGGGGGATATGAAGGAGAGACAATTTTTGTCTTAGAGTCTAGAATGTTTGAATGAGAAGGAAACTTAGAGGTCTCCCATACAACCATGTCATTTTATAGAAAAGCCTTGAGAGCTTCAATCACTTGCCCAAGAACCCACAGTAATTACAGGCAAAGTAGGGCTGGGCCAAGAGCTCCCAACTCTCATCCCAGTGTACTTTTCATTCTATACTGCCTTCCTCCAGGAGTTTAGAATATTATAGAGATAACACCCTTATCCACCAACCCCCAGCATTGTAACAGTGAATGTAGGCATGTACTTAATGTACATGTGGGCCTCCTTAATGTAGACATGAGGGATGCCGCTGAAAAGTTCCACAGGTGCTGAGAGAAGGAGGGGATTCTGGGGGGCTGCTGGTGTTCCAGGAAGGCCTGGTAAAGAAGGGGACACTTTAGCTCAACCCAAAGTGGGTGGAAGATCTGAATATTCAGAGAGAGAAGAGAATAGGCATCCTAAGGACTGGTCCGAACAAAAACTTTGAGTTTCAGGCAGGGATAAAGAAGAGACCTTCCTTGTTGGCAGAGGGTTCATATAAGGGAGTAATGGAGACGAAGGAGACATTATGCTGAGCTTTGCATGCCAGGTACACCAGGGACAGGATGGAGGCAGAGGGAGCTGGTTCTGGAAATAATCTAGATATAAAATGATGAGGTTCTGGGCAAAAGTGGTGGCCATGAGAGGATGGAGAAAGCACATTTTCATGTGTCGACAAGATTTAGCATATTTCAGGGAGAAAATGTGGTAAACAGGAAGATTCTAGGGGGAGGAGATTGAGGTGGGAGTGAGGAGCTCTTTGACAAGCAGGAGTGATGACTTCAACTTTGGGCTTGGAGCCAGGTGCAAGGCCACAGGGCTGAGTGCAGCCGATTTACACCCTATTGATTTTCCTGAGCAGACCATTTTCACCTCATTGATTTTCTTGGTTGATGGGCTTGTGTTTTCTTGTTGGTTAGAGGTCACTTTGCTCCCTTTAGATTCATTTTTGGCTTCTTGCTACTTCCTCTTGTTAGCGTGTGCTGCTCCAATCATGACTGCCAGCTACTGACCAAATATGACATTTCCAGCTCTGATAGTTTTTCTGTTTGGAGAAAAATTGCAAACAAGAAGTTGAACTTACAGAGGAGTTTGGGCTTAGCTCAGCCATCCTGAGAGAGTTGTCGCCATGGGTAGCACAGAAAGACTGGAATCGCAGGAAGGTGACACTGTCCATGTGTTAAATGTTCGAGTGAACCATTGGGGGGGGGGGTGGGAAAGTGACTAGAGTTGCTGGCTCACACTTCTTTCTCACTCCCACAATGACAGCTGAGCCAAGTGTATTGAAGACAGCTATGAAATGACCCTGGACAAAGTCACTTCATTATACTGGGCTCAGTTTTCATCCTCTATGAAGGGAAAAGTTGGTATTGACATGGGATTCCCACATCTGGCTCCTCCCACTTGTTAAAATCCTATACCCCACCCCAACTGGTTCAGATTCAGTAGGTCCAGGGTGGAGCCTAGGAGTCTGTATGTTTAACAGTCTCTTTAGAAGATTCTAACAAACTGGTCTGAGGGCTGGTGTTTGGAGAACTCTGATCTGCCTGCCCTCCAGGATCCTTTTAGTTTTACTCATTTGCCTTTTTATTTGGGTTCAGGTGGTCTTTAGGATGTACTGTCTCCCCTTTTAGTGAGGACCTCCCAGTTCCCCACCCTTCATGTAAACAAAGCATCTCCCCACTTATATAAAATCTGCTTTTTTTATCTTAATAGGAATGTATAGTAATATACTGTACCACCCATCCCAGCACTATATGTATTTTAAGTCATATTTCTGTTGTGGAATGACAGTGTTTGGTTCCAATTAAAGGAATTCAAGCACCAACAATCAGGTAGGGAAAACAGCTTTGGGGGAATATGGGATGGGACAGGGTCTTCCTGTGAGAGAGTCTGTTTAAGGGCAGCCCAGTATTTTGGCTCCATTTTATTCTTCCTGACCTTCCCAGAGAGGAGATGCGAAACCACAGCAGATTTAATTTCTTCCTACCTATAAATTTTATGCCTCTTGCCAGGTTCCAAATTTAAATAAATAGTCTTTAAACAGCACAAGTGTTTTAGCCTTATGGAGAGCTTCCCAGGAGAATTTCTTCCCTAGGAATAATAATTATGGATGGTAATGGTGATAACTATCTCTACTGAGGGCTTACTACGGTCTCTACACCCTGTACTAAGTGCTTTCATACATCATTTTCATTTAATTCTCACAAAACCAATCTGAGATAGATCCAGTTGCTATCTCCACTTGACAGACGGGCAAATGAAGTTTAGAGAGGTTAAATAATATACCCATAACCACATAGCTGGTGAGCAGGGGAGCACGGATTGAGCTTTGCTCTCTAGGTCCTTAAGGCCTGAGGGCTGAATCATCATACTGTATTGCTTGCACTGTGTGTTCTGACAAATGAAAGGAAAAAGCAGGGCATGATCAGCAGGAGACCCTGGATTTGGATCCCCAGATATCAGTCTATTTTTCACTGCCTTTCTCTGCCCAGTTATCCCTTGGTATCTGTGGGGGATTGGTTCCAGGACCCCCGTGGATACGGAAATCCTCAGATGCTCAAACATAAAATGGCATAGATTTACATATAACCTACATACACCCTCCTGTATACTTTAAATCATCTCTGGATTACTTATAATACCTAATACAATGTAAATGCTATGTAAATAGTTGTAAATACAATGTAAATGCTATGTAAATAGTTGCCAGCGTGCAACAAATTCAAGTTTTGCTTTTTGGAACTCTGGAATTTTTTTAAAAAATACTTTTGATCCGCAGTTCGTTGAATGTATGGCTACAAAGGGCTGACTCTATATACATCTCAAGTCAAAGCAAATCATAGGCATTTCCTGCTAGATGGGGAGGAATGTGATAACCAAAAATAGTTTTCCTACTATGTGTGTTAATTTCACAGTAAATTATAAAGCTTTTGCCTGTCTTTATCTGCATGTGCAACACATGCTTTGAGACCAGCATAGTCCTAGAAGACCATTTAGCTCCCTTCCCAACCTGGTGAAACTAAAGTTTCTAGTTAAACCGTCTGTCCCTCTTTTATAAAATTTAGTTTAATTTTGTTCTGGTTAGAGAACATACTTTGTGTGACTTCTATTTCTTTAAATTTGTTAAGGTTTGCTTCCTAGTCCAGAACATGGTCTGTCATACTGACTGGTCTATGTTCATTTGAAAGCAATGTGTTTTCTGCTTTTGTTGGGTGAAGAATCCTGTAAATGCCACTTTGCCTAAGTTGGTGGATAGTGCTGTTCCTTACTGATTTTCTGTCTTTCTGTTCTATCATTGCTGATGGAGGAGTGTTGAAGCCTTCAATCATAATTGTGGATTGGTCTATTTCTCCTTTCAGTTTGACTATTTTTTGTGTTATCATTGGTCTTGCTTTATTTATACAACTGAACAATCTCTACATTTTAATTGATGAGTTTAGACCATTTATAATTAGTATGGCTATTGATACGGTTGCTTAAAATCGACCATCTAGATAGTTGTTTTCTATTTTTCCAACTATTTTAAAATTTTTTCCTCTTTCTTTCCCTTGTTGAATTAGTTAAACATATGATTCCATTTTATTACCACCATTTGCTTATTATTTTTACCCTTTCTTTTAAATTTTTTAGTGATTGCCAATCTGTTTGCAATGTGCAACTTTATACATCTGTAATTAATTAGAGTCTATCTTCAAATAATATTATACCTCCTTGTGTGTAATGTCAGGACCTTACAACAGTATGTTGCCAATTTTTTCCTTTCATCCTTTGTGCTATTGTTGTTATATAGTTTACTTTTACATATGATATAAATATACAATACGTTGCTACTATTTTTATTTAAACAATCACCTATTTTTTGGAGCCATTAAAAATAAGAAAAAAAAGAATTTTATTTTTACTTTCATTTATTCCATTTTAAGGGCTTGTCATTTCTTTGTGTGAAAACTTGATACCAAGTTTTGTGCTTGGTATCATATTGCTTTTGCCTGATATTTTTCCTCTAATATTTCTCATAGTGCAGGTCTGCCGGCAATGGATTCTCTCTGTTTTTTGTTTGTTTGTTTGTTTTTGAGAAAGTATTTCTTCATTTTTGAAAATTATTTTTGCTGGTTATAGAACTGGTTAATAGTCTTTTCTTTTAACACTTTAAATCCATCACTCCATTGTCTTCTAGCTTGTTTGGTTTCTGACAAGAAGTGTTCTGTAATTCTCATCTTTGTTCCTATGTATATAATGTATCTTTTCCCCAGCTCTATTAAATATTTTTTAAACATTTTTCTTCTGTTTTCAGCAGTTTTGATAGGATATGCCTAGTTTTTTTGGCTTTATCTCTTGACAGTATTGTTTTCTTCTTCTTCTTAATATGTCTTATAATTAAAAAAAAATCTAGACATCTTATATAGCATAGTAGAGACTAAATAGTTTTTGTATGTGGAAATGAGTACACCTTTCCTTCTGCTAGGCTTTTGGTGACCTGAGCTTGGGGTTTGTTGTTGCCATGATTAGCCACAGCCCATTGCAGACTTAAAATTCCTCTGGCATTACCTTGTATTGAGGGTAGGGGCTGGCTTGCAGAGGGTTTTGCTTAATGTCTTCTCCATCCTCAGGTTTCCATCTTCTCATTGAGATTTCCTCAGGGAGAGTTTCTCTCCACACTTTTGTAAGTCTCTCAGCAATATTCGATTATTATTTGTTACTTGCTGCTTGTTAGCCTGGTCATAGGAAGTGTTGGGCAGTGGAAAGGCATTCTCTGTCATTCTCATTAGAAGGTGTCAGACAGGGGCTATGTCCCTGGGTCTCAGTGCTTCTGCCCCCTCCAAGAGGTAGTTCTGGTCCAGCAGGTATTACTGCCCCATCCCCAGGACTAGAGGGCTCTTTTTTGTTTTCTTCCCTTGGCTGCAGTAGGTTATCTTCTGTGCCCTAAGAGTGATAGTGTGTGTTGTTCTTCTTCCAACAGTTTAAAGCTTTTGTTCTGTTGGTGATACAGTGCAACAGGATCTGGGTAGGGTTCCTCATGTTTCCTGCAGCAGCAGCTGTTTCCTTTCCACAAGCCTGTGGGACAAGGGACACTTTCTCAGAACTCTTGCCAGACTTTTCTGTGAGTGCCCAGTGAGATCCATGAAGAAGAAATTACAAGTGGCTATTGATTCCCCCTCAGGAAAATCCCCCAGGGGTTCTAAACATTCTACTTGTCCTTTACCAATTTGCTGACAATTTTAGCTAAATTCTTCAATGCCTAACAACATCCATCCCAAGTAAGCAAGAGCACACGTTTCATTTCTCCTTGCAGGTGCCTGTCTTTCCTCAGATTTTGTGTTAATTAGTCGTCCTGCCACCTCAACTCTTTGGTGGTTTCAAGAAAAGTTTTGGATGTACTGTTTTCTTTGTAAAATAGTTTTTTTTAAGTGTAGGACTGATGCTCTTTCTGACTTTCTCCATCTCACGTGCACTTGTAAGCCTCCTGCTTTTGCACATGTTGTTTGCTCTACCTGAGATTCCCTCCCCTTTCCTCCACTTGGCAACTTCCTACTTGTCTCAGCGACCTCATGTTCTCATGTGCTCAGAAGACAGGGGCGTATTTACACAGATATTAAACCATTAAATTACTTTGTGGATTCATAGACAAATATCAGGGTTTACAGTCTGAAGATGTAACATTTGAGCCTCATCTTGATCCTCAGTAAATCCCTTGTTGAATTTGAGCCTCATTTTTCTTATTGTAAAGTAAGAATGCTAGTATCTGCTCAGCCTCCTTTGCCAGGTGAGATAATGTGTGTGACAGTATCTGACACACTTTTAAAGCTCAGTTCCAGCCCATCAGCCCAGCAACAGGCCTGTCCCGAAGAAGATCCCACTCTTCCCAAAACTCAAGAGGTTTGCCGCCCAAGGGGTGCCAGCTTGGTCTTGTGTCAGAGTGGAATTTCTAGGGGGACAAACCCTGTCCTCAATCAGCAGCAATGAAGTAGAAAAAGTTGAAGCAAAGGGCTGGCTTGGACCCGGAAACCCTATATTTTCTTTTTATTTACAAAACTTACTAAGGAAAAGAAATTGATTTCCATCTTTACTGATGTGTTAAAATTACTGCAACACCTCATATTACCAAATAGATTTACTGTATAAATTGGAACATAATTGATGCTTCAGGCAGGTCACAAATCTATCTTCGCAGGAGCATATCACTCACAGTACATTGATTATAAAAATTAGTTAATTCAAGACAAAT